>NC_092712.1:52262802-52871691 GCF_047496885.1 Scyliorhinus torazame
GCCGTATTGGGCGCACATACATCCGCTGGAAAGGAGACACAGAATGTCATCACCATTATCTAAGGAGGAAGCAAGCAATTCCATCAGCCCTCCAAATACCATTCCCCCCCCCCCCCCCCCCCCACCAACCCCACCCCTCTGCACCTAATCTTTTCATGGACCTGGCCTCGCAAGAGCAGAAAAGCGGCTCGGGGACATATTTCCAATTTCCAATTCTTTGAGCCTCCTTCCAATTTCAAATACCTGGCAGGGTTGCCAGCTGTGGCTCCATGTATTCCTGGAGCTTTCGTCATATGTCTTGCCCATACATGCCGCCCATTAGTTGGTTAACACATCCATCCGTGTGACGCACTGCCTTACTATGCCAATTGGAAAGCAAATGGACTCATTACCCAATCGGATGATGTTTAACTGCCAGTCAAACAGCCTTTTCTTTTCCCATTTTCAACATTTTTATGTCCGGTAAAGAGAAATGTTCAAAGTAAATAACAAAATAAAAGCAACTTTTTTAAATGTCCTGATGAAATTTCTCCAGGATTGGACACAGCGTTGCTATTGGAGATTGAACGTCAGCTCCCAGAGACTCAGGGACCGGGATTTTTCTGGCCAGGCCTCAGGGAGACCTGCCACAAGGGATGCAACAACCCAGTCAAAAGCCCACTGAATTTCAGTGGGGCAGGATGATCTGAGCGACAGCAGAGTCGGAAAATCCTGCCCAAGGCCAATCCTGAAGAGTTGGGAAGACTAGTGTCTGGACATGTGATAATCAGATACAAATCAGAGAAACATGTCCCCTGGTCTAATCCTCACAATTTGTGTCCTTTGGCTACTGGACATGGGGACCATCCATGTTGTTCAGCATCCTCCCAATGGTCACGTGTGCAACAATGTTTTTTGCATCTGGGCTTCTGCACTCATGAGCCCTTACCTAGCAAAGGTCAAAGGTAATGGCCAGGATTCTCTGAGCCTCCGCGCCGCAATCGCGCTCGGCACGGGGGCGGGGAATGGGGCGTCAGACCCGCGATCGGGGACAGGAGAATCGCCGCCAATCGCATGAACGCAGTTGGTGCCGGTCAGGTGCCATTGATCGTCCCCGCGGCGATCCTCTGCCAGCAATTGGCCGAGTTGCCGCCGGCGTGGATCACTCATGGTTCCACCCGGCGGGAGCTCAGAGTGGCGGCTGCGGGCCCAGTCCGCGGTCGCCCTGGTTGGGGGCGGGGGGATCCGTCACTGGGGAGGGGCCTCTAGGTCGGCCAGGCTCGCGATCGGGGGCCACCGATTGGCGGGCGCATGCAATCTGGGGGGGGCCTCTATTATTGGGGCCGGCTTGATGAGTGGGCCCGCCATGTTGCGCGGGGCCGGTGCCATACGCGGCCGTCGCGCGCATGCGCTAACCCACAGCCGGAAGTGCAGGGCCCTGTATCGGCAGCCGGAGCTGCGTGGACTACCCCGGGGCCCTGCAAGCCCCCTTCAAAACAGAGAATCACTCTGGACTTTCTCCAGGAAAGTCCAGGGTGATTCGCGCCTGGCTTCTCGCGGGTGTGGGGACATAGCCCCACTATCAGAGAATTCCACCCAATGTCTCATAATGTTTAAATTAATATAAAATCTTTGCAGGTAGTACAGTGAAAACTCCCCAACACAGATCTTGAAGCCCACCTCTGGTATCTAAATAACTCCAAGGGCCTGGGAGATATTTCCATGATGACCGGAAACCTTTTCCCCGGTGATGAAAGCTGGTTGAAAAATGTTTTTTGGAGAATGAGACTGCACCACGACCTTGCTGGAGGAAAGACCCCACGTGTCTGGCCAAACAGGAAGTCAGCTAACATGCTAATAAGAAGTCTGACCACCAACAATTGGCAATTTGCATCAACAAGATATGAAGCCTTAGAATTCTGGTCCACACACACACATTTGTATTCACATTCACTCACACTCCCTCACAGTAGATGAATAAAATAGAATAGAATCCCCACAATGCAGAAGAATGCCATTCAACCCATCGAGTCTGCACTGACACAAAGAGACTCCGACCTAGGCACCCCCCCCCCCCCCCCCCCCCCCGCCCCCCGCCTGCCTTAGCTCCATATCCTCACCTAGCCTTTGGGCACTAAGGGGAAATTTAGCATGGTCCACCCACCAAACCTGCACATCCTTGGACTTTGGGAGGATACCGGAGCACCCAGAGGAAATCCACACAAACGCTGGGAGAACATGCAAACTCCACCCAGGGCCAGAATTGAACCCGGGTCCCTGGCACTTGAAGTGGCAGTGCTAACCACTGTGCCTTTAAATACTTGCTGAGAATTCATTAAATCTGCCCAATAATAGGTTGTCTGCTACATTAGCCATGGTGCTGTTTCATGTCCAAGCCACATTGCTATTGCTTACATTTCTTGTCCTTTGCACAAACAGAGGAGGATGATGCAAAGGGGAAGCTGTTAATTAATTTAGATTTGATGTTGCATGACTTCATGTCCCGAATACGTGCATGTACTTTGTGGAGCAGGTCACCAACGGTCGTAAACCCATTCCTGCCTCAGTGTTTTTCCACAGCAAGGAAATGTTTTCTAAGCTTCTGCCAGATTTTAATACTGGTGGTCATGTCATTGACCCTGTTCCTCATATCCTACTGCCACGTCCGACCTGAGCTGTATATCGCTGCTCTCCTGGCCACTGCCAAGATTGATACCAGTCTCTTGAGTAATGGGTTATTTGGAATGATTCTCAGTCTTAAATACCTGGATGCCACTGTCTTATGGGATTCTCCTGGTCTGCACTGTAACTTTGGCGGAAACAACAAAACAATTGCCTTTATATAGCACTTTTAATATTGTAAAACATACCCCAATATGCTTTGCAGGATCAGACGAAATTTGACAAGGAGCTAAGCAAAGGGACATTAGGACTGGTGATTAAAAGCTTGGTCAAAAGGAAAGGATTTGAGAAGCATCTTAAAGGGGGAAAGAGAGAGAGAGAAGGAAGAGATTTAGGATGGGACAGTTTGAAGTTTCAGTTCTGAAGTTATTGCTAGATATTAAGGGTTTAAGGGAACTCCAGCAAATGTTGGCAAGTGGGATACAGGTCAACTCTGATCTAATTGAATAGTGAAGCAGGCTTGAGGGGTCCCAATATAACTTCGTTCTCGCCCAGTTGAAGTAATCAATTCTGGAAGTAATCAAATCTGGGCTATGAGTTCCACAAATTGGTGTAGTTCAGATTGCTGCTTTAGGGATGCTGTCCTATTTTAAACAAATACAAACAGAGAGAGTGATATGGAGGGCAGACCAAGGGAAAGAACATGGAAAGAGTCAGGAATACTTAGTGCAGGGAGAGTGAGAGTCCCAGACGCAGGAACCATGACAGAGCATAGAAAGTGGGTGATTAGAGTGACTTGTGCAAGTTTAAAGAGGGCCTGCTTTTTAAAAAATGTAATTTAAGACATTGGATCAGTAGTTTGTTTTGTAGTTCTCATATTCCGTGGTGTTTTTGTTCTCTGTTTTGCAAGGTTTGACAGAGTGAGACAACACAACATTTGGTGATTGGGGGAATTAGCTCAAATGGTAGAGCGCTCGTTTTGCATGCAAAAGAATGCCTGCATTCTCCACTTTGATTGTATGGGGGCATAGTGGCACAGTAATTAGCACTGCTGCATCACAGCTCCACGGTCCCAGGTTCGGTTCCCGGCTTGGGTCACTGTCTGTGCGGAGTCTGCATGTTCTCGCCGTGTCTGCGTGGGTTTCCTCCGGATGCTCCGGTTTCCTCCTTTAGTCTGAAGATGTGTAAGTTCGGTGAATTGACCATGCTAAATTGCCCCTAAATGTCCAAAAGGTAAGGCGAAGCAACTGGGCTATGGAGAAATGGTGGGGGCCTGACCCTTGTGAGGGTGTTCTTTCAGAGGGTCAGTGCAGACTTGAATGACCAAATGGCCTCCTTCTGTACTGTAGGGATTCTATGATACTATGAACTGCAGCAATTCGCCAGTTCAACGAAAGTAGCTCCCAAACCCAAAGATACCAGCTAGAAAGGAAAGACACAAGGGACCACCATCACCTCCAAGTTCTGATCCAAGTCACTCACTCAACATGACCTTCACCACAGGGGCTGCAACGGTTCAAGAGCGTGGCTCGCCGTCACTTCCTCAAGGATAATAAATGCTGGCTTTACCAATGAGACCCACATTCCAAGTTTTTACAAGTGTGACCAGCCCCAACTTTTGTTTCGCATACGGACCATCTAGTGATGTTTCTGAAAGTGACCAACCAATGGGCCAAAATTTTCCCGCCATTCCTGCCGGCGGGACCGGGCGACCTCCCCCCCCCCCCACCCCACCCCAACTGCGGGGGAAGGAAAATCTGTTGACAGTAAAGGCCCTGCAGTCAGCCAATGGCAAGGCACCTCCGCCCCCACAAAACACGCCGCGGGTAGGCGGAAAATGCCACCCCTGGTGTCCATTGCTGCTGTTTGCCCATTCAGAACTGCCCGATATCATTTTGTGCAGCCGACCGGAGCAGAATTCCAGGCCATTCTTTGTAACTAAATTCCCAGCCAGATACCTGATTGGATTCCCGTGGCCTTTTTAGGTTTGCAAATGGAGGGATCGGAAAGGGAAGAGGACCGTAACAGACCGTGTGAAAGCCAATTTGGGGGGAAACGGTGACATAATGGCAACATCACTGGACCAATAGTGCCATAATCCCAGCCCGATGCTCTGGGGACATGGGCTCCAATCCCACCATGGCACTTGGTGGCATTTAAAGTCAATTAATTTTTTTTAAAGTATGGAGGTGAAAGTTAGTAACAGTGACCATGAAACTATAATCGATTGTTGTCAAAACCCAACTGGTTCGTGATTTCTCTTTATGGAAGGAAATCTGCCATCCTTCCCTGGTCTGGCACACATGTGACTCCGGGCCCACAGCGACGTGACCGACTCTTAACTGCCCTCTGAAGGGCGGCACGTTAGCACAGTGGTTAGCACTGCGCCAGTGTCACAGGTTTGATTCCCGCTTGGGTCGCTGTTTGTGCAGAGTCTCCATGTCTGCGTGGGTTTCCTCCGGGTGCTCCGGTTTCCTCCCACAAGTCCCGAAAGACGTGCTGTTAGGTGAATTGGACATTCTGAATTCTCCCTCCGTGTATCCGAAAAGGCACCGGAGTGTGGCTACTCGGGGCTTTTCACAGTAACTTCATTGCAGTGTTAATGTAAGCCGGCTTGTGGCACTAATAAAGATTATGAATAGCCGAGTGAGACACTCAGTTCAAGGGCAATTAGGGATGGACAACAAATGGTGGCCTTGCTGGAAAACCACCTACATACCGTGAAGGAACAAATGTGGTTCTGCCAGGAGCTGTTTGTTATCTCCCACACGTAAATCTAAATGTAAAGATGATGCCTCGTGTATGGTCCATTACATTGTAAATATTATTTTTAAATGGAGAGGGGGACAAAAGCCAGCCATTTCCCATTGGGTTGTTCTGATCTTGATCACCTGGCTAATCATCAAGGGCACGGAGCAATAAATTAAAGCAGCAACACTGGAACATAGTAACTAGGAGTAGGTCATTCTGCCCCTCAGGCCTGCTCCACCATTCGACTAGATCATGGCTGATCTGCTGCAATACCATTTTCTCACACTATTCCTGTATCTCGTCATCTCTTTGCTATCTAGAAATCTATTGCTCTCTATCTTGAACAGACTCAATGACTGAGCCTCCACCGCCCTGAGGGGGAGAGAATTCCAAAGATCCACCATCCTCTAACTGAAGAAATTCCTCCTCATCCTCTCAGGAGGGCTAAATGATCCGCCCCTTATTCTGAGACTCTGTCCCCTGGTTCTAAACCCCACCTCTCCTTCCTGCATCTACCTTTTCAAGCCCTGTAAGAATCATGCATGTTTCAATGAGATCACCTCTCATTCCTCTATGCCTATTGGGACCGCTTTTCTATGGGAGGGGGTGGGGTGTTACCGGCAAAATTATCTTAAAGGGACAGGCGAGGTTAAACACAGTTCCAACTTAGCAGCTAAGCATCACATCCAGTACCCAGCTGACCTGTGAGCAGCTGGAAGAGTTCAGCTATGTTGTCATTAACAACTGTTAGCCAAAGGGTACACGTGACCGAATCCACAGCATGAAACAGTTGTGACATTTAGTTCAACGGGGTCCCATCGTATCAATAAATCATTTAGACACACCACTCCTTGTATTTCAAAGTTGCTTCATTCAAATGATCAGTAAAGCCCAGCGCTTTCAGTACTAAATTCCCACTTTCCCGTGTTATTCTTGCCGATTAATTCAAACGACTGGACAATTGAATTGTCCGCAGTGTGTACTAGCAGTTTGTGCTTCTTAATTAACATTCTGTCAGGTCAGGTTTGTTATAGGCATGCCAGCTGGGATAAACCTTTCCAAACCAGGCAAAAACAGATTTTACAAAAGCGTTGTATTAATTTCCAGAGCAACAGTGCTGAAAAGGTAAACCTAATACTTGATCCCAACTTAACTTTTCCAATGATCAGTATTACTGCGATATGAGGAAACAAGATGGGGGCTATATGTTTTATGTATTATAATTTATATGAACAATAAATAATTGGCTTGCCTTCCCTGATTCGCATTCATATTCATTCGTACTGTGTTATTTATATTTCCATTTTATGTTGCATGTTGCGAGTTCTCAACATTTTGCAACTTTGATAGTAGAGGAATGGTCATTTTTCTGAACTGGAAAATGATTAACACAGCATTTGTTTCCCAGCAGGTCAAAATCCTGGAATACCCTCCCTAACAGCACTGTGGGTGCACCTACACCACATGGACTACAGCAGTTCGAGAAAGTAGCTCACCACCACCTTCTCAAGGGCAATTCGGGATGGACAACAAATGCTGGCCTAGCCCACATCTCGAAAAAATTAATCTTTAAAAACACACACAAAGTTGGCCAAGGGCAGCACGGTGGCGCAGTGGTTAGCACTGCTATCTCATGGCGCCGAGGTCCCAGGTTCGATCCCGGCCCTGGGTCACTGTCCGTGTGGAGTTTGCACATTCTCCCCGTGTTTGCGTGGGTTTCGCCCCCACAACACAAAGATGTGCAGGGTAGGTGGATTGGCCATGCTAAATTGCCCCTTAATTGGAAAAAAATGAATTGGGTACTCGAAATTTTTTTAAAAGTTGACCAGGGTGGTTATCCAATTGACATGTAACTCGTTGCTGTAACCTCATGTCCTAAATTGTCTTTGGCAAAATGCCATTGCTGCCCTGAGTTTTCCCCTCTTGGTTTTGCAAAGCTACCCTCTTCCCTTCCTCCTCCCTCACAGTGTGGAGTCACTTACCTTCCCTGCCCAGGATCTCCACACCACGGGGCACCTTATCATTGCCTTATTATTGCAGACCCCAACCTTGGTCTTCCTATTGTGTTCTGCAGACGTCCAACTTATAAAATGTAGGAAAATGGTACACAGGCTAAACCTGGATTCCCTTGAGTATAGGCAATCAAGGGGTGATCTTATTGAGGTGTTTAAGATTATTAAAGGATTTGATAGATTGGATCGGTGTGGTAAACCACTGTTGCACCTCTATTAGGTGATGTATGGTAGGACCTGTACTACAGATTCGTTAGTAGTCCCTGCCTGCTGGCTCCGTATAAATATGTGTGTCCTCCATGCTGCAGCCATTTCATCAGCTGCTGTGGGAGGCCACACATCTTAGAGCAATAAAGCCTCAGTTGTACCCAACTCAAGTCTTTGTGCAATTGATCGTGCATCAATCGGGTAGAAACAATCTCCTCTGGTGGAGAGAGTCCAGAATGAGGGGGGCATTGAGATTAAAATTAAAACGTGGTCATTCAGGGATGATGTCGAGAAGCATTTCTTCATTCAAGGAGTTGGGGAAAACTGAAAGGGTCCCCCTCAAAAGCATATTTATCCAGGGGGTCACCTGAAAATTTGCAAATGGCAATTGACATCCTTTTAGAATTAGGGTATTAAGAGGGAAAGGTGGATAAATATATATAAATATGGATCAAGCATGATCTGATTGAATAGCCTAACCCGTTATTTAAATCCCCACTCGTGAAGTCACTCGGTCAATATTTCTTGGTTTGTCTTACCTTCTTTCAACCTTAATTTTTTTTGTCCTGTGCAACAGGTCATGACCATTAACTTAGCTTTCTTAATTCTAAACAAATTTCAACAGATAATAAATGACCTTGTCGCTGTGGTGCTTGAGGACTGACAGTTAAGCCGGCCAAATTGTAATATAAAAGATGTTAATTCGCCGACTGATATTAAAGATCAAAAATGCAAAGCCATTTCATTTGCAATTTAATCACCTGTAAGCTGTGTGGGTCATGGACTGTGCTTGGCTTTAGAGGGAGGGTGGTGGGGGGACTTTTGCATCATGTGCGGCTGGCCGAAAGCCATTTCTAATTTAAACAAGCGCGTCGGTCACCTAAAATTAAAATGCTAATATCAGTGTTTGAACAGGTGTGGCAAGCCCAATGCTCGCCGCAGATAAGAATTAAGCAGCAAACAGAGAAAGCCGATGCTCATTTACACAGGCAGGGATGGCAGTAAATCCATTTACCCAGCACATTTAGCATGCGAATGAGCTCAATGCAGATTCAGCTCCAGAGAAAAATAAATGTCGTCTGTAGTCATTTAATAACCAGAGGTGCCAATTTTGCCCTCACCTCAAAGTCAGGAGGTGCTGAGTTGGCTCTACGCTCAAGACACTCGTTGTAATTCAGACTGCCATGCCAGCAGAGTACAGAGGGAGGGCTCCATTTTCAGAACATCAGATGTGAAACTGGAGCACAACCTGCCTGTTCAGGATCAGATGGTCTCCAGTCAGTCTGTGAAGTTATGAAAGGTTTAACCAACATTCCTCCCTCACTGTGGCTCAGACTTGCTTCTCAGTCACAAGGCTTGGGCTAGTAGGTGGCAAGTGCCGGGCAATGACCATCTCCAACAAAAGAAGTGTGCCTTGAGTTTGACTGGGTTTACCATCACTGAATTCCTCACGATCAACATCCTGGGGGCTTACCATTGGCCAGAAACTGAACTGGCCCAGCCATACAAATACTGTAGCAACAGAAACAGGTCAGAGACTGGGAATTTTGCACCTCCTGACTCCCCAAAGCCTGTCCACCATCTACAAGGCACAAGTCGGAAGTGTGATGGAATACTCTCCACTTGCCTGGTTCAGTACAGCTCCAACAACACTCAAGAAGATCATCGCCACCCACAACAAAACTGATGGGCACCCAAACCACTACCTTAAATGTTCACCCTCTGTATCACTGACACACAATGGCAGCAGAGTGTACCATATACAAGATGTTCCGCAGAAACTCACCAAGGCTCCTTAACATCACCATCCAAACCCACAACCTTAGACACCAAGAAGGATAAGGACAGCAGATGCATGGTAACTCCACCACCTCCGAGCTACCCACTATCCTGACTTGGAACTCTAACCCAGTTCCTTCATGTAGCTGGGTGAAAATCCTGGAATTCCTTTCCTGTCAGTACTGTGAGTGGACGTACACCACATGGACTGCAGTGATTCAGGAAGGTAGCTCACCCCCACCTTCTCAAGGGGCAATTAGTGATGAGCAACAAATGCTGGCCTAATCAGCAATGCCTACTTCCAGCGAAAGAATTAAAAAAGTTGTTCAGGGTTCAAGTCTGATTCCAAAGGTGGGATTTTCCGATCCTGCCAAAGAATCCGTACAGTGCAGAAGGAGGCATTCGGCCAAGCGAGTTTGCACCAGCCCTCCAAGAAAGCACCCTACCTCGGCACACTTCCCCGCCTTATCCCCGTAAACTCACCTAATCTGCACATCTTTAAACACTAAAGGGCAATTTCGCATGACCAATTCATCTAACCTGCACGTCTTTGGACTGTGGGAGGAAACCAAAGCTCCCAGAGGAAACCCACACAGACAGGGGGAGAACACACAAACTCCGTACAGACAGTGACTCAAGCCGGGAATCGAACCCAGGTCCCCAGCACTGTGAGGTGGCAGTGCTAACCACTGTGCCACCAGCGGAAGCAGCAGGTTCCCCGGTGGCGATGCAGGCAAGGAACACAACGGCAGGACCAAAAAATCCCTCCTGCAGCCAATGGGATCCTCACCCTTGAACACAAACACCAAGGCTGGCGTACCAGTGAAATACGGAGGGAGTGTTGCACAATCTGCAGTGCTGTCTTTAAGATGGAGATGCTGAGGGCCCATCTGCCTGCTCGGGGGAATGTGATAGATCCCACGGCACTGTTTCAAAAAAGATGCCCCGGCTGATATTTATCCTCAAACAGCATCAGAAAAAGAGATTATCTGGTCATTTTTACATTGCTGTTTGTGGGAGCTTCCTGTGTACCCATTGGTTGCTGCATTTCCTATTTAACAACAGTGACAACACTTCAAAAGAAGATCATCGTGAAATGCCTTAAGGCATCCAAGTGGTCATGAAAAGTCCTATATAATTGCAATATTTCTTTTCCTCAAAAAAGAACAGGTTGGCCATTCTTCCATGTTCAGTCTGTGGGCCTGTACATATTGGCTGCCATGTTTGTTTTGAAAAAAAACATTGGGCAAGATTTCCCACCAGCGGCGGTGGCCTATTGTCTTCTCTCCAAATATTCCCACCCTGCCCGTGACGATGCCAGCCATTGACAGGATGGGAAAATCCCGGCCATTGTTACGAAACATTAACTTGTTGATTGAGCAGTGCCTTGTCAGGTCCTGATAGGGTGCAAAATAAATGCAAGTTCTTCTTACAGCATTCATAGAAAATAGGAGCTGGAGTAGGCCATTCAGCCCCTCAAGCCTGTTTTGCTGTTCAATATGATCATGGTTGATCCTCTACCTCAGCGCCATGCTCCCACGCTTCCCTCATTCCCCTCGACATCTTCAGTATCTAGAAATCCATCCATTTCCTTCTTAAATACAATCAGGGACTTGGCCTCCACTTGGATCCTCACTGTCTTCAGGTGATGTCCCGGAGGACTGGAGAATAGCCAATATTGTTCCTTTGTTTAAGAAGGGTAGCAAGGATAATCCAGGGAACTACAGGCCGGTGAGCCTTACGTCAGTGGTAGGGAAATTACTGGAGAGAATTCTTCGAGACAGCATTTACTCCCATTTGGAAGCAAATCGATGTATTAGCGAGAGGCAGCATGGTTTTGTGAAGGGGAGGTCGTGTCTTACTAACTTGATAGAGTTTTTCGAAGAGGAGGTCACAAAGATGTTTGATGTATGTAGGGCAGTGGATGTTGTCTATATGGACTTCAGTAAGGCCTTTGACAAGGTCCCTCATGGCAGACTGGTACAAAAGGTGAAGTCACACGGGATTAGCGGTGAGCTGGCAAGATGGATACAGAACTGGCTAGGTCATAGAAGGCAGAGAGTAGCAATGGAAGGATGCTTTTCTAATTGGAGGGCTGTGACCAGTGGTGTTCCACAGGGATCAGTGCTGGGACCTTTCCTGTTCGTAGTTTATAAATGATTTTGAGGAAAATGTAACTGGTCTGATTAGTAAGTTTGCAGACGACACAAAGGTTGGTGGAATTGCGGATAGCGATGAGGACTGTCAGAGGATACAGCAGGATTTAGATTATTTGGAGATTTGGGCGGAGAGATGGCAGATGGAGTTTAATCCGGACAAATGTGAGGTAATGCATTTTGGAAGGTCTAATGCAGTTATGGGAATATACAGTGAATGGTAGAACCCTCAAGAGTATTGACAGTCAGAGAGATCTAGGTGTACAGGTCCACAGGTCACTGAGAGGGGCAACACAGGTGGAGAAGGTAGTCAAGAAGGCATATGGCATGTTTGCCTTCATTGGCCGACTTGCCTTCATTGGCCGGGGCGTTGAGTATAAATATTGGCAAGTCATGTTACAGCTGTATGGAGCCTTAGTTAGGCCACACTTGGAATACAGTGTTCAATTCTGGTCGCCACACTACCAGAAGGATGTGGAGACTTTAGAGAGGGTGCAGAAGAGATTCACCAGGATGTTGCCTGGTATGGAGGCATTAGCTATGAGGAGAGCTTGAATAAACTCAGTTTCTCCTCACTGGAACGATGGAGGTTGAGGGGTGACCTGATAGAGGTCTACAAAATTGTGAGGGGCATAGACAGAGTGGATAGTCAGAGGCTTTTCCCCAGGGTAGAGGGGTCAATTACTAGGGTCATAGGTTTAAGGTGCGAGGGGCAAGGTTTAGAGGAGATGTACAAGGCAAGTCTTTTACACAGAGGGTAGTGGGTGCCTGGAACTCGCTGCCGGAGGAGGTGGTGGAAGCAGGGACGATAGTGACATTTAAGGGGCATCTTGACAAATACATGAATAGGATGGGAATAGAGGGATACAGTCCCCGGAAGTGCAGAAGATTTTAGTTTAGACAGGCAGCATGGTCGGCACAGGCTTGGAGGGCCGAAGGGCCTGTTCCTGTGCTGTACTTTTCTTTGTTCTTTGTTCTGTGGGAGATGATTGTCTCCTCTTCTCAGTCCTAATTGGCCTACCCTGTATCCTAAGACTGTGACTCCTTTTTCTAGACCCCCCCCCCCCAGTTCCTGGAAACAACATCCCTGTAGCCAGTCTGTCCAGCTCTGTTATGTTTCAATGTGATCCCTTCTCATTCTTCTCACCTCCAGTGAATACAGGCCTTGTCGACCCAATCTCTCCTCATACGACAGTGCTGCCATCCGAGGGGGTCAACCAGCTTGGAATTCCATTCCCCTCTCGCCAAACACACCCTTCCAGACAGTCCATGTGAATTCTTACCCTCAGTGTCCATCAGGGCCTCCTGGTCCTCGTGTCCGCCTGCAACACCTGCAGTGATTCGGAAAACCTGATGATCTTTGTACCTGCCTACACCCTCCATCCAGGCTGCTGCTCCGTCTGTGGTCCTGCTGAGCAGTGGTGCTCCCTTTCAAATGTCGCACCAGAGCCATATTCTCTCAGTGGACTTAGGCCACGGAAAGGTGGCTTCCCCTGGCCTTCAAAGCTCCTGGAGTGACACTGACGGTTGTGGAATGAAATTAGCGGATATTGAAATTAGCAAATACTTCACATTGAGAGTTGTTAGGTCTCGACCCATCAACAGAGGGGAGTCCTATCTGCCCATGATGTCTGTGCTATCTCTTTACTGGAGCAAACAACAGCCGGGAAACGGGATTAGGTAGGTAGGTTGGTGCAGACTCAATGGGCCAAAGGGCCTCTTCTGCACTGATTATTTCTCTGATTCTGGGAACCTGCAACCTCCTGATATTTTGCAATTGGAGTGCCACCATTGAGCTATGCTGACACTTAGCCTCTTATTTCTCCCACTGTCCACAGCAAGCCTATGAAAGCAACATGACTGACTGGAACATGGGCCTAATCTTTAGTCCCAACACTTTCATCTGTCCAAAGATCCAGTAGTAATTCCTGGAGGGAACTGGAGGAGTCAATCTCACTGGCAAGATGGTAAGCAGTTACGCACAATTGCTGAGAAATATCCAGGTGTCAGTTTGGGGGCAAAGGTGAACCCTTTTGTAATACATTCCACAAAACCCCCCAACAAGCTCGTCAGAATAAATGAGAAGTAAGGAAAAACAATTTGCATTTGTATAGCGCCTCATTGAAATTTCTCTGTAGGTTATGTAGGTTAACCATACCAAACCAACAAGATCAGGGCATGGGCAGCAGGGTATCACAGCCGTTAGCACTGTTGCTTCACAGCGCCAGAGCCCCAGGTTCGATTCCCCACTGGGTCACTGTCTGTTTGGAGTCTGCATGTTCTCCCCGTGTCTGCGTGGGTTTCCTCCGGGTGCTCCTGTTTCCTCCCACAAGTCCCGAAAGACGTGCTGTTAGGTAAATTGGACATTCTGAATTCTCCCTCTGTGTACCCGAACAGGCGCCGTAGTGTGGTGACTGTTTTCACAGTAACTTCATTGCAGTGTTAATGTAAGCCTACTTGTGACAATAATAAAGATTATTATTATTATTATTTAAAAAGATAAATGTTGCCTTATGACAGGTGTTTGTGGGCCTCTGGTGACCTGTGACCAATGATGTGCAGGTTAGGTGGATAGGCCATGATAAATTGCCCGTAGTGTCCAAAACGGTTGGGTGGGGTTACTGGGTTACTGGGATAGGATGGAGGTGTGGGGTTAAGTAGGGTGTTCTTTCCAAGGACCGGTGCAGACTCAATGGGCCGAAAGGCCTCCTCCTGCACTGTACATTCTATGATTCTATGACTGGCTGCCTCTGCCTCCTCCAGCTCCAGGTCTGATTCTCATTTTCCACTCCCTGCACCCGGCCATAAGCATCTGCTTCTTCACACCCTCTGGGAGACCCTCCCATCTCGTTCACACCCTCTGGGAGACCCTCCCATCTCGTTCACACCCTCTGGGAGACCCTCCCATCTCGTTCACACCCTCTGGGAGACCCTCCCATCTCGTTCACACCCTCTGGGAGACCCTCCCATCTCGTTCACACCCTCTGGGAGACCCTCCCATCTCGTTCACACCCTCTGGGAGACCCTCCCATCCCGTTCACACCCTCTGGGAGACCCTCCCATCTCGTTCACACCCTCTGGGAGACCCTCCCATCTCGTTCACACCCTCTGGGAGACCCTCCCATCTCGTTCACACCCTCTGGGAGACCCTCCCATCTCGTTCACACCCTCTGGGAGACCCTCCCATCTCGTTCACACCCTCTGGGAGACCCTCCCATCTCGTTCACACCCTCTGGGAGACCCTCCCATCTCGTTCACACCCTCTGGGAGACCCTCCCATCTCGTTCACACCCTCTGGGAGACCCTCCCATCTCGTTCACATCCTCTGGGAGACCTTCCCTCAGCATCGCCCTCTTCCCTGCTCACAACAGCATCTGCGAACGTGGTTTTACCTCCTGCCGATCTTATTCCCTTCTACCCACTCAAACTAGCCACCAAGCGACCCCCCCCCCTTCCCCAACCCGGCTAACCCAAGGGGATCAGGGGTAATGGGGAGAAGGCAGGAGAATGGGGATGAGAAAATATCAGCCATGATTGAATGGCGGAGCAGACTCGATGGGCCGAGTGGCCTAATTCTGCTCCTATGTCTTGTGGTCTTATCTCCTGTCCGTTCACCAACACCACTTTCCAAAGTGCTCTGAGGTATTTCTCTGTCTATAATGAGGGCTTTGGAAGTGGAACTGGGTGTCGAGCAGCAATTTGATGCTAAAAATAAGCAGGCGAGTGATTTATTTTAGGCATTGCTGGCGCTTCACGGCGGAACTCTTTTGACATTCGCACCTCGCCGGAGCTCACGAAGCTGCCTCTCTCCAGCAAAGTGAAGTCTGCGCTTTTCAAGCTGGAATGTGATGTGGTTGAGGACTGTTCAGTGAAAATTTGGGTAATTGTCTCTCCCCCGCCGATCGCAGTGTTGCAGCTGCACCATTTCAGCGGTAACAGTGTGAAGCTGTCACCTGGTGCTGTGTCAGGGCCACTCGAACACATTGCGGAATAATTCCATGCGCCACTTAGCAAAGCAGCAGCCTGGGCTTTAGCCGTACATGGCAGCAGGAGCTATTGCACTCCCAGTAATTGTAGCTTCGGTGGCAGACAGCTTCACTTTTCTCACATTAATTAAAGGGTTTGTAAGCGCCCCCCTTTCTTCTGATAGCGAAATGATTAACATTCATGTACCATTCCTTCATTAACAGAGGAGGTCACATCCTATAGACTCCAAGCTCGATTTTTGAAGAAAAAAAATCATTCTTGGCATGACAGCAATGCTGCGAGGGCAGCCATTATTGCCCATCGTCCCACCGAATAGAGGCTCCAACGTGCGATCTAGGTTCACACTCCAGTGTGGGACTGAGGGAGGCTCTTCTTGGGAAGTCCCTCAGGGTTGTAGAATCATATCGGGCGGGATTCTCTGATCCTGAGGCTATGTGTTGACGCCATCGTAAACGCCGTCGTAACAGGACCCCAGGAGCAGCGATCCCGCGCCCTACAAGGAGCCAGCACAGCACTGGAGCGACTCACGCAGCTCCAGCTGCCGATACCGGCGTCAAATGGGCGCCGCGGGTCTCCGCATGCGCACTGCGAGAGGCGCGAACTCGTGCATGCGCGCTGCGACCGGCGTGAACTCGCACATGCGCGCTGCGACCGGCGTGAACTCGCACATGCGCGCTGCGACCGGCATGAACTCGCACATGCGCGCTGCGACCGGCGTGAACTCGCACATGCGCGCTGCGACCGGCGTGAACTTGCACATGCGCGCTGCGACCGGCGTGAACTCGCACATGCGCGCTGCGACCGGTGTGAACTCGCACATGCGCGCTGCGACCGGCGTGAACTCGCGCATGCGCGCTGCGACCGGCGCGAACTCGCGCATGCGCGCTGTGACAGGCGTGAACTCGCGCATGCGCGCTGTGACCGGCGTGAACTCGCGCATGCGCGCTGTGACCGGTGCGAACTCGCGCATGCGCGCTGTGACCGGCGCGAACTCGCGCATGCGCGCTGTGACCGGCGCAAACTCGCGCATACGCGCTGCGACCGGCGTGAATTTAACCGGCGTGAACTCGCGCATGCGCGCTGCGACCGACGTGAACTATGCGCGCTGCGACCGGCGTGAACTCGCACATGCGCGCTGCGACCGGCGTGAACTCGCACATGCGCGCTGCGACCGGCGTGACCTCGCACATGCGCGCTGCGACCGGCGTGAACTCGCACATGCGCGCTGCGACCGGCGTGAACTTGCGCATGCGCACTGTGACAGGCGTGAACTCGCTCATGCGCGCTGCGACCGGCGTGAACCCGCGCATACGCGCTGAGACCGGCGTGAACCCGCGCATGCGCGCTGCGACCGGCGTGAACTTGCACATGCGCGCTGCGACTGGCGTGAACTCGCACATGCGCGCTGCGACTGGCGTGAACTTGCACATGCGCGCTGCGACCGGCGTGAACTCGCGCATGCGCACTATGACCGGCGTGAACTCGCACATGCGCACTGTGACCGGCGTGAACTCGCGCATGCGCACTATGACCGGCGTGAACTCGCACATGCGCACTGTGACCGGCGTGAACTCGCGCATGCGCACTATGACCGGCGTGAACTCGCACATACGCGCTGCGACCGGCGTGAACTCAACCGACGTGAACTCGCACATGCGCGCTGCGACCGGCGTGAACCCGCGCATGCCCACTATGACCGGCGTGAACTCGCACATGCGCGCTGCGACCGGCGTGAACTCGCACATGCGTGCTGCGACCGCGTGAACCAGCGCATGCGCGCTGAGACCGGCGTGAACCCGCGCATGCGCGCTGCGACCGGCGTGAACTTGCACATGCGCGCTGCGACCGGCGTGAACTTGCACATGCGCGCTGCGACCGGCGTGAACTCGCACATACGCGCTGCGACCGGCGTGAACTCGCACATGTCATTAGTACCAATGTGGACAATGACACCTGCCTGTTTCAGGATACCGTGTAGCCGTTTCGAGACATCCAAGACGCTGGCACCAGACCTGAAATGCAAACACAATGAGAAACACTCTCTTCCTCATGTACACAGACACACACTCACAAGGAAAGGTGGATTATAGAGAATGGAACATGCAGCTAGATTCTTAACAGAATACAAAAAGCAATATCCATGTTCAGACTGAGTCTTTACACCGCGTAGGGTTCTCTCATGTGGCTCTTTGGAGATGGATGAGGCAAATCTGTGCAGTTGAAATCAAATTTGTCACCCCTCGCGCTGCCCGAGTTGACTGATTATTAGGGAGGTTTCTGTTATTAGGAATGGTTCCTCTGGTCTTGATGGCTTCCAGAGCGACTGGTTTCTCCCTGGTGCTTGGAGTAAGAGATTTGTTATCTGAACAATGTTCCAATCACATGATCTGTTTGTCCACCCAGAATCATATGGAAGTCCAAAGTTATTGTTAAACAATGGGGAAATGGATGGGTTCTTCACACCTACTTATGAGGAACTGGCATCCGCACATCTTTCCTGGTTCAGCTATGAATTTGGGGACATGACTTGTGGACTTGAGTTTTGGGTAAATAGCTCGTCAAAAGGAAGTATAAATTCTCAAGTGGGTTCACATCAAGAATGCAACGATAGAATAGTATTTAATTGGCTGTAAAGCGCTTTGGGACTCCCTGGGGTCAGGAATTCAAGTCTATCGTGATTTGAGACATATTGATGCTGGCATGTGGAGGGAGTGAGGGAGCATTCATAGAATTTACATTGTAGAGTAGGGATGATTTGGATAGTTCGGACATGCAGAGGTCTTGCTGGGTTTAACGGTGGGATCTTATTATATTTGCTCCCGTCTGTTTTTTCCACCTATCAGACAGCTACATTAGCCAGCTTACAACCTACTGAATGTATCTGAGGAGGTGCGGAATGAAAGGCAGTGACAGGGGACCTCAGCCATGCACTAACCCTGAGAGATTAGATCAGGAGGTGGGCATTGGGAAGGGGGGGGGGAATGGGATTGAGAACGGAGGGAGCGATTGATCACAGAAGTGATGAGTTAGAGGCCAAGATCAGCAGAAGTAAGGCCAAAAGCCTACTGAGTGGCCAGGAGGAGAGCACTCCTTTTCCCTCTGACGCACTCTGACCCACAAGGAGTGCTGTAAAATAGGCCTACTTTGTGGAGTTGACAGCTCCCGGGTCCTTATCACTGACAGGCTTCCCGACCCCTGGGAAACATTCTTGGCAATGAGTAAATTTAAGGCATACTCCCAATTGCACAGGGGGAGCCAGATTGAAACATGTTAGTGAGGTTTCCCTCCTTTGCAAGGTAAGACAAATGCAGTCATCGCACCCCACCAGCAGTTAAGATGGCAGCAAACTATTTGCCAGTGGGTTGGGCTCACGCACTCCATTAAATTCCCTGCCATGACTGGCTTAATTTTGAGGCCACAGCAGTTGGGTGGCATGGTAGCACAGTGGTTAGCACTGTTGCGTCATAGCGCCAGGGTCCCATATTCGATTCCCGGCTTGGGTCACTGTCTGTGTGAAGTCTGCACGTTCTCCCCGTGTGTGCGTGGGTTTCCTCCGGGTGCTCCGGTTTCCTCCTACAAGTCCTGAAAGACGTGCTTGTCCGGTGAATTGGACATTCTGAATTCTCCTTCTGTGTACCCAAACAGGCGCCGGAGTGTGGCGACTAGGAGATTGTCACAGTAACTTCATTGCAGTGTTACTGTAAGCCTACTTGCGACAATAAAGATTATTATTTTCAGTAAAGTCTGCAATTTATGGAAGTAACATGATGGGAATGTTTCCTTTGGTGAGCAGTTTGGCCACTTTGCTGATAGCTGAATCCCTGAATGCCCTATGGTGCACCTAACTGATATACGTGGCAGTCGCTCCTTGTGTGTTTGTGTGTAACGAGCTATCTGATTCAGGGATCAGAGGTCAATACAGTTGCACTCAATGACATTGAGGAAATGCACCCGTGTGTTGATTGTGATGTGATTGTTTGTCGATGAGCAAATATGGAACACAGACAAAGCTGGTTCTGGATGCTGGAACCTATCATCTCATTGCAGCAAAGTTCCTCAGGTCAGTGTCTTGTGTTTTTATGGTAATAAAAAGTCACAAAACACTCATAAGGGATTGGGTAAGCACCTTGTAGGTTAATCGATTAAGACTAGGTACATATTGCCAAGACGGATGTTTTTTAATGTTTTGGTAATGTGGGAGTATTCTGTATTTTCACAGTAACTTCATTGCAGTGTTAATGTAAGCCTACCTGTGATACAAATAAAGGTTATTATTATTAAAGGCGGCTGTGTGTCTATGCGCATGTGTGTGTACATGTTTTGATTAAACTGGGGGAGCTTAATAGATACAGCTTAACCGTGAGAGGTGAGGGTTAAAAAGGTTAAAGGCACCAGATGCACGTATTTGTAATGGTGAAGGTGGATTTTCAAGGAAATAGTTTTTTTTTAATTACATTCAGAGACAGATAGGGACTTGATTTTTCAAAGGGGTGTTTAATGGACTTTTACAACATACTAAACTTTCATAAGTAAACAAGGGAAGGTCGTTAAACTTTATTTCACCGGAAAGTGGAGGCAATAGGAAAGCATGAACGCTCTTTATATTTTGAAAAAGTTGAGTCCTCAGAGGTGTTGAGGGCAATGGAATCAGAGATGAAAGAGGACGAAGATATTTAAGGAAAGATGTTGAACTGAGTTAGGTGGCTGTGTGGAGCAGGTGTCTTGAGACCAACTCTGTGCTGAGAAAAGAGATGAAGGGGGGATTTCTCTGTCCCGGGACGCCCGAAGAATATTTCTCAATGAGGCGGAGAATCGAAAAATCAGGATCGGCCTGACGTGGTGGTCCTCGCGGTGGGCCAAAGTCCATCCAAGGGCCATCCTCCCTATCCACAATGCACTGCCCACCCACCCCAGATACCCCACGCCCAGTTTGGCATCATACTGTACACATTTACAACTCACTCGTTCCATTCCCAACCTGTGCTCGGTTACATTAGGAAGGCAGTGGAGAGCTGTGTACCCTCTCCGATTTGGTGGGCCAAATGGCCTGGCTCCATGGTGTAATGCTCGATGGCAGGACACATGGAGGCATAGACTATTTTCTAAATGGGGAAATGATTAGGAAATCAGAAGCACAAAGGGTCTTGAGAGTCCTAATTCAAGATTCTTTTAAGGTTAACGTGCAGGTTCAGTCAGCAGTTAGGAAGGCAAATGCAATGTTAGCATTCATGTCAAGGAGGCTCGAATACAAGACGAGGGGTGTGCTTCTGAGGCTGTATATGGCTCTGGTCAGACCCCATTTGGGGTATTGTCAGCAGTTTTGAGCTCCGTATCTAAGGAAGGATGTGCTGGCCTTGGAAAGGGTCCAGAGGAGGTTCACAAGAATGATCCCTGGACTGAAGAACTTGTCGGATGAGGAACGGTTGAGGACTCTGGGTCTGTACTCGTTGGCGTTTAGAAGGATGAGGGGGGATCTTATTGAAACTTACAGGATACTGCGAGGCCTGGATAGGGTGGCTGTGGAGAGGATGTTTCCACTTGTATGAAAAACTAGAACCAGAGGACACAAACTCAGACTAAAGGGACGATCCTTTAAAACAGAGATGAGGAGGAATTTCTTCAGCCAGAGGGTGGTGAATCTGTGGAACTCTTTGCCGCAGAAGGCTGTGGAGGCCAAATCACTGAGTGTCTTTAAGACCGAGATAGATAGGTTCTTTTTTTAAAATAAATTTAGAGTACCCAATTCATTTTTTCCAAATAAGGGGCAGCTTAGCGTGGCCAATCCACCTAGCCTGCACATTTTTGGGATGTGGGGGTGAAACCCACGCAAACACGGGGAGAATGTGCAAACTGCACACGGACAGTGACCCAGAGCCGGGATTGAACCTGGGACCTCGGCGCCGTGAGGCAGCAGGGCTAACCCACTGTGCTACCGTGCTGCCCTCAGATAGATAGGTTCTTGATTACTAAGGGGATCAGGGATTATGGGGAGAAGGCAGGAGAATGGCGATGAAAAACATATCAGCTATGATTGAATGGCGGAGCAGACTCAATGGGCTAAATGGCTTAATTCTGCTTCTATGTTTTACGGCCTTATGATCCCAAGGCACCCATTATCCTCAGCCTAGCTTTGAGGCCTTTGAATCAGAGAATGCCTATAGTGCAGAAGGAAGCCATTCGGCCCATCGGGTCTGCACCGCCCCTGTGAAAGAGCACCCTACCTAGGCCCAATCTCCCGCACTGCCCCCGTAACCCCACGCAACCTTCTCTGTTTAACGGATTTCTAACATACAGTAATTTTACCGGATTTCTAACATACAGTAATTGTTGTGTGTTGTTGGATTTCCTGCATTGCAAAGTGTCCACACTTCAAAAGTACCTCATTGACTGGAGAGCACTTTGGGTTGTGCAGAGACCATGAAAGGCACCATCTAAATGCAAATCTTTCTTTCTCCTACGGCATCCCTGAGATTTTGTCAGCAGCATTATTGAGTCTGCCAGCTGCAGGGAGCTTTTGAAGCAGATGATTCATTGCAATGGCATTCAGAATATGTCATTGGCCCACGTAGAAAGAGTGCATCCTATTCAACCTTCCAACGACAACTGTATTTGTTATTGTTGCAGTGTCTCTGCTGAGGTTCTAGCTTGAGCAGCCAGCTGAACACCTTTCCCCAGCCCAGTCCCAAAAACCAAGGATTTTCAATGTCGTTGGCTCCGGCTAGGGTAACTCCCGGCGACCTGGGTTCTTTCACATTCTTGTCCCTCGTCAACTATGCCAGCATCAAGCGTCAATACTAGAAAGAAGGGCAGGCATTCATGTGGTGCCTTTAATGACCTCACTCTCAAAATGCTTTACAGCCAAACAATTTACTTGTGAAGTAGAGTCAGTGTTGGAATATAATGAAAGAATGGGGGCGGCACGGTAGCACAGCGGTTAGCACTGTTGCTTCACAGCTCCAGGGTCCCAGGTTCGATTCCCGGCTTGGGTCACTCTCTGTGCGGAGACTGCACGTTTCCCAGTGTCTGCGTGGGTTTCCTCCGGTTTCCTCCCACAAGTTCCGAAAGACGTGCTGTTAGGTGAATTGGACATTCTGAATTCTCCCTCTGTGTACCCGAACAGGCGCCGGAGTGTGGCGACTAGGAGCTTTTCACAGTAACTTCATTGCAGTGTTAATGTAAGCCGACTTGTGACAATAATAAAGATTATTATTAAAAAGAAAGCTCTCTCCCCCAGATAGACAATGGTTGATTTGAAATCAATCCATGCAGTTTTGCTCTTTTTATTTCCATGTCACTGAGGGTTCTGCTGAGACAGTTACTTTGACGAGTGCCGTTTTACTCAATTGGTGACAGTCTCATTCATTTTACTATTACAAGAGTTTCACTAATTGCTCGTCACACCAAAACTTTTTTTAAACCTGAATTTTACATATGTTTTTGGCCAGATTCTTGACAAGGTACCACGTGTAAGAGAGATGCCTAAATAGTTAAACATTGCTACAGAGAAAAGAATGCCACAAAGATAAAGACATCTGAAAAATTTGAATACCAGAAGATAAAAACTCATCAGGCCTGACAGAGTCACCCGCTGTTAATGTTTTCCTCTGCTTGGTTGGAAAATAAGTAACAAGTTATCCAGTTGTTTGAATTAAGCAATTCAAATGAAACACAGATGCCTTTGGTTGAAAGGGAATTTTGAAGTAGGTGGAAGGAGTCCTTTGACATTACGGGAAGTAGGGGAGGCAATTGCGTAGCGGTATTGTCACTTGACTAGTAATTCAGACACCCAGGCTAATGCTCTGGGAACCTGGGTTCGAATCACGCCAGGGCAGGTGGTGAAATTTGAATTTAATAAGAAATTTGGAATGAAAAGTCTAATCATGACCATAAAACCATTGCCCATTGTCGTAAAAACCCACCTGGTTCATTAATGCCCTTTAGGAAAGGAAATCCTTCTGATCGGTGGCACAGTGGTTAACACTGCTACCTCTCAGTTCCAGGGTCCCAGGTTCAGATGACTGACAGCGTGGAGTTTGCACTTTCTCCCCGTGTCTGCATGGGTTTTCTCTGGGTGATCCAGTTTCCTTCCACAATCCAAAGATGTGTAGGTTAGGTGGATTAGCCATGTTAAATTGCCCCTTAGTGTCCAAAAGGTTAGGTGGGGTTACAGGGATAGGGCGGAGGCGTGGGCTTAGCTAAGGTGCTCTTTCCAAGGGCCATTGCAGACTCGATGGGCCAAATGGCCTCCTTCAGCACTGTAAATTCTGTGTTTCTATGATCTGTCATTCTCACCTGTTCTGGCCGACATATGACTCCAGATCCGCAGCAATGTGGTTGACTCTTAAAATACCACTCAGTTCGAGGGCAATTAGGGATGGACAACAAATGTTAGCCTTGCCTGCGATGGCCACATCTCGTGAAAGAATAAAGAAAGAAAGTATGCCTGTGCATTGGAGAGAAGAAAACAAGCGTGCTGATGGATTGTGTAGTGAAATGAAAATGAAAATCGCTTATTGTCACAAGTAGGCTCCAAATGAAGTTACTGTGAAAAGCCCCTAGTCGCCACATTCCAGCGCCTGTTTGGGGAGGCTGGTACGGGAATTGAACCGTGCTGCTGGCCTGCCTTGGTCTGCTTTCAAAGCCAGCGATTTGGCCCTGTGCTGAACCAGCCCCTAATAGACAGATAACAAAGGGGGTTTTACCTCAGGAAACACACTCCCGGTCTTGATGGGCAGGGTGAAGTCACGGGAGCTGAAATTCAATTTTGTCAAATTTAAATGCAGAGCCGAGCATAATGGGCAAGTGAGGGGGTCACTGGCTTGCCGAAAGAGCTGTTACTAAACACCGAAAACGGTGGGGGCGGCGTGCATTTCCATACAAAGGAATTTGTGCACATCAAGAGCGCTGCCAACAACAGGAAGCTGGCAAGCTGCCTTCTGACAGACTTTTGGCTGCAACCCCTCTTCAAATCAGCAGCCTAAATGGCTCTTGGAGAGGATGTTTCCTGACACCATTTCCAGAGTCAACAGAGTTATTGTTGGCCGTTTCATAATTCATTCAGATCAGGCAATAATTGTCCTTTGGTTGCCATAGGCCCACTGGACCCAAGGTCTCATGACAGGTTACAAGAGGGAAAAGGGAAGGAGCGAGGGGGAAGGACAACATGCATCAGCACACATTTAGTTGTCATTACTGATGCACTATCAATTACCACAAAGGCAAGAGTAGTGGAATAATCGAGGCTTTATTGCGCAAAGATGTTGTGCCTCCTGTAGCTGGAACCAGAATGGCTGCAGCACCAGCGAGCACACACATTTATACGCCACCTACTGGGCGGAGCCAGAAGGCAGGGATTTACCCATGTACCTCTAGTATACGGCCTTACCGTAATACATATAATACAGCTAGTGGTGACTACCACATTCACCCCCTGTTAAAAAAAGAGTCCGGCGGGGGTAGTGGAAAACAATTTACAAGTTCAGTCTGTCGGGGGCCTTGATCCTCCTCTGCGATCGCCTCAGTCCTGGTGGTGATGTGGGCGCCAACTTGGTCACCTGTGACTCCGGGAGCGTGTTGTCCTCGACTTCATCACCCCGAGTGGAGCCAGTGGGAGGATGGATTCTCCTGGGGCGGGGTCTGCGGTGAGGTTCGCGGGGGGGAGGGGGAGTGGCGCGGGGGTGAATGAGGCAACCGGAGGGTGGGGTGGGCGGGGTGTCGGGTCGGGGGCCGTGGGTGGGGATCCAGCGGGTGCCAGGTCCCGGAGGGAGACTGTGTCCTGGCGCCCATCGGGGTGCGCCACGCAGGCATACTGTGGGTTCGCATGTAGGAAGTGGACCCTTTCGACCAAAGGGTCCGACTTATGGGTCCACACATGCTTGCGAAGGAGGACGGGTCCAGGAACTGTCAGCCATGTTGGGAGCGAGACCCCGGAGGTGGACTTCCTGGGGAAGGCAAAGAAACGTTCATGGGGGGTTTTGTTAGTCGCGGTGCAGAGGAGCAATCAGATGGAGTGGAGCGCGTCGAGGAGGGCCTCCTGCCAGTGGGAGACCAGGAGACTTTTACACCGCAGGACCAACAGGACGGCCTTCCAGACCGTCCCGTTCTCCCTCTCCGCCTGCCCGTTTCCCTGGGGGTTGTAGCTGGTCGTCCTGCTCGAAGCAATGCCCTTGCTGAGCAGGAACTGACGCAGCTCATCACTCATAAAGGAGGATCCTCGGTCGCTGTGGATGTAGGTGGGGAAACCGAACAGGGTGAAGATACCGTGGACGGTTTTAATGACCGTGGCAGAAGTCATATCGGGGCATGGGATAGCGAAAGGGAACCGGGAGTACTCATCGACCACGTTCAGAAAGGTCGGTGGAGGGGAGGGGCCCTTTGAGGTCCATGCTGTGGTGCTCAAAGGGGCGGGAGGCCTTCACTCGATCTGGCCGGTAGAAGTGCACATTGCACTCCGCGCAGACCTGGCAGTCTCTGGTGACAGTCCTGACCTCCTCAATGGAGTAGGGCAGGTTGCGGGCCTTGATGAAATGGAAGAACCGGGTGACCCCTGGGTGGCAGAGGCCATTGTGGAGAGCCCGGAGTCGGTCCAATTGTGCGCTGGCGCATGTACCGCGGGATAGGGCATCAGGGGGCTCGTTGAGCTTCCCGGGCGATAGAAAATCTCGTGATTATAGGTGGAGAGCTCGAGGGCAAAGTAGGAGAAAAACCCTCAGGCATCGTTTCAGGGCCTTGGGGCAGTGGGGGAGGGGGAGTTCCATGAGGGGGCGCATGCGATCGGGGCCAGGTCCTAGAACTCCATTTTGCACCACATAGCCACGGATGGCTAAGCAGTTGGTGCGGAACATGCATTTCTCCTTATTGTAGGTGAGATTAAGGAGTTTGGCGGTCTGGAGAAATTTTAGGAGGTTAGCGTCGTGGTCCTGCTGATCGTGGCCGCAGATGGTGACGTTATCTAGGTACGGGGAGGTGGCCCACAGTCCGTACAGGTCAACCATTCGGTCCATCTCACATTGGAAGACTGAGACCCCATGAGTGACGCCGAAGGGAACCCCAAGGAAGTGATAGAGGCAGCCATCTGCTTTGAACGCAGTGTATTGGCGGTCCTCCGGGTGGATGGGGAGCTGGTGGTAGGCGTACTTCAGGTCCACTGTGGAAAAGACCCTATACTGTGCAATCTGATTGACCATGTCAGATATGCGTGGGAGGGGGTGCGCGTTGAGCTGCGTGTACCGATTGATGGTCTGACCATCCTGTGCTTCTCCCCAGTCTTTACTACTACCACTTGGGCTCTCCAGGGGCTGTTGCTGGCCTCAATGATGCCTTCACGCAGAAGCCATTGGTCCTCCGACCTGATGAAGGTTCTGTCCTGGGCACTGTACCGTCTGCTCCTGGTGGCGAGGGGTTTGCAATCCGGGGTGAAGTTCGCAAACAAGGAAGGTGGATCGACCTTAAGGGTCGCGAGGCCGCATCCTGTGAGGGGGTGTAGGGGTCTGCCACATTTTAAGGTTAAGCTCTGGAGGTGGCACTGGAAGTCCAGGCCGAGTAACAGGGCAGGGCAGAGGTGGGGAGGACGTAGAGCCAGAAGTTTCTACACTCTACGCCTTGGACGGTGAGAGTCGCGATGCAGTACCCCCAGATTTCTATGGAATGGGATCCGGAGGCCAGGGAGATTTTCTGGGTAACGGGGTGTACCGCGAGGGAGCACGCCTTACCGTCGGGGGTGGATGAAGCTCTCTGTTCTCCCGGAGTCAAAAAGGTGTGCCCTTGTGCCCATCGATTTTCACCGGTGTCGTTGCGGTCGCGTGGTTGCGGGGCTGGTCCAGGGTGATCCAGGCGATTTGCGGCAGATGCTGGGAGGCCCCGGGCTGGTCAGCGGTGGTGGAGGTAGCAGCAGGCGATGAATGGCCAGGCGAGCTTCCAGACGAGCAGGGGTCCTGAGGCACCGTCCAAAATGGCGACGAAGATGGTGGAGACCACGGGGCACACATGGCGGGCGGCATTAAAGATGGCGGCGCCCACGGGCCGCACGTGGCCTGCGGGGAAGAAGATGGAGGCGCCCACAGGCTGCACGTGGCTTGCGAGGAGGAAAATGGCGGCGCCCCTGGGTCGCACGTGGGGGGTGTAGGAACGTTGGACCTAGAAACAGCGGCGATCGACCGGACCTAGCACACAGAAACAAAGTGTCCCTTCTTTCCGCATCCATTGCAGGTTGCGCACCGCACCGGGCAGCGCTGCCGGGGGGTGTTTCTTCTGCCCGCAAAAATAGCATTTGGGCCCCCTGGGGTTAGCTGGCTGCCGCGCGGCGCAGGCTTGCGGTGAGCTGTAGTCGGTAGCTGGTGGGGCCCACGATGCCCATGAAGGTGCCGTGCAGTCGGGGGCGTTAGACTGGACGTTATGGGAGGCCACTGTTAACGGGTTTGCGAGCTGCCTGGTTCCTGCAAGATCAAGCGTACCCCCCTCCAATAGGCGCTGGCGGACATACGTAGATCTCATGCCCATAACAAAGGTGTCTCGGATTAAAGTTCTGTGTGCTGGACTGCCGAAACTGCCTGGCAGTCACAGTTCCTCCCCAGGATGTGCAGTGCTCGCCAGAAATCGTCTAGGGACTTACCGGGGAGTTGCTGTCTCGTGGACAGAGGGTGCCTGGCGTATAGTTGATTAACTGGCTCCCTTCAGGAGCTCCATTGCTTCGGAGTAAGTGGGCGCATCCCGGATGAGAGGAAAAATGTCAGGGCTCACCCGTGAATAAAAGACTTTGAGCTTCTGCGCGTCCGTGGGTTCTTTAGCGGATGTTCGGAGGTAGCTTTTGAAGCCAGCTAGCCAGTGGTCAAAAGCGGACGTAGCGTTGGCTGCTTGAGGGCTCAGCTGCAGGCGATCAGGCTTGATGCGAAGATCTATCGTTTTAAAAATCGTTGCTCAATAAATTGATGCACTATCAATTACCACAAAGTCGAGAGTAGTGGAATAATCGAGGCTTTATTGAGCAAAGATGCTGTGCCTCCTGTAGCTGCTATCAGAATGGCTGCAGCACCAGCAAGCACACACATTTATACGCCGCCTACTGGGCGGAGCCAGCAGGCAGGGATTTACCCATGTACCTCCACTCTACGGCCTTTCCGTAATACATATAATACAGCTAGTGGTGACTACCACAATTACAAAAATAATTAGCTCGAACATGTCCTTTCTGGGGGTGGGCAGGGTGCTGTCCTTAACCTATTTTGTCTGAATGTAACTCCAGCCGCACATCAATGTGTCTAACTCATAACTGTCCTCTGTCATGGCCCAGCAACAGTTGGTTGTATCCAGGGCACCTCAGGATGGGTGATCAATGTCGACCTTGCCAGCAACACCCACCTCCTGCAAAGACAATGAGACAAGATCAAGAATCACGCAGTTTATAGCTACATTTTGCCAAGATATCACCATGTTAGCATTGGATGTGTGCATCATCTTCAAACTCATGTACTCCCAGCTGCAAATGTATCAAAAACAAGGAGGGTAATGCTCCAATTATGAAATTTATGAACTTGTAATCTTTTGGGACTGTGTCTTTAAATTTAGAGTAAAATGAAGAGGACCATGTGACCTGTTTGGCGATCTGCCTGGCAACAGGTGTGGGTGATCTGGCTATTAAAAGTATAAAAGAAACATAGAAAATAGGAGCAGGAGTAGGCCATTTGGTCCTTCGAGCATGCTGCTCCATTCAACATGATCATGGCTGATCCTCTATCACAGCACCATAGAATCCCTACAGTGGCAGAAGAAGGCCATTCGGCTCGTCGAGTCTGTACTGACCCTTCGAAAGAACATAGAACATAGAACATAGAACGATACAGCGCAGTACAGGCCCTTCGGCCCACGATGTTGCACCGACATGGGAAGTCAAAAAACAAAAGCCATCAAACCTACACTATGCCATTATCATCCATATGTTTATCCAATAAACTTTTAAATGGCCTCAATGTTGGCGAGTTCACTACTGTAGCAGGTAGGGCATTCCACGGCCTCACCACTCTTTGCGTAAAGAACCTACCTCTGACCTCTGTCCTATATCTATTACCCCTCAGTTTAAGGCTATGTCCCCTCGTGCTAGCCATTTCCATCCGCGGGAGAAAGCTCTCACTGTCCACCCTATCTAACCCCCTGATCATTTTGTATGCCTCTATTAAGTCTCCTCTTAACCTTCTTCTCTCTAACGAAAACAACCTCAAGTCCATCAGCCTTTCCTCATAAGATTTTCCCTCCATACCAGGCAACATCCTGGTAAATCTCCTCTGCACCCACTCCAAAGCTTCCACGTCCTTCCTATAATGCGGTGACCAGAACTGTACGCAATACTCCAAATGCGGCCGTACCAGAGTTTTGTACAGCTGCAACATGACCTCATGACTCCGGAACTCAATCCCTCTCCTAATAAAGGCCAACACTCCATAGGCCTTCTTCACAACCCTATCAACCTGGGTGGCAACTTTCAGGGATCTATGTACATGGACACCTAGATCCCTCTGCTCATCCACACTTCCAAGAACTTTACCATTAGCCAAATATTCTGCATTCCTGTTATTCCTTCCAAAGTGAATCACCTCACACTTCTCTACATTAAACTCCATTTGCCACCTCTCAGCCCAGCTCTGCAGCTTATCTATGTCCCTCTGTAACCTGCTACATCCTTCCGCACTGTCGACAACACCACCGACTTTAGTGTCGTCTGCAAATTTACTCACCCACCCTTCTACGCCCTCCTCTAGGTCATTGATAAAAATGAGAAACAGCAACGGCCCCAGAACAGATCCTTGTGGTACGCCACTTGTAACTGAACTCCATTCTGAACATTTCCCATCAACCACCACCCTCTGTCTTCTTTCAGCTAGCCAATTTCTGATCCACATCTCTAAATCACCCACAATCCCCAGCCTCCGTATTTTCTGCAATAGCCTACCGTGGGGAACCTTATCAAACGCTTTACTGAAATCCATATACACCACATCAACTGCTCTACCCTCATCTACCTGTTCAGTCACCTTCTCAAAGAACTCGATAAGGTTTGCGAGGCATGACCTACCCTTCACAAAGCCATGCTGACTATCCCTAATCATATTATTCCTATCTAGATGATTATAAATCTTGTCTCTTATAATCCCCTCCAAGACTTTACCCACAACAGACGTGAGGCTCACCGGTCTATAGTTGCCGGGGTTGTCTCTACCCCCCTTCTTGAACAAAGGGACCACATTTGCTATCCTCCAGTCCTCTGGCACTATTCCTGTAGCCAATGATGACATAAAAATCAAAGCCAAAGGCCCAGCAATCTCTTCCCTGGCTTCCCAGAGAATCCTAGGATAAATCCCATCAGGCCCCGGGGTCTTATCTATTTTCAGCCTGTCCAGAATTGCCAACACCTCTTCCCTACGTACCTCAATGCCATCTATTCTAATAGCCTGGGTCTGAGCATTCTCCTCCACAACATTCTCTTTTTCCTGAGTGAATACTGACGAAAAATATTCATTTAGTATCTCGCCTATCTCTTCAGACTCCACACACAACTTCCCATCGCACCTCAGCCCAATTCTCCCACCCAATCCCCGTAACCCCATCCAACTTTTGGACACTGAGGGTCAATTTAGCGTGGCCAATCAACCTAAACTGCACATCTTTAGATTGTGGGAGGAAACTGGAGCACCCGGAGGAAACCCCACACAGACACGGGGAAAACTTACAAAATCCACACAGTCACCCGAGGCCGGAATCAAAGCTAGGTCCCTGGAGCTGTGAGGAAGTAGCTAACCACTGTGGCACCATGCTCCAGCACTCTCCCCTTAACACCTATACCATCTAGAAATCTGTCTATTATAAAATATATTTAATGATTTGGCCTCCACAGCCTTCTGTGGTAGAGAATTCCACAGCTTCACCATCCTCTGAGTGAAGAAATTTCCCTTCATCTCAGTCCTAAATGGCCTACCCTGTATCCTGAAACCGTGCCCCCTTGTTCTCAAACCCCAGCCAAAGGAAACAACATCCCTGCATCCAGCCTGTCCGGCCCTGTCAGAATTTTATAGTTTCAATTAGATCCCCAAGGCCCAGGTTGTTTTACTGGGGAGAAGGTGTAAGGTGCTCACTCCTGGACACAATAGCAGCAGCATCTGTGTTTATAGAGGTCAGATTACTTGTCTCTAAGGTCCCAGGAAGGTGTTAAAACATTGGTTTTTTAACAGTAATGCTTTAAGCCAGGCATTGTCAAACTTGGGAGCGCGACCCGCGGGTGGGTCGCGGGCGGGTGTCGGGAGGGTCGCGGAGCCGTCTGTCGCGGCGCTCCCGATCACGCAAATCCGCGCGCAACAGCCGGCTGTTAATAATGCCGGCTGCAAGCGGCCATCAAAATGGCCGCGAATAAGTTTTTAAAATGCAGCCGCATTGCGCATGCATGCTACACCATGGGCGCACATGCACAAAACTATGCGCATGCGCGCCGATGATCGGGCATGCATGCGCAGCGCGGCCGCTTTTTTTTAAACGGTCGCAGCTTTTTGTTTTACAAGTTCGGGGGGGTTTATTCATTTATTTTATTCATTTTATTTTTATTTTTTTCATTTATTTAATCATCTTTTTTTTTACAAGTTCGGGGGGGTTTTATTTGATAAAACTTTACAGGAAAAAAATGCAGAACTTTGGACAGATGGGAGACTCCATACTTTCCGACACCAGAAGGCTTCACCTTCATCCAACGGGTTCCATTGGAGGAGCGTGTACGAGGGCCAAAGGGACCCAAAACTATTTCCTCCATTTTTGTCAGCAGCAAACAAGGTAAGAGAAAATGGTGGGTCGCTCAGGTCGGCCGGGTTGGGTCCCGGAGGTTGCCCGGTTGGTAAAAATGGGTCCCCGGAAAAAAAGTTTGAAGAACACTGCTTTAAACTGTCCCTCTACTTCCAATAGATAGATTTACGGTGAGGGGCAGGAGATTTAGGGGAGATTTTAGGGAAATCTTTTTCACCCAGAGTGTGATGGGTATCTGGAACTTACTGCCTGAAAGGGTGGTAGAGGCGGGAATCTTCCAAACATTTAAGAAACATTTAGATGAGCACTTGAAACGCCAAAGCATACAAGGCTACTGTAGTAAATGCAATAGCTGGCGCCCAGGAGTTAGCTAACTAACAACAATAGATTTAAGAAATCCAAACTATGTACAGAGTACTATAAGCAATGTCTTCATTCTCAGCGCTAGGATCACCACTAGCTGCAAAAGCCATGCTCAGCACCGAGATCCCTGTGCTTGTTCCCCATTGGGTTGATTGGGTCACATGACCCTTCTATGCACATCTCCACCCCTTAAAGGTGTTAGCTGCTACAGCTATGCTGGAAAACTGGATTAGAATAGATTGGTGCATGATGGCCAGCACAGGAACAATGGGCTTGAGGGTCTCTTTCTATGCTGTAAAGCTCTATCATAGAGTCATAGAGGTCCACAGTACAGAAAAGGCCTTTTGGCCCATATCATTTGCGCAGGTCAAAATCAGCCACCTAACTATTCTAATCCCATTTTCCAGTACTTGGCCCATAGCCTTGTATGCCTTGGCATTGCAAGTGTATATTTAAATACTTTTTAAGTATTTTAAATATGTGCTTGCATTCGAATTGAATAGATAAATGTCATTGAAACAAAGCTGGAAGATTTGCATAGTTTGGGCTGGACAGAGAGTGGCCAGGAAAAACTCTCACCGTGAAAGACAGTTCTGAGTCAAAGGCTGCCAAGTGGGAAAGGGATGAATTGTAAGCACCCCCTAAAAATTACTTTGAACAAGGTCTGTGAAAACTGAATGACTATTTAAGGGGCAGTGTAAGGCAGTGTTCTTCAAAGTCGGGGGCGCGACCCGTGGGTGGGTCGCGGACGGGTGTCGGGAGGGTCGCGGAGCCGTTGTCCGCGGCACTCCCGATTACGCAAATACCCGTGCAGCAGCCGGCTTTTCATAACGCTGGCTGCAAGCGGCCGCGAACATGTTAAGAAAAAATTCGGCCGCATTGATGATCTGCATGCGCAGTACGGCCGCTATTTTTTTTAAACGGTTGCAGCTTTTTGTTTTACAAGTTCTGTAGTGGTTTTTATTCATTTATTCATTTATTTCATTCATTTAATTTTTATTTTTTTCATTTATTTTATTCATTTTATTTTTTTTTACAAGCTCCGGAGGGTTTTATTCATTTTTTTTTATTTTTTTTTACAAGTTCGGGGGTGGGGGGGTTTATTTCATAAAATTTAACAGGAAAAAAATTCAGAACTTTGGACAGATGGAGACTCCATACTTTCCGACACCGGAAGGCTTCACCTTCATCCAACAGGTTCCATTGGAGGAGCGTGTACGAGGGCCAAAGGGACCCAAAGCCATTTCCTCCATTTTTGTCAGCAGCAAACAAGGTAAGAGAAAATGGTGGGTCGCGCAAGTCGGCCGGCGTGGGTCGCGAAGGTCGGCCGGTGTGGGTCGCGAAGGTCAGCCGGCGTAGGTCGCGAAGGTCGGGTTGGGTCCCGAAGGTTGGCCAGTTGGTAAAAATGGGTCCCCAGAAAAAAAGTTTGAAGAACACTGGTGTAAGGTATGCCCACGAAGTGGGTTTTTCGGTCATGTTAAAAGTAACGAGGCACAGTTTTTTATAACATTTAAATTATAAATGTCCTAGTCCACCCAGTCCATCACACGAACCTGCCTCCCATCCATTGACCAATTTTGGGCCCCACACCTCAGGAAGGACAAACTGGCACTGGAGCGGGTCCAGCGGAGATTCACACGGATGATCCCAGGAATGGTAGGCCTAACATACGATGAACGTCTGAGGATCCTGGGATTATATTCATTGGAGTTTAGGAGGTTGAGGGGAGATCTAATAGAAACTTATAAGATAATGAATGGCTTAGATAGGGTGGACGTAGGGAAGTTGTTTCATCTAGCAGGGGAGACGAGGACCCGGGGGCACAGCCTTAGAATAAAAGGGAGTCACTTTAGAACAGAGATGAGGAGAAATTTCTTCAGCCAGAGAGTGGTGGGTCTGTGGAATTCCTTGCCACAGAGGGCGGTGGAGGCCAGGGCATTGAGTGTCTTTAAGACAGAAGTTGATAAATTCTTGATTTCTCGAGGAATTAAGGGCTATGGAGAGAGAGCGGGTAAATGGAGTTGAAATCAGCCATGATTGAATGGCGGAGTGGACTCGATGGGCCGAATGGCCTTACTTCCGCTCCTATGTCTTATGGTCTTATGGTCTTATGGACTCCATTTACACCTCCCGCTGCCTGGGGAAAGCAGGCAGCATAATCAAAGACCCCTCCCACCCGGCTTACTCACTCTTCCAACTTCTTCCATCGGGCAGGAGATACAAAAGTCTGAGAACACGCACGGACAGACTCAAAAACAGCTTCTTCCCCACTGTCACCAGACTCCTAAATGACCCTCTTATGGACTGACCTCATTAACACTGCACCCTGTATGCTTCATCCGATGCCAGTGCTTATGTAGTTACATTGTATATCTTGTGTTGCCCTCTTCTGTATTTTCTTTTATTCCGTTTTCTTCCCATGTGCTTAATGATCTGTTGAGCTGCTCACAGAAAAATACTTTTCACTGTACCTCGGTACACGTGACAATAAACAAATCCAATGCAATCCAATATGTTGCCGACAAAAATAGAGTTTAATCAACGGTACTTTTAGTCTGTTTGTTACAGTAAAGGTCTTGAAACATGAATTCTGTTGTCAGCATTTCAGCTATCAACCGGAAGTTTGACTTTTACACCACAAGTCATGAAAATGGTCAAGCCCAAGTACCCCGTGTAAAACTGGTTTACAATTACAATGAATAATGTGTGATGAACTTGCTGATGTCAGCGAGGAAAGCAGTTGAGACTCTAAAACAGATCGGCGGTGTTTTGGGGATCGAGGAGTGAAGAAAGTTTTAACAGGTTGGGGCTGTACCCATTGTAGTTTAAAATAATCAGGAGGGGAGGAGTGGGGGGAGGAGTCACCGGCTTTTGGCTGCCTCTTCGAATCTTCAGGGCTTCTCCCAGGCCCGCTCTGTTTCAAGTCTGCTCCTTGCAACTCTCTCTTTAACTCTGAGACTATTGCGATGTTCTATTCTTTCAACTTGACTTCTGGGACCTCTCTCTGATCCCTGTGTTTATTCCTGCCCATGACCTTCTTCTGCAACATCTCCCTGTCCCCCTCCCTGCTCCTTGGGACACCTTCCTTTACTAATGACACTCAGGTTCCTGGTCACCTGACTTGCTGGTTCCCATCTGTGATGATATGCCTGCAGACAATATTGTATATAGATGGTGGTGCTACCTCCAACCAGCAGGTGGCGGTACAGATCTATCATGCGGTTTTGAGACATCGGTCATGTGACATCGGACTCTCATCAGAAGGTTGTAAGGCGTACACGTGGACAGTCGCACATAAGGCTTGTTCCAGGAAACTCTAATGTAACTCTATGATAACTTGGTCTGTGTAAGATTCTGATTGTTACTTAACCACGTGGACATCAATAAATCATTGTTCTGAAGATGATAAAATAGACAAACCGCGCATTTGCGGCCAGTTCCTGTCAGCAGGGAACCCGGGTTCATGACCCAAGCACAGTAAAGACTCCAACTGCGCACCTGCGGACACTTCCCGGCGGCATGTACTAGAAAACCCGAATCCCGCTGGGAAGTGGAGTTTCCAACCTCCAAGATAAGTGTTTGAGATGCATTTCAAATGCCACAGGGGTTGGATTTGGGGCCTCAGCTATTTACAATCTTACATCAATGATTTGGGTGAAGGGGCCGATTGGCTGGTTGCTAAGTTTGCCGATGGGGCCAAGGTAGGTGGGAAAGTAAGTTGCCATGAGGAGGTAGAGGGTCTACAAAGGTCTACAGGCGGGTTAACTGAGTGGGCAGAAATTTGGCAGATTGAGTAGAATGTGGGAAAATGTGAACCTGTCCACTTAATGATCGCAAACCTTAGTGGTACAGAGGGATCTGGATGTCCCTGTACATGAATCACCTGAGGTTAGTGTACAGGTACAGCAAATGATTAGGAAGGCAAATGGAAAACTGACATCTATGGCAAGGAGAGTTGAATATAAAAATGGGGAAGTTTAACTGAAGCTGCACAGGGCCTGGGTGAGACCACATCGGGAACACTTGTACAGTATGATCACTTATTCGAAGAATTATATAATTACGTTAGAAGCACTTCAGAGACGGTTCACTTGAATCATTCCTGGGATGAAGGGCTTATTTTCCAAAGAAAGTTTGAACAGGTTGGGGCTGTACCCATTGGAGTTCAAAATAATGAGAGGCGACTTTACTGTTCCTGAGGAGATTTTCCAGGGTGGATACTGGGGCGGGCGGGGGGGGGGGGGGGGGGGGAGATTCCCTCTTGTGGGGAGATCAGAACTAGGGGGGCACAGTTTTAGAATAGTAGCTTCCTTTTAAGAGGGAGATGAGAAGGAATGTTTTCACTTTGAAGGTCGTTAGTAAGTGGTAATGCACAGCCAACCAGGATGGCGCAGGCAGAGATAATAAAAGATTTCAAAAGGAAATCGGATGGGTATTTGAGGGAGATAAACGTACAGGGCGGCAGAGATAGAACGGGGGAATGCGAATGGAATTGGACTATCCTGTCGAGAGCCGGCATGATGTGAGGCCTGAAGGGCCTCTCTCTGTGCTGTGTTGTCTCTAATTCCATGTAATACATAGACCCATATTAGCACCTTTCAGGGCCTCAGGTCATTCCAAAGACTTACTGCCAACAAAGAATTTTTGAAGCGCATCCACGATTGCAATGTGTATTTACAGCAACTGATTCACATGCAGCAAATGCTTCATCCAGTCCAGACAGTGAGTGTCAGCGCATTGCTCAACAATGAAAGGATCGCGGCCAAGCTGGACCGTCCTGGATTGAGGTCAGGAGTGAGGGACGAGGCTTATTTTGTCTCGGCGGAGCGCAGAGGTGGGTGCACCACAATGATAACTTAGTGCAGCACAGAAAAAGGGCATTTGGTCCATAGAGCCTGAGGTGCTATCCCTCGACTGAGGTCAGGTAACTGAAGGCTGCGAATGGGTCCAGAGAATGCAAGTTTGTACAGCCTTTATCCACATGCCACCCGTGAGGGGAGCCCCGATAAACCTTCTCACACTCCTGCAGCATTGAACAGGAATGTGAGTCAAGCTCTTCCTGAAATAGTTTGTGGTGTTCAGGGGGTCACATGAAGGTGAACACCAGTGTTACTGGACAGCCTGAAAAAGCCACTCCTCTGCCCTCACGCTCAGTGCTGGTGTGACTCAGTCAGTATTAGGTCTATCCGAAGTAGGGGCCTGGACAACATTGCTCCTCGAACCAGAACTATCAAATAAAAAATTAGCTAGCAGTTTATATTACTGGCTGCTTGTGGAGTGTTGCGATGCACAAGTTAGTTGCCACGTGTGCTTACATAACAATAGAATAGAACAGAAAGAATAGTACAGGAGAATCAATTGCATTGATATGGGCAGCACGGTAGCACAGTGGTTAGCACTGTTGCTTCACAGCTCCGGGGTCCCAGGTTCGATTCCCGGCTTGGGTCACTGTCTGCGCGGAGTCTGCACGTTCACCCCTTGCCTGCGTGGGTTTCCTCCGGGTGCTCCGGTTTCCTCCCTCAGTTCAAAGATGTGCAGGTTAGGTGGATTGGCCATGCTAAATTGCCCTGAGTGTCCAAAAAGGTTAGGTGGGGTTACTGGGTTAAGGAAATAGGGTGGAGTTGTGGTGCTCTTTCCAAGGGCCCGTGTAGGCTTGGTGGGCTGAATGGCCTACTTATGCACTGTAGTTTCTATGGTGTAACACCTTTGATGACCTGAGGACATTCAAAAATAAATTTGTTGTGTTGTCACTGTTGTAATGTCGGAAACCTGGCAGCCAATTCGCACACAACAAGGTCCCATAAATGTAATCATTGGATTAATCATTTGCTGACGTTAGTTGCAAGATATTGATCAGGATACCAAGGAGAATTTCCCTACTCTTGTTTGAAAGTACAGCCTGGGAGTTCTTAACTATATGATGGAGCAAACAGGACCTTGGTTTAATGTCTCATCTTAAAGAGGGTACGTCCAACACTCAACAGTGTCATAGAATTTACAGTACAGAAGGAGGCCATTCGGCCCATCGAATCCTCTCTTGGAAAGAGCATCCTACTTACGCCCACACCTCCAACTGATCCCCTTAACCTAGTAACTAACCTTTTGGACACTAAGAGGCAATTTAGCATGGCCAATCCACCTAACCGGCTCATCTTTGGACTGTGGGAGGAAACCGGAGCACCCGTAGGAGACCCACGCAGACACGGGGAGAATGTGCAAACTGTACACAGGCAGTCACCCGAGGCCGGAATTGAAACTGGGTCCCTGGAGCTGTGCGGCAGCAGTGCTGACCCCTGTGCCACCCAATAAAAATACCGTATATCCTGGTGATTAAGTTTTACATCCTGGAGACACCAGGCCAATCCTGGTGGGGTGGCGACCCCATGTTAGCAGGATCACATTGAGCTAGTTTAACCAGGTCAACAACTGCTTTGGTGGTCTTTTGTCACTGTGGGTAGCTGACCTACCTCTGAACAAGAAACTGGGTAAAGAAGGGTCACACAGACTCAAAACGTTAACCTGTTTCTCTCTCAACAGATACTGCCAGACCTGCTGCGTTTTTCCAGCATGTTCTTTTTCAACTCATGAAAGGTGTAAGGTCTGAACATATTTCTTTTCTTTTCAGAGAATGGGTCCCTGTGTATATACATGCATCACTTCCAGCAAGCATACATGAGCCATGTTATGAATGTGAATGATTGTCTAATTGGTTATAAATGTAACCATTATTACTCTCAGAATTATTCAGCAAGTGCTACCCAATCGATGAATCGCATCTAACAGCAAAGGTTTTGTCCTCACCTTCTATTCCATGCATACTCAATGGATGGCGGGACATTAGGGAGCTCAGAGGAACAGAGGGATCTTGGGGTGCTTGTTCACAGATCCCTGAAGGCGGCAGGACAGGTGAATGGGGCAGTTAAGGCATACGAGACACTTGCCTTATCAGTTGTGGCATAGATAATAAGAGAAGGAAGGTTATGTTTGAGCTGTACGAAACTTCGGTTACGCCACAACTGGAGTACGATGTGCAGTTCTGGTCACCGCACTATAGGATGTTATTGCATGGGAGACGGTGCAGAAGAGATTCACCAGGATGTTGCATGGGAAGGAACATTTTAGCTATGAAGAGAGACTGGATAGGATCAGGTTCTTTTGTTTCGAGCAGAGAAGGCTGAGAGGGGAGTTGATTGAGGTGTATAAGATTATGAGGGGCAAGGACAGGGTGGATAGAAAGCAGACGTTCCCCTTAGTTGAAGGGTCAATAATGAGGGGCATAATTATAAGGTGAGGGGCAGGAGGTTTCGAGGGGATTTGAGGAAATGAAATTTCAACCAGTGGGTGGTGGGAATCTGGGATGCACTGCCTGGGAGGGCAGTTGAGGAAGGAAAGCTCACAAACTTTAAAAAGTACATGGATGAGCATTTGAAATGTCATAACATCCAAGGCTATGGTCCAAGTGCTAGAAAATGGGATTTGTGTAGATTTAGTGATGTTTTGTCGGTGCAGACTCGATGGGCCAAAGAGCCTTGGTTTAATGTCGCATCTGAAAGAGGGCACTTCCAACATACAACAGTGTCCTGTTGTGACTCGATGACAGTGCAGCACTCTCTTAGTTCTGCACTGCAGTCTCAGCCTTGACTTGGTGCTCTGGAATTGAATTTGAATCTATGATGTTCTGACTCAGAGGCAAAACCCTGCTGCCAACTGAACCATGTATGATTCAGTTATCTTTCTAAGTTACCTTTTACTGTAACTTACAATCGTCAGAGCTGGATGAATATATGCATGTCCTCTTTTTATTTGTGGGGGCGGGGAGAACAGGACACGTTGTATCATGAGTTTCTCTGAATGTCATCACAAGCTAACAATGTAGGAAGTGTCATAATATACACATCAGTATATGATGGTGCAGAGGCACACACTGACTGACACACTGCAAGACCAATCAACACACACAACACAGCAGCCAATCACCAGTTAGGGCACGGTCACTATAAAGACAGAGGGCACTAGTTTTCCCGCTCATTCAGGATGCAGCCTCTGAGACAGACAGAGCCCGCAGTCAGTAGCACAAACATCCACCATGTGCTAGCAGTATAGGCTGGTCAGGTTAGGCAGAGGTCTTCAGTCAATCTAACATAGTGTCGACCCACAGTGCAAGTATGTTTAACAGCTCTTAGTTAAATAAAATAGAGTTGTACTATTCCAAGTGTTGGTAGCCTGTCTATGTTACCGCTGAGGTAAACGCAGTCTCCACAGATCCAGAGTACCCAACACATCAGGAAGGAGGTCATTCCGACTACAATAAATCTCAATGGTTATAAATACGTCACTGCAAAGAGTTCAGCTCACAACCGAGGCTGACACATCAGTGTAGTACAGACGGGAGTGCTGCACTGTCAGAGGAGCCTTATTTTGGATGAGATATTGAACCCAGTCCTTGGGCAAACAGAAGAGGGTGGGTCAGTGGCTCAGTGCCATAGTCATTAGGTTCAATTTCAGCCTTGGGTGACTGTGTGGAGTTTGCACATACTCCCCGTGTCTGCGTGGGTTTCCTCCTGGTGCACTGGTTTTCTCCCACAGTCCAAATATGTGCAGGTTAGGTGGATTGGTCAGGCTAAATTGCTACTTAGAGTCCAAAGGTTAGGTGGGAATAGGGTAGGGGAGTGGGCCTGTATGGGCTGCTCTTTCGGAGGGTTGGAGCGCACCTGATGGGTCGAATGTCCTTCTTCTGCACTGTAGGGATTCTATGATTTTGTTTAGTGCAGAAGGAGGCCATTCGGCCCATCGAATCTGCACCGGCCCTTGCTTCGATAGAGCACCCTACCTTGACCCAATCCCCTGCCCTATCCCTGTAACCCCACATAACCTTTGGACACTAAGGGGTAATTTAGCATGGTCAATTCACCTAACAATCACATTTTTGGATTCTAAGAGATCCCATAGCATTATTTTGAAGAAAGGTCTGGCCAATATTTTTCCCTCAACCATCATCATACTGTTTGAGGGAAGTTGCTGCACGCATATTGGATGTCATTTGTCCGACATTACAAGAGTGCCTACGCTTCAAAAGTATTTAATTGGTTATAAGGTGATCTGTGAGATCCCAAGGTCAAATGCAAGCGTTTCTTTATCTGGTACCAGTCATAGTCTGAAGCCCTTCAGCTACTGCACTGTGAGGCTAAATTTAAATGTGGCATCCATTCCTTCTAAATATTTACAAAACAATCGAACAAATAAGGTGAATAAATACCTCTGGGAACTGTGTTCCTCCAACAATATGTAGCACTTGCAAACGTTTTGGTTATAAAAGGATGTTTGAGTGTAAACAACAACTGAAAGGGCATTTCTGAGAAGTAGCATTCTTTCCAACGCAATGTTATGGATAGCACTGAGCACTATTCGAGGCAACGCTAGCCAGCTTCTTTCATGTACATGTAATGTCAGCACATACCCCTGGCATTCGCAATGATATCACAAGCATATCGTCAATTACCTGGTTCACATCAGCAATTACACAGGGATTACACCATCTGCATAGCAATAATTACACCAGTCTGCACACCAGCAATTATAACGGGCCAGATTATTCTGTCTGCAAGGGTGGGGTAAGTGGCGATGGATATTATTTAGATATAATTGGTACAGCAAATTTAGGAGAGGGAGAGATGCGCAGTTAAATGCTAATATTCATAAAATGATTGTCTGAGTGGTTCTGCTTCACCATTAGCTTCGCAAAATTGTATCTAGCTGTTGCATTATTGACGTGCAATGAAGTTGCTCCATTTTCCCATAGGTACCTGTTAAATCTGTTGGGGATATTTAGGTCCAGTAAGTTCAAATTCATGTGCCCTTTCAATGGCATCTTAAGTGTTAATGACTGCTAATCAACTTCCACTTAAAATTAATAATAAGTGCGCACCATTTGGATTGTGAATGTAATCGCAAATTTGCAAGGTGTCAAATTTTGAACTATTTTCTTTCTTCTTATGTTTCTTTTCTGTCTTTTTTCTCTCTCCCTTAATCCAATCTATTTCTTCATCCTCTTTATTTGCCTGTGAAATGAAATAAAATGAAAATGAAATGCAAATCGCTTATTGTCACAAGTAGGGTTCAAATGAAGTTACTGTGAAAAGCCCCTAGTCGCCACATTCCGGCGCCTGTTTGGGGAGGCGGCACGGGAATTGAACCGTGCTGCTGGCCTGCCTTGGTCTGCTTTCAAAGCCGGCGATTTAGCCCTGTGCTGATCCGATATTGAATTCGCCCACTTTATTTCATCCCCCCACTCTAGGCACTTTCACTGGTTATTTCCCAATAGAACATAGAACATAGAACAATACAGCGCAGTACAGGCCCTTCGGCCCACGATGTTGCACCGAAACAAAAGCCATCTAACCTACACTATGCCATTATCATCCATATGTTTATCCAATAAACTTTTAAATGCCCTCAATGTTGGCGAGTTCACTACTGTAGCAGGTAGGACATTCCACGGCCTCACTACTCTTTGCGTAAAGTACCTACCTCTGACCTCTGTCCTATATCTATTACCCCTCAGTTTAAAGTTATGTCCCCTCGTGCCAGCCATTTCCATCCGCGGGAGAAGGCTCTCACTGTCCACCCTATCCAACCCCCTGATCATTTTGTATGCCTCTATTAAGTCTCCTCTTAACCTTCTTCTCTCCAACGAAAACAACCTCAAGTCCATCAGCCTTTCCTCATAAGATTTTCCCTCCATAGCAGGCAACATCCTGGTAAATCTCCTCTGCACCCGCTCCAAAGCCTCCACGTCCTTCCTATAATGCGGTGACCAGAACTGTACGCAATACTCCAAATGCGGCCGTACCAGACTTCTGTACAGCTGCAACATGACCTCCCGACTCCGGAACTCAATCCCTCTACCAATAAAGGCCAACACTCCAGAGGCCTTCTTCACAACCCTATCAACCTGGGTGGCAACTTTCAGGGATCTATGTACATGGACACCTAGATCCCTCTGCTCATCCACACTTTCAAGAACTTTACCATTAGCCAAATATTCTGCATTCCTGTTATTCCTTCCAAAGTGAATCACCTCACACTTCTCTACATTAAACTCCATTTGCCACCTCTCAGCCCAGCTCTGCAGCTTATCTATATCCCTCTGTAACCTGCTACATCCTTCCACACTATCGACAACACCACCGACTTTAGTATCGTCTGCAAATTTACTCACCCACCCTTCTGCGCCTTCCTCTAGGTCATTGATAAAAACGACAAACAGCAACGGCTCCAGAACAGATCCTTGTGGTACTCCACTTGTGACTATACTCCATTCTGAACATTTCCCATCAACCACCACCCTCTGTCTTCTTTCAGCTAGCCAATTTCTGATCCACATCTCTAAATCACCCACAATCCCCAGCCTCCGTATTTTCTGCAATAGCCTACCGTGGGGAACCTTATCAAACGCTTTGCTGAAATCCATATACACCACATCAACTGCTCTACCCTCATCTACCTGTTCAGTCACCTTCTCAAAGAACTCAATAAGGTTTGTGAGGCATGACCTACCCTTCACAAAGCCATGCTGACTATCCCTGATCATATTATTCCTATCTAGATGATTATAAATCTTGTCTCTTATAATCCCCTCCAAGACTTTACCCACTACAGACGTGAGGCTCACCGGTCTATAGTTGCCGGGGTTGTCTCTGCTCCCTTTTTTGAACAAAGGGACCACATTTGCTGTCCTCCAGTCCTCTGGCACTATTCCTGTAGCCAATGATGACATAAAAATCAAAGCCAAAGGTCCAGCAATCTCTTCCCTGGCCTCCCAGAGAATCCTAGGATAAATCCCATCAGGTCCCGGGGACTTATCTATTTTCAGCCTGTCCAGAATTGCCAACACCTCTTCCCTACGTACCTCAATGCCATCTATTCTATTAGCCTGGGGCTCAGCATTCTCCTCCACAACATTATCTTTTTCCTGAGTGAATACTGACGAAAAATATTAATTTAGTATCTCGCCTATCTCTTCAGACTCCACACACAATTTCCCATCCCTGTCCTTGACTGGTCCTACTCTTTCCCTAGTCATTCGCTTATTCCTGACATACCTATAGAAAGCTTTTGGGTTTTCCTTGATCCTTCCTGCCAAATACTTCTCATGTCCCCTCCTTGCTCATCTTAGCTCTCTCTTTAGATCCTTCCTCGCTACCTTGTAACTATCCATCGCCCCAACTGAAACTTCACACCTCATCTTCACATAGGCCTCCTTCTTCCTCTTAACAAGAGATTCCACTTCCTTGGTAAACCACGGTTCCCTCGCTCGACGCCTTCCTCCCTGCCTGACCGGTACATACTTATCAAGAACACGCAGTAGCTGATCCTTGAACAAGCCCCACTTATCCAGTGTGCCCAACACTTGCAGCCTACTTCTCCACCTTATCCCCCCCAAGTCACGTCTAATGGCATCATAATTGCCCTTCCCCCAGCTATAACTCTTGCCCTGCGGTGTATACTTATCCCTTTCCATCATTAACGTAAACGTCACCGAATTGTGGTCACTGTCCCCAAAGTGCTCTCCTACCTCCAAATCCAACACCTGGCCTGGTTCATTACCCAAAACCAAATCCAACGTGGCCTCGCCTCTTGTTGGCCTGTCAACATATTGTTTCAGGAAACCCTCCTGCACACACTGTACAAAAAACGACCCATCTATTGTACTCGAACTATATCTTTTCCAGTCAATATTTGGAATGTTAAAGTCTCCCATAATAACTACCCTGTTACTTTCGCTCTTATCCAGAATCATCTTCGCCATCCTTTCCTCTACATCCCTAGAACTATTAGGAGGCCTATAAAAAACTCCCAACAGGGTGACCTCTCCTTTCCTGTTTCTAACTTCAGCCCATACTACCTCGGAAGAAGAGTCCCCATCTAGCATCCTCTCCGCCACCGTAATACTGCTCTTGACTAGCAGCGCCACACCTCCCCCTCTTTTGCCTCCTTCTCTGAGCTTACTAAAACACCTAAACCCCGGAACCTGCAACATCCATTCCTGTCCCTGCTCTATCCATGTCTCCGAAATGGCCACAACATCGAAGTCCCAGGTACCAACCCATGCTGCCAGTTCCCCTACCTTGTTTTGTATACTCCTGGCATTGAAGTAGACACACTTCAAACCACCTACCTGAACACTGGCCCCCTCCTGCAACGTCAAATCTGTGCTCCTGACCTCTATACTCTCATTCTCCCTTACCCTAAAACTACAATCCAGGTTCCCATGCCCCTGCTGCATTAGTTTAAACTTCGAACCTTAATGGTTAAGGGGGTTTGTTGTTCAATTGCCCTGTTCACACTGGGTCCCAGAGGCTCTGTCACTGTCCCTGTCCCAGAATCAACTTGCAGTTCCAGCAACCGAGTGGGCAAAATTAATTTGAGCTGAAGGATGCAGGGACAGATTTAACTAACAGCAAACATAGGTGTTGTTTATATCTAAGTGTTTCATAGATTATCATAGAATTTACAGTGCAGAAGGAGGCCATTCGGCCCATCGGGTCTGCACCGGCTCTTGGAAAGAGCACCCTACCCAAGGTCAACACCTCCACCCTATCCCCATAACCCAACCCAACACTAAGGGCAATTTTGGACACTAAGGGCAATTTATCATGGCCAATCCACCTAACCTGCACATCTTTGGACTGTGGGAGGAAACCGGAGCACCCGGAGGAAACCCACGCACACACGGGGAGGATGTGCAGACTCCGCACAGACAGTGACCCAAGGTGGAATCGAACCTGGGACCCTGGAGCTGTGAAGCAATTGTGCTAACCACTATGCTACCGTGCTGCCCATTAGTGTCGGTGCACAGCTCATTTAGTCTTAGTCACTAAGACGACGTGGAATGAAGCTTGCGGCCCTTGAATTCACCTTTTCCAATGCCTCAGTATCATCCAATGTGTAAGGAAGTCAAAACTGAATACAATATCTAACCGAGGCCTGACCAATGGTTTTTACAAAGTTTGCTTTCTTTTTATCCAGGACTCTGACTGATATTTTAATGGCCAGTCAGTTAAAAATGTGAAGAAAGATTTTGATCCCCAAAAAAGCCCGAACTGTGAAAGATTTAATAAAAATAAAGCTTTTGTTTCAAATGAGCAATTGCCAGCTTATCGCAACTTAGTTCTCATTTTCTCAGCAGCTATAGATGTGCAGAGGGATTTCTCATATTGCTGCCCATCAGATTCTGGCCATTGACCTGAGCAGATGTTCAGAATGCAGAATAATTGCTCTACCGCTGAGGATCCTGAACATATGTAGGAAGCTAATGGTTGCCAGGAAGCTGGTTGTAAAAGTGGGGACTTTTAATTATAACTAATCCCAGATTTTTAACTGTGTGTGAACTTTACCTGGAGGAGCATATTCACTCAGGTTTTCTCACGGATTTCACGATAAGGACCGACGTTGCTCAAAAGGTTCACGCACCACAGAGCCACTAGCAATCCCATTGCACAGCACCTCAGCAAGCCAATTATCTAATACACAGATGTGTGGAATGGCCATTCTGACCTCTGGAGTGCACATCTTGTGCTATGTGGGGACATCAGGAGGCTTTGTCAGTTGCTGCAGTTCGAGCTCCAGGTTTCAGAGCATGAGCAGCAGGTGGTGCCACTGTGGTGCAGCTGTGAAGTTGGGATCTTTGTGAGTAGCATGTTTATGGAGGTGGGCACACCAAAGTTTAAGCATATGCAATGAGAGAGGGAATGGGTGACCACCAGGCAGTCAAGAAGAAACAGGCAGATAGTGCCGGAGTCCCCTGTCACTTGCCAACTTGTATTCAGTTCATCATTGTTTATCATAGAATTTACAGTGCAGGATGCCATTCGGCCCATCGAGTCTGCATCGGCCCCTCGAAAGAGCACCCTATTTAAGCCCTTGCCTCCACCCTATCCCCTTAACCCATTAACCCCACCCAATCTTTTGAACGCTTTTGGGACAATTTTCCACAGCTAATCCACCTAAACTGCATATCTGTGCGAGGAAACTCCACACAAACACAGTCACCTGTCATGAGAATGTTGCTTTAAGAAATGGTTAGCTGCTCATGTTACTGCAGTGATGTCAGAGTGTGGGTGGAGCTGAGCTCTGGTTCTGCTTTTTAGTTTCACTTTGAGAAAAGCTTGGGCGTGTCTCTGTCTTTTTGGTTTTGTTTTTCAGTGTGTTGCAGCTGAAGTCAGCCAAAGCAGCTGTATTGTTGAGCTCTCTGCCATGAAGGACTATCTCTCAATCATTTGGTGAATTCAGAATTATTAATGTTTTCAATATTGAATGTAAACCCTGATGTGCTTCTGTTTAAAGGTTTGTTAAGTGTTCTGGGTGAAAAGGACAGCATACAGATTACTTAGTGTTGTATTCTTTGGGGGGTGTATTTGATTTACTGGTTGCTAAGATGTTCACTGTTTGTTTTAGAAAGGTTAACTTGAGTTCATGGAATAAACATTGTTTTGTTTTTAAAAATACTGGTCCATTTCTGCTGTCCCATTACTGTAGAGTGAGCCGTGTGCTCCCCATACCACAATCTATTAAAAGTTGCGGGTCAGGTGAACTCCATGATGCACTTTGGGATTCTCTAAATCCTGACCCATAACAATTGGGGGCTCGAGGGGGATAAAAGTCTATCTATTGGATTGGCTTAGTGAATTAAAGACAGTGAGGGATGAGCATGTTCTGGTTGCTTTTCAGGTGTGGTATTTTAGTTTAAGTAGGGAGTGTGTTGTGGACAATGGCTCTTTCAGAGGCTCAGAAGTTTTTGGCGGTGGAGATGCTCACACGCAGTACCTTACGGACAGAGACTAAAAGCAGACTGTTAGATTTGGCAAAAACATTGCAGTTAACATTACCTGACAAATGCAAAAAGATGAGATAATTATGGCGGTGGCTAAGCATTTAAAGTTGCCTGAGAGACAGTTTGACTCATTGGAAATGGCAAAAATTCAGTTGCAAATTAAACAAATGGAACATGAGAAAGAATTAAAGCAGCTTGAATACGAAAGAGAGGAAAAACAAAAAGAAAGAGAGAGCGAGATAGAGAAGACAAAGAAAAGGTGAGAGAAGAAAAGAGGAAAGAAAGAATAGCCCTAGCAGAACAAAAAGAAAAAGAAAGGGAGATACAGATCAGGGAAAAAGAAAAAGAGAGAGAGTTTGAACTTCAGAAAATGGCCATGAAACATGACAGTCAGTTAAAATTGGCAGACATAAAGGGAAACGTACAGTTGGATGATAGTGATGAGGATAGTGAGAAAGAGCGTCATAGTTGAAGGCGTGGTGGGGACCTATTTAAATATGTCCAGGAATTGCCAAGGTTTGACGAGAAGGAGGTAGAAGCCTTTTTAATTTCATTTGTGAAGGTAGTGAAACAAATGAAATGGCCACAGGACATGTGGGTATTACTGATTCAAACAAAGCTGGTAGGTAGGGCTAGTGAAGTGTTTGCATCACTACCGGAGGAGGTATCTGGGACGTATGAGGAGGTTAAAAAGTCCATCTTAGGTGCATATGAACTAGTGCCTGAAGCTTACAGACAAAAGTTTAGAAATTTAAGGAAAGAATTTGGTCAAACATACATGGAGTTTGAAAGGTTCAAACAGAGTAATTTTGATAGGTGGATAAGGGCTTTGAAAATAGACCAAACGTATGAAGCTCTCAGAGAAATTATACTTTTGGAGGAGTTTAAAAATTCAATTCCTGATGTAGTGAGAACTCATGAGGAAGAGCAGAGGGTTAAAACTGCGAGATTAGCAGCAGAAATGGCAGATGATTATGAATTAGTTCATAAATCAAAGCTTGGTTTCCGACATCAGTTTCAGCATGTGAGGGATAGAAACTGGGGACTTGAGAAATACTCAAGTGGTAAAGGTGAAGGTGATCTGATGGGAGATAATAAGGAGAGGGTACCTCAGCTTAAAAAAGAAATCCAGGAGGGTGGAAAAGAAATGGAAAGTTTCAAATGTTTTCACTGTAATAAACTAGGCCACGTAATACGAGTGCTGAATTTGGTGCTTTTTGAGTGCGATAGTGAGAGTTTGGTGACCAAGGGAGTGCTGAATTTGGTGCATTTGAGTGCTATAGTAAGAGTTTGGTGACCGAGGGAGTTAGGTGAGGAGGGAGTAAGGTGCTCCTTTCATTTTGTTTCCGACATTTCCGCAAAGAGTGAGAAGAGAGCCAGGAGTTTACAGGAAGTGTAGCTGACTGGGAGCAGAGTCGGAGGGCGGAGATCTAGTTAGTCCACACAGCAGCTATATTCTGTCAGGTAAGAGGGGATGGAGGCTAGGCCAGTTACATGCTCCTCCTGTAGGATGTGGGTGGTGAGGGATACCACCGGTGTCCCCACTGACTATACCTGCGGGAAGTGCACCCAACTTCAGCTCCTCAAAGACCGTGTTAGGGAACTGGAGCTGAAGCTGGATGAACTTCGGATCATCCGGGAGGCAGAGAGGGTGAGTGAGAAGAGTTACAGGGAGGTAACCACACCCAAGGTACAGGACAAGAATAGCTGGGTTACAGTCAGGGGGAAAAAAAACAAACAGGCAGACAGTGCACGGATCCCTCGTGGCCGTTCCCCTTCAAAACAAGTATATCGTTTTGGATGCTGTTGGGGGGGATGACCTACCGGGGGAAGGCCCTAGCGGCCAGGTCTCTGGCACTGAGTCTGGCTCTGGGGCTCAGAAGGGAAGGGGGGAGAATAGAAAAGCAATAGTTGTAGGAGATTCAATGGTTAGGGGAATAGATAGGAGATTCTGTGGTCGCGAGCGAGACTCCCGGAAGGTATCTTGCCTCCCGGGTGCCAGGGCCAGGGATGTCTCGGATCGTGTCTTCAGGATCCTTAAGGGGGAGGGGGAGCAGCCAGAAGTCGTGGTGCACATTGGTACCAACGACATAGGTAGGAAAAGGGGTGTGGAGGTAATAAACAAGTTTAGGGAGTTAGGCTGGAAGTTGAAAGTCAGGACAGACAGAGTTGTCATCTCTGGTTTGTTGCCGGTGCCACGTGATAGCGAGGCTAGGAATAGGGAGAGAGTGCAGTTGAACACGTGGCTGCAGGAATGGTGTAGGAGGGAGGGCTTCAGGTATTTGGATAATTGGAGCGCATTCTGGGGAAGGTGGGACCTGTACAAGCAGGACGGGTTGCATCTGAACCAGAGGGGCACCAATATCCTGGGAGGGAGGTTTGCTAGTACTCTTCGGGAGGGTTTAAACTAATTTGGCAGGGGAATGGGAACCGGATTTGTAGTCCAGCAACTAAGGTAGCCGATATTCAGGACGCCAAAGCATGTAATGAGGCAGTGGGGAAGGGAACACTGACAAAGGAGAGTATTTGCAGGCACGGAGATGGGTTGAAGTGTGTATACTTCAACGCAAGAAGCATCAGGAATAAGGTGGGTGAACTTAAGGCATGGATCGGTACTTGGGACTACGATGTGGTGGCCATCACGGAAACTTGGATAGAAGAGGGGCAGAAATGGTTGTTGGAGGTCCCTGGTTATAGATGTTTCAATAAGATTAGGGAGGGTGGTAAAAGAGGTGGGGGGGTGGCATTATTAATTAGAGATAGTATAACAGCTGCAGAAAGGCAGTTCGAGGAGTATCACCCTATTGAGGTAGTATGGGTTGAAGTCAGAAATAGGAAAGGAGCAGTCACCTTGTTAGGAGTTTTCTATAGGCCCCCCAATAGTAGCAGAGATGTGGAGGAACAGATTGGGAAACAGATTTTGGGAAGGTGCAGAAGTCATAGGGTAGTAGTCATGGGCGACTTTAACTTCCCAAATATTGAGTGGAAACTCTTTAGATCAAATAGTTTGGATGGGGTGGTGTTTGTGCAGTGTGTCCAGGAAGCTTTTCTAACACAGTATGTAGATTGTCCGACCAGAGGAGGGGCAATATTGGATTTAGTACTGGGTAATGAGCCAGGGCAAGTGATAGATTTGTTAGTGGGGGAGCATTTTGGAGATAGTGACCGCAATTCTGTGACTTTCACTTTAGTAATGGAGAGGGATAGGTACGTGCAACAGGGCAAGGTTTACAATTGGGGGAAGGGTAAATACGATGTTGTCAGACAAGAATTGAAGTGCATAAGTTGGGAACATAGGCTGGCAGGGAAGGACACAAGTGAAATGTGGAACTTGTTCAAGGAACAGGTGCTACGTGTCCATGATATGTATGTCCCTGTCAGGCAGGGAAGAGATGGTCGAGTGAGGGAACCATGGTTGACAAGAGAGGTTGAATGTCTTGTTAAGAGAAAAAAGGTGACTTATGTAAGGCTGAAGAAACAAGGTTCAGACAGGGCATTGGAGGGATACAAGATAGCCAGGAGGGAACTGAAGAAAGGGATTAGGAGAGCTAAGAGAGGGCATGAACAATCTTTGGCGGGTAGGATCAAGGAAAACCCCAAGGCCTTTTACACATATGTGAGAAATATGAGAATGACTAGAGCGAGGGTAGGTCCGATCAAGGTTAGTAGCGGGAGATTGTGTATTGAGTCTGAAGAGATAGGAGAGGTCTTGAATGAGTACTTTTCTTCTGTATTTACAAATGAGAGGGGCGATATTGTTGGAGAGGACAGTGTGAAACAGATTGGTAAGCCTGAGGAAATACTTGTTAGGAAGGAAGATGTGTTGGGCATTTTGAAAAACTTGAGGATAGACAAGTCCCCCGGGCCTGACGGGATATATCCAAGGATTCTATGGGAAGCAAGAGATGAAATTGCAGAGCCGTTGGCAATTATCTTTTCGTCCTCACTGTCAACAGGGGTGGTACCAGGGGATTGGAGAGTGGCGAATGTCGTGCCCCTGTTCAAAAAAGGAACTAGGGATAACCCTGGGAATTACAGGCCAGTTAGTCTTACTTCGGTGGTAGGCAAAGTAATGGAAAGGGTACTGAAGGATAGGATTTCTGAGCATCTGGAAAGACACTGCTTGATTCGGGATAGTCAGCACGGATTTGTGAGGGGTAGGTCTTGCCTTACAAATCTTATTGAATTCTTTGAGGAGGTGACCAAGCATGTGGATGAAGGTAAAGCAGTGGATGTAGTGTACATGGATTTTAGTAAGGCATTTGATAAAGTTCCCCATGGTAGGCTTCTGCACAAAGTAAGGAGGCATGGGATAGTGGGAAATTTGGCCAGTTGGATAACGAACTGGCTAACCGATAGAAGTCAGAGAGTGGTGGTGGATGGCAAATATTCAGCCTGGATCCCCGTTACCAGTGGTGTACCGCAGGGATCAGTTCTGGGTCCTCTGCTGTTTGTGATTTTCATTAATGACTTGGATGAGGGAGTTGAAGGGTGGGTCAGTAAATTTGCAGACGATACGAAGATTGGTGGAGTTGTGGATAGTAAGGAGGGCTGTTGTCGGCTGCAAAGAGACATAGATAGGATGCAGAGCTGGGCTGAGAAGTGGCAGATGGAGTTTAACCCTGAAAAGTGTGAGGTTGTCCATTTTGGAAGGACAAATATGAATGCGGAATACAGGGTTAACGGTAGAGTTCTTGGCATTGTGGAGGAGCAGAGAGACCTTGGGGTCTATGTTCATACATCTTTGAAAGTTGCCACTCAAGTGGATAGAGCTGTGAAGAAGGCCTATGGTGTGCTCGCGTTCATTAACAGAGGGATTGAATTTAAGAGCCGTGAGGTGATGATGCAGCTGTACAAAACTTTGGTAAGGCCACATTTGGAGTACTGTGTACAGTTCTGGTCGCCTCATTTTAGGAAGGATGTGGAAGCTCTGGAAAAGGTGCAAAGAAGATTTACCAGGATGTTGCCTGGAATGGAGAGTAGGTCTTACGAGGAAAGGTTGAGGGTGCTAGGCCTTTTCTCATTAGAGCGGAGAAGGATGAGGGGCGACTTGATAGAGGTTTATAAGATGATCAGGGGAATAGATAGAGTAGACAGTCAGAGACTTTTTCCCCAGGTGGAACACACCATTACAAGGGGACATAAATTTAAGGTGAAAGGTGGAAGATATAGGAGGGATATCAGAGGTAGGTTCTTTACCCAGAGAGTAGTGGGGGCATGGAATGCACTGCCTGTGGAAGTAGTTGAGTCGGAAACATTAGGGACCTTCAAGCAGCTGTTGGATAGGTACATGGATTACGGTAAAATGATATAGTGTAGATTTATTTGTTCTTAAGGGCAGCACGGTAGCATTGTGGATAGCACAATTGCTTCACAGATCCATGGTCCCAGGTTCGATTCCGGCTTGGGTCATTGTCTGTGCGGAGTCTGCACGTCCTCCCCGTGTCTGCGTGGGTTTCCTCCGGGTGCTCCGGTTTCCTCCCACAGTCCAACGATGTGCGGGTTAGGTGAATTGGCCAATGATAAATTGCCCTTAATGTCCAAATTGCCCTTGGTGTTGGGTGGAGGTGTTGAGTTTGGGTAGGGTGCTCTTTCCAAGAGCTGGTGCAGACTCAAAGGGCCGAATGGCCTCCTTCTGCACTGTAAATTCAATGATAATCTATGATTAATCTAGGACAAAGGTTCGGCACAACATCGTGGGCCGAAGGGCCTGTTCTGTGCTGTATTTTCTAAAAAAAAAAGTCACTGTGTTGGTGGTTGAAGAAAAGCACTGGGAAGGCTGATGTGGTAAAACAGGATTAGACAGTGGGGTTTGTTAGAGTGGTAAAGGAAAGCCCAAGGAAAGCGAAGCAAAAGATGGTACAGACTGTTCAAGAGGTGATTGATAAGAAGGTGCCAGATGTCAGTAAAGAATTTACTTGAGTGGGTAAAGTTTACTCATGTGTATCAGGAGGAGCAGGTAAAGAAGTCACAATTTTAAGAGATACGGGAGCTAGTCCATCTTTAATGGTAAGAGATGAGGAGTTATGTAGTTTGGGAAGAATGTTGCCAGAAAAGGTGGTACTATGTGGCATTCAGGGTGAGAGGAGTAGTGTTCCATTATATAAGGTAAGATTGGAAAGTCCAGTGAAGAGTGATGAAATGGTAATAGGAGTAATAGAGAAACTATCTTGTCCAGGAATACAAGGCGGGATTCTCCCAACCCCGCCGGGTCGGAGATTCGCCGGGGGGCAGCGTGAATCCCGCCCCCGCCGGCTGCCGAATTTACTTGACCCGGAGATTTTGGGGGGGCGGGAATCGTGCCACGCCAGTCGGCGGGCGCCCCCCGGCGATTCTCCGGCCCGCGATGGACCGAAGTCCCGCCCATTCTATGCAGGTCCTGCCGGCGTAAATTTGAGTTGGTCCCTTACCGGCGGGACCTGGCGGCGTGGGCGGGCTCGGGGATCCTCGGGGGGGCGCGGGGTGATCTGGCCCCGGAGGGTGCCCCCACGGTGGCCTGGCCCACGATCGGGGCCCACCGATCCGCGGGCGGGCCTGTGCCGTGGGGCACTCTATTCCTATGTGCCGGCCGTGTAAGCCTCCGCGATGGCCGGTGCGAAAGTAAACCCCCCCTGCGCATGCACGGGGATGACGTCAGCAGCCGCTGATGCTCCCGCGCATGCGCAGACCCGCGCCGGCCGGTGGAGTCCCTTCGGCCCTTGCTGACGTGGCGCCAAAGGCCTTCCACGCCGGCCGGCGGGGTGCAAACCACTCCGGCGCCGGCCTAGCCCCTGAAGGTGTGGAGGATTCTGTCATTTTGGGGCGGCCCGATGCCGGAGTGTTTCCCGCCACTCCACTGCGCCGTTTCTTCCCGCCCCGCCGATTCCCGGAGAATCCCGCCCACAGTTTATCTTGGATAATGATATAGCTGGATCGCAAGTGGGAGTGATACCTACTGTGGTTGATAAGCCAGTGGAAAATCAGACAACTGAAGTGTTGAAGGACGAATATCCTGGGATTTTTCGGATTGTGTAGCAACAAGGTCGCAAAGTCACAGGTTAAGACAAGAGGAGAAATGAAAGAGTGAAGATGAAGTTGAAGTGCAATTATCAGAAATGATTTTTGATCAGATGGTTGAAAAAGAACAAGAACAGGGGGAGGATGAGTCGGATATTTTTAGCTCAGGAAAATTGGCGGAGTTACAACAAAAAGGTAAAGAAATAAAACGGATGTATCAGAAAGCATATATGGAAGAAGAATCTGAGTGTATACCAGGGTGTTATTACCGTAAAAGTGATGTCTTGATGAGAAAATGGTGACCTTTACATATGCAGGTGGATGAAAAGTGGGCAGAAGTTCATCAAGTAGAATTGCCAGTAGGTTATAGAAAGGAGGCGTTGCGAGTTGCACATGAGGTACCAGTGGGAGGTCATTTGGGGATAAGGAAAACTCATGCTAAAATCCAGAAACATTTTTATTGGCCTGGACTACAGAAAGATGTTGTTAAATTTTGTCAATCATGTCACACATGTCAAGTGATAGGGAAACCTCAAGCAGCGACAAAACCAGCGCCCTTAATACCCATTCCAGCATTTGAGGAACCTTTTACAAGGGATCCAATTGATTGCATAGGACCGTTTCCTAAAACAAAAAGTGGGAATCAATATCTTTTGACCATAATGGATGTGTCTACTAGGTTTCCAGAGGCCATTCCAGTGCGTAATATTACAGCTAAAAAGATTGTGGAGGAGTTACTTAAATTCTTAACTAGATATGGACTACCCACAGAAATACAATCGGACCAAGGATCAAATTTTACCTCAAAGTTATTCAAAAAGTTATGGATAGCTTAGGAATAAAACAATTTAAATCAACTGCGTACCATCCAGAATCACAGGGAGCTTTAGAAAGGTGGCATCAGACATTAAAGACAATGTTGAGGGCTTATTGTCAAGGTTATCCAGAGGATTGTGATAAAGGAATTCCATTTGTACTGTTTGCAATTAGGGATGCACCTATTGAGTCAACCAAATTTAGTCCTTTTGAACTAATTTTTGGTCAAGAGGTAAGAGGACCACTTAAATTGATTGAGGAAAAATTGGTGGGTGGGAAATCGGAAATTACATTATTGGATTATGTGTCAAATTTTAGGGAACGATTAAATAGAGCAAGTGAATTGGCTCGACAACATTTGAAAGTTGCACAAAATGTGATGAAACGGGTCGCGGATAAGAAATCCAAAGTTCGTAGTTTTGCCAGTGGAGATAAAGTTTTAGTGTTGTTACCAGTGGTAGGTGAGCCTTTAAAAGCTAGGTTTTGTGGACCTTATCAGATTGAAAGGAAATTAAGTGAGGTGAATTATGTGGTGAAAACACAGATAGAAGGAAGACTCACCAAGTGTGTCATGTGAATATGCTTAAAAGATACTTTGAAAGGGAAGGAGAGAAAAAGGAGTTTTTAATGATTCTAACTCAAAGTGATGAACCAAATCCAGATGACTGTGAATTTGACATACCTCAAATTAAATTGGAAAATAAGGATGTTCTTAAAAATTGGGATGAATTGTTAAGTTACCTTCCAGATGAAAAACAAACTGACCTGAAAGAGTTATTGATATCACATGGGCAAGTTTGTAGAGATAAATTGGGAAGTACTAAAATGGCTATACATGATGTAGATGTGGGAAATGCTGTTCCAATCAAACAACATCTATATAGACGTAATCCTTTAAAATTGGCACAGGTTAACAAAGAGATTGAGAGTATGCTTAAAAATGGCATAATTGAAGTCGGTTGCTACCAATGGAGTTCACCCAGAGTAATTGTACCTAAACCAGACAGTACCCAATGGTTGTGTGGACTATAGAAAGGTTAATGCAGTTACAAGAACGGACTCTTATCCTATCCCACTGTAGCCACCTGAGTTGGCCAACTCCCGATGTAAAATGGAGAACAGCAAAGGCTGAAGGGAAATTCAGCCAACACAGGCAGAAACCAGCAGGTGCAAGTTACTGTGTATTAAACTCTGCAAAAGCCCAGACAGCATCGATACAAGCAGCCATCTGCATAATAATGTAGTAGCCATCTACATACTGATGAGCGATCCCCGGGAACAATCGCAACATTTGGGACAAACAAAGCTAAGCCAGACTCCACGGCGCCAGCAGGAGCCAACACAAAAGAGGGTAACGAACACCTCAAGACCGCCCATCGATCAGGGAACCGCTCCAGTATTGGAGAAATCGAACCAAGCCATTGGAACGAAGTCCAATCACTTGAAACCAGGTACAGGGTCTGCCCCGAAAGGCGGGAAGCCCCTGGGGACTATAAAGGTAAGCCCCCCAAGTTCAAATCGTTCTTCTTGACAGGGTCACTCATCAACGCGAACCAATCCTTGAGAGTGAACTGTCCAAGCTGCCGCATCAGTGAAGTAAGTCTCAAGTCGACGCTCGCTACGAGATAGGCACTCCTAGCTACCAGTCCATACAGGCTTTGAATCCCGCAGACTCAGGACCTGAACGAAAGGCCATTTGTTCCCCTGACCTGGTGGGGAAGCTAAGTATAGGCCTGTTAGTTGTAGAAGTAGCTTAGAAGTAGAATTTATGCATGAGTAGCGATTTACTGCGTATAATAAATGTGCTTTGATTTGAATCTTACTAACTGGTGTGTTGAGTTATTGATCATTACTTGAACTTGAACCTCATGGCGGTATCATAAAGATACCTGGCGACTCGAGAGCAAAGGTTATAAAACAGAGCCAATTGAACCAACCAAAAGTTAGCAACACTACGTTTGGAGGATTGCATTGAGAAAGTGGGACAGTCCGCTTTTATTTCCAAATTGGATTTACTTAAAGGTTACTGGCAGGTACCTTTATCCGATCAGTGTGTTGCAGTTGAAGTCAGCCAAAGCAGCTGTCTTGTTGATCTCTCTGCCATGAAGGACTATCTCTCAATCATTTGGTGAATTCAGAATTATAAATGTTTTCAATATTGAATGTAAACCCTGATGTGCTTCTGTTTAAAGGTTTGTTAAGTGTTCTGGGTGAAAAGGACAGCATACAGATGACGAATGTGATATAAAATAGTTACTTTAGGGATACTAGTTAATGTAATGTAGAAATAAGCCACTTTGATTCTGGCAGTTAGGGACAAAGGGATTTGAGACCGCATGGAAAAAGCAGGAAGAGGTGTGTCTATGAGAGTGATGCTGCATTGATAGGGGCCAGAGAAAGGGATTGGAAGTGAGCCAATCAGAATAGATCAAACAGGTCAGGAGGGACATAGGCTGACCTATGGGCGTCGAGTATGTGAAACTTGATACCATTTGAATTGATTTTGCAGAGATCCCTTTGTCTCTTTGTTCAGTCGCTTTCTGGAGTGTAGGAGACTGGATGTCTCTTATGTTTCTGTAAGATGAATTAAGCTTGCAAGCTAAATAAATAACTTCTTTTTACGTGCGAATCCATCTCAACTTTTATTGAGGCCAGACTGACAGAGAAAGAAATTTGGGAATCAACATTTGGTGCCGAAACCCGGGATTTCTCAGGGCGATCCTGATCCAACTGCGAAATCAGAATTTGACTGATTATGAACAGGAGGATGGGGAACAAAGGGCCCTCAATGTAGAACTGGAAAACGACCGCGCATTGATTGTTCCCCTCTTCTTATCGTCTGATTAGTCTGGTCACTCGCGGTTGGCACAGAAAGACCGCCTCGACGAAATCACAGGTCAGTCTGGGGATTAGCATTTTAATTGATGGGATTTCATGAGTTAATTCGGCTGGGGTAGGCTGTATTGTTGATGTAACATTTAAAATATAAATGGTTCAACTTCATTTGTGAGTTAATTCGGCTGGGGTAGGCTGTATTGTTGATGTAACATTTAAAATATAAATGGTTCAACTTTATTTGTGAGTTAATTCGGTTGGGTTACGTTATGAGAGGTAGATGTAACATTTGAAATTGAAAATGGTTCACCTCTATATGTCTGTGTGTTAAAAATATAGTTGATTAAGCTAAAAAAAATTCTTTGGACTGTAGTGGCGAAAAAACGCAGTTCCAAGGACTAGTTGAGATTATGGGAAATTCCTTGGATAGCACAAATGATCCAGGCATGCCACTGCAAATATTATGTGATAAGTATCCGGACAAAGCGAAGGATTTTAGAAAATTGTCAGCACAGTTAAGAACTAAAATGGGAGATGAATGGCCACTAGGGGGAACCAAAGACCTAGAAATGGTTAAGAAAATCCAGGGACAAATATGGAGAAAAAATCAAGGTATGAAAACTAAAGAATTAATTGGATTATGGAGGCAATATTGTCAAGAGGAAAAAGATAAGATTATGTTGTCCAGCTGGCAGGATAATGCCCTTAAAATGGGGATTTCAATTAGTGAACAGGGTAACCTAAAAACATTACAGATCTTGAAAAAGGAATGTGCATTTAAAAAAAGAGCAAATAGAGACAGGAAGGACCCGGGTCACACAAGAGACGAACTACGTAGTTCAATGGCTGGCCTTGAATTGACAGAAGAAGAAAAATTCAATAATTTGGAAAAGTCAGTAAAAGTTCCGTCTGCACCCACAATATGGACTGCGCTCATTCCAGAACCACCAGAGTACAATAATATATACCCAGCCATTGCTCCCCAGATTTCAAATATGCCAGAAACTCAAGCCCTTTTGGGTGATAGTGTGGGTCCTGATTTACCAACTTCACAACCGAAAGAGCAAAAGGAACTCTGTCCACAAGCCCAGTTAGCTCTAGGACAAGATCTCGGACAGCGAGAGAGGGGCTTGACGCTCACCAGAAACAATTAAGCATATCACCTAAGTCTCCCCAAACTAAGGAGAATTCACAAGATTTGGGAACAAAGAAAGCTGAAACAACTTTGTTTGAAGAGAAAGAACTCCCCCTAGTGACAGGGAGAGACGTTGAAGTCTTGGAACAACCAGGGGAAATAGCTAGAGTGCCCCCTGGTGACATTCGGAGACAGTTACCGATTAGGAAGATGCGAAACCCCGACCCAGGGACTGCGGCAGCAAACCCCACGATAGACGTTTACTTCCCATGGACACCCAGTGAGATGATGGCTATTATGGCTACAATCCCAGATAGAAAAAAATCTCCTGCTACCTTCGTGGATTCCTTGAGAACTACCATCTCAATTTATCAAGCTGATTCAAGGGACCTCTGGGCCCTAGTCCAGCAGATTTTAACCCCAGCAGAGTACCGCAATTATCTTAACCACCTGAATTATGCTAGTCATGCCGCACTCCAGCAGGCCTATGCGTTAGACGACGATAGAAGGACACAGATCTTGAATGCGTTGAATAGCACATTTCAAAGGCCCATAAATCTTTCTGTTATCTTAGACCTAAAACCTAAGAAGACTGAAGAGCCAGAGGAATTTCTGGAGCGTTTTAATGAAATCTACCGGGGGCAGTCAGGCGATTTGCTGTATCAAAATGGTCAGAATTCCCCTCAATACTGTGCTATGTTAATGCATTGCCTACCACCTTCTGTGGTTACTGCTGTGAAATGTAATAACATGAATTGGACAGAGAATGACCCTTCCCAGGTGGCAAGGGCAGTCAGATTTTACTGGAAGGAGGGTGTAGGCCAAGAAGGAGGCTCAGTTACAAAGGTTAAGACTGAGTATGTAATGAAAAAAGATGATCTGCGACCCCAACAAGCGGCAGAAATGGTAGTTTACCAGCAGGAGCCCCAATATAGTGACTTTGGGTGGGTGGATCAGCGAAGAGGAGGATACCAAACCCACCCAAAGGGACCCTCACCCCATTTTTATGGCCCACCGAATGAATCAACAGCTCTACAACCGCAGCCCCCTCTGAGGGGCCATTGGTCTACTGGAAGATGAGGGTGAGGCAGATGAAGGGGGGCTAAGACAGGAATTGGAAATGCAGCGACGGATCTTTTTAGATGAGGAACCGTAGCTATGGATTGGATAGTTTGGTTATCATGGAATGATAAAAGGAGGGAATGACGAATGTGATATAAAATAGTTACTTTAGAGATACTAGTTAATGTAATGTAGAAATAAGCCACTTTGATTCTGGCAGTTAGGGACAAAGGGATTTGAGACCGCATGGAAAAAGCAGGAAGAGGTGTGTCTATGAGAGTGATGCTGCATTGATAGGGGCCAGAGAAAGGGATTGGAAGTGAGCCAATCAGAATAGATCAAACAGGTCAGGAGGGACATAGGCTGACCTATGGGCGTCGAGTATGTGAAACTTGATACCATTTGAATTGATTTTGCAGAGATCCCTTTGTCTCTTAGTTCAGTCGCTTTCTGGAGTGTAGGAGACTGGATGTCTCTTATGTTTCTGTAAGATGAATTAAGCTTGCAAGCTAAATAAATAACTTCTTTTTACGTGCGAATCCATCTCAACTTTTATTGAGGCCAGACTGACAGAGAAAGAAATTTGGGAATCAACACAGATTACTTAGTGTTGTATTCTTTGGGGGGTGTATTTGATTTACTGGTTGCTAAGATGTTCACTGTTTGTTTTAGAAAGGTTAACTTGAGTTCATGGAATAAACATTGTTTTGTTTTTTAAAATATTGGTCCATTTCTGCTGTACCATACCTGTAGAGTGAGCCCTGTGCTCCCCATACCACAATCTATTAAAAGTTGTGGGTCAGGTGAACTCCATGATACACTTTGGGACTCCCTAAACCCTGACCCATAACACTCCCGAGGCCGGAATTGAACCCGGGACTCTGGAGCTGTGAGGCAGCAGTGCTAACCACGGTGGCACCGTGCCACCCTGTTCTGAATACTGCTGAAAGTGGTGATTCATCTCTGGACTGCAGCGAGAGGCACGCCCATGGCACCTTGGCTGGTTATGGGAGCACAGGATGGGCACAGAAAACACTGCAAGAGCAATCGTGATGGTAGCTTTCATAGCTCGGGACCAGAAGGTGTTACGTGTCGCTACAGACGTGACTCGAGGATGGTATGTTGCCTGCCAGGTGCCAGCGTTAAAGATGTTACTGAATGGCTGCAGATCACCCTGAGGGTGGATGATGAACTAGCCCTGGTCCACAATGGTACAAATCACATAGGGAGAAAAATGAATATGGTCCTGTGGTTAGAATTTAGAGAGATAGCTTGGAAATTAGTTCGCAGGGCCTCAAATGTAGTACTATCCAGATTATTGCTGGTACCACACCAAAGTGAGTGTACAAATAGGAGGATAAAGACCGATTGGCTGGATAGATGGTCCACGAGGGAGGATTTTAGATTCCTTGGACATTGGGACCAGTTTTGGGACAGATGGGACCTATATAGGCTGGCCAGGTTGCACCGAAACAGGGCCAGGACCAATTTCCTAACAGGAAGATTTACTATAATAATAATAATTGCTTATTGTCACAAGTAGGCTTCAATGAAGTGACTGTGAAAAACCCCTAGTCACCACATTCCGGCGCCTATTCGGGGAGGCCGGAACGGCAATTGAGCCCGCGCTGCTGGCATTGTTCTGCATTGCAAGCCAGCTATGGGTATTTTCAAAGTGCTACCGCTGCCAGAAAATGTTCTAAAAATCGTGTTCCCGAAAATCTCCGGGCACCCCGCCAACCCCTCGTGACGCCAAACGCAAATGGCAAATCGGCGGGAGGCCGCCCGGTAGTCCATCCGAGGAAGGCCACTGTACTAAACCAGCCCCTGGTAATACTGTTACTATTGGGGAGAGTTTAAACTTGTTTGGCATCAGGGAACCAGAAGATAACATTAGAGGGGAGTACCAAAGTGCATGGAATACTAGGGGAGACATACAGCAGTAAAGTAGGAAATAGGAAGATATTAGGTGGGTTCAGAGTGTAGCCATCTAAGATGGCCACCTGCAAAGGACCATGGGAATTATGGCCGACCCAGGACTCAGACAGATACAGAGCCTATGTGTATCTGAAACACATGTAACCAGGCCTGGTCGAAACCCCCGCTCGTTTGCATTTTAATGGCCCATTTTCCCAGGACAATAGGACTCCAATCAAGCAACCGGTACAGCCACAGACTGATCGGCGCCACTCCCTTTACTCAGAAAGCACAACTGCCAAGGTCAGTGACCGCTAAGGACCCGCCCAGCCACCAAGGCACCCGCCCCTTTATTGGCCGAATTTTGTAAGGGCCACGAAGAATCCAGCACCAGTTTAAGGATACAAAGTAATAACATTTATTTACAATAACATATATATATATAACAGTAGCAGTAACTTCCCTTGCTGCACACTCCTTCCTGCTGGTTCCAAACTGGCTAGTTTTATTTATACTTGGAGTTTATTAATGGTTTCTCCGCCCCCCTCATTGGGGAAGCTCATACTCCCACAGGATTGTGGGACTGTCATTAGTCCCCAGCCAATGGTAAGCAGGCAGGTTATAACATCTCTCCCCCCAAAGTCCAAGGAATCTACCGAAGACCCTGGCGAAGTAGGGCGTCGGACTCGTTTTGCCGCAGGCCGGACACCATTTGCACGTGGCGCTGGATCAGGCGGCGTGTAACGAGACGGAGACCGGCGCTTCCGTGATGAACGGCGTAACGGTTGTACATCCACGGCCCGTGGACCCGAGGATTCACCCTCTGATGCGTCCTGTGTCTCCATCTCGGAGTCAGAGTCTGCTGCCTCCGTCATGTCAGCGTCTCTATCTCCATTCGGTTCTGCAACGACCTGCGCAGGCTTTGAGTGAGGCACCAGTGGAAGATTGTGAGGACTACCTTCCCTTGTCTCTGGTCTCTGCGGCTGTAGAAATGAGATCCGGGGGCGGGGAATCTTTGGAGGGGATAGTCTTCAGGCCCGAACGTGGTCTACATGTTTGCGCTGGAGATGACCCTGTGCTTGCACCTGGTAAGATATAGGGCCCGTTTGGCGAAAGATTACGCCAGGAACCCACTGGGCACCACCAGCAAAATTCCGAACGAACACTGGGTCACCGGGCGCAAAGTGCCGAATCGGCCGATGCCGAGAAAATCCCTGTCCCTGCCGTTCTTGTGTGCGGCGTACTTTTGCTTCAATGTCCGGGAAAACCATACTAAGGCGGGTGCGAAGTCTCCGGCCCATTAGGAGTTCTGCGGGAGCTACCCCAGTCACCGCATGGGGGGTGGTCCGATACGTAAACAAAAAGCGAGCCAGTCTCGTGTCCATTGATCCGGAAGACTGCTTCTTTAGGCCTCTTTTGAATGTCTGCACTGCGCGCTCTGCCAACCCATTTGAAGCCGGGTGGTAAGGGGCAGTGCGGATATGGCGTATGCCGTTCATCTTCATGAACCTCGCAAACTCCTCACTCGTGAATGGAGTGCCGTTATCCGTGACCAGCACCTCGGGGAGGCCATGCGTGCTAAAGGACAGGGACGCCCACTAGAAGAGACCTCTTTGAAATAGCCCGACCACCTAGGTTCACAAGCAGCAGAACTCGCAGCCATAGCCTGTAATTCAGCATCCCAACTCCCGCAGACATACACTTGGACAGCCTGTATGTGTGCAACAGCTTAACAGAATTCCTGCCCCTGTGGGAATCTCGAGGTTTTGTTTCAGCCGATGGAAAACCCGTTGTTAAAGCATATTCTCAAGACAGCCTCAGATCGCACATACGGGATCATTAATGTAAGAAGCCATCATCGCTCCTCCCCACCCGGTAATGTAAAGGCAGACGCTTTAGCCAAAGCAGGATCACGCCATGGTCACTTCTGGCAGCCACCCGAAAGCGAACCGATACACTCAGTCCAGGTTTCCCAGACCAATATTGAGGATCTATCCCAAGCCCAAAAAGCAGACGACACCCTCAAACAGGTTTTAGATGGCACCTTCCCAGCCTCCTATGATAAATGGAAGGACGCACTGACTGTACAGGACGGCATAGTTTAAAAAAACGGAATTTATGTGGTCCCCACCCAGGACAGAAACCAGCTCATTTACCAATTTCATGACGGACACGGACATCAGGGGATAGACAATACCATTGCCCATTTAAGACCTTTGTGTTGGTGGCCCGATTTAAAAAGGATGTAACCCATTATGTTGAGAATTGCCTTATCTGTGCTCAGAACAATCCCGAACGTTACTCAAAGAAAGGACAATTACGTCACACCCGACCTGTGAACGGCCCTCGGACAAATTTGCAAATCGATTACATTGGCCCCCTTCCCCCTTGCAGAAATGGTTTCAAGTACATGCTGGTTGTAATCGACACCTTCACTAAATGGGTAGAAGCATTTCCCTCACAGACAAACACAGCAAAGGCTACCGCTAAGATTTTGACCCAACAGATATTCACACGCTGGGGTCTCCCCCGCAGCATTGAGTCAGACCAAGGTTCCCACTTCACCGGCAGAGTCATGCAAAATGTTTCAACAATTTTTGGGATCAGGCAGAAATTCCATATAGCATATCACCCCCAATCCAGTGGCATTGTCGAGAGAATGAATCGAACTTTAAAAGCGACCATTAGAAAGATGGTGCAACAGAACAATACCACGTGGGACACGGTCCTCCCATTTGCTCTCATGTTCATTCGGAACACCGTTTCCAGTTCCACAGGTTTCACCCCCCACACTCTCATGACCGGACGGCCCATGAAGGGTACTGAATATTTATTAGGTCTCGATTTGGCAAGCCCTACAGTAACCGCCCTCACCCACGAAAAAACAGTCCAACAGGTTACAGACAACATTAAAGCGGCACAACTCGCTGCAGCTGTCCGATTAGGCGCTAGAAAGAAGCAGAGTAAAGCCTGCTTTGACAAAACCATCCACCCCGTAGAGTACACAATCGGTCAACAAGTAATGGTTTCAGTTTACAACCTCAGTTCTTCCCTCTCCCCAAAATTTTCAGGACCCTACTCCATTTCAGACAAAGTGAGCCCCTCCGTGTACAAGATAACGTACCCCAACGGTAAAACTGGTTGGTTCCACATCACCAACTCAAAGTCTACGGATCCCAATGTAGCCACTCCCACCACATCTCTCTGGCAATAGGAGACGATTACGCCCCGCCCATCGACAACCTAGTCCAACCCCTACGCCAACCCTCCCCCAGCCATGCCGGCATTTATCCCTGTCCACACCCACAGACCCGAACTTGTCTCCGCCCACAGGTACGGACTTTCACCTTAAACTTGACTCCGACGACAGCGAGAGCCTCCCGGATTTGATTACTATATCTGAACACTGGCCCGATCTCTCTGCCCCCAGTCACCCTAGGCCCCGGAACCACAACTTAGATATCTCTGACCCGCTATATGCTCTCCCCCAGCCACCGCCACAGCCACCGCCCGACCACAGTAACCTGCCCACCACTCCGATCGCCCATGCGCTTCACGACAAACAAGCCCCTCTTTGGCACTGTGACAACTCTTGCAGACCAGTAAGGCACGACGATTCGTACCATCCGACGGCTACGCGGCCAAGGCACAGAAACGGCAGACACGAGTCTGACATCCGGGAGATGGTGATGATTCAGATACTGACTTTTGTTTCGGTAATGCTTTTACAACACTGTTTGGTACAGAACCCTGAGGTGTCCAGATGATGAGAAAGAGACACCGCCTAAGTATTAAGGTGTCCAAAGTTCTGATGGAGCCTGCCTGCCTTTTTCCTTCTTTTTTCTACTACATGGTTTTAATTCATGTCGCCCAACACAAAATTACTCTTCTGATTCGAGGGTACGATATCCAATGTCAGTTAAAGGCACAAGTTTGTGGGGAAACAGATCACTGTTCTCCCAGTCTTTATGACAAGTTTCCACATGACTACAAACTCTTACCGCCCACCCAGGTCACTCAGGGAGGGAGTACCGGCACTGATCCCCACCCTATCTGAGGATCCCATATTTATCCGGTCAGTTAAGCGCGGATAGTGCAGTAACAGCACTAACCCCCGCCCTACCCAGGCATTCCACCCATTCTTCTCCCCCAGGATTACCCGGAAAACAGAAAACACAGGATGAAGCAAGGACTGCTGACATGTGTTTGGATCATCGCTGGACTCCCGCACCAGCCCCGAACACTACCACACAACAGGCCACCACCAGCCCGGACACTACACCACACATAAAGACAGACATCGAAACCCCCACCTGGTGCAAACACATTGCCAAATGGAACCCCCTTTCATACATAGTAGAGGCCCTTCTAGTAATTGCAATAATCTCCAGTGTCATTCAGACACTCCGACTCCGTAAATGGCGAGCAAAAGCCTCCCGCTCCCCGATATATACAGTCCGATCCCCTTCTTTGGAATTCAACAAAACTGAACTCATGTAACAATCGCTGCTAAAAATAAACCATGTTACTCTTTAACTTTATTAGGATTAAATAGAAATGAGATGATTTTAAAGTTTGTACTGTATATAAGTTCTTTGATATCCACCAGCAGCATGAGAGTAGCTTAGATAGCGTTAGGTAGAGATCAACTGTGCGGATAAATGAAATGTTTTATAGTGACCTAAATTATAGTAACCGTTAGAGATGAATTAATTTATGAATGTATTAATGGAATATTAGGTAAATGTCCCAAACCATAAGATAAAGTAGAGTAGAACCTTGCCTAGACCAAGGGTGACCGGTCCACCAAGGATGGACAGGGATCAATTGTGTGTTCCACCACACTTCGCGTTCAGGATCAAGAGGACGGAATGTAGCCATCTAAGATGGCCATCTGCAAAGGACCATGGGAATTATGGCCAACCCAGGACTCAGACAGATACAGAGCCTATGTGTATCTGAAACACAGGTAACCAGACCTGATCAAAACCCCCGCTCGTTTACATTTTAATGGCCCATTTTCCCAGGACAATAGAGCTCCAATCAAGCAACCGGTACAACCACAGACTGATCGGTGCCACTCCCCTTACTCAGAAAGCCCAACTGCCAATGTCAATGACTTATAAGGACCCGTCCAGCCACCAAGGCACCCGCATCTTTATTGGCCGAAATTGAAGAGAGTGATCAGAGCCCTGTCGAACTATTGGGTCCAAGGTTAAGGACCGCCCCAAAGAGCTCGAAATCCCAGAGCGATAAAAGAGGACACAGCCATGTGTTCTGTCTCTTTTGGATCTGGCCTGTGTCAACCCAATCATAGCAGGAACAGCCAGCCAAGTTCAAGACCAACGGTCGCTACCTGACAGATTAGCCCAGCAGAGACAGAGCCACTTTCTTCGAACCAGCCAAGTGAAATCCAGATGAAGGCCTTATCCATTTGCATAATGCCGGTCGCCCTGAAGTTAAGTATAGGCTATTGTAGCTGATAGGTGTAGTTTAACTTGTAGTAGATATTGTGTTTCCATGTCGAGATAACTCTTGTGGATATAAATAAGCCATCTTTTGAACTAACTAACTGGTTGTGTGGTCATTTGATCGATATAAGGGAAGGCTTGTGGTTCACTAAGATAAATAGAAATACCCACAGTATTGGCGACGCTGCTGGGTGGGACCGAAAAACACCAACATTATTGGCAACAAGAGTAAGGAGGGAAATAATGAAGTCTAATTTAGGATTACAGTGCATGTATGTGAATGTGCAGAGTATGGCAAATATGATTGGTGTGTTACAGGGGCAGATTGCCATGGGGAAATATAATGTTGCACCATATCAGAGATCTGGCACAAAGAAGGGCTGGATTGAGTGTTAAATATTCTTGGGTCAAGGTATTCAATAAAGATAGGAAAGGAGCAAAAGGGATGGCGTATTGATTAAGGAGAGCATTGCAGTGCTGGAGAAAAAGGAGATCCCAGAGGGGTGAAGGAAGGAATCTATTTGGCTGGAGCTATGGAACAAAAAGGTGCAATTCCATTGCTCAGTGTAGTCCAGTGTTTTTCAAAGACTTTTGCCCAGGACTCGTTTTTACCAACCGGCCACGTTTCGGGACCCACGCCAGCCAATCTTCATGACCCACACCAGTCAATCTATGTGACCCACGCCTCCTGACCTTCACGACCCATGCCAGCCGACCTTCGTGACCCACGTCTCCCGATTTTCACGACCCGCCATTTTCATTTACCTTTAATGTGACATGCTTGGCCCTCGTGATCTCACTTGCTTTGTTATTCAATGTTTTTGTACATTTTTGTAGAGCATTGGCGAGGCCACACCTGGAGTATTATGTACAGTTTTGGTGCCCCTACCTAAGGAAGGATGTTCTTGCTATGGAGGAAGTGCAGCGAAGGTTTGCCAGGCTGATACCTGGGATGGTGGGACTGTCATACGAGGAGATACTAAATCGGCTTGGATTATATTCATTGTAGTTTAGATAAGTGAGTGGGGATCTCATAGGAACTTAAAAATTCTAACAGGATTAGACAGGGTAGATTCAGAAAGAATGTTCCCGATGGTTGGGGAGTCCAGAACAGGGGGTGATAGTTTGAGGATAAGCGTAAACCTTTTGGGACTGAGGTGAGGAGAAGTTTCTTCATCCAGAGAGTGGTGAATCTGTGGAATTCGCTACCACAGAAAGTAGTTGAGGCGAAAAATATTGCGGAATTTCAAGAAGGAATTAGATCTAGCTCTTGGGGCTAATGGGATCAAGGAATTTGGAGGGAAGGTGGGATCAGGTTATTGAACTTGATGATCAGCCATGATCATAATTAATGGCAGAGCAGGCTCGAAGGGCCGAATGGTCTCCTCCTGCTCCTATTTTCTGTGTTTCAATGTTAAATATTCTATGTTTCAATGTTTCTATGTTTCGGATAAGGACTCCAGCTGATGATTTAAGATCTCACTGCATCCGTTGAAAAAAATCAAGAGGTTTGTCCTCGAACTCGCCATGTTTAGTCTTCAAATGTCTTTGAAGTTTTGAGGGTTTTAAGCTTTCATTTGTCAGTGCTTCCCTGCATATAACACACATGAACTTTGAATGCAGATTTGCAGTGGTACAATTAATAGCCCATGCCTCAAGTAATGATCTTTATGCTGCTTTGTTCCTGTTTTCAGCTTCTTCTTCATGGTTTGTTCACCAGAGGCCCAGGAGTTCACATCTGCACTGTTGGAAGCTGCAAAATTGAGGAATCGTTCTCGAGCCCAGAACACGTGACGTCAGCGTATAGTGCTGAAGACCTGTGTTCCAGAACTTTCCATGCACCTGGCCAAGCTGGTCCAGTATATTTACGACACTGGTACCTACCCAGCAATGTGGAAAATTGCCCAGGTATGGTCAGTACTCAAAAATGAAATGAAATGAAAATCGCTTATTGTCACAAGTAGGCTTCAAATTAAGTTACTGTGAAAAGCCCCTAGTCGCCACATTCCGGCACCTGTTCGGGGAGGCTGGTACAGAAATTGAACCGTGCTGGTGGCCTGCCTTGGTCTGCTTTAAAAGCCAGCTCTTTAGCCCTGTGCTAAACCAGCCCCTAAGCAGGACAAATCCAATCTAGCCAATTACGGCCCGATCAGTCTACTCTTGATCATCAATGAAATGATGAAACATGTCATCAACATAAATATCAAGAGCCACTTACTCAGCAATAATCTGCTCACGGATGCTCAGTTCAGTTTCTGCCAGGGTTTCTGCCAGGGCCACTGAGCTCCTGACTTCATTACGCCTTTGGTTCAAACATAGACAAGAGAGTTGAATTTCAGAGGTGAGGTGAAAGTGATGCCTTTGACATCAAGGCAACATTTGACTGAGTGTGGCATCACTCCTTCATTCAGGGGGCTTGTAGGCTTGTAGTTTAGGAAATAAATGCAGTACTCACAGGCAGCAGGCTTTCTGGAGACACACTTCATTACTTATTAGACTGGGCCTTCAGCTCAAGGTTCACATTTAGGCCTATATCTTTCCAGAGAGACACTTCATTTCACATCAAACTTTGCTTTCTGCTCATGGTTTAACTTCAGGCCTTTGCAGTCTCAATAGAGTGATGCTCAGGTTGCAGCACTTCAGCAGCACAACCTCCTTGGTATATGTCCTCAAGCCCACATCAGATGGTTGCAATGGCAGATACTTCCATTTCTGATGGTATATTGATTCAGGTATAAGTGATGCTGCAGCATCTTATCCACTCCCACCTTAACTGAGAAATGAAAAATGAAATGAAAATCGCTTATTGCCACATGTAGGCTTCAAATGAAGTTGCTGTGAAAAGCCCCTTGTCGCCACATTCCGGCACCTGTTCGGGGAGGCTGGTATGGGAATTGAACCGTGCTGCTGGCCTGCCTTGGTCTGCTTTCAAAGCCAGCGATTTAGCCCTGTGCTAAACCAGCCCCTAATTGTGTTCCCATTTAATTTTGGATAGATCCAAAATTGTTGCCAGTCTCCTTGCGAACACCGAGCTTACATTCCTTCAGATGACTTGACATTTTGGTACTCGATGAGTCTTCAGTTGGATCATATAACTGATAAACGTGCCCAGTAGACTTAACGGTATTTTCCTTGGTACACTTTGTTTGTGCTGATGAAGGTTGGTGTGACCAACATGCCTTGGCAATGTGACCAACTTTACCACAATTTTTGCACTTATTCTCCTTGCTCTAGTAATCTCCAGCCACTTGGTTGCAGTGATGCCATGATAGGTTCCTGGTGGACCTATTTCTAACAGACTCCAATTTATGGACTTCAGCTCAAACTCCGATCAGTGAAGCTTCTCTCGCAGCAAGTTCCAGAGATGCTGCGATTTCCAGAACAGATTTTAGGGTTAATGTATCTTCAGTCAACAATTTCCTTTGGTTGACTTAATTCCTGAAGCCGCAAACTAATCGGTCGCTATGTGTATCATCCAAAGTCTTCCCAAATTCGCAGTACTTTGCTAACTTTTGCAGTGATGCAACAAATTGTGAAATGATTTCCCGTTGCTCCTGTGTACGACGGTGAAAGCGGAATCTTTCAGCCATTAATACTGGACGGGGAGAGAAATGTCCTTGCAAGACAGTCATTAACTCATCATATGACTTGTCTCCAGATTTAGCTTGTGTACTAAATTCTGTAGTAACATGAATATTTTCCTCCCAACTGAGCTGAGAAAGCTGTCAGTATGCAGGTCTGCCAGTGTCTGGTTAACTTTAAGGGATGACTGGAACCTTTCCCAGTAAGAGTTCCATGTCTCCTCTCCTCATGGAACTTTTCTTCCGCCATTTTTGGATTGCTGTTCCCTGATCTGAGCTCCTCAGCCTTCGGCCTGTCTTCCCTGCTGTTTATTTCCTCTCTGTTTAAAGCAGAAATGCTCACAGCGTACAACAGACTAGCTGTTTCTGTGCCCTGCTATAGAGTCCCAGGCAGTAGGTTGCAGAATTGCAGCACCTTAGGTTCACTTCCCACAGCCCGTTTCAGTGCCTCGTGCATGGTCTCCGCAGCTCTACACACTGCGACGGTAAGTGTACTGAAAACTTCGATCCTCCATTTGAAGTAAGCAGTTGATTGATAGGGGTTCAAATCCCACTATGGTGAAATTTGAATTCAATCCAATTCCTGAACTAAAAGTCTCATGATGACCGTGAAACTATTGTCGCTTGTCTGGTTCACTGATGTCCTTAAATGACCTGCCTCCATGTGACTCCAGACTCACAGTAATATGGTTGACTCTTAAGTGCCATCTGAAATGGCCACTCAGTCCAAGGGCAATTGGAAAAGGGCAAAAGATTCTAATCCAACCAGCGACACCCACATCCCAGGAAATAATAATTCTGATCCCCACACCCAATAGTAAGCCTTATCAAATCTTTCCCCTTAAATTTCCAATGTGGCAACCACAGTCACCAAGAGGCAGGTAGCCAAGGCAGCAGGGTAGCACACTGGTTAGCACTGTTGCTACACAACGCCAGAGTCCCAGATTTGATTCCCAGCTTGGGTCACTGACTGTGCGGAGTCTGCACGTTCTCCCCGTGTCTGCGTGGGTTTCCTCCGGGTCCTCCGGTTTCCTCCTACAGGTCCCGAAAGACGTGCTGTTAGGTGAACTGGTCATTCTGAATTCTCCCTCTGTGTATCCGAACAGGCACCGGAGTGTGGCGACGAGGGGATTTTCACAGTAACTTCATTGCAGTATTAATGTAAGCTGACTTGTCACAATAATAAAGATTATTATTACTGTTTCTGCATGAGATAAACATGAAATACTGAACTGAAAACTCTTATGCAATTTATGTGGTTACTATCAGAGGACAACATATTATAACATCCGAGCAATCAATTCCTATCCGCCATTGAATACCTCAATGTTAAGTCTCCCCAGTACTCTCATGAATTGTACCACAAGCTTTGATTGTACAATATCAGCCCACAGAGCTCAACATGGTGGAGTTACACTTATGACAAGAATGTGCAATGTGCCCAGAAGGAATACATAGAACATAGAACCTTACAGGACAGAACAGGCCCTTCGGCCCTCAATGTTGTGCCGAGCCTTGTTCGAAACCAAGATCAAGCTATGCTACTCCCTGTCATTCTGGTGTGCTCCATGTACCTATCCAATAACCACTTGAAAGTTCCTAAAGTGTCCGACTCCACTATCACAGCAGGCAGTCCATTCCACACCCTAACCTCTCTCTGAGTAAAGAACCTACCTCGGACATCCCTCCTATATCTCCCACCCTGAACCTTATAGTTATGCCCCTTTGTAACAGCTACATCCACCCGAGGAAATAGTCTCTGAACGTCCACTCTATCTATCCCCCTCATCATCTTAGAAACCTCTATTAAGTCGCCTCTCATCCTCCTCCGCTCCAAAGAGAAAAGCCCTCGCTCCCTCAACCTTTCCTCATAAGACCTATCCTCCAAACCAGGCAGCATCCTGGTAAATCTCCTTGGCACCCTTTCCAATGCTTCCACATCCTTCCTATAGTGAGGTGACCAGAACTGTACACAATATTCCAAATGTGGTCTCACCAGGGTCATGTACAGTTGCAGCACAACCCCACGGCTCTTAAACTCAAGCCCCCTGTTAATAAACGCTAACACACTATAGGCCTTCTTCACGGCTCTGTCCACTTGAGTGGCAATGGACATGAATCCCAAGATCTCTCTGTTCCTCCACATTCCTCAGAACCCTGCCGTTGTCCCTGTAATCTTTTCCTACCAAAATGAATCACCTCGCACTTATCAGGGTTAAAGTCCATCTGCCATTTTTCGGCCCAGCTCTGCATCCTATCAATGTCTCTTTGCAACCTACAACAGCCCTCCACCTCATCCACTACTCCACCAATCTTGGTGTCATCAGCAAATTTACTGACCCACCCTTCAGCCCCCTCCTCCAAGTCATTGATAAAAATCACAAATAGCAGAGGACCCAGCACTGGCCCCTGTGGTACACCGCTGGTAACTGGTCTCCAGCCTGAAAATTTTCCATCCACCACCACCCTCTGTCTTCTATGTGATAGCCAGTTACTTATCCAATTGGCCAAATTTCCCTCTATCCCACACCTCCTTACTTTTTTCATGAGCCGACCATGGGGAACCTTATCAAACGCCTTACTAAAATCCATGTATATGACATCAACTGCTCTTCCTTCATCTACACACCTAGTAACCTCCTCAAAGAATTCAATCAAATTTGTGAGGCAAGACTTACCCTTCAGGAATCCGTGTTGACTATCCCGGATTAAGCTGCATCTTTCCAAATGGTCATAAATCCTATCCTTCAGGACCTTTTCCATTAACTTACCGACCACCGAAATAAGACTAACTGGGCTATAATTACCAGGGTCATTCCTATTCCCTTTCTTGAACAGAGGAACAACATTCGCCACTCTCCAGTCCTCTGGCTCTATCCCCATGGACAACGAGGATCCAAAGATCAAAGCCAAAGGCTCTGCGATCTCATCCCTTGCCTCCCAAAGTATCCTAGGACATATCCCATATGGCCCAGGGGACTTGTCGACCCTGAGGTTTTTCAAAATTGCTAATACATCCTTCCTCAGAACATCTACCTCCTCCAGCCTACCCGCCTGTATCACACTCTCATCCTCAAAAACCCGACTAAACTACAATCTTCTACACTTCCTGGGTCCGTATCCCTCTATTCCCATCCTATTCATGTATTTGTCAAGATGCCCCTTAAATGTCACTATCGTCCCTGCTTCCATCACCTCCTCCGGTAGCGAGTTCCAGGCACCCACTACCCTCTGTGCAAAAAACTTGCCTCGTGCATCTACTCTAAACCTTGCCCCTCTCACCTTAAACCTATGCCCCCTAGTAATTGACCCCTCTACCCTGGGGATAACTCTGACTATCCACTCTGTCTATGCCCCTCATAATTTTGTAGACCTCTATCAGGTCGCCCCTCAACCTCCGTTGTTCCAGTGAGAACAAACCAAGTTTATTCAACCGCTCCTCATAGCTAATGCCCTCCATATCAGGCAACATCCTGGTAAATTTCTTCTGCACCCTCTATAAAGCCTCCACAGCCTTCTGGTAATGTGGCGACCAGAATTGAACACTATACTCCAAGTGTGGCCTAACTAAGGTTCTATACAGCTGCAACATGACTTGCCAATTCTTATACTCAATGCCCCGGCCAATGAAGGCAAGCATGCCGTATGCCTTCTTGACTACCTTCTCCACCTGTGTTGCCCCTTAAAGTGACCTGTGGACCTGTACTCCTAGATCTCTCTGACTTTCAATACTCATGAGGGTTCTACCATTCACTGTATATTCCCTACCTGCATTAGACCTTCCAAAATGCATTACCTCACATTTGTCCGGATTAAACTCCATCTGCCATCTCTCCGCCCAAGTCTCCAAACAATCTAAATCCTGCTGTATCCTCTGACAGTCCTCATCGCTATCCACAATTCCACCAACCTTTGTGTCATCTGCAAACTTACTATTCAGACCAGTTACACTTTCCTCCAAATCATTTATATATACTCCAAACAGCAAAGGTCCCAGCGCTGATTCTGCGGAACACCACTGGTCACAGCCCTCCAATTAGAAAAGCATCCTTCCATTGCTACTCTCTGCCTTCTATGACCTAGCCAGTTCTGTATCCACCTTGCCAGCTCACCCCTGATCCCGTGTGACTTCACCTTTTGTACTAGTCTACCATGAGGGACCTTGTCAAAGGTCTTACTGAAGTCCATATAGACAACATCCACTGCCCTACCTGCATCAATCACCTTTGTGACCTCCTCGAAAAACTCTATCAAGTTAGTGAGACACGATCTCCCCTTCACAAAACCATGCTGCCTCTCACTAAAACGTCCATTTGCTTCCAAATGTGAGTGGTGATCGGTCACACACTGGATAGTCCCACCACACGGCTCCCCCACGTAATCCATGCCCCACCCCCTGCTCTCACCAAACCGGCACATCCCAGCCCATTAGGGGCTGTTTAGCACAGGGCTAAATCGCCGGCTTTGAAAGCAGACCAAGGCAGGCCAGCAGCACGGTTCAATTCCCGTACCAGCCTCCCCGAACAGGCGCCAGAATGTGGCGACTAGGGGATTTTCACAGTAACTTCATTTGAAGCCTACTTGTGACAATAAGCGATTTTCATTTTCATTTTCATTCATTTCATTCCCACACCCTATGGACAGAGGGACGAGGCAGTTCGGAATGTCAGTGAACAGGTGCTTAATGGTGACAGCGCTATGTACAACTGTGCCATCGCCCCTAACGCTATCCTATGTGCAGCACAAGTGCCGACTGAACTGATGTCTAACGCACCCTAACGCCCCACCTAGGTGGGTCCCCAGGCGGTACATCAGGAGTGCAGGAGGCTTGTTGCGATTCCTGCCTGTGACCTGGGTTCCCTTTGACAGCCGTGCTCTGGAGCAACTAGTCCCGGATGCGCCAGGGACAAGTGGGAGGGGATTCAGAGACGCTGCGGTGTTGCAGCGCCTCCCCTGCAGGAATCACCGGCACAGGCCCCATCACCTCCTCCTCTCTCATGGAGCCCGACGGCTCCCGGGTTACTCCTTGGGACGCAGGTGTGGCCGGAGCAAGCTCCGGGGGCTCCTCCGTCATCTGGTGCTGCCAATCCTGGAGGGCCGCTCTCGTCTCGACCAGGGTCTCCATGCTTGCGGACATGGGAGCACAGGGATTGTGTCATGTCCCTCTGGGACTGCGCCACATCACTCAGGGACCGTGCCAGGTCTGGTTCAGGACAGCCAGTGTCAGGCGAATGCTCTCGACACCAGCAGTGCTGGCACAGAGTGCCCCAGGCCTTGGGCATCCTGACCCATGGCAGATACCTTCTCACCCAAGGCCTCCACCGTGGACGCCACCTGTGCGGTGTTGGCCTGGGTTACACTCAAAGTCGGCACTGCCTCCTGCCCCTGCAGGTGGTTGGACTCCTCCAACTGCACCTGCAGGCGCTGGATGGTGGCTGACACCCCCTCATGTAGTCCCTGGCTCTGTGCCTGCATCTCCAGCAGTGATGGCACTGCCATTTCCAGAAGCACGAGACCCATCTGGACGGCTGCTAGTCGCTGGGACTGGGCACCCTCCAACCATCCGCCCCCTCGGGGGTTGCTACCTCCACCTGATGTACTGCTGCACGTGTGTGGTGCGCACCAGGTAGTATCTCAGGCGCCACTTCACCATAGTGCCCACCCAAGGTGAGAGTCCCTAGGATGGTGGAGGGTGTAGGTGACGAGAAGTCGGTGTCATCTCTGGTCGTGTGCTCCGGGGTGTTGTGGGTTGCGGCGGGGGTGTGGGCCACCAGGCGGACCCATCCCGTCATCAGGTGGTACACGGGGAGGGGGACACCAGTCGGTCCTTCTTCGTCGGGGGGTGACGCTGCAAGACTAAAGACAAGACGTATGGTTAGATGGCGGGTGGGCGTGCTGTTGGAGGGTGGGGTGACTAACGTGCCAAAGGGACGCCGCAACGTATTGGCGGCTTGTGTCTTGTCCACCTCCGCCTCAGCAACTGACCACTCCCCCTCCCCGCTGACCAGGTCCAATGCCCTCTGCTCCTTGACAGTGATGGGCCGCAGCCAACAGACCCCCTCTGGTCTTTACCTGCTCCCTGCGATTGTGGGCCACCTTCTCCTGGAGGGGCAGATAATGCACTGTGTGAGACACTCGGATGCAGGCAACACAGCTGGTGGCCTGTGTGTGCAGGGCACCCGGCCATGGTGGGCGGTATGGGTGTTGGCATGTGGTGCAGGATGGGATGCGAAGGGGCTGCCGGCAGGTATGGTGCTGTCACCCTCTAGGGGCATGGGGGGCGCGCGATATAGGGTGGGGCATGTGGGACAGGGGTGGTGCCAGGGGCACAGAGGTGGTAGCTCAGCATGTCTGGCCAGGGGGCTTTCCCATCATGGGCCGGCATTGCATCCCTAGCTTGTCAAGCTCTCCAGTGCCAATCCCGACCACAGTGAATTCGACGCCGGCGTCTGTTAAAACTGTATTAGTTCCACATGGGGTGCAGCTGGCCCATTAGCATGTCCTGAATTGCTCTGGCAGTCGCGCCCCCTCCCCAATCGTCATCATAGAAGTCTCGCGATTATGTCCCGGCGTTGGCACTTAAGGCCGGATTCTCCGATTTTGTGGCTATGTCCTGAGGAAGTGTCTAGTTTTACAATGAAAAAGTTGGTGGTGCCCCCGCACCGATGCTCCACCTGGTGGGGGGCCAGCATGGCGCCACGTAAAGCCCCTGGCTTGACCTGCAGATAAGGATGGAGAATGGCCGGGTCTGTGGCCGCGCATGCGCACGGCAGCGACCGCACCGTACAACATGGCGCCGGCCGCGCATGGACCCGGCCTGCCAGATGGTGCCCTCCCTAGTAACCACCCTCGCCATCCCCTGACCACCCCCCACCAGTTCCCCCCCCCCCCCCCCCCCCCCGCCCCTTCCAAAGCCTCCCCGGCCAGAAGAACGGCTCCCTCCCCCCCGACTGTAACAGCGCTGATCACAGACCGCAGCCACCATGTGAGGTCCCCGAAAACTGTGAGGACACACGACCGACGCCATCGGGAAGTCGGTCCATTGGGGCGGAGCATCGGGGTGGAGCATCGGGGGAGGGCCTCAGGTGAGGTCCTGAGGCCGTCCCAACGGCTTGCGGCGTACTCAGCGATTACGCCGTTTTTGAGGGGCAGAGCACCTGAAAAACGGCACCGCCCCCAATTTTGGCGTAAAAACAGATTCTCCGGCCAATTGCCAAACGTGATTTCGGCATCAGCAATCGGAGAGTCTCTGGTACGGAGAATCCACGACCTCAGGTTTAACAGTGGATCAGAAGGACTGCACCCCTGACAACACAGCACTCCCACAGAACTGGTCATTATCACATTGTTGTTTGTGGGAGCTTGCTGTGAAAAATTGCCTGGTGCCTATGGCAATAGCATCCGAAAGTACTTAATTGGTTAAAAAGTGCTGAAGTACGGCAGCACGGTGGCCTAGTGGTTAGCTCTGGGTCACTGTCCGCGTGGAGTTTGCACATTCTCCCCGTGTTTGTGTGGGTTTCGCCCCCACAACCCAAAAATGTGCAGAGTAGGTTGATTGACCACGCTAAATTGCCCCCTTAATTAGAAAAAATAATTGGATAATCTACATTTTTTTTGAAAGTGCTGAAGTTGTGAAGAGGATATCAAAACGCTCATCTTTCTTTGGGGAAGCTTTGTTCATCATGGTCAGGGGCTGGAAGTGCTGAAGACTTTGAGCTTTGTACACACATAATGTGAATGTCAGGCATTCGCACATCAGCCTCGGCACGTGTTGGCTTGTCTCTTCATTCTGCCACGCCCTCAGCCTCAAAAGAGACTCTCCCACTCTGTACAAAAATGTGAGATTCAGATTTCCCACACTGCTGGCTTCCTCAAAGATTGCAGCTTGTCCCAAGGCACAAGGAGGATTTGTGTTGGGAACTCGTCCAACTAGGAACAGGGCCCAGACTGCCCAACGCTCCAGCTGGCCGAGGGAGGAGATTTTCCTCCCATCAATCTTTGCTGGGTCGAACCCAAGGTAAAAGGGTAATGTTATAGGTCAGGGTGCACCTGATTTATTGATCTTTCATGTTTTTGAATATCGAATGAATGTTATGTTACCCCATACGCATTTCGGTATTATGTTTGGATGTGTAGATGAGATGCAAACTAAATGGAGGCCACAAAAATTGAGTGTCCTACCCTTGCATTATTTCTCTTGTTTCCCCCATTTACAGCCTATGAGCATAGACTCAGAGTTTTGCAGCACACAAAGAGACTCTTCAGCCCACCGTGGCTGCACCAGCCATCCAGTACCTGCGTATTCTCACCCCATTTTCCAGTGTTTCTTGTGTAGACTTGTATGCTATGGTGTTTCGAATGCTCATATGGGTGGCACAGTGGTTAGCACTGCTGCCTCACAGCGCTAGGCACCCGGGTTCAATTCTGGCCTTGGGTGACTGTGCGGAGTTTGCACGTTCTCCTCGTGTCTGCGTGGGTTTCTCCCGGGTGCTCCGGTTTCCTCCCACAGTCCAAAGATGTGCAGGTTAGGTGGGCTTATGGGGATAGATAGGGAAGTGGGTCCAGGTAGGGTGCTCTTTCAGAGGGCCGGTGCAGACTCGATGGGCCGAATGGTCTCCTTCTGCTTTGTAGGAATACTTCTTAAATGTTTTGTGGCTTCCCAACTCCACCAGATTCCCACCACCCTCTGGATGAAACGATGTTTCCTCAAATCCCTCTAAAACTCCACCACCTTACCTTAAATCTGTCCACCCTGGTAATTGACCCCTCTAATAAAGGGGAAAGTTCCTTCCTATCTACCAAATCTATGTCCTTCGTAATTTTGTACACCTCAATTAGGTCCCCCCTCAGCCTTCTCTGCTCTAAGGAAAACAACCCCAGCCGAACCAGCCTCTATTCATAGCTGAGACGCTCCAGCCCAGGCACCATCCTGGTGAATCTCCTCTGTACCCTCGTTTGTGCAATCATGGTCTTCCGATAGTGTGGTGACCAGAACTGCACACAGTACTCCAGTTATGGCTTAACGAGCGTTTTTATATAGCTCAATCACAATCTCCCTGCTCTTAGATTGCATGCAAACTTATGATTAGCTGTATCTTTCACCAGAACGAAGGAGAGCAAATCAAACCAATTCTCACCCTGCAGCACTGTGCATATTCCTGATCACCGAGTCATAAATAGAGATTACATTGGGCGGGATTCTCCGTTTCTGAGACTAGGGCGGATTTTCCGATTGTCAAAATCGCATTCGGCAATTGGCCGGGGAATCCGTTTTGACGGTGAAACCGTGGGCAGCGCCTGTTTTCGGATGTTCCGTCTCCTCCAAAACGCCGTCATCACTAAGTACGCTGCACGCCGTTGGGACGGCCTCAGGACATCACCTGAAGGCCCTCCCCCGAAGCTCTGGCCCCCCATGGGCCGACTTCCCGATGGCATGGATCACCTGTGGTCTGAGGTTTCATCAACCTCGCATGGGGGTTGCGGACTGTGTCCAGCGCTGTCGGAGGGGAGCCATTCCGCTGGGCAGGTGGGCTTCAGCGGGGGCTGGGAGAACTGGTGGGGGGTGGGCCCGGGCTGGTGAGGGGGATTACAGGGGGGCATTATCATGTTTTACGGTTCGACCGGGGCAGGTTGCCGACATGCGTACGCACAGCTACAGACCCGGCCATTTTCCATCCGTATCTGCAGGGAAAGCCGGGGGTTTCACATGGCTCGGCTGCTAGTCTGCCACCGGGTGGAGCATCGGTGTGGGGGCGGCACCGACTTTTTGGTCGTAATACTAGACACATAGTCTCAAAACCGACGCAGAATTTGTCAACTTTCACGACAGCAAAACTGGACCGATTCAGCGACAGTGGAGGGGCTAGCACCGGCAACACTTAGAACACAATTGATTCCAGTGAAAAGCGGTGTGAGATTCGCCAGGTCCATGATTGACACAAGAGAGGCTGACAAGTTGCCGCTGCCTATACACATTACAAACCCCACGGACACTCCTCACAGCCAACAAGATGGCACTGGTTGTGCTGAAGCGCACCCATACAGCTGAAGGGTTGGCTGGGGCCAGAGAGCAACAAGGGGGGTGGCCTGACGGGACAGCTACACGACCCGTGTTCACAGTGGGCTGTTAGCAGCGAGTGTAGCTGCATGGCTGCCTTGCCAGCTGCAGCAATGGTGTTCCGTGCCTGTCCACCCGGACCCCATAGCCCACCTCCTGGCCACCCGACGAATCCCGCGCCGTTTTTCATTGATATCGATTGTGTTCCATGTTGCTGAATCGATTCAGGTTCGGCGCCACTTTTGCTGTTGTAAAAGTCCACAAATTCTGCGTCGGCGTCAACACGTAGTTTGAGAAACGGAGAATCCCGCCTACGGTGGTTACTGTACGTGCGTTCCAGACCGCATTGACGCCCATGTCGAGGTGACTGAGAATAGCGATTCATCGCAAATCGGAGCCCGCCGCGATTTTAGCGTCGGAACCTATTCGCCCAATCGCGTTTCACGATTTCCGCATCAGCCAATGGAGAATTCCGCCCATTATTCTTGGGAGGTTACATGGGTAACAAAAATGGTTACGGATTTTATGGGCATGTTAAATCACGAGGCAAGCTTAAGTGGGATTTTTGTTTTCAACAGAAGCATGTAAAGTTTCATCCGAAGGACAATGTCTGTGACGGCTGTGCACTGCTGCATCAACATGACAACACCTAATGTGGGCTCACACCCACCAATATGACACAGGACCTCCGGGTGCGGCGATGACCAGCTGAGTCGCACGTTTCGGCAGCTCCCGGTGGAACGGACTTTTGGGCTCTTAATAGGAGCCCCATCGGCAATTTTAACGGCAAATAACACTGTGCGGTAATCCAGAAGGGAATCCCCCCCGGACACGGATGGAAAAAAGAGAGGAAAGTAGCCGGATTGCGGTGGATCCTCAAGAGCAGCGGCCAGGAAGGCAGGCACAAAGCAAGATGGCGTCGGAAGAAGGCAGTTTAATATGGGGCCCTGACCAACAAGAGTTCCTGCGGCGTTGCGTAGATGAACTCAAAAAGGAGATGAAGAAGGAGCTGTTGGCCCCGATATTACAAGCGATTGAGGGGCTAAAGGAGGAGCAAAAGACCCAGGAACAGGAGCTTCGGGTCGTGAAGGCAAAGGCTGCTGAGAATGAGGACGACATACAGGGCCTGGTGGTGAAAACGGAGATCCACGATGCACAACACAAAAGGTGTGTGGAAAGACTGGAGGTGCTGGAGAACAATGCGAGGAGGAAGAACTTAAGGATTCTTGGTCTTCCCGAAGGTGCAGAGGGGGCGGACGTCGGGGCATATGTGAGCACGATGCTACATTCGTTAATGGGATCGGAGGCCCCGACGGGTCCGCTGGAGGTGGAGGGAGCCTATCGAGTTAAGGCGCGAAGACCGAGGGCTGGAGAAATTCCTCGAGCAATAGTTGTGAGATTTCTCCGATACAAGGACAGAGAGATGGTCCTCAGATGGGCCAAGAAAACTCGGAACAGTAGGTGGGAGAATGCGGTGATCCGCGTGTATCAAGATTGGAGTGCGGAGGTGGCGAGAAGGAGGGCAAGCTTTAATCGGGCCAAGGCGGTGTTGCATAAAAGGAAGGTCAAATTCGGAATGTTGCAGCCGGCGAGACTGTGGGTCACACATCTAGGGAAACACCACTATTTCGAAACGGCAGACGAAGCGTGGACATCTATTGTCGAGGAGAAGCTGGAGTGAGCGGGCCAGAAGAAAAAGAACGTTTGGGACAAAAGGGGGGGGTGAATTTGTGGGATGAAGGGGGGAAAAGGGGGAAGAGAAGACTTCCCAGATTGCTAAACCTGCGACCCTGTAACTTCTCTCTCTTCCCCATGTCGTGGGGGAGGGGGTGAGGGAGGATGAGGAGCTGTGGGCGCCGGCCATTGGGGGCGGGGCCAAAAGGGGAAGCGCGGGCTTTGTTCCCACGCTATGGTAATCATGGCGGGAACAGGGGAGCAGGAAGGAGGGGGCCTCGCACAGTGTGAGCCGAGGTCACGGGGGGAAGCCGAGGTCGGCCAGAGTTTGCTGACTTCTGGGAGCAACATGGGGGGTGCAATTACGCTAGCTTGGGATCTAGCGGGGGGAGGGTTAACTGGGTTGCTGCTGCTGGGGAGAAGGGGGAGCTGGTATGGGAGGGGGGTGTCGGGGCGGGGGGGGGGCGCCGCCTGGGGGGGATACAGCTTCGTGGGAACCGGGTGAGGAGCTGGATTGAAAAAGGAAATGGATAGTCGTCAAGGGGGGGGTAAAGAGCCCCCCAACCCGGTTGATCACGTGGAACGTGAGAGGGCTGAACGGGCCGATTAAGAGGGCACGGGTACTCGCACACCTAAAGAAACTTAAGGCAGATGTGGTTATGCTTCAGGAGACGCATCTGAAGCTGACAGACCAGGTTAGACTTCGCAAAGGATGGGTGGGGCAGGTGTTTCATTCGGGGCTGGATGCAAAAAACAAGGGGGTGGCCATACTAGTGGGGAAGGGGGTAATGTTTGAGGCAAAGACTATAGTGGCAGATAGTGGGGGCAGATACATGATGGTGAGTGGCAAACTGCAAGGGGAGGTGGTGGTATTGGTGAACGTGTATGCCCCGAACTGGGATGATGCCAATTTTATGAGGCGTATGTTAGGACGCATCCCGGACCCAGAGGCGGGAAAGTTGGTAATGGGTGGAGACTTTAATACGGTGCTGGACCCAGGGCTGGACAGATCGAGGTCCAGGACCGGAAGGAGGCCGGCTGCAGCTAGGGTGCTTAAGGATTTTATGGTGCAGATGGGAGGAGTAGATCCCTGGAGATTTAGTAGACCTAGGAGTAAGGAGTTTTCGTTTTTCTCCTATGTACATAAAGTATTTTCACGAATAGATTTTTTTGTTTTGGGAAGGGCACTGATCCCAAAGGTGACGGGGACGGAGTACACGGCTATAGCCATCTCGGATCATGCTCCACACTGGGTGGACCTGGAGATAGGGGAAGAAAAACAACAGCTTCCACCCTGGAGAATGGACATGGGATTATTGGCAGATGAGGGTGTGTGTTTAAGGGTGAGGGGGTGTATTGAAAGGTACTTGGAAATTAATGATAATGGGGAGGTACAGGTGGGAGTGGTCTGGGAGGCACTGAAGGCAGTGGTTAGAGGGGAGCTGATATCTATTAGGGCACATAAAGGAAAGCAGGAGGGTAGGGAAAGGGAGCGGTTGTTGAAAGAACTGCTGAGGGTGGACAGACAATACGCGGAGGCACCGGAGGAGGGACTATACAGGGAAAGGCAAAGGCTACATATAGAGTTTGACTTGTTGACTACGGGTAAGGCAGAGGCACAATGGAGGAAGGCACAGGGTGTACAGTACGAATATGGGGAGAAGGCGAGTAGGTTGTTGGCCCACCAACTGAGGAAAAGGGGAGCAGCGAGGGAGATAGGGGGGGTGAGAGATGAGGAGGGGGAGATGGAGCGGGGAGCGGAGAGAGTGAATGGAGTGCTCACGGCATTTTATGAAAGATTATATGAAGCGCAGCCCCCGGACGGGAAGGAGAGAATGATGTGCTTTCTGGATCAGCTGGAATTTCCTAAGGTGGGGGAACAGGAGAGAGTGGGGCTGGGAGCACAGATTGAGACGGAGGAAGTAGTGAAAGGGATTGGAAGCATGCAGGCGGGGAAGGCCCCGGGACCAGACGGATTCCCAGTTGAATTCTATAAGAAATATTTGGACTTGCTGGCCCCGCTACTGATGAGAACCTTTAATGAGGCGAGGGAAAGGGGGCAGTTGCCCCCGACTATGTCAGAGGCAACGATATCGCTCCTCCTAAAGAAGGAAAAAGACCCGCTGCAATGCGGGTCATACAGGCCCATTTCCCTCCTGAATGTGGATGCTAAGATCCTGGCCAAGGTAATGGCAATGAGGACAGAGGATTGTGTCCCGGGGGTGGTCCATGAGGACCAAACTGGGTTTGTGAAGGGGAGACAGTTAAATACAAATATACGGAGGTTGCTAGGGGTAATGATGATGCCCCCACCAGAGGGGGAAGCGGAGATAGTGGTGGCGATGGATGCCGAGAAAGCATTTGATAGAGCGGAGTGGGATTATTTGTGGGAGGTGTTGAGGAGATTTGGCTTTGGGGACGGGTATATCAGGTGGGTACAGTTGCTGTATAGGGCCCCGATAGCGAGCGTGGTCACGAATGGACGGGGGTCTGACTATTTTCGGCTCCATAGAGGGACGAGGCAGGGATGTCCTCTGTTCCCGTTATTGTTTGCACTGGCGATTGAACCCCTGGCCATGGCACTGAGGGGTTCCAGGAAGTGGAGGGGAGTACTTAGGGGGGGAGAAGAACACTGGGTATCTCTATATGCGGACGATTTGTTGCTATATGTGGCGGACCCGGCGGAGGGGATGCCAGAGATAATGCGGATACTTGGGGAGTTTGGGGCTTTTTCAGGGTATAAACTGAACATGGGGAAAAGTGAGTTATTTGTGGTGCACCCGGGGGAGCAGGGCAGAGAGCTAGAAGATTTACCGTTGAGGAAGGTAACAAGGGACTTCCGGTACCTGGGGATCCAGGTAGCCAAGAATTGGGGTACATTACATAGGCTTAATTGAACACGGTTGGTGGAACAGATGGAGGAGGATTTCAAGAGATGGGACATGGTGTCCTTGTCATTGGCAGGTAGGGTGCAGGCGGTTAAAATGGTGGTCCTCCCGAGATTCCTTTTTGTGTTCCAGTGCCTCCCGGTGGTGATCACGAAGGCTTTTTTCAAAAGAATTGAGAAGAGCATTATGAGTTTTGTGTGGGCTGGGAAGACCCCGAGAGTGAGGCGGGGATTCTTGCAGCGTAGTAGGGACAGGGGGGGGGCTGGCACTACCGAGCCTAAGTGAGTACTACTGGGCCGCCAATGTTTCAATGGTGTGTAAGTGGATGGGAGAAGGGGAGGGAGCGGCGTGGAAGAGAATGGAGAGGGCGTCCTGCATGGGGACTAGCCTGCAAGCAATGGTGACGGCGCCGTTGCCGTTCTCACCAAAAAAATACACCACAAGCCCGGTGGTGGTGGCTACATTGAGAATTTGGGGGCAGTGGAGATGGCATAGGGGAGGGACGGGAGCTTCGGTGCGGTCCCCGATAAGAAACAATCATAGGTTCGTTCCGGGGAGAATGGATGGGGGATTTGGAGCATGGCAAAGAGCTGGGGTAGTACAATTAAGAGATCTATTTGTAGATGGGACGTTTGCGAGTTTGGGAGCGCTGACGGAGAAATATGGGTTGCCCCAAGGAATGCATTTCGGTATATGCAACTGAGGGCTTTTGTGAGCCAACAGGTGAGGGAATTCCCGCAGCTCCCGACGCAGGAAGTGCAGGATAGAGTGATCTCAGAGACATGGGTGGGGGACGGTAAGGTAGCGGACATATACAGGGAGTTGAGGGGCGAGGGGGAGATCATGGTAGATGAGCTGAAAGGGAAATGGGAAGAAGAACTGGGGGAGGAGATTGAGGAGGGGCTGTGGGCGGATGCCCTACGTAGGGTAAACTCATCGTCCTCGTGTGCCAGGCTAAGCCTGATACAATTTAAGGTGCTACACAGGGCGCATATGACTGGAGCACGGCTTAGTAAATTTTTGGGGGTAGAGGATAGGTGTGCGAGATGCTCGAGAGGCCCAGCGAATCACAACCACATGTTCTGGTCATGCCCGGTACTACAGGGGTTCTGGGTGGGGGAGGCAAAGGTGCTTTCGAAGGTGGGGGGGGTCCGGGTCGAACCAAGCTGGGGGTTGGCTATATTTGGGGTTGCAGAAGAGCCGGGAGTGCAGGAGGCGAGAGAGGCTGACGTGCTGGTCTTTGCGTCCCTTGTAGCCCGGCGCAGGATATTGTTAATGTGGAAGGAAGCTAAGCCCCCGGGGGTGGAGACCTGGATAAACGATATGGCAGGGTTCATAAAGTTAGAACGGATTAAGTTCGTGTTAAGGGGTTCGGCTCAGGGGTTCACCAGGCGGTGGCAACCGTTCGTTGACTACGTCACAGAAAGATAGAGGGAATGGAAAAGAAGTAGATAACAGCAGCATCCCGGGGGGAGGAATCGGACGGACTCTCAGGGATGTTATTGTACATGTATAGGTATTTGGTATATGTAATTGTATATTGGACTGTTGGACTGTAATTTTGGAGAGTATTTATTTTGGACAAGGCAGTTGCCATTTAGTTTTGTTTTTCTTTTGTTTTTGTTTATATATATAATTTATTTATTTGTTTAAAACTGGCCACGGCTATTTATATTGCTTTATTGTTGTGTAAAAGAAACACTACGTATTGTTATGTTTGGCCAAAAAACTTGAATAAAATATATTTTTAAAAACCCAATATGACACAGACCAAATCTCTTTGCTGAATAGGCATCAAGCTGTCATGTGTCAAAATTGGACACACACACACACACATTCTGACAAAAAGACACTGTTGAAGATAAGGAACATTAGAAAGGGAGATCATTCTCATCAGAGCAGACTACAGTATCTGTCCTCACCGTGTTCAATTCCCCACTGACACTGGCCTAATTCCACCCCCACTGTCCATGCAGAAAATGATGTGGCGATGCCGGCGTTGGACTGGGGTGAGCACAGTACGAAGTCTTACAACACCAGGTTAAAGTCCAACAGGTTTGTTTCGATGTCACTAGCTTTCGGAGCGCTGCTCCTTCCTCAGGAGAAGGAGGATCACCTGAGGAAGGAGCAGCGCTCCGAAAGCTAGTGACATCGAAACAAACCTGTTGGACTTTAACCTGGCGTTGTAAGACTTCGTACTGCACGCAGAAAATGACAGTGAAGAGCTGCTGGTTCATGCTGCCTTCCCAATACTGTTGTGATGTCTTGCGCATCACTTCCCACTCGGCCCAGAGCCATGGATATCTCCTGGGAGAGGCAAACAATTAGAAAACACCAAGAGAAGTGGAATTAAGAAATTCCTCCGTGCCTCTTAGATGATCGCAGCTTCATACTGGACTAGATTACATCCACCTGCTCCAACAATACGACTGCACCACTATAGCTAAACGTTATTTATCAAGCAGTGTTCCACACTCTTGAAATGTATAGGTCAGGCCACTAATCATGTCATGAGAGACTGCTCAGGGGCATCCAAAGTCCTTACCTTCATAAATAATAATAATCTTTATTATTGTCACATTAACGTACATTAACACTGCAATGAAGCTACTGTGAAAAGCCCCTAGTCGCCACATTCAGGCGCCTGTTCAGGTACACAGTGGGAGGATTCAGAATGTCAAATTCACCTAACAGCGCGTCTTTCGGGAGTTGTGGGAGGAAACCGGAGCACCTGGAGGAAACCCACACAGACACTGGGAGAATGTGCAGACTCAGCACAGACAATGACCCAAGCCGGGTTTTGTGAGGGCCACGAAGAATCCAGCACGAGTTTTAAGGATACAAAGTAATAACATTTATTTACAATAACATATATATATATATATATATATATAACAGCAGCAGCAATTTCCCTTGCTGCACATTCCTTCCTGCCGGTTCCAAACTGGCCAGCTTTATTTATACTAGGAGTTTACTAATGGTTTCTCCGCCCCCCTCATTGGGGAAGCTCATACTCCCACAGGATTGTGGGACTGTCATTAGTCCCCAGCCAATGGTAAGCAGGCAGGTTATAACATCCCTCCCCCCCCAAAGTCCAAGGAATCCACCGAAGACCCTGGCAAAAGAGGGCGTCGGACTCGTTTTGCCGCGGCGCTGGATCAGGCGACGTGTAACGAGACGGAGACCGGCGCTTCCGTGATGAACGGCATAACGGTTGTACATCCACGGCCCGTGGACCCGAGGATTCCCCCTCTGATGTGTCCTGTGTCTCCATCTCGGAGCCAGAGTCTGCTGCCTCCATCATGTCGGCGTCTCTATCTCCATTCGGTTCTGTAACGACCTGCGCAGGCTTTGAGTGAGGCACCAGTGGAAGATTGTGAGGACTACATTCCCTTGTCTCTGGTCTCTGCGGCTGTAGAAATGAGCTCCGGGGGGCGGGGAATCTTTGGAGGGGATAGTCTTCTGGACCGAACGTGGTCTACATGTTTGCGTGGAGACGACCCTGGGCTTGCACCTGGTAAGATATAGGGCCCGTTTGGCGAAAGATTACACCAGGAACCCACTGGGCACCACCAGCAAAATTCCGAACGAACACTGGGTCACCGGGCGCAAACTGCCGAATCGGCCGATGCCGATAAAATCCATGTCTCTGCCGTTCTTGCCTGCGGCGTACTTTTGCGCCAATGTCCGGGAAAACCATACTAAAGCAGGTGCGAAGTCTCCGGCCCATTAGGAGTTCTGCGGGAGCTACCCCAGTCACCGCATGAGGGGTGGTCCTATACGTAAACAAAAAGCGAGCCAGTCTCGTGTCCATTGATCCGGAAGACTGCTTCTTTCGGCCTCTTTTGAATGTCTGTACTGCGCGCTCTGCCAACCTATTTGAAGCCGGGTAGTAAGGGGCAGTGCGGATATGGCGTATGCCGTTCATCTTCATGAACCTCACAAACTCCTCACTCGTGAATGGAGTGCCGTTATCTGTGACCAGCACCTCGGGGAGGCCATGCGTACTAAAAGACAAACGCATCTTTTCAATTGATGCGCAGGACGTTGTCCCCTACATCTTATGCACCTCTAGCCATTTAGTCTGGGCGTCGATTAATAGAAGGAACATGGATCCTTGAAAAGGGCCTGCGAAATCTGCATGCAAGGGTGCCCAAGGCCGCCCTGGCCATTCCCAGTGATGTAGGGGCGCGGCCGGCGGAAGCTTCTGATGCTCCTGGCAAATGGAGCAGTTTTGGGCCACCTTCTCAATGTCGGTGTCGAGGCCTGGCCACCAGACATAACTCCGGGCCAACGTTTTCATTTTGGTCACACCTGGATGCCCATTGTGCAAGTCTCTTAGTATCAGCTCCTGGCCTTTTTCCGGGACAATCACACGCGTCCCCCACAAGAGGATGCCGTCTTCCACGCTGAATTCTGACAGCTTGGAGGAAAATGCCCGCAATTCGCCTGGGAGCTGTCTATGTTGCCCACCATACAGGACTATGTGCCGAACCTTTGACAGGACTGGCTCCGTCTGGGTCCACTCACGGATCTGTGATGCCATGACAGGCAAGGTGTCCATAAAATTTACGGTTGCAACCACCTCACCGGTCGTGGGGGTCGACATGGGGCTGGTCGATAAAGGCAATCGGCTCAGTGCGTCGGCATTTGCTATCTGCGTTCCTGGTTTGCTCCAGAGAATACTCGTATGCAGCAAGCAACAAAGCCCAGCGCTGGATCCGTGCAGAAGCAATGGGCGGTATTGGCTTATCCTCTCTGAAAAGTCCCAGCAGAGGCTTATGGTCAGTCACGATAGTGAAATGGCGGCCATACACGTACTGGTGGAAGCATTTCACCGCAAAAACCACTGCCAGGCCCTCCTTCTCGATCTGCGCGTACTTTTTCTCCGCTGCAGTCAATGTGCGGGAGGCGAAAGCTATCGGTCGCTCGGTCCCGTTCTCCATCTTGTGGGACAGGACAGCCCCAATACCATACGGGGATGCATCACATGTGACGAGCAAAGGCTTTCCAGGATCATAGTGGGTTAGTAACCCAGACGACGACAATTGTTGCTTTACCCGCCGGAAAGCGGTTTCTTGCGGCTGACCCCAAACCCAGGTGTGATTTTTCTTTAGCAGAAGGTGCAACGGGGCCAGCGTAGTTGCCAGATTGGGGAGGAACTTCCCGTAATAGTTTACGAGACCGAGAAAAGAACGAAGATGTGAAGTGTCAGTCGGGGCGGGGCCTGTTGAATCGCACGCACCTTCTCTGCGACGGGGTGCAAACTTTCGCAGTCCACCCAATAACCTAGGTAGACTACTTCCTTTGCCTGAATAACGCACTTTGTGCGATGTAAACGGACTCCAGCCTCCGAAAAGCGTCTAAGGACAGCCTCCAGATTTTCCAAATGTTCCCGCTCCGACGTCCCTGTAATCAAAACGTCATCTAAGTAGACAGCAACACGTGGTAAACCTCTCAAAATGCCCTCCATAATACGTTGAAAAATTGCGCAGGCAGAGGATACTCCAAAGGGCAACCTTGTATATTCATATAGGCCCCGGTGTGTATTAATCGTTACATATGGTCGGGAGGCAGGGTCCAGCTCCAACTGCAGGTAGGCGTGACTCATATCTAATTTTGTGAACGAGAGTCCACCTGCAAGCTTCGCGTAGAGATCCTCCATGCGAGGCATTGGATATCGGTCGAGTCGGGAAGCCGTATTCACTGTAAGTTTATAGTCGCCACACAAGCGAACTGTGGCATCTGGCTTCATTACAGGTACAATTGGTGCTGCCCAGTCAGCAAAACGGATGGGCCTGATAATACCCAAACTCTCCAAATGAGTGAGCTCCCCTTCTACCTTCTCGAGCAAGGCGTAAGGCACGGGCGCGCCCGGAAATAGCGCGGTGTGGCTCCTGGTTCGACTTGGATACGGGCTACGGCCCCTTTTATTTTCCCCAAACCAGGCTGGAATACATCTGGGTATCGTCCTCGCACCTCAGTCAACCCTTCAGAAACTGTTTGGAGGATGTACTGCCATTGCAACCGCAAATGGCGCAACCAGTCCCGACCCAACAGGCTGGGCCCATGGCCGCGCACCACGATAAGTGGGAAACGCCCCTCCTGGCATCCATAAACAACAGGGGTCATTGTAGTTCCTGCAATGTCCAGTGGTTCCCCCGTATAGGTGGCCAACCTGGCCTGTGAGTCGGTTAATGTAAGGGTCTGTGTACCCTGCTTGATGTGGTCGAATGTCCTCTGGGCGATCACGGAGACCGCTGCGCCAGTATCCAACTCCATCTCCAGCGGGTGGCCATTGACCCGTATTGTCACTTTTATGGGGGCCACACGGGGAGCTGCCACACAATGCAGCTGCAGGCAGTCATCCTCCATCTCCACGTCCTCAGGAGTAGTTGCCGCAGGTTCATCCGCATGGAAGATACGGCCCCTGGGCTGGTCCCAGTTTCGGTCGGAACGACGGCGCCTCTGGCGCCCCCAGGACCGGCGTCCGCGACGGGGTCGGCGCCTACAAGTCTGACACGGACATGGCTCCTCATCCATTGGTTCTGGAGAAGGCTCCCTTCGGGGAGGAATGTCTGACGGCCACTGGCGTCAGTCCGGACGTCGCCTCGCCCAAGGTACCGCAGGAGTGCGGGGGGACGTTTTCGGACGGAAGGGGTTGCGCCCCAAGGCATGCACTTGCATTCCTTGTAGCTCCTGCACTCCTCATTCTGTGCTCTCTCAGGACAATACTATTTGAATAGCCTGTTGAAAAGTCAATGTTGGCTCACTCAGCTAACAACTTTCTCTGGGTGGCCGCATTGTTAATACCGCAAACCAAACGGTCGCGCAACATTTCTGACAAGGTCACACCATAGTCACAGTACTCCGCAATCCTGCGTAGCCTGGATAGAAAATCGGCAAGGGATTCTCCAGGGGTCCTCTCAGCGGTATTAAACCGGTAACGCTGGACTATCGTGGACGGGGTTGGGTTGAAATGTTGCCACACTATATTCACAAGTTCATCAAACGTTTTGGTGTCCGGCGCAGCTGGGTACATAAGGTTCCTAATCACCCCAAACGTATGCGGGCCGCAGGCGGTGAGCAATATGACCACCTGGCGCTCGTTTTCGGTGATGTTGTTTGCCTGGAAATAGTAACCCATCCGTTGTGTGTACTGGTCCAGCTTTCCAGCGCAGCATCAAAAACATCCAAACGTCCGTACAGAGGCATGGTATAATAGAAAACAACTTCCAAGCTGTATCCAACAAAAATCCAGGGAGGTGGCTTCAGCAGTGTAGACAGCTATTCACTTTAACCTTCGTCGCCAGTTTTGTGAGGGCCACGAAGAATCCAGCACGAGTTTTAAGGATACAAAGTAATAACATTTCTTTACAATAACATATATATATATATAACAGCAGCAGCAACTTCCCTTGCTGCACACCTGTTCCTGCTGGTTCCAAACTGGCCAGCTTTATTTATACTTGGAGTTTACTAATGGTTTCTCCGCCCCCCTCATTGGGGAAGCTCATACTCCCACAGGATTGTGGGATTGTCATTAGTCCCCAGCCAATGGTAAGCAGGCAGGTTATAACACCGGGAATCGAACCCGGGACCTTGGCGCTGTAAAGCATCTGTGCTAACCACTGTGCCACCATGCCAGCTCTCCGTATAGGCCCAATTACTCAACATCTCAAAATAGGACGACCCTCACACCCCATGAACAAATCTATTACCGCCTCTGATGCAAATATATCCTTCCTTAAATATGTAGATGTAAACTGCTTCCAGTGTTACAGATGTGGTCTCACAAAATGCTTGAAGAGTTGTAGCAAGGCTCCTTTATCCTTGTCATCAAATCCCTTTCCTAATTGCTTGCAGCTGTCCCTGCAAGCTAACGTTTTCTACTCCTCATACAAATACACCAAATCTCTCTCAACATCAACATTTGAAAGTATCACGAGCTGGATTCTCCGTCCCGCCATGCCAGATTTCTGGTTCAGCACGCCGTCGGGAATTCTCCGTTTCACCGGCTGGTCAATGGGCTTTCCCATTGTGGGGCAGCCCCATGCCGTCGGGAAACCCCCGGGCTGTCGGCCAAATGGAACATCCCAACGGCGGAGAATTCAGCCCCACATCTTTTTTAAAGTATTCTGGGAGGGGTTTCCAGCCCTACCCGTCGCCAGGATTATTCGGTCTTGCGTCAGTGAACTTCTGGCTGTGCCGCCAAATCCCACGTGACGGGTCACGGCAAGGCCGCACAATCCTGTCCTCTGTTATTTTATTCTTACAACCAAAATGAAAACCTCACACTTCCCTATATTACATTCTGTCTGCTACCTTGCTGCCCAGGTTCACTTGACCTTTCTCTTTACAGCCTCACTGAGTCGTCCTCACAGATTACATTCTCACCCAGCTTTGTATCAGCAGACTTGGACACATTTTGTTTGGGTTTTGTAAATGCAATCTCACTCAGTATACCACCAGTGTACCATCTGGCTTTCCATAGTCATGTGACTATGCCATGAGGCTGCCTCTGGAGACACACATCCATACATAAAGCCACTCACTGAGACAAGACACTGATGAAAGCTGTTGTCCTTATGCATGAAATATAGTGCCAGAAGTGCAGAAAAACAGTGGGTGTATAATGGGTAACTTGGATAACTCACAGTCACAAGGATTGTGCGTGCAAATGTGTATCTTTGTTTGATATGAGGCAGATATTTTAAGGCAGTTCAATAAAGCCTCTCACTGAGACAAGACACTGAGGAAAACTGCTGTTCATGTACATGAAACACATTTCTCGCTGTCACTTTGTCTAAATCATTGACATAGATTGTAAATATCTGAGGACCCAGCGATTTCCCTTTCAGAAAACCATGTCGACTCTTTCTGGTCATAATATGATTTTAAAAGTTTAAGACTTCCTTAGTAGTCGATTCCAGCACTTTTCTGATGTCAGACATCAGGCTAACTGGGTTTAATTCCCAACTTTTCTCACTTCCTCCTTTCTTGAATAATGGTGTTACATTGACTCGCTTCCAATGGATTGGGAGCATTATGTAATCTAGGGAATTTTGCAAAATTGTAACTAGGGCCTCCATTATCTCTGTCTCTTTTAGAACCCTGGGGTACAGGTCATCAGGTCGGGAGGTTTGTCGGCTTTTAGCCCCTTCGTTTCCTCCAGTTTAATTTAGTGGGATAATCCCACTACCCAACACTTGGCCCATAGCCTTGGATGTTATGACATTTCTAGTGCTCATCCAAGTATTTTTTAAAGGTTGTAAGGTTTCCTGCCTCAACTACCCTCCCAGGCAGTGCATCCCAGATTCCCACCACTCTCTGGTGAAACATTCTTCCTCAAATCCCCTCGAAACCTCCAGCCTTTCAGCTTAAAATTATGCCCCCTTGTTATTGACCCATCAACTAAAGGGAACATCTGCTTTCTATGTCCAAGTTCCTCATAATCTTACACACCTCAATCAGGTCCAATCTTAGCCTTCTCTGCTCCAAAGAAAACAACCCGAGCTTATCCAACCTCTCTTCATAGCTAAAATGTTCCATCCCAGGCAACAGCCTGGTAAATCTCCTCTGCACCCCCTCATGACATCCTTCCTATTGTGCGGTGACCAGAACTGTACACAGTACTCCAGCTGTGGCCTACGCAAAGTCCTGTACAGCTCCAATATAACCTCTCTGCTCTTATATTCTACGCCACAGCTGAGAAAAGCAAGTGTCCCGTATGCCTACCCTATTAACTGTTCCATATAACTACCCTATTAACCTGTCCTGCCGCCTTCAGGGATCTGTGGACAAGCACCCCAAGATCTCTCTGTTCCTCTGAGTTTCCTAATGTCCTGCCATTCACTGACCACTCCCTTGTCGTGTTACTCCCTCCAAAGTGCATCACCTCACACTTTTCAGGGTTTAATTCCATCTGCCACTGATCTGTCCACCTGACCAATCCATCTATATCCTCCTGTAACCGAAGACCTTTTCTTCACTGTCAACCACCTGGCCAATCTTCGTGTCATCTGCATACTTACTTATAATGCCCCCACATTTTCTTCCATATCATTTGGATATATCACAAACAATAAGGGACCAGCACTGATCCCTGTTGTACTCCACTGGACATCGGCCTCCAGTTACACAAACAGTCTTCTACCACCTCTCTCCTCTCACAAAGCCTTTTTGGGATCCAACTTGCCACGTTATCCTGGATCCCATGTGCTTTTACCTTCTTTATCAGTCTCCCTTGTGCCACTTTGTGAAAAGCTTTGCTGAAATCCATATAAACTAGATCAACTGCCCTACCCTCATCTACACACCTGAAAACCTCCTCAAAATATTCAATCAAATGTGTTAAGCGTGACCTCCATCGGGCAAACTATGCTGACTGTCCTTGATCAAACCTTGCCTCTCCAAGTGGAAATTCATTCTGTCCTTCAGAATTTCACCCAATAGTTTCCCGACCACTGGTGTGAGACTCACTGATCTGTAATTCCCTGGTTTATCTCTACCCCCTTTCTCGAAAAGTGGAACCAGTGGCGGCATGATGGCACAGTGGTTAGCACTGCTGCCTCGCTGCGCCAGGGACCCAAGTTCGATGCTGACCTCGGGTGACTGTGTGGAGTTTGCATATTCTCCCCGTGTCCGCGTAGGTTTCCTCTAGCTGCTCCGGTTTCCACCCACAGTCCAAAGATGTGCAGGTTAGGTGGATTGGCCATGCTAAATTGCCCCTTAGTGTGGCGTTGCAGGAATAGGGCAGGGGATTGGGTCTAGATAGTGATGTCGTTCGAAGTGGTTGTGCAGACTCGATAGACCAAATGGCCTCCTTCTGCGCTGTAGAGATTCTATGATTAGCCATCCTCTAGTCCTCTGGTACCTCCCCTATAGCGAGAGGGGAATTAAAAATTTGGGTCAGAGACCCTGTAATTTCCTCCCTCGTCTGCCACAGCAGCCTGGGATACAACTCGTTGTATACAACCTTTGGATTTGTCCCCTTTTAAGCACGCCAAAACCTCCTCACTCCCGATGTCACACTGCTCGAGAACCTCACTGTTCTCTGTCTGGGGGGAGCGGTTTAGCTCACTTGGCTAGACAGCTGGTTCGTGATGCAGAGCTAGACCAGCAGTGCGGGTTCATTTCCTGTACCGGCTGAGGTTATTCACAAAGGCTCCGCCTTCTCAACCTTTCCCTCACCTGAGGTGTGGTGACCTTCCAGTTTAACCACTACCAGTGAACTCTACCCCCTCAGAGGGGAAAGCAGCCTATGGTCATCTGGGACTATGACAACTTTACTTTACCCTCTGTTTGAATTCTGCGCCTACATCCTCCTTCTCCAAAGTGAAGACAGATGTGAAGTACTTATTTAACACCCCACCCATGTCACCCTGCTCGACGCACAGATTACCCCCTTGGTCCCTCATGGGTCTTTCCCTGGTTATCCTTGATATACTTATGGAATATCTTGGGACGTTTCCTAATTTTTCACGCCAGTGCTTTTTCATGCATCCTGTTTGCTCTCCTAATTGCTTTTCTGAGTTCACGGCTGATGTTAATTACTTAAATTTCCTCCCTCGTATCAGTCCAAGGTTACCCTCTATTTCTAGTTTTAACACAAACACAAACGCTCACACACACTTCCTCCATTCTTTGACCACAGCATGACTGCAGCCTCATTAGAACATTCCTCTCACTCTAATGCCTGAAGCATTCTCCACTCCCTTCGCTTTACACCATCGTGTGTGTTCAGACATCTGGGCCTGAAGCTCTGGACTTTGTTAAACTTCGCTGCCTCTCTATCGCTCACCTTCTTTAAGATCCTGCTTAAAACCTATTTCTGCCCGAGTTTTTAGTCACCCATCTGTCGTGTCATGTACTCTGGGATAACACAGGCTGCAACTGGATGCAGCTTTAACCAAAAGATACTCCAGACCTCAAAGTTAGTTCAATCTGATTTATTGAACCAGTAGCAAAGTTAGCACAGTTCTCTATGAGTTCGACTCTCTGCTAACCTAAGCGTGGTTACTCTGTCTGACTGAACCAGACTAGTTCTTAGCCACGTGCTGGAGGTGTGAGACTGTACATACACCCTGACTCAATCTGTAGATATTCATCAGTGGAAAGAGGGGAGTGTGAGTGCCTTGTGCCTTTTATATTGAGATACCACCCCTGAGTGTCCTGCCTGTTCATTGGTCATGTCCTGTTCTCTGTGTTCATTAGCTGCCTATCTGTGCCTGTCTGTATATCATTATCTGCATGTCTGCATATCATGTCACCATCCTAATATATCCCCCTTTGGCCCAATGCCACTTTTTATCTGATTCCTGTCCAGCTTTCATACACCTTGAAGTCTTTTCCCTCTGAGAAATAGGAAGTTGTTGTTGTAAGCACTGTATAACCATGGCCACACTTCGGAATGTTTAATTGGCTGAAAAGAACATAAGAACATAAGAACTAGGAGCAGGAGTAGGCCATCTGGCCCCTCGAGCCTGCTCCACCATTCAATGAGATCATGGCTGATCTTTTGTGGACTCAGCTCCACGTTCCGGCCCCAACACCATAACCCTTAATCCCTTTATTCTTCAAAAAACTATCTATCTTTATCTTAAAAACATTTAATGAAGGAGCCTCTACTGCTTCACTGGGCAAGGAATTCCATAGATTCACAACCCTTTGGGTGAAGGAGTTCCTCCTAAACTCAGTCCTAAATCTACTTCCCCTTATTTTGAGGCTATGCCCCCTAGTTCTGCTTTCACCCGCCAGTGGAAACAACCTGCCCACATCTATCCTATCTATTCCCTTCATAATTTTATATGTTTCGAAAAGATCCCCCCCCTCATCCTTCTAAATTCCAACGAGTACAGTCCCAGTCTACTCAACCACTCCTTGTAATCCAACCCCTTCAGCTCTGGGATTAACCTAGTGAATCTCCTCTGCACACCCTCCAGTGCCAGTATGTCCTTTCTCAAGTAAGGAGACCAAAACTGAACACAATACTCCAGGTGTGGCCTCACTAACACCTGATACAATTGCAGCAAACCTCCCTAGTCTTAAACTCCATCCCTCTCGCAATGAAGGACAAAACTCGATTAGCCTTCTTAATCACCTGTTGCACCTGCACACCAACTTTTTGCGACTCGTGCACCAGCACACCCAGGTCCCTCTGCACAGCAGCATGTTTTAACATCTTACCGTTTAAATAATAATCCATTCTGCTCTTATTCCTCCCAAAATGGATAGCCTCACACTTGGCAACATTGAATTCCATCTGCCAGACCATAGCCCATTCACCTAACCTATCCAAATCCTTCTGCAGACTTCCGGTATCCTCTGCCCTTTTTGCTTTACCACTCATCTTAGTGTCGTCTGCAAACTTTGACAAATTGCACTTGGTCCCCAACTCCAAATCGTCTATGTAAATTGTGAACAACTGCGGGCCCAACACTGATCCTTGAGGGACCCCACTAGTTACAGGTTGCCAACCAGAGAAACACCCATTTATCCCCACTCTCTGCTTTCTGTTAGTTAACCAATCCTCTACCCATGCTACCACTTTACCCTCAATGCCATGCATCTTTAGTTTATGCAGCAACCTTTTGTGTGGCACCTTGTCAAAAGCTTTCTGGAAATCCAGATATACCACATCCATTGGCTCCCCGTTATCTACTGCACTGGTAACGTCCTCAAAAAATTCTACCAAATTAGTCAGACACGACCTACCCTTTGTGAACCCATGCTGCATCTGCCCAATGGGACAATTTCCCTCCAGGTGCCCCGCTATTTCCTCCTTAATGATAGATTCCAGCATTTTCCCTACAACCGAAGTTAAGCTTACCGGCCTATAATTACCCGCTTTCTGCCAACCTCCTTTTTTAAACAGTGGTGTCACGTTTGCTACTTTCCAATCCTCTGGGACCACCCCAGAGTCTAGTGAATTTTGATAAATTATCACTAGTGCGTTTACAATTTCCCTAGCCATCTCTTTTAGCACTCTGGGATGCAGTCCATCAGGGCCAGACTTGTCTACCTTTAGCCCCATTAGCTTGACAATTACTACCTCCTTAGTGATAACAATCCTCTCAAGGTCCTCACCTGTCATAGCCTCATTTCCATCAGTCACTGCCATGTTATTTGTGTCTTCCACTGTGAAGACCGACCCAAAAAACCTATTAAGTTCCTCAGCCATTTCCTCATCTCCCATTACTAAATCTCCCTTCTCATCCTCTAAAGGACCAATATTTACCTTAGCCACTCTTTTTTGTTTTATATATTTGTAGAAACTTTTACTATCTGTTTTTATATTCTGAGCAAGTTTACTCTCATAATCTATCTTACTCTTCTTTATAGCTTTTTTAGTAGCTTTCTGTTGCCACCTAAAGATTTCCCAGTCCTCTAGTCTACCACTAATCTTTGCTACTTTGTATGCTTTTACCTTCAATTTGATACTCTCCCTTATTTCCTTAGATATCCATGGTCGATTTTCCCTCTTTCTACCGTCCTTCCTTTTTGTTGGTATAAACCTTTGCTGAACACTGTGAAAAATCGCTTGGAAGGTTCTCCACTGTTCCTCAACTGTTTCACCATAAAGTCTTTGCTCCCAGTCTACCTTAGCTAGTTCTTCGCTCATCCCATTGTAATCTCCTTTGTTTAAGCACAAAACACTAGTGTTTGATTTTACCTTCTCACCCTCTATCTGTATTTTAAATTCCACCATATTGTGATCGCTCCTTCCGAGAGGATCCCTAACTATGAGATCCTGAATCAATCCTGTCTCATTACACAGGACCAGATATAGGACCACTTATTCCCTCGTAGGTTCCATTACATACTGTTCTAAGTGACTATCGCGGATTCATTCTATAAACTCCTCCTCAAGGCTGCCTTGACGGACCTGGTTAAACCAATCGACGTGTAGATTAAAATTCCCCATGATAACTACTGTACCATTTGTACATGCATCAGTTATTTCTTTGTTTGTTGCCTGCCCCACCATAATGTTACTATTTGGTGGCCTATAGACTACTCCTATCAGTGACTTTTTCACCTTACTATTCCTGATTTCCACCCAAATGGATTCAACCTTATCCTCCATAGCACCGATGTCATCCCTTACTATTGCCCGGATGTCATCCTTAAATAACAGAGCTACACCACCTCCCTTACCATCCACTCTGTCCTTCCGAATAGTTTGATACCCTCGGATATTTAACTCCCAGTCGTGACCATCCTTTAACCATGTTTCAGTAATGGCCACTAAATCATAGTCATTCACGATGATTTGCGCCATCAACTCATTTACCTTATTCCGAATACTATGAGCATTCAGGTAAAGTACACTTATGTTGGCTTTTATACCTCTGTTTTGAATCTTAACACCTTGATCAGTAACATCTCCTAAGTTATATTTCCTCTTATCTTTTCTCCTAATTTTCCTTGTCGTTGAACCCATATCTTCATGTAACAACCTGCCGCGTCGCTTACTATTAATGTTTTTACTTCCCGTTTTATTCCTTTTAGTATTCCTGGTCCTATTCACTGAGCTCCCCTCAGTCACTGTACCTTGTACTGTCGCCCTTTTTGATTTTTGACTATGGCTTCTCTGCCTTACACTTTCCCCCTTACTGCCTTTTGTTTCTGCCCCTGTTTTACTACCTTCCAACTTCCTGCATCGGTTCCCATCCCCCTGCCACATTAGTTTAAACACTTCCCAACAGCTCTAGCAAACACCCCCCCCTAGGACATCGGTTCCAGTCCTGCTCAGGTGCAGACCGTCCGGTTTGTACTGGTCCCACCTCCCCCAGAACCAGTTCCAATGCCCCAGGAATTTGAATCCCTCCCTCTTGCACCATCTCTTGAGCCACGCATTCATCCTATCTATCCTGACATTCCTACTCTGACTAGCTCGTGGCACTGGTAGCAATCCTGAGATTACTACCTTTGAGGTCCTACTTTTTAGTTTAACTCCTAACTCCCTGAATTGTAGGACCTCGTCCCATTTTTTACCTATATTGTTGGTGCCTATGTGCACCACGACAGCTAGCTGTTCACCCTCCCCCCCCTAGAATGTCCTGCAGCCGCTCTGAGACATCCTTGACCCTTGCACCAGGGAGGCAACATACCATCCTGGAGTCTCGATTGCGTCCGCAGAACCGCCTGTCTATTCCCCTTACGATTGAGTCCCCTATCACTATAGCCCTGCCATTCTTCTTCCTGCCCAGCTGCGCAGCAGAGCCAGCCACGGTGCCATGAACCTGGCTGCTGCTGCCTTCCCCTGGTGAGCCATCTCCCTCAACAGTATCCTCAGCGGTATATCTGTTTTGCAGGGAGATGACCGCAGGGGACACCTGCACTGCCTTCCTACTCTTGCTCTGTCTTTTGATCACCCATTTTCTATCTCCCTCAGTACCTTTCACCTGCGGTGTGACCAACTCGCTAAACGTGCTATCCACGACGTCCTCAGAATCGCGGACGCTCCAAAGTGAGACCATCCGCAGCTCCAGAGCCGTCAAGCAGTCTAACAGGAGCTGCAACTGGACACACTTCTTGCACGTGAAGGAGCCAGGAACAGTGGACGTGTCCCTGAGCTCCCACATCGCACACGAGGAGCATGACACAGGTCTGAGATCTCCTGCCATGTCTTAAACCTTAGGTAAACTTATACAACTACAATTCCAAAAAACGAAAGAAAAAACGAAATAAATTAGACAATGAAAAGAAAAACTACTTACCAGTCACTTACCAGGGATAAAAAAGCACCTCCTCCCCACCCAGCTTCGAATTCCCACCTAGATTCAAATTTCCAACTCACTCTTTGCTGTCTCACTCTGGCTGTGTCTTCTCTGGCTCACTGGGAGAACTCATTCCAAGACTTTGGAATGTCCTCATTCAAATTAAATCCTTTTCTTTTTAAGTAGGTAAACAAAGAAGAAAGAGACAGACGTTCAGACGAACAGATAATGGGATTGTGGAAGTTGATAAAGAGAAAGTTAATTAGTAACCTCTGCCTAAAGTTCATAGACAGGGCTTACACATTCATGGAATGCATTAAAAAAAATTAAATCTGTGGATAAGGTTAGAATGTGGAACTCGCTGCCACAGGGAGTAATTGAGGTGAATGGCACAGGTGCACTTAAGAGCAAGCTGGATAAGCATGTGAGGGGACGGAAGTGGAGACTTACGTTGACAGAAATGAAAAACGAAAAATGCTGGATAACCCTGAATCCCTGAATGCTCCATCAGAATCTGTGCAGAGAGGAACGGAGTTAATGTTTCAAGTCCATCGGACTCTTCTTCCAGAGCATGAAGATTTCCAGGACCTACAGTAATTTTCTTTTAAGCTCTGTTAATAGAGTTGGCCGTGGAAGGATGGCCAGACACTCAAGTGGATCATAATCACCCGTAAGTCTGGTTGGGCCCAATAGCCTATTTCTGCACTGCATATTATCTGTAATTCTATGTAATTGCAAACTTGTGGCTGTTTGTGAAGCTAGCATACATTTATGGAGCACTTTCACCTACATTAAGGACCATGGGCATAAGTTACCACCATATTGCTACAAGTCTGACTGCCTACCAGGTAGGAAGATATTGATGCGAGTAGTGCATTGATTAGCAAAAGAAGCAAGACGTCTCAGTTACATCCCTGGAGTAAAATACTTTTTTCTTTTGGCACCGAGCATAGCTCGGATAAAATTTTATGAAGCCCAACTGATATTTCGGTGCTATGTTTCTCTCAGCAATATTTCAGTTCCCCTTTACATTTGAAACAACTCAAGCAGAATTACTTTGTGATCAGGCAGGAATTTCAAAATCTGGATTCATTTGGATTTACAAGCATGAGTGTGAGTGTGATCAGTGGCAGCTATCGATGGGACACAGTCCTTCACTCACAGGGTGCTGATCTCAGACGTGTCAACTAGAAGGCTGGAGGTTTCTTTACGTAGAATGAAACAGAAACAGCCCATTCAGCTCTATTGGTCTGTACTGGTGTTTATTCAACACACGAGATTCCTCCCATTCCATCTCGCTATTCATAGGCAGTATTCTCCCTGGGTCATTCCAGAATATTCCCAAATGCTACTTTAACAGTGGCACTGGAACAGATAACCCAGTTACCCTCGCAATAAGGGTTACTATGGGAAGAGGAAACCAGTACAAAAAACATGAAATTAAAACTCCTTTTACCCAAAATATTCTCATTTGGAAATAACATTTTATCGAATTTACAGCACAGAAACCGACCGTTCGACCCAACAGATCAATGCTGCTATTAGACGTACAAGTGCCTCTTGCCTTCAGAGGGTGATCAGCTGCCAGCCCATTGTGGCAAGGTGATTGGAGGCCAAGCAACTGGGCCCATTGAAAAATAACTGGATGCTGTAGTGGAAGGTTTGTAGTGTTAGCCTTCTGGGAAGATGGGATCAAATGGGTTGAACAAGGGCTTTCTTCATCCGTGTGATTTTTTCAAAATTAGTGGCACATGAAGCAGTTGTTGGGGGATGTTGTAAGTGGTCAAGAACAGAAATCCAACTCAATCTCTCTTTCCTCTAATACCAGTACGGTAGCACAGTGATTAGCACTGTTGCCTCACCGCTCCAGGGGCCAGGGTTCAATTCCTGGCTTGGGTCGCTGTCTGTGCGGAGTCTGCATGTTCTCCCCGTGTCTGCGTGGGTTTCCTCCGGGTGCTCCGGTTTCCTCCCACAAGTCCCGAAAGATGTGCTTAGGTGAATTGGACATTCTGAATTCTCCTTCAGTGTACCCGAACAGGCGCTGGAGTATTAATGTAAGCCTACTTGTGACACTAATAAAGATTATTATTATACATGTGTATGCAGGCAGGAGGAACTAAGGGAAGAGGTCGGGGGAATGATGAGAATTCTCACATCCCCGCTACTTCTAACTCAAGTTTTGCTGAAAAAAAGAGACATTTTTTGTCAAAGTTTTTCATCTTGCCCTCATCAGGGCACTTTGCAAGAATATCAATGTAAGAGGAAAGGGCAAATTTATACTGTTAGTGAGGGAGTGCTGATGGTTGGCAAGTGGATTCTGATTCACTGGTTCATTACTCAGGACAATGCCTTGACTAATCAGAGTTAAGCTGCCTGATTTAAACTTCAAACAATACTTGGCAGTTAACTGTCAGTCACCATCAACTGGTGTATTCTCCATGGCAATCATACAGAGTCCACTTGCCAACAAATAAGCTCTTTCTTCTCATACAGTATTAATTATTGTTCCCTTTACATTTGGTATTCTTGGGAAATGTCCTGATGAGTGCAAGTCAACAAGCTTCGACAAAATGTCTCTTTCTTCAGCAATACTCAAGTTCCGTACTGAAACACAGCTACTTCTAACTCAACACAGACTGCACCTGAAACCTGGAAATGTCTATGGAGGATACTCTAATCAAGAAGTTACAACATTGCGTTAACTCTTGTAGACACCAAATTTTGTTGCTGAACCACTTCTGGTGGATTGTGATACAACAATCTGTATTTATATAGCACTCCAACTACAGGAAAATATCGCACACTGCTTCACAGTAATGTTATCAGGCAAAATTTGACACTGACAAAAGGGGAGAGTGAAACAGGTGACCAAACGCTTGGTCAAAGAGGTACATTTTACGGTTTGTTAATATGGAGGAAAGGTAGCGAGGCTGAGAAGCTGAGAGCCTTAGGGAAGGGATATCACTGCTTGGAGCCATCTAGGCAGAAGACACGGTCGGCCTCCTATGCTGGGCAATTGGGAATCGAGGAAGAGCAAAGTGCCAGAATTAGAGTTTGAGAGAGTTCTCAGAAGGTTGGAGGATTGGAGGAGAGCAATGGGGTTTCAGGCCATGGAGGGATTTCAACACGAGGATGAGAAGTTCAAATTTGAGGCGTTATTGGACCAGGACTGGTGGGAGAATGGAACTTTCTGTGAAAGTTTTGGGGCAACAGTTTTTGCTGGGCTCAAGATGGCAGACGGTGGAGAAGGGTGAACTAGCTAGGAGAACATTGGAATTGTCAAGTCTGGGGGTTTATGCAAAGGAATGGATGGCGTTTCACTAACGGATAGCTGAGGTGAGGTGGAGCTGGGTGATGTGGTGGGGTGGAAGTAAGCAGTCTTGATGATGGAGAACATATTGGAAGCTCAGCTCAAAGTCAGTGTGGTTCAGCCTCAGGCACGGGATGTTGACCACCACTCTTTATGTGGACTGGATACCTTCTGTCTATTCTCATTTTGTGTGTGTGTGTGTGTGTGTGTGTGCATGTATGTGCCTCACCATAAGATGTTGGAGCAGAAGTAGGCCATTCGGCCCATCGAGCCTGCCCCTCCATTCAATGAGATCATGACCGATCTGATAATCCTCAACTCCACTTTCATGCCTTTCCCCATAACCCTTGATTCCCTTACTGATTAAATATCTGTCTAACTCAGCCTTGAACATACTTAATGACCCAGCCTCTATGGTTCTCTGTGGTAAAGAATTCCCCAAATTCACTACCCTCTGAGAGAAGAAATTCCTCCTCATCTCTGTCTTAAATGGGCGACCCCTTACTCTGAGATTATGTCCCTCTGGGTCCTATTCTCTGCTCCAGGGAAACAACCTCTCAGCATCGACCCTGCCAAGCCCCCTGAGAATCCTTTCTGTCTCAATAAGGTCACTTCACATTCTTCTAAATTCCATATACAGGCCCAACCTACTCAAGCTCTCCTCGTAAAAAATCCCTCCATACCTGGGATCCATAATGCCTACAGTGCAGAAGAAGATCATTTGGCTCATCAAGTCTGCAGCAACCCTCTAAAAGAGCACCCGACCTAGGATCTCCAAAATCCTGTAACCCCCCCTAACCTGCACATCTTCGGACACTAAAGGGAAATTTAGCACGGCCAATCCACCCAACCTGCACATCAGCCGAGTGACCCTTCTCTGGACTGCCTCTGATGTCAGTCTACCTTTCCTCAGATAAAGAAGGAATCAAGACTGTTCACAGTATTCCAGGTGTGGTCTATAACTAATGCCTTGCATAGTTTTAGCAAGACTTATTATAATTATCTTTATTAGTGAGGCAAGTAGGCTTACATTAACACTGCAATGAAGTTACTGTGAAAATCCCCTAGTCGCCACACTTCCGCGCCTGCTCGGGTACACTGAGGGAGAATTGAGAATGTCCAATTCACCTAACACGCACATCCTTGGACTGTGGGAGGAAACCGGAGCACCCAGGGGAAACCCACACAGACACGGGGAGAACGTGCAGACACCACACAGACAGTGACCCAAGCCAGGAATTGAACCTGGGACCCTGGCACTGTGAAGCAACTGTGCTAACCACTGTGCTACTATGACTCCCTACTTTTATACCTATTCCCTTTGAAATGAGGCTGCTCTTGCTATTTTATTATTTCCCTGGCTTGTCCTTGGTGTGTGTGTAGTGCTCTGATTCTCTGCCTGTCTATGCCTGCACTTTTATTTTTTCGCTCTGCTTGCCTCTCACATTCTCTGGATGCCTGTGATCACTCAGTCTCTCTCTCTCTATAGTCTCTCTGCCTCTGTCTTACCAAGCTATTTCCTTTTTTGTTTGCACTTTACTCTCAGTCTCTCTCTCTCTATGCAAATTTAAAGAAAAGGAGACTGAGCCAGTGCTGATGGTGCGTGTGTCTGGTGATGCTATGACGGCGTGGTGTCGTTAAGGCTTCCTCTTTCTGTGTGAAGGGACGGTATACTGGATGGTGTGTCCTGAACGTCATATGGGCCGTCGGGCTGCGATTGGCTCCACTGGGCTCACCAGACAGATTGTTTTGACCGCTTGCCTGTCTGCGCCGTATGAATAGTCCCACTGCAGGATGTGACCTAATAATTTAACATACAATGTAGTGCAGCTAACAACAAAAAAAAGCACCAGCAGCGCGAAGTTCTCCCCGCTACAGAGAGGCTGACATTCATGATACCTGGACGGTAAGGTGTTGCGTTTGTTTATTTCGCTGCAATGATGGGAGAGGGTTGCAAATGTTTAGTTTCTGTGCCAGGGGGCTGCAAATAATCAGTTTCAGGGCCAGGGGGGTTGCAAATGCTCAGATTCAGGGCCAGGGGGTTGCAAATGTTCAGTTTGAGGGCCGGGGGTTGCAAATGTTCAGTTTCAGGGCTAGGTTGGTTGCAAATGTTCAGTTTCAGGGCTAGGTTGGTTGCAAATGATCAGTTTCAGGGCCGGGGGGTTGCAAATGCTCAAGATTCAGGGTCAGAGGGTCACGCTGTCACCCAGAGTCTTTCCACCCCCCAGAACTCTGAAATGAATAGCAACATGGGCATGTATTCATTTGTTTTGGGTGGAAACGGGGGGGACTTTCCCCGGAATCCCACCCCCCACCCCCCTTTTGTTAAGGTTTCTGAAGATGCTCCCTTAAATTTACAAACAGAATCGTGGCATTGATTGTTCAGCTCGAAAGCGAAACTAAGATGGCAAGTGGGGGAGGGGGGAATCTGGGTTCGTTTTCTTACTGGGGTTGAACAGTTTAAACCCCCCCCATGTCCATACTAACATAAACACTGTCACTCACATTTCTCTGACATTTGGAATATCCTACTGCCCAGTTGGTTTTGCCAGCATCGCTACACTTCCACCAAAGTTTAGGACTATGGCAAGCTTGGTGTGACTTCCATTATATGCCTCTTATTCCTTTTGCTGTTCAACCTGCAGGGCCCGCGGAGGTACCGCCATTCTAGTGTTAACACCAAGGAATCTCCCCGTGCCAAATGTCAAGGATTGAAGAGGCCTGTTGGTCGTGCAGTTGTACCCGGGTGCGTCCATCTGAAAGCAACGGCACGCTGCTGGTGGCAAAGGTCCACGAAATGATGACCATCGTCAGCTCGATCCTGGGCAGTGCCTATTGCTCGCTGGTCAGCGGGCACACCATGAACTTAGTGCGGCGGGGCTTGGTGCTCTTCACCGTGGGGGTATTCCTGGCCCTGGTGTTAAACCTGCTGCAGATCCAGAGGCACGTCACCCTGTTCCCCGAGGAGGTCATCGCCACAATCTTTTCTTCTGCCTGGTGGGTCCCACCTTGCTGTGGCACAGCTGCAGGTAAGGACCGTGTGCGTGTACTGACAAGAAGGAAACTCTATAAAAACAACGTGTCTTGTGTAGTTTAGCCTGATTTTTATTTAATTTTGACCATTTCTGGTACCGTAAAGTTCAGGATAGTGGCAAAATTGAACAGAGGGGTATTTTCAATTTCAGCAAGTCTTGCCCAGTGACATATTGTACCAATTCAACCCTGACGAACAAAAGGGTATTTTTCAATTTCAGCAAGTCTTATTCCATCTGAAGTTATCCTATCATTGGTAACGTTGAGCATGATTTATTGACCTGATGTTTGCGCCAGTAAGTGGAGATCAGGATTGAAACTTTACAAATCGATGAAAATCTAAGCTTTCTTTGCAAACTTGTTTCATTCCAAGTCAACCTCCTTGCACTGTTGTCAAACGCATTTAACGTCTGCTCACACCAAATCGTAACGAGTTGCCAATGCTGCAGCAATTAAAATGTGAAATTAATAATATAATAAAATCAAACATTGTTGATAGATCTCTAGTGGTGAGAACGAATACACGGTTTCATTTTTATATTTATTGTTGCAAAGTCTCTCATTCGAGTTCTTCCCCCCTCCCAAAAAAAACCCGGATTATTAACCCTTTATGTTAAGATTTCAAAGCCTTTCAATGTAGATTCACTGTGGAGTGAATTTACTGCAATAACCAACTCCCTGTAACACGGGGTTTGATCCCCAAATCCTGTGCAACCCCGGAATCTCCCTGAGAACAGTCAATTGGATTTTCCTTTCTGGGGGCCCCTTCGCAGCTTGAAATGAAAATCAGACATATCTATTTCCAAAACAAGGGCTTAAAGTTAACATAAAGTTGTTTTCTTAAAACTTTACATTCGGGAAGTGCTTACATTTTTTTTTGCAATGAGTTGCACGGATGATGTATTTGTTGTGTCTCCGTTTTGCTCTTGTATTGTCCAGCTGATTATTTTTTTAAAAGGTGCTGAGATCTGCTCCCCTGCTGGAGGACGGATTTCCCGCGCCACGTGTCACAAAATTTGCATGGAATTGCAAGCTGGTGGAGGGGCGGGGCCTTGCGGTGCAGCGCCGCCCTGTGATTGGCCCAGCTGGGAACTGGTGAGCGCAGATGCTGGCTCCTGATTGGTTGCTATGAGCAACATGCCACCGCGCTTTTTAGAAAAAAAGTGAATGAAAACAAGGAAGTGAGGTGGCAGGATGGTGAAGGAGGGTTTGCATCCTGTTTAGTGGTTAATTTGTTAAATTCCACCCCTTCCCCGCCACTGCTTTTGAAACAGGGGTTCACCTTCTCAGCCCAAAGGCAGAGAGGATAACCTGAAATAAAGGCATAAGTTGCTATTCTTATAGAATCCTTACAGAAGGAGGCCATTCGGCCCATCGAGTCTGCACGGACCCTCTGAAAGAGCACACTACCCCCTCTACCACCACCCCATCCCCATAATCCCACAACCCCACCTAACCTTTTGGAAACTAGTGGGGCAATTCAGCATGGCCACTAATCCACCTAACCTGCACACCTTTGCACTGTGGGAGGAAACGGAGCACCCAGAGGAAACCCACGCAGACCTGGGGAGACAGTGCAAACTCCAGACTCCACCCAAGGCCGGAGTTGACCCCAGGTCCCTGGCACTGTGCCACCATGCCGTATATAGCATATTTAATTGCATTACTTGGCCCTCAGCCATCTTTCGACATTGTGTTTAACCAGCACAGTTCCTGCCATACCAGGATGGTGAGTGAACACCTGGGTCCCCTTTAGTCTTGCAATTGTGGTGTTTGTAGGTCACGTTAGAAAACATTTATTGACTTTGTACAACAGCTGTGCCAACATAATGCCCACCCACCTATGGAATGAGCTGTTTTGGGTTAACGCTGTCACTAAAATACTGCCACTACGGCAACTTCTGCTGGCCATATTTCAGTGAGTACGCAATCTCTTTTTAAAAATAAATTTAGAGTACCTAATTCATTTGTTCCAATTAAGGGGCAATTTAGTGTGGCCTGCACACCTTTGGGTTTTGGGGGGCGAAACCCACGCAAACACGGGGAGAATGTGCAAACTCCACACGGACAGTGACCCAGAGCCAGGATCGAACCTGGGACCTCAGTGCCATGAGGCACCAGAGCTAACCCACTGCGCCACCGTGCTGGCTCGAATACGCAATCTCAATTCCTAATTTCCATAGAGCTAGATTAACGTGTTACTCAGTATGTTGAAGTGTTTAGTAGGCAAATAATACAAAGAAGTTAATTTATCTATTGCCTACAAAGGAACCAAAGGGGCTGGTTTAGCACAGGGCTAAATCGCTGGCTTTGAATGCATCCCAAGGCAGGCCAGCAGCACGGTTCAATTTCCGTACCAGCCTCCCTGAACAGGTGCAGGAATGTGGCGACAGGGGCTTTTCACAGTAACTTCATTTGAAGCCTACTTGTGACAATAAGCAATTTTCTTTTCATTTCAAAATGATGGAATGAAGGGCAGCACGGTGGCACAGTGGTTAGCACTGTGGCTTCGCAGCGCCAGGGTCCCAGGTTCGATTCCCCGCTGGGTCACTGTCTGTGCGGAGTCTGCACGTTCTCCCCGTGTCTGTGTGGGTTTCCTCCGGGTGCTCCGGTTTTCTCCCACAGACCAAAGATGAGCAGGTTAGGTGGATTGGCCACGCTAAATTGCCCTTAGTGACCAAAAAGGTTAGATGGGGTTATTGGGTTATGGGGATAGGGTGGAAGTGAGGGCTTAAGTGGGTCGGTGCAGACTCGATGGGCCGAATGGCCTCCTTCTGCACTGTATGTCCTATGTTCTAATTACACAATAGGTCAATTAGCATGTGAAATAGGTTAATATTGGAGTAAAAGCTCACCCCTAAACATTGACCTTTTTCCGTCTGGTGCTGATTATCCTGTTGTCAATCTTTAACATGTTGGTTTTGTTTTTGTTGCACTGCACCTTTAGCAATATTTGTTCAAGTCTAAACATTCACTAATAGCCCTCACAGGGTAAACATTTTACCGTACAGAAATCTGTAAGCATGTTGTTCAATCCATAACTGTTTTTAAACAGTGTCCTTCTGCATGTTCTCAGTTCAGTGGTCCTAACATTTTAACATCTAATCTTCCTTCAGCTGTCGTGGGTCTGCTGTACCCCTGCATTGACAGACACCTTGGAGAGCCGCACAAATTCAAAAGAGAATGGGCAAGTGTCATGAGATGTGTAGCAGTCTTCGTTGGCATCAATCACGCAAGTGCTGTATCCTTCCGATTGTTAACAGGACAACATCCAAGAGGAACTGTTCATTTTCTTTTCCTAAAAATTATGATTAATGTTTGTGTAATGGCACGGTGGGGCGGCACGGTGGCACACTGATTAGCACTGCTGCCTCGCAGCTCCAGGGACTCAGGTTCAATTCTGACCTTGGGTCACTGTCTGTGTGGAGTTTGCACGTTTTCCCCGTGTCTGCATGGATTTCCTCCGGATGCTCCGGTTTCCTCCCACGATCCAAAGATGTGCGAATTAGGTGAATTGGCCATGATATATTGCTGCTTGATGTGCAGGTTAGGGTATAGGGTTACAGTGACAGGGCGGGGAGAGGACATGGGTTGAGTGCTCAATTGAAGGATCGGTGCAGAATTGATGGGCCGAATGGCCTCCTTCTGCACTGTTGGGTTTCTGTGATTATTATGGCAGAATTTGGTAGATTCTTGATTGACAAGGGGGTGAAATGTTATCGGGGTAGGCATGAATGTGGGGTTGAGGTTACAATCAGCCACGAGCTTGTTGAATAACGGAGCAGGCTTGAGTGGCTTACTCCTCCCAATCCGTGTGTATGTTTGTGTCTTGCTGCGTTTTCCCATGTAAAGCGGTGTCTTACTTTTGAATAAGTACATGAGAAACATTTGAGAGGGAACTTGTATCGCTCTTCTGCCTCCTGAGGAGCCTGGACAGTAGAGCTTGCTAACAGGGAGATCAAAGTGAGTGACCGCTTGGGGAAAAGGTGAACCCTTCCTGTCAAGGAACACACAGTACAAAAAAAAGGACTAATATAAAACAACTACAAAGCATAAAGCGAAGGAAATTGCAAATACCTGGCTGTGCCTATTCTCATTCGAGGAGTTCATTACCTGCAAGAGTACAAAGTGTCCTCCAACCCAAATCCTGAAATCATTCCTAAACTTTTGGCACATTTACAAAGATACTGCCAAAGATTGGCCGGGTGGTTGACAGTGAAGAAGAAGGTCTGAGGTTACAGGAGGATTTAGACGAATTGGGCAGATGGGAAGATTGGCATGATAGGCAGATCAGTGGCAGATGGAATTTAACCCTGAAAAGTGTGAGGTGATGCACTTTGGAGGGAGTAACATGACAAGGGAGTACTCAGTGAATGGCAGGACACTAGGAAGCTCAGAGGGATCTTGGGGAGCCTGTCCACAGATCCCTGAAGGCAGTAGACTGGTGAATAGGATAGTTAATAAGGGATACTTGCTTTTAGCAGTCATGGCATAGATCATAAGCGGGGCTGGTTTAGCACAGTGGGCTAAACAGCTGGCTTGTAATGCAGAACAGGCAGCAGCGCGGGTTCAATTCCTGTATCTCCCCGAACAGGCGCTGGAATGTGGCGACTAGGGGCTTTTCACAGTAACTTCATTGAAGCCTACTTGTGACAATAAGCGATTATTATTATTAAGAGCAGGGAGGTTATGTTGGATCAGTGCAGCACTTTGGTTCGGCCATACTGTGTTCTGTTCTGCTCACCGCACTATAGGAAGGATGTGATTGCACTGGAGAGGGTGCAGAGGAGATTCACCAGCATGCTGCCTGGGATGGAGCATTTTAGCTATGAAGAGAGGCCGGATAAGCTCATGTTGTTTCCTTTGGAGCAGAGAAGGCTGAGAGGAGACCTGATTGAGGTATATAAGATTATGAGGGGCAAGGACAGGGTGGATAGAAAGCAGATGTTCCCCTTAGTTGAAGGGTCAATAACAAGGGGGCATAATTTTAAGGTAAAAGGCAGGAGGCTGAGAGGGGATTTGAGGAAAAAATGTTTCACCCAAAGGGTGATGGGAATCTGGGATGCACGGCCTGGGAGGGTAGATGAGGCAGGAAACGTCACAACCTTTTAAAAAGTAGTTGAATGAGCACTGGAAATGTCATAACACCCAAGGCCAAGGGCTGGGAAGTGGGATTTGTGTAGATTTAGAGTAATTCTTTGGCGGTGCAAGCTTGATGGGCCAAAGGGCCTCTTCTGTACTGTCTGATTCTATACAATGTAGATTCTGGGTTCCGGCAGATTATGGCTCCTTTCTGTCCCCCACCACTTTTCCGCACCCACTATTCCCCCAACTGACCCCTTCAAACAACGTCACATTGTCAAGGTCAAGATGTGCATACTTTATGATTAAGACTGTAATTTTAATTGTAAAAGATTTGACATCGATGAATGCTGAAATCTCCTAAATCTCTTTGACATGTTATCACACGTTTTGTTCATCATTGAGAGCTTGCCTCAGAATTTCCCTCTTTTACCTTTTGCATGTATCAGCTCGGATCTGTGGGATAAAGTGCCTTGGGGTATTTTACTGCGTTAAAGGAGCTACATAAATGCAGGTTGTTGTTGGCGGAAGGATAAATATTGGTCCAACCTGCATTTATATAGCGCCTTTAACACAGTAAAATGCCCCAAGCCACTTCAAATCAGTGTTATCAAACAGAATTTGGCAATGAAACATGGAAGGAGATATTTGGATGGCCGACCAAAAACTTGGTGAAAGATGAACTAATAAATTGAACTTGACCAAAGATTAGACTGATGAACTGGTCATTTACCTGGTCATTTGTCTGATGTATTTGGCATCTGGCAGCAAAGGGCTTTGTATAAATACAAGGGGCTGGATTCTCTGATTTCCGGACTAAGAGCTGACGCCGGCGTGAGAACAGTGCCGTTTTAAGCTGGACAAAACGGCGCAACAGCTGCACCGGTTCCTGGACCGTTGGGCTAGCGGCCACGCCGGGTAAAGCTCCCGGCTCCCTCAGCAAAATAGGCTGGAGAATGGCCGGGTCCGTAGCTGCGCATGCGCACGGCGGCGGCCTGTGGCGGCCACGTGCAGACCCGGCCTGCCAAATAATGAGCCCCAGTAACCCCCCCTAGCCACCCCCCCGAATGACCCACCCCCCCCCCCAGCCAGCAGCACGGCTCCCCCCCCCCCCCCCCCCCCAGCCGACTGGCGGCGGTGGACACAGCCACCACGTGGGGTCGACGGGAAAATTTATAAGTGTTCCGTTCTGTTGGGAACGTGGCCCATTGGGGGAGGGCCTCAGGTGACGTCCTGAGGCCGTCCCAACGGAGTGCGGCGTACGCGAGGGGGCGGAGCCTCGCAAAACCAGTGTCGCCCCGGATTACGGCGTAAATGGGGATTCTCCAGCCGATCGCCGAACACGATTTCGTAAACCGGAGAATCCCGCCCAAGGTCTCTACTTCCCACATGAATAGTGCAAGCACCCTGGGTGCGTACTGAAGGTACAACACCAATCCAAAGTTGTTGTCGAACTCCTTTGGCTGGCTTGCTCTGCAATTTCTGGAAAATGCGACAAAGATCATGCAGTGTGATCCACGTGATTTGCTGTTGACGTCGCCTACGCTATCAAATTATAGTGACTGTCCATCCCATTCCCCCTGCTGCCCATCAAGCTCCTGCCATGTAAATACCGTTTCCAACTCTCCCTCCAGAATGAGCATACAGGACGCCACAGACACAAACACAATGTCAAACACCCACCTCAGGAATGTCAAGAAATTGTTTTCAAAATGAAGCAAAGGGCCTTTCTTTGGAAAATAATTCAAATTAAAACAATCCGCATCTGCTTGGCTGATCCCTCATCTTCCAGTGACTCTTCAAATGAACCTTCCTATTCCCTCATCCCATTCTTGAACTCTTACCTAGGGAATATATTCATGGAAATAAGATTAACAGCTAATTTTAATGATCACCAACTGCACCCGCAATCCTCCACTGGTCCAATAGTACATCCCCTGGAGTGATGCATTTTAGACCATCACAGGAATCACCCGATCGAATTCTGGTCTTGCAAATTCTCGTCAGCTGTTCATCCTCATGCACAAAATATTGTAGAGTCGGTCAGCCTGTAGTTAACTGCAGTTTGGTGTACACAGTGCGAATTATGAGATGTCTCGTGGATCTGTTGCTTTTCTATAATCCAAGGTCACTTATGGTTCTTTCCTTAATTCTCATTTAATCAGAAATTAGATTTTGCCAATAACATGCAATTGTCCTTGACCCTGGCAGCACTCTCGTTGGGTCTCTGGTGGACCTTTGATCGCTCCAGAAGTGGATTTGGACTTGGCCTTACGATAGCCTTTGTAGCGACCTTGGTCACTCAGCTTTTGGTGTATAATGGTGTTTACCAGTAAGTACAAAACTTGATTTGTAATTCTGACATTTGTCATCCCCCCCCCACACGCCTCCATCCTCTTCCACCCTCCCAGCATCATCTTTCTTAGTAATGTATAGTTTGACATATTTATGGGTATCTTCCCTATCGTTGACTCTCGAGGAATATGCTTTTGTACAATGTTAAAAGGTACATACAGCAATAGCAAGGCATTTATACTCCTTGCCTTGAGGGCAAGGTAGGGCAAAAATATCGAAGATCTTGGTATGAATACCAGCCACTTAACATCACATCTGGTCCTGTGTTGAACCTGCTCAGTACCATTTAGAATCAACCATTTTGGGGCTATTTGTTGACAGGTATATAACCATGATTTCTCACAAGTCATCGAGCAGTACAATGAGCTTCAGTACTCATTATAATATCACGTGTTCTTTTTGCTGTACGTCGCTATGGTGACGCTAAATTTACAATACCTATTGATGTTTTCCTCCCATATTTAGTGTTAAAATCTCCCCCAACTAGACTACTCACTTCGCCCCTTCCTAATTCCATTAGTGGGTATAATTCCATTAGTGGGTATATAACATTTCCACCTCCGCCAGGTGCCCGAGCAGCTGAGCATTGATGCCACCTGAAGACAGTCTATCATTTAACAAATGGGTGGCCTATGGGTTCTTCTCTTACTTCCAGTAGGATAAAGTCACACGGTCGTCTGTGCCACCTTGCTTGGTGAGTAGGGAAGCGTCGGGTGTTGTAAAGATTGGAAATGGTGGTCGGCAGTTTTCTTCCATTCTATTTTTCTAAGCCAAGTGCTTGGTATCACGATGTGAAACAAAAACTAGGGATGGCCGGTTGCTGAGTAAGCAATAGACAACCTTTGAGCCTTATAATAAAATGCCGACAAAATTCAATGTTTGGCTCCGCGTGTGTGGTGAGTTACAATGGCGCTGATGGCATTATAACTAACCATCATTCAGTGTTCCTGTCCTCTGGTCACTAGCTGGGAGACTGATCTCGTCTTTCCCTTGCTATGATGTCTCCCTTATTCATATGTCCAGATTCACGTAGGAAGGATGACTACCCATGGGATTGGTGGTGGAAATACTGAAATGTTGCCACACCTGGTGAGAGAAAAATGGAATGAAAGAAAATTGCTAATTGCTGTTTAAATTTGAAGCCAGTCAAAGTGACCAGTGATTGGCCACTCCCAGAAGGAGTGTTTCTTGTCAAATCAGAGGTGCACCCGCTGCCCCTGTCCTGTGAGGCCTACTACTCAGGGCTGAGTCCAAGAATCACTCACACCTGAAGGGCAAGAATGTTGTTCAAAGTTCCATTAATCCTAAGTATTCCTGCAATAATCCAAGGAATAAGGAAATGTTTTTCTCATTGTTGATCTAGGTACACCTCACCAGATTTCCTGTACATTCGCTCTTGGCTACCCTGTATATTCTTCTCCGGAGGAGTGACTGTTGGAAATATAGGAAGACAGCTGGCCATGGTAAGCAATCTGTTCATTCCTATCTGTGCAAGTGACTAAAAGTTTTTTTTTATTTTCTTTATTGTTTTATGGGATGTTGGCATTGCTGGCAAGGCCAGCATTTATTGCTCATCCGTAAGTGCCCTTCAACTGAATTGGTTGTTGGCTATTTCGGAGGCCAGCTAAGAGTCGACCACCCTTGCTGCGGGTTAGGAGACACATGTAGGCCAGATCGGGTATGGATGGCAGATTTCCTTCCGGACAGGAAGTGAGCTAGATGGAGTTTTTGCAACAATCGATCACAGTTGTCGTGGTCACAGTTACTGAGACGAAGTATTATATTCCAGGTTTTGTTAATTGAATTTAAATTCCACCTTGCTGTCATAATGGGATTTGAACTCGAGTCCCTGGAGCATTAGCCTGGGTCTCTGGATTACTAGTCTAGGGGTGGCACATTGGTCAGCACTGCTGCCTCACAGCACCAGGGACCAGGTTCAATTCCAGCCTTGGGTCACTGTCTGTGCGGAGTCTGCACGTTCTTCCCGTGTGTGCGTGGGTTTCCTCCGGCTGCTCCGATTTCCTCCCACAGTCCAAAGATATGCAGGTTGGGTGGATTGGTCATGCTAAATTGACCCTTCGTGTCCAAAAGGTTAGTTGAGGTTACGGGATTATAGGGGAGTGGAACTAGGTGGGGAGCTCTTTCAGAGGGTTGGTGCTGACCCTATAGGCCAAATGGCCTCCTTCTGCCACTGTCGGGATTCTCTGCTGTTCACCACCATCTCTGTCAATTTTTGTCTGATTTTGCTCCTGGGTGGCACTTTTGAAGAGAAATTAAAGAATACATCTTTTATAAATAAATTTAGAGTCCCCAATTATTTTTAGTTTTTTCCCAATTAAGGAGCAATTTAGTATGACCAATTCACCTAACCTGCACATCTTTGGGTTGTAGGTGTGAAACCCACGCAGACACTGGGAGAATGTGCAAACTCCACACGGACAGTGACCCAGAGCCGGGATCGAACCTGGGTCCTCGGCGGCGTGAGGCAGCAGTGCTAACCACTGCGCCACCGTGCCGCCCGAAATTTAAAGAATGATTTGTGTTTATGAAATGAAATGAAAATCGCTTATTGTCACAAGTAGGCTTCAAATGAAGTTACTGTGAAAAGCCCCTAGTCACCACATTCCGGCGCCTGTTCGGGGAGGCTGGTACGGGAATTGAACCGTGCTGCTAGCCTACCTTGGTCTGCTTTAAAAGCCAGCTCTTCAGCCCTGTGCTAGACAGCCCCTTATCACTCCTTTCGCAACTGCTAGACATCTCAAAGCACTTTGACGCCAGTTAAGTACTTTTTGAAAGTGTTGTAATGTAGGAAATATATCAGCCAATACAAATGCATGACTTGCACAAACAGCAATGTGATAATGACTGGATAAACTGGTGTTTTTTGATGACAATGTCGGGGGGGGGGATACCGGGGATAACTCCCCTGACCACCTTCGAATTGGTGACATGAGATCTTTTGTATCTGCCCGAGCAGGCTGGTGGGGGCCTGAGTTTGATGCACTATCGACGGGACAGCACCCCATACAGTGCAACCCCCCCCCCAGTGCTGCAGTGGAGTGTCAGCCTTGATTGTTGTGCTCAAGCTCTGGAGTGGGATTGAAGCTGGCTCTAATTCAGGTGCGAGAGAGCCACCCGCTGAGCCACCTGTGACGCACTAAGCCCTCTAGAAATAGAAGTTATTGTTGGCTGTTTTTGTTCAGCAAGAGTATTTAAGGGGTTACAGAGCCAAGGCAGACAAATGGAGTTCAGACACCGATCAGCCATGATCGAACTGAATGGTAGAACAGGCACAAGAGGAAGAATGGCCTCCTCCTGTACCTATGCCCCTATTACTATTATACATGCACCTTGTATGCTATGTATTGCCGCACCTAACATTGCCTCGTAATCCAGTGTGATGCCTCATTTAGTGTGCTGCACTGTCACCATCATCTAACTTCATTGTGTGTGTGTGTGTGCGTGTGTAAACTGCTCCTTGTTTCTTGACTTGTTTAAAAACAAATCCTCTATTAAAAATACATATTCAACTGCAGCCAGCACACCATGAAATGAAATGAAAATCGTTTATTGTCACAAGTAGGCTTCAAATGAAGTTACTATGAAAAGCCCCTAGTCGCCACATTCTGGCGCCTGTTTGGGGAGGCTGGTACGGGAATTGAACCGTGCTACTGGCCTGCCTGGGTCTGCTTTAAAAGCTAGCTCTTTAGCCCTGTGCTAAACCAGCCCCTAAAGTATGAAATAAACTTGCAGACAAATGCACCATTTATTTTGAACCACCGTTTGTCAGAGGCACTGTACGGCAGCTTCCTGCCTGCCAATTGTGAAACTTGCCAAGTATACCCATTGAACAGTCATCCAAATCCAACTATTCTCGATTTTGGTTTGGATAGGGAAATCCAGTTTCAGAAATAACATTTCAAAATTAGATTGGAGCAGAGACCAAACGATCCTGTTACCCCCTGCAGTGGTCGGAAACTTCACCCCAACAGAAGATCACACTGGGACAGGAGGAGGCCAGTTCGCCCTCAGTTGTGTTCTGCCATTCAGCGCGATTATGGCTGACCTGTGACCTAACTGCACCTACCCACCTTCGCTCCGTATTCCAGAATAGCTTTGGATAGCAGAAATCTTATCAGTCTTCGGTTGTAAAGCAACAACTTGAATCAATTTTCATTTGCTGAAGAGCGTTCCAAACCTTTGCCGCCCTCTGTGTGAAGAAGTGTTTCCTGATTTCACATCTGAATCCCACTGCGGCAGATAGTGACATTTGAATTCCATAAAAAATCTGGAATTAAAACTCAACAAAACCATTGTCAATCGTCTTAAAAACCCATCTGGTTCACAAACGCCCTTTAGGGAAGGAAATCTGTCGTCCTTACCTGGTCTGGCCTACATGTGACTCCAGACCTACGGCAATGTGGTTGACTCTTAAATGCCCTCAGGAATGGGCATTAAATGCTGACCCAGTCAGCGGCACGTCTGTGTCTTTACGCTCCAGTCCTCTAGATTTTCTTGTTGATTTATGATCCTTCCTCTTTTCACAGGGTGTCTCTGAAATCACACACAAGGATTGCCTTGATAAGATGCACAAGGACTGAGCAATTGAGTTTCAGTCAAAAGGAGTCCTAAATGGTGCCAATGTAGATGCTTCGTGTGGGAGTGCACGTATATACACCGGGTAGACCAGTAGGTGCTGTATCGGGTGGAGGATGCGATTACTGCATGATATTCATAAAAGGGAACATTTGCAATCTGTGATTGCCTTTGTACAATTGATCCATTTCTCAGCATTGAATATTTTATTTCTGTTGCAATCTGTACGTACCAAGTCTACTAAGTGTAATCATTTAGTCTGTGTATGAACTGCAATGCCATTACCCCTGTTGCTACAGCAGGCCTAAGTAGCAAGTATTAGGTCTGCTTGATAAAAGTGCAATGTAAGCCTTGTATATCTGTACCTTATTTATTTCCCCTTTTTCAAAAGTCATTTGTACCATGTACAGTGGGGCTTTCCATCTCTCTGTAGAGCATGGTTCTAAAATTGTAAAGAAATTCTGTTTTACTTTTTCTCTCCGGCCTGTTACCGTGGCGATAGTGTTCACCAGAGTTTGGCTGCTGTGTCGCAGTGTGTATATGTACAGTATAAATTTATAATGTGCGCAATGCCGACCTGAAGGAAGTGAACTTTCTCTCTCAAATTGGAAGTCTCCGCTTGAACGCACAGTGAGACAGTCACAAGTAACGAAGGTGTCTTTTCCCTCTCGACCTTCACAATGCAATAAGAATAATTCCATTGCTTTGGGCCATACCTGTCGCTGCTCCACGCCCCTCCCCTTCCCCCAGAGTGAAGTGATTTTTTTTTTTTAATTGTTTTTGCAGTGTTAGTGTTTCTTGATCTGAACCAATCAGCATATTTGCTTGCCTGTTGATAAGATGATTTATCTGATTTTTGTAAATTAAATGTACACATTCAGTTTAAAGGTATTTGGGTTTTTTTCCCTCTTTACTGTTCTCAATAAAAATGTACAGTAATTGTCAAATGGTTGCATTTTTAGAAAAATAAATACAAAGGAGCAACGGTGGCCGGAATTCTCCGTTTGGGAGACTACAGGGGGGCACTATCTGGCAGGCCGGGTCCGCGTGCAGCCGGTGCCATGTGCAGCGCGACCGCTGCAGGTTATCGCCGTGCACATGCGCGGCCACAGACCCGGCAATTCTATGCCGGGGGGGTTTACGTGGCGTGGCTGCTGACCACCCCCCCCCCCCCCCACTGGGCGGAGCATCGGTACGGGGGAGGCGCCGACTTTTTCATTGTAAGACTAGACACTTCTTCTAGACATAGCCTCAGAATCGGAGAATCCAGCCCTAAGTGTGCCCGCTGGGACTGAACAGCGTCTGATTTGCGTTTCCGTTGGGGGTGCTTATGGTAAGCGAGTCAGGACATGCAAATGGGCCGGCGCGAATGAAAACCGTTGGGGACGGATTAACACCAAAGAGCCTGGCAGCTGGAGCTGTTTTTAAGCGCTCCACTTACCACATACAAAATTGGCTCACAGAAGACATGTTCCCCCCCCCACCCCCCTTTGCCGAGTTGGGTCTCTGAGGTGGACCCACAGCTTCATGCAAGTGAGGAGCAGAGGGACACCCTCTTCCTTCGGGTGGACTGCAGAGTCAAGCACGCCCTCCTGAACAGCATCTGGAAGATGGTGGCTGAGGCAGTCAGCGCTGCCAACCTTACCAGGCAGAGACAGCGTGTGATCCTGTGGGATGAGAGTCACTGGTGATGCCTCTTCTGTGAGAGGGGCAGTGTACAGGGAGGGTTTCAAAGGTCATGGTGCAGGTGTCATCTGGTTAGGGTGAGCTCTGCTAAGTCCCTGCTTTCTCTACAATGGGGAGCACATCTGAGGAGCGGCAACACCTGATGAGTCCCTGATTGAGCTTGGCCACGCCCATCCCCTTGATGATACAGCTGGGATATGAGGGTTTCCAGAGGGGTGGCCTGGGTGGGCTCCCAAATGGCCAGAGGCTCTCTGAGCATTCACAGGGGACACAGCAGTGTGAGCAGCCAGCGGTCTGTAAGTAGCACCAAGGGGTGCGGTAGCAATGGCAGTCTGAGCCAGGCCACCTCGATCCTGAGGAGGGACACCCCGAATCCCCGGATGTGGCACCAAGTTGTTACTTGCTACTGCCTGCACCCTGACCTTTGAAACCCTCCCTGCACACTGCCCCTCTCACAGAAGAGGCATCACCAGTGACTCTCATCCCTTAGCAAACATTTGTGGCATTTTCCGACCCCCCCCCCCCATAGCATCAGGCCCCGCTTGTAAATACTTGTACTAATTCGTGCCCATGAGACTTCTGCCTAAGAGGGCAGAGCATCGCCGGGTGGGGAGGGGGAGCATGAAAGTCTCCAAGCTGCAAATTATATTAAATTCATGCAAATGACGGTTTTGTATGGACCCACTGGGGCGATCTGCAAAATTGATTTTGCTGCCAGCGAGAGATGGGAGTATGGTTTTGGAATTGGCACCGGGCCTAATGGCACAATCTGATCCATTTCGCGCAATTATCCACCCGATGGCGATTCTCGCTTCCGGTGTGGCAAAGCGGAGAATCCTGCCCAATATATCACCTGCAAGATGTTTTTTTATATAAATGTTTTTTATTGGGTTTTTGAATAAAGTATATTTACCGTTATGTACACAAAATAGAATACATATGTATATACATAGAAGAGACGGGAACACGTACCAAAAAACAAAACAAACAAAAAAAAAGTTAGAATAAAATAACTGGTAGGGCATTATGTGCTGGCTCAACAGCAGCTCTGTACAATTGGCAATATTGCTTTTAGCACATAAGTAGGCATCTGTTTGTGGGGGTGTGTGGAAACTGGTGGGGGGGTACATATACATTTGGGCGCCGGGGAAACAATTACAGAGGGCAATACGCGAATGAATCTGGTGTTGGTGTCGTCGTTTGCTTCTACCGGACGGTTTTCGCTGCCGTTGTCGTCTCACGATCGCCTCCACTTCAGCCGTTCGTCCCCTCTTTCGCCCGGATTTTCCTTGTTCTCTGCTCCTGTAGATGCCAAGTTTGTTACTGTTTCCCATGCCCTCCTTCCGGCTGTCCTTCCCTTGCCACCCCTACCCCCCCACCTCACTGGTTCCCCTCTATTGTTCCCTGTCTCCCTCTTCCAGCCCCCCTCCCCCCCCCCCTCCCCCCTTCTGTGGTTCGCCTTTCTTTCCTCTTAGGTTTAGCTGCCCCCCCCCGGTCTATCCCTCCCCCGCCTCGGCTACTTACCCCTGATTCTTGGCTACCTGGCTATTCTTCTGCTTGTTCGTTGGCCACAAACAGGTCCCGGAACAATTGGGTGAATGGCTCCCACGTTCTGTGGAAGCCGTTGTCTGACCCTCGGATGGCAAATTTGATTTTCTCCATTTGGAGAGATTCTGAGAGGTCGGACAGCCAGTCTGCAGCTTTGGGTGGTGCTGCTGACCGCCAGCCGAACAGGATTCTACAGCGGGTGATCAGGGAGGCAAAGGCAAGGGCGTCCACCCTCCTCCCCAGGAATAGATCTGGCTGGTCTGAAACCCCGAAGACCGCCACTTTCGGGCATGGCTCCACCCTCATCCCCACCACTTTGGACATTGCCTCGAAGAAGGCAGTCCAGTACCCCGCAAGTCTGGGGCAAGACCAGAACATGTGGGCGTGGTTGGCCGGGTCCTTGGCACCGTTCACATCTGTCCTCCACCTCCGGGAAGAACCTACTCATACGGGTTTTTGTTAAGTGGGCTCTATGTACCACTTTTAGCTGCGTCAGGCTGAGCCTTGCGCACGTGGAGGTGGAGTTGACCCGATGCAGTGCTTCGCTCCAGAGTCCCCACCCTATTTCAATCCCCAGGTCCTACTCCCATTTCTTTCTTGTTGCGTCCAGTACAGTGTCGGCCCTCTCTACCAGTCGGTCACACATGTCGCTACAGTTCCCTTTATTGAGATTGTTTACGTCCAGTAACTCTTCCAGTCATGTCTGTCGTGGCGGTTGTGGATACGTCCTTGTCTCCTTTTGTAGGAGGTTTTTGAGTTGCAGGTACCTTAGCTCGTTCCCCCTGGCTAGCTGGAATTTCTCTGTCCGTTCGTCCATTGTTGCGACCCTGCCGTCCGTGTATAGGTCCCTGACTGTCAGTATCCCTCCGTCCTGTCCCCAATTTTTAAAGGCGGCGTCAGTCAGTGCTGGTGTGAACCTATGGTTGTTGCAGATGGGAGCTATGTCCAACATTTTGGTCAGGCCAAATTGCTGCCGTAGTTGGTTCCAGGACTGGAGGGTGGATATCACCACTGGGCTGCTGGAGTGTTTTTTGGGTGGGGATGGGAGTGCCACCGTGGCGAGGGTTCTGAGGGAGGTCCCCTTGCAGGAGGCCTCTTCCGCGCGCACCCACTCGGCTTCTGGCTCCTTGATCCATCATTATTCGCTCGGCCTTCGCCACCCAGTGGTAGAGTTGTAGGTTTGGGAGGGCTACCCCCCCCCCCCCCCCCACCCCCCGGATTTTTGTTTTTGTAGGACCTTCTTTGGGATCCTAGCATTCTCCCCCCCCCCCCCCGCCCCCCATACGAACGCCATGATTAGTTTGTCTAGTGTTTTGAAAAAGGCCTGACCAGGATCGGGATGGATCTGAATAGGAAGAGGTACCTGGGCAGCACATTCATTTTGATCATCTGGACTCTCCCCGCGAGGGAGCGTGGGAGTGTGTTCCAACTTTGCAGGTCCTTTTTTACTTCCTCCATCAGACTGGTGAGGTTCCATTTGTGGATCTCTTTCCAGCCATGGGCTATTTGGATCCCCAGGTAGCGGAATTTGTGTCGGGCTTGTTTAAACGGCAGTCCCGTTAGTGCTGCCCCTCCTCCTTGTGAGTGTACCGGGAACATCTCGCTTTTGTTCATGTTGAGTTTGTAGCCCGAGAAGGTGCCAAACTCTTTCAGGAGAGCGGTGATTCCGTCCATGCTGCTCTGTGGGTCCGAAATGTAGAGGAGCAAGTCATCTGCATAGAGTGAGACTCTGTGCTCTCTGCCGCCCCTTCGGATTCCCCTCCAGCTTTTTGCCGCTCTGAGAGCAATTGCTAATGGTTCGATCGCTAGAGCGAACAGCAGAGGGGACAGTGGGCATCCTTGTCTGGTGCCCCTGTGCAGCTAGAAGTATCGGGAGTTGGTGTTGTTTGTATGTAAGCTCACCATGGGAGCGTTGTATGCGAGTTTTACCCAGGAGGTGAATCCTGTTCCAAGCCCGAACCACTCCAGTACCTCTTATGAGGTATTTCCATTCGACCCTGTCAAAGGCCTTTTCTATGTCTAGGGAGACAATCACCTCTGGATAATGACCTGATGGGGTCATTATCACGTTTAGCAGGTGCCTGATGTTCAAGGTTAGCTGCCTACCTTTGACAAAACCCATCTGGTCCTCTGCGACCAGTTCTGGTAAGCAGTCTTCTAGCCTTTTGGCTAGGATTTTGGCCAGTATTTTGGCATCTGCGTTCAGCAATGAGATGGGTCTGTATGACCCACATCCCGTTGGGTCTTTGTCTTTCTTAGGTATCAGCGAGATTGAGGCCTGTGCGAGTGTGGGTGGCAGTGTGCCCCTCGCTAGCGAGCCTGTGAACATCTCCTGCAGGTGCGGGGCCAGTGCTGTCGCAAATCTTTTGTAGAAGTCCGCCGAGAACCCGTTTGGTCCCAGCGCCTTCCCCACCTGCATGGAGCTAATGCTGTCCATGATCTCTCCCAGTGTTAGTGGTGCTTCCAGGCCCCGTTTTCTGCCCTTCCCCACGACTGGAATGTCCAGTCCATCAAGGAACCGTTTCATCCCAGACTCCCCCATTGGGGGCTCTGAGGTGTACAGCCCTTGGTAGAAGTCCTTGAACGTTTTGTTAATCTTTTCCAGTCTGTTTCTAATGTGCCTCTGGTATCCCTGATTTGTGCAATTTCTCTGGTGGCTGCCTGCTTTCTCAGCTGGTGTGCCAGCAGGCGGCTGGCTTTGTCCCCGTTCTGTATAGGGTCCCACGTGCCTGGCGGAGTTGAAGCACTGCTTTCCTGGTGGAGAGCAGATCAAAGTTCCTTTGTAGCTCTTTCCTCTCCACCAGGAGCTCTACGGTCGGGACCTCTGAGTATTTACCTCCAGTACCTCCAGTATGGAGTCGACCAGCTGCTGCCTAGCCGCCCTTTCCTCCCTATCTCTTTGAGCTTTGAAAGCGATAATTTCCCCTCTTATTACGGCCTTTAGCGCTTCCCAGAACATGGAGGGTGAGACCTCCCCGTTTTGGTTGTTCTCCGGATACTCTGTTCTGCCCTGTGATATCTTTTCATTGAAGGCCTTGTCTGCTAGTAGGGCAATGTCCAACCTCCATGTGGGGCGTTAGGCCCTGCCCGTCTCCAGCCTCACGTCCATGTAGTGTGGAGCGTGGTCTGATATCACAATTGCGGAGTATTCCACTTTGTCTATCCCCGGAAGCACCGTTTTCCCCACCACAAAGAAGTCAATTCTGGTGTATATGTTGTGCACTGGAGAGAAGAAGGAGAACTCCTTCTCCCCTGGGTGGGTGAACCTCCAGGGGTCCACCGCTCCCATCTGTTCCATAAAGTGACCAAGTTCCCTTGCCTTGCTTGAAGTTTTCCCCGTTTTGGGTTTGATCTATCAGTCGTTGGGTCCTGTACACTGGTGAAGCCCCCCCCCCCCCCCCCCCCCTGCCCCATGATTAGTCGGTGGTTCGCTGTGTCGGGGATTTCTGCCATAGCCTTTTTGATGAAGCTCTTGTCGTCCCAGTTGGGCGCGTACACGTTAACTAGTACTACCGGTGCCCCATCCAAGGCCCCGCTGACCATGACGTACCGTCCCCCTGGGACCTGCAAGGTGTTGAGTGTTATGTTACTGTTGACTTGAAAAGATTTCTTTCACCTGCAGCCAGGTTAACTGCGAATATTTTTGGCAGATATGCTTTCCAAAGTTGGCTTGCTCTGACCTCTGAGTCAGGAGGCCATGAATTCAAGCTGCACTCCTGACTTGGGACACAAAATCTGGGCAAGGGCTTCTCAACCAGGGGTTCACAGGCCCCAAGGGTCCACGTGATACATTTGATGGGTCCACCAAAAAGAAACAGAGAATGTGTAGAATGTGGACTTCATGCAATCCACCTAATCATAATGATAAACTTTATTAGTGTCACAAGTAGGCTTACATTAACACTGCAATGAAGTTACTGTGAAAATCAACCCCTCTGTGTGTGTGTCTCTCTCTGTTTCACTCTCTCTCTGTCTATCTCCCTCCATGTATTTTGTGACTGGAGTACCACAACTATTTGATTCTGCTGGTGGTTGGTAACCCACTTATGTCGGTTCACAGTAGCAACACGTCGCTACATCCTACAAGCAAAGCTCGAGGTGGAGCCCAGCATCAACCGCAAACCCTTTTTTAATAAAGTAAGAGTACCCAATTCAGTTTTTCAAATTAAGGGCCAATTTAGCGTGGCCAATCCACCCACCCTGCACACCTTTGGGTTGTGGGGGCGAAACCCATGCAAACACGGGGGGAATGTGCAAACTCCACTCGCACAGTGACCCAGAATTGAACCTGGGACTTTGAGGCAGCAGTGCCAACCATGCTGCCCCTAACCGCAAACCTTATTAAATAATTACAGCAAGAGTCATAAAATAATTGTTCTGGCCAGTTCTATGAGCCAGAGTTTTATGAGAAGGGCACTTATGTTGCAAGGGCAGGGGCGTCCGCAATTTTTAAAATACGGGGAGGTGACGAGCGTAGTCCTCAGAAGTGAAAAAGTTGGGAAGCCCCAATGTGGACCGACACTCGGTACACTGTCGGAGGTGGTCTCAGGCCAGCTGATACAATCAACTGAGGCCCAATCTGACTATTCAGGCAGACATCAAAGGTCTCGTGACGGGATTCAAAGTTTCCTTGTTACATATAGAATATACAGAGCAGAGGGAGGCCATGCATCCCATCGAGTCTGCACTGGCTCTTGGAAAGAGCACCCCATCCAAGCCCACACCTCCACCCCATCCCTGTAACCCCTGCGACTGCTCTGTTTTGAGTGCCGCCTACATGCTGCAGATCTATGTACCTCCCCCGAGGGGGTGGAACCATAGGCGGAGCCCACAAGTGCATCAACATAATACAATACAAAGTAATGTAATACAATGGGGAATGGTAGCAGTAATACATTCACCACATTCGCCCCCTATTAAAAATTGAAGTCCAGCGGGTGAAGTGGGCCCACAGATTGAGTCTGTCCAGCGCCTTGATTGTTCGCTGCGATCGCCTGAGCTCTGGTGTCGCTGCGGGCACGGGTGTTGAACTCGTCGCTGCGGGCACGGGTGTTGACTCCGGGAGCGTGTCTTCTGGAGCTTCACCCCTGCAGGTCCGGATGGGGCGGGGGGGGGAGGGAGGAGGGGGGTGTAGGCCATGTAGGGGCGGGGGCGGTGTTCGGTGTAGGGTGGGGAGGGTAGGTGATGGTCGCAGGGGAACCGGCGGGTGCCAGGTCCCAGAGAGAGACTGTATCTTGTCGGCCGTCGTGGTGCGCCACGTAGGTGTACTGGGGGTTGGCGTGAAGGAGCTGGACCCTCTCGACCACGGGATCGGACTTATGGCTCCTCACGTGCTTTCGGAGGAGGACGGGCCCCGGTGTCATCAGGCAGGACGGATGCGAGACCCCAGAGGTGGATTTCCTGGGGAAAACAAATAGGCGGTCATGAGGGGTCTCGTTCGTGGCTGTGCAAAGGAGATACCTAATGGAGTGGAGTGGAGGACCTCCAGCCAGTGGGAAATTGGGAGATTCCTAGACCTTAGGGCCAGAAGGGCGGCCTTCCATACCGTCGTGTTCTCGCTCTCCACCTGTCCATTTCTCCGGGGGTTGTAACTGGTAGTCCTGCTCGAAGCAATGCCCTTACCGAGCAGGTACTGATGCAGTTCGTCGCTCATAAACGAGGAGCCCCGGTCACTGTGGACGGAAGTGGGGAAACCGAACAGGGTGAAGATACTATGCAGGGCCTTAATGACAGTGGCCGCGGTCATGTCGGGGAATGGGATTGCAAGGGGGGAACGGGAGTACTCGTCAACGACGTTAAGAAAATACGCGTTGCGGTCAGTGGAGGGGAGGGGCCCTTTGAAGTCGATGCTGAGGTGCTCAAAGGGCCGGGTTGCCTTCACCAGGTGGGCCTTATATGGGTCGATAGAAGACCGGCTTACACTCCGCGCAGATTTGGCAGTCTCTGGTCATGGCCCTGGTCATCGGTGGAGTAGGGCAGGTTGCGGGCCTTGATGAAGTGCAGAAGCCGGGTGACCCCCGGGTGACAGAGGTCATTGTGGATGGCCTGGAGTCGGTCTTCTTGCGCGCTGGCGATGTGCCACGGGCCAGGGCATCTGGGGGCTCGTTGAGCTTCCCTGGACGATATACAATATCGTAGTTATAGGTGGAGAGTTTGATCCTCCACCTCAAGATTTTATCATTCTTGATCTTGCCCTGCTGCGTATTATTGAACATGAAGGCTACCGACCATTGGTCGGTGACGAGGGTGAACCTCCTACCAGCGAGGTAGTGCCTCCAATGCCGCACAGCTTCCACAATGGCTTGAGCTTCTTTTTCGACTGAGGAGTGTCGAATCTCGGAGGCGTTGAGGGTACGGGAAAAAAAGGCTAGGGGCCTGCCTGCCTGGTTAAGGGTAGCGGCGAGGACGACCTCTGACGCATCGCTCTCCACCTGGAAGGGGATGGACTCGTCCACCGCGTGCATCGTGGCTTTTGTAATATCTGCCTTGATGCGGTTGAAGGCCAGGCGGGCCTCAGTCGTCAGGGAGAAGATGGTAGCTTTGATCAGTGGGCGGGCTTTGTCCGCATAGTTGGGGACCCACTGGGCATAATAGGAAAAGAACCCGAGGCATCTTTTCAGGGCCTTGGGGCAGTGGGGGAGGGGGAGTTGCAGGAGGGGGCACATGCGGTCGGGGTCGGGCCCTAGGACTCCGTTTTCCACAACATAGCCGAGGATGGCCAGTCGGGTTGTGCGGAAAATGCATTTCTCCTTGTTATAGGTGAGATTGAGGGCTTGGCCGGTTTGGAGAAACTTCTGAAGGTTGCCGTTGTCCAAGTACGGAAATGTGGCCCGCAGCCCGTACTGGTCCACCATTCAGATCTATATACCTCCCCCGAGGGTGTGGAACCATAGACGGAGCCCACAAGGGCATCAACGTAATACAATACAATGTAATGTAATACAATGGGGAATGGTAGCAGTAATACATTCACCACATCCTTTACCTGTGCTATCTCTCTTGAGGCAGCCTGTTTCCTTAGCTGGTGTGCCAGCAGGCGACTGGCCTGGTCTCCATGCTCGCAGAAGGTCTCCCGTGACTGTCTGAGATAGTAGACTGCTTTCCCAGTGGAGAGCAGGCCGAATTCCATTTGTAGTTTTTTTCCTCTCTGCCAGTAGCTCCACATCCGGGGTTGTGGTGTCCCGTCGATCCACTTCCAATATGATGTCGGTCAGCCGCTGCCTGTCTGCCCTCTCCCTCCTGTCCCTAAGCGCCCTATAAGCAATTATTTCCCCCTGATCACCGCCTTCAGTGCTTCCCAGAACGTAGAGGGTGAGATCTCCCCATTCTGGTTGCAAGTTACATATCCATCGATGGTTTGTGCTTTTCTTTAACAGAACATCTTGTCGGCAACGAGGTTCATGTACAGTCTCCACTGGGGGCATTGGGCCTGGCCCATCCTCAACCTCATGTCCATGCAGTGTGGAGTATGGTCGGATATCACTAATGCAGAGTATTCCACACCCACCAGCCCTGGGAGCATCATTTTCCCGACTATGAAGACGTCTATGCGTGAATAGGCTTTGTGCACGGGGGAGAAGAAGGAGAACTCCTTCGCCCTCCGGTAGTTGAATCTCCGCGGGTCAACCCCTCCCACCTCACCCACATCCACCATCTGCTCGATGAAGGCGTTTAGCGCTCATGCCATTCCTGATATGGCTCCCGTTTTTGGATTGGATCGATCTATCTTCGGGTCTTTGACACAGTTGACTTCCCCCACCATGATGAATCGATGAGAGTATAAGTCGGGGATTTACGCCATTGTTTTTTTAACAAACACTGCGTCATCCCAGTTTGGGACGTCTATATTTACCAGAACTACTGGGGTCCCTTCCAGGAAACCCCCGCTGACCATTACGAATCGTTGCCCTGTGTCCGTCACCGTGTTCGCCGTTGTCAACACAACATTTTTGTTCAATAGTATTGCCGTTTCCCTTTGCCCTTGTTTGTCCCACCCAGCTTTTCCTCACCCTTGTGCCTTCCTAATCACTTGCTGTTCCTGCATATTAACTTATTGTGATCCATTTACTCGGACACTCAGACACCCTCTGTACCATAGAGTTGTGCAGTCTCTCTCCATTTGAATAGTTTAAAATTTGAATAGTTTACTGTTTTTCTAGTCTTTCAGCCAAAGTGAGCACATTCACATTTTGGATTGGATTAGATTTGTTTATTGTCACGTGTACCGAGGTACAGTGCAAAGTATTTTTCTGTGAGCAGCTCAAACACCCCACATCATACACCTTTTGCCAATTTTTTTTTGCTCACTCAACCAGTTGTATCACTTTGTAGACACTTTACCTCCTCGTGACAACTTGCTTTCCTACTTATTTGGTGTCATCGACAAATTTAGCAACAATACTTCATCCAAGTAATTGGTGATTGAGGACCCAGCACTGATCACTGCGGCACTCCACTAATTCTAGCTTGCTTACCCCAAAAAGACCCATTTATCCCTACTTTCTGCTCCCGATTGTGAAGCAATATATTATCCCTTCATTATGTGCTCTTATCTTATGTTGTAACCTTTTATATGGCATCTTATCAAATGCATTTAGAAATCCAAGTACACCACATCTACAGGTTCCCTTTCATCCACTTTGCTTGTTACTTCCTGAAAGAATTTCCAGCACCCGCATGTATTTGAGGGTGAAATGAGGAACTGGAGGCAGTTAGAAGTAGTTAGAAAAGTAGGTGACAGGAAGAACCAGAAGGACTCTCAGGGTTGTTAATATATACTGTATAATATGTATAGGTCGTTGCGACAGATAATTATATATTGGACTGTTAAATTATATTTTTGGAGAGTGTTACTTGTGATAAGGCAGTTGCCAATTAGGGTTAGTTTTCATTTTTGTTATTTATTATTTATTCATTTTTTGTTTATAAAATAGGTCATTGTTATTTGTGTTGTTATAATATTGTGTAAAGGATGCACAATGTACTGTGTTGGTTGACCAAAAATTTTCAATAAAATATTTATAAAAAAAAGAAAAGTAGGTGACAAGAGAACCCAGAAGCAGTAAACAGAACCTGGAAGTGACATCCAAACTAGTCCAGTTTGTTGTTCCATAGAGGTACATGTGTGTACTCAGAGAAATCAAAGTGTCACAACACAGGAAGACAGGCACACAGATACATAGATACATAGAAGATAGGAGCAGGAGGAGGTCTTTTGGCCCTTCGAGCCTGCTCCGCCATTCATCACGATCATGGCTGATCATCCAACTCAATAGCCTAATCCTGCTTTCTCCCCATAGCCTTTGATCCCATTCTCCCCAAGTGCTATATCTAGCCACCTTTTGAATATATTCAATGTTTTAGCATCAATTACTTCCTGTGGTAATGAATTATCATAGAATTATCATAGAATCATAGAATTTACAGTGCAGAAGGAGGCCATTCGGCCCATCGAGTCTGCACCGGCTCTTGGAAAGAGCACCCTACCCAAGGGCAACACCTCCCCCCTATCCCCATAACCCAGTAACCCTACCCAACACTAAGGGCAATTTTGGACACTAAGGGCAATTTATCATGGCCAATCCACCTAACCTGCACATCTTTGGACTGTGGGAGGAAACCAGAGCACCCGGAGGAAACCCACGCACACACGGGGAGGATGTGCAGACTCCGCACAGACAGTGACCCAAGCCGGAATTGGACCTGGGACCCTGGAGCTGTGAAGCAATTGTGCTATCCACAATGCTACCATGCTACCCAATTCCACAGGCTCACCACTCTTTGGGTGAAGAAATGTCTCCTCATCTCTGTCCGAAATGGTTTACCCTGAATCCTCAGACAGTAACCCCGGTTATGGACACACCCACCATTGGGAACATCTTCCCTGCATCTACCCTGTCTAATCCTGTTAGAATTTTACAAGTCTCTATGAGATCCCCCCCTCATTCTTCTGAACTCCAGTGAGAACAATCCTAACCTAGTCAATCTCTCCTCATATGACAGTCCCGCCATCCCTGGAATCAGTCTGGTAAACCTTTGCTGCACTCCCTCAAGAGCAAGAACATCCTTCCTCAGCAAAGGAGACCAAAACTGTACACAATATTCTAAGTGTGGCCTCACCAAGGCACTGTATAATTTCAGCAACACATCCCTACTTCTGTACTCTAAGATAGTGGGGGGAGAGGGGGAGGCTAGTCTAAGTGTTTGGTTGGTGACTATCTTGTTCATTTATCTTCTCAGTTTGTGTAACTTCTTAGTAATTGTAAGGTATTATTAGTTATAGTACTGTTTATTGGTCAGAGAGGAAGGCTTCTCCAAGCCGTCAGAGGTGGACCTTGCCCACAGGTTGCTCCTGCAGAGGCCAAGGTGGGGGAACCACTGCGGGAATGATAGTGAGGCTCCGTATGTTCCAGGACAAAGAGCGGATCCTGAGGTGGGGAATAACACATGTGCATGCAAGTTGGAAGGAAACTCCATCCGCTTGTACCAAGGCATCAGAGCAGACCTTGCCAAATTCTGGGCAGAATTTAATGGCGCCAAATCCACACTGTTGAAGAGCAAGTTGCGGTTTGGGCATGCTTTACTCTGCCAGTCTATGGGTCACTTACTGAGGCAAGGAGTATTACTTTGTCTCCCCAGAGGTGGCCAACAAGTTCGTTGGGGGCGGAGCAACAATCCAGGTGGGACAAGGGGCAATAGGTGAGGGAATGGGGGGGCAGGAAAGTGGAAGGAGACAAGGGAGGAACGGGGAAAGGTAAGGGGGGTCACACGGATAGAGGGGTTCAGAGGGAGTCTGGGTATAGGTGGGCAGAGGGGGAGGTTAGAGTGCTGGTTACAACAGGTCGCACGTGGAGACAGTGGGAAAGAGGAAGGAGATGGTGGCCATCTTAAATGACCCAAGAACAAGGGCGGGCACAGGCAAGCAGGAGCATGCCCACAGGGTGAGTATGGCTGACCCCACAGGAGGTGCAGGAACCTCCATCAGGATAGTCACCAGGAACTGAGGCGCTTCAACGGGCCGATGAGAATTCCCAGATTCTTCAGCATCCCAAAAGCCTGCGGGCGGACTTGGCCGCTCTACTCGAGGCGTACCTGAAAGAGAGGTGTACTTCATGGGCTTTAATTATCAGTTGAAATGATTTTCAATGCATGATGGTTAATATGACCAAGCAACATCTCTTCTTTTTTCTCCTAGGTCTAATAGTCTTCCAGCGTCTCCCTGAAAGGGCAAGGCGGGTCTCGGCTTAGCATCTAATCTGGACGATGGCACCGCTGACAATGCAGGACTCACTCAGCACTGCATTGAGGTTTCAGCCGAGATTCTGTTTGCAAGTCTCAGGACTGGAACTTGAACCGGCGACCTATTGACCTAAGGCTTGGCGAGTACAATCGCTGAGACATAACTGACACCTAACCAAACCGAGCTCAGGTAAACTGTGTTGAGCTTAGCATGGTTAAAATTGCAGTTGCGTTTAGAGTTAATAGATATTGGACATTCTACTGGATATTACTGTCATTTCAGCATCCACTGACATCACCAAAAGCATATGTCCGAATCGTACCTGGGATTTTTTAATGTCCATTTGCCTACCAGCCTCTACCCTCTTAAAAAATATATTAAGAGCACTTTGAGATGTTTGAGAATTGCATTTAGTTCATAAGGTCTTTGCTGCCTCAAATATGCAGGTTTCTCTGCCAAACACTAGATGGAGCACTGTAGCACCATGGCACAAAGGAAGGAACAGTGACAGAAGTGTGCTGGAGAAACTATTTAAATTCAGCAGTAAAAGGCAAAAAAATAGGAAAATGAATTACGTGTTTCATAGAATTTACAGTGCAGAAGGAGGCCATTCGGCCCATCGAGTCTGCACCGGCTCTTGGAAAGAGCACCCTACCCAAGGTCCACACCTCCACCCTATCCCCATAACCCAGTAACCTCACCCAACACTGAGGGCAATTTTGGACACTAAGTGCAATTTATCATGGCCAATCCACCAACCTGCACATCTTTGGACTGTGGGAGGAAACCGGAGCACCCGGAGGAAACCCACGCACACACGGGGAGGATGTGCAGACTCCGCACAGACAGTGACCCAAGCCGGAATCGAACCTGGGACCCTGGAGCTGTGAAGCAATTGTGCTATCCACAATGCTACCGTGCTGCCCGTGTTGACAAAGTGCATTTGAGTTTCTGTGAAATACAACCCTTGTGCTTTTTTATTAATAGACATTTTCTTATCGTCAATAACAATTACCTTAAAAAGGGACGTGCTTTTCTCCTTTCATGCCCACACAATGTCCCAGAACATTTCACAGCCCGTGCAGTACTTTTGAAGCACCCTCAAGGCTCCAATGTAGAAAAGATGACAGCAGCCAGATTGTGCACAGCAGTGTCCTTATTTGAAGAAGGATGTGACGGTATTCTCATAGAATCTCATAGAATTTACAGTGCAGAAGGAGGCCATTCGGCCCATCGAGTCTGCGCCGGCTCCTGGAAAGAACACCCTACCCAAGCCCACATCCCCACCCTATCCCCATAACCCAGTAACCCCACCCAACCCAACACTAAGGCCAATTTTGGACACTAAGGGCAATTTATCATGGCCAATCCACCTAACCTGCACATCTTTGGCCTGTGGGAGGAAACCGGAGCACCCGGAGGAAACCCACGCACACACGGGGAGGATGTGCAGACTCTGCACAGACAGTGAACCAAGCCGGAATCGAACCTGGGACCCTGGAGCTGTGAAGCAATTGTGCTATCCACAATGCTACCGTGCTGCCCCTATTGGAGGCAGTTCAGAGGAGGTTCACCATAATAATAATCTTTATTGTCACAAGTAGGATTACATTAACACTGCAATGAAGTTACTGTGAAAATCCCCTAGTCGCCACATTCCGGCGCCTGTTCAGCTATGCAGAGGGAGTATTCAGAACATCCAATTCACCTACCAGCGCGTCTTCTGGGACCTGTGGGAGGAAACCGGAGCCCCCAGAGGAAACCCATGCAGACACGGGGAGAACATGCAGACTCCGCACAGACAGTCCTCAATCCAATCTAATATTCTATCCCCAACCCCCTGCAATCTCATCTTCTGGATCAATCTTTTATATGGCACCTTGTTTAAAAGCTCATTGGAAGATGGTACTTTGAACAATGCAGCACTCCCTCAGTATTGCACTGAAGTGTCAGTCTGGAGATTACAGTCCGAAAGTAGCCCAGCACATCCTTTACTCATGACAGAAGATATTAGAACACAAGAGATAGGAGCATGAGTAGGCTAACGGGCAGCACGGTAGCACAGTGAGCAGCCCAGTTGCTTCACAGCTCCAGGTTCGATTCCCGGCTCGGGTCATTGTCTGTGTGGAGTCTGCACGTTCTCCTCGTGTCTGCGTGGGTTTCCTCCGGGTGCTCCGGTTTCCTCCCACAAGTCCCGAAAGTTGTGCTGTTAGGTGAATTGGACATTCTGAATTCTCCCTCAGTGTACCTGAACATGAACAGGTGCTGCAGTGTGGTGACTAGGGGCTTTTCACAGTAGCTTCATTGCAGTGTTAATGTAAGCCTGCTTGTGACAATAAAGATTGTTATTATTATTATGCGGCCACTTGAGTCTGCTCCACCATTAAATAAGACCATGGCTGATCTGACTGTGGCCTTAACTACATTTTCCTATTTGCCACAGCCTCTCATCCCTTCCACAGGAATGGGGGGGGGGGAGGCGGCTGAGGCAGCTGGGGGGGAGGGGGAGGTTACCCTCCAGGTGATCTGCCACCAATCACACATACCAGTCAAAGCAGCATTGTAGAAATTGGCATGCCAGGTGGTGGAGGTATTGAGTTCAAGTTGATTCATCGAGCACAAGGCAGCAGAAGCAAGTTGGAAAGGATAGTACAGGAGGCAGCTAGAGTGATGCGGAGGAGGGTGCAGCGAGTGAGATCCTGGGCTTGAAAGGAGTTTCTTATTTATTAATCTTTCATGAGACATGGTTGCCCATTGTCCTAACCGATCTCCATATCAGTAACAATAGCACTCAGTCATGATGCCCATTTGGCGAGCCGGTGCAGCTACGATGGGCCAAATGGCCTCCTTTTGCACCGTGACAATTCTGTGTGGGCAGAATGTGGAGTTGAAGCCACAATCTGTGGCAAGGCCAGCATTTGATGCCCTTTCCTAATTGCCCTTGAACTGACTGACTGTACAGCATGTACACTGACTGTCAACCACATTGCTGTGGGTCTGGAGTTGCAGGCCAGGTAAGGATGGCAGATTTCCTTCCCTGAAGAGCATGAACCATTTTACAACAATCAATAATAGTTTTATCGTCACCAATTTCAGAATTCAGTTTAAATTCCACCAGCTGCCATTGCAGGATTTGAAGCCATGTCCAGGGCGTTAACCTGGGCCTCTAGATTACTAGTCCAGTGACATTACCACCATGCCACCATCTCTACATCAGCTGGAGTGCCCTATCCTGCCGTTTTCCTGTTGTCCATTGGGAACAAGATGTAAGTACTTGCTTTAGCAAAAGGGGCCTTAATCACCTGCCTAGTGGGAGCATGAGCATGAATTCACAGGCAGCACTGAAGTACAGTGGTTAGCCACAGTTGCTTCACAGCTCCAGGGTCCCAGGTTCGATTCCCGCTTGGGTTACTATCTGTACGGAGTCTGCATGTTCTCCCCGTGTCTGCGTTGGTTTCCTCCAGGTGCTCTGGTTTCCTCCCACAGTCCAAAGATGTACAGGTTAGGCGGATTGGCCATGATAAATTGCCCTTAGTGTCCAAATAAAAGGTGAGGTGGGGCTACTGGGTTACGAGGATAAGGTGGAGGCATGAGCTTAGGTATGGTGCTCTTTCCAACGGCCAGTGCAGACTCGATGGGCTGGATGGCCTCCTTCTGCACTGTAAATTCTATGATTCTATTATTCTATAAACTGCAGACTGACTGATGTTGCTGATGTCCCCAGTGACAGCCTTGAAGGAGCCAGAGGCAAAGATGTTCAGAGCCGCACTAACCTTGACTGAAAGGAGTGAAGCTGTGCCAGCAGTGGCATTGGGTTGCAGGAGACGAAACCAGCCTGTGAGCATCTCCTCGGAAAGAAAGCAGCCTCCTTCTGTCGTGCTCAGCAAAGAAATTCAGGTTTGTTGTCCCTGGAGTTTAGACTCTCACATCAAAAATCATCTCCTTCTTGCGCTTCACGCACTTTGCCCGCCTGTCCTTGCTGCACATCTTTCTCTAGAGTTTGGAGAAAGATGCCAATTCTGAAAAGATTGCTTTTCCAGTGCAGCCTTAAGATTTCAGAAAGTTGTCCACTGACCTTCCTCCCCCCACAGCCACCACATAACACTTTACCATCAAATAACATGCCAAGTATCACTATAAAACCCACTCCTAAACACAAGATAAGATTTAATGAAGAGCGGATTGAAGGTGCCCTCAGCTTGCCCGGCCAGAACATGGTCACAACCCAACATGTGCGTCCACAATTTGGTGCTGGGTTAAAGATATTCACTGGTAACAGCGACTTGAGAATTGCACTGAAGTTTTCTGCCCCTTCCATTAAAGATATTTATTAGGTCCCTACCTGTTTCTGAGGAGAGTGTTGGGTGTCTGCTCTTCACTTCCCTCTGTTGTACTGACGGATCATTTCTGTTTCCCATACCAGCCATCTCTCTCTTTTTTCTGAGTAAAGGTGCTGGGGCGATGGGATGTGAGCACCATAAAGTAGGGTGCAATATTACAGTGGTTGAGTTACCGTATTGATCTTTTATATCCACCTTAGAGGGCAGACGGGACTTCAGTTTGGTGTCTAATCCAAAAGGCCACATTTCCCAAGGTGCAGCATCCCGCAGTATTACACAGTGCGGACGAGTGGAACCACCTCCTGACTCCCAGAGTTGAGAGTGCCAACCCACTGTGCAAGCTTCTCGTCTAATCACACCACAGGACCTTTAATGTGCACCACTGGAACAGGTTGAGGTTTTCCAAAGGATAGCATTTCTGACAGTTCCCCATTTCCCTGTATTGCATTGAGGGGAAAATGAAAAAGACTTGCACATCTATCGCACCAAAATTCATCCCTCAACCTAAAAGAAAACAGATTGTCTGGTCATTACCACCTTGCCGTTTGTGGGAGCTTGCTGTGCACTGATTAGCTGCTGAGTTTCCAACACCACAACAGTGACTGCACTTCAAAATTATTTCATCGGCTGTAACACATTTGGATGACCTGCAGTGAAGGTGCTATATAAATGCAAGTCTTCCTTTTAGTTGGATTCAGTACTGAGGGGTGGAAGCCAGATTGTTCGAAATATCGTCCACCAGAGAGGTTCGGCCTGCCCCCGGTAGTTTAAATAAAGATCCCATGACACCATCTGACGGGCAGCTAGTTCTCCTGGTACCTGGGCCAACTGGGTTCTCTCAACCAGAAGAACGGGATGATCTTTCACTGTCGCTGGGTCAGAATGCTGGAACTCCCTCCCTGACAGCAGTGTGGGTGTACCTACACCCCGTGGACTGCAGCGGTTCAAGAAGGCAGCTCACCGCCACCTTCTCAAGGACAATTGGGGATGGGAAACAAATGGTGGTTTGGACAGGGACGCCCACATCTCTCGAAGGAAGACAGAAAACAAACTGCTTATTCATCTCTGCTGGTGGTAGTGCATTGTGTGCAAAGTGACTGTGTGTTTACCTACAAAGCGGTGGTAAGTGCTCCTGGATGCCTCGAGGGAGAAGCTGTTTCTGCTGGTATTTAGGTCAACATGCTTCTCTCAACAGAAGCACTGTAAACAAATTGTCTGCTTATTCATCTCATTGCTGTCTGCGATGCACTGCTGCGTGCATAGTGCCTGCTTATACTCCTTCCAGACCTGTGACCTCTGCCACCCAGAAGGACAAGAGCAGGAGGAGCAATGGGACACCCACCACCTCTCCAAGTCACTCACCATCCTGACTTGGAAATGCATCGCTGGCGTCTCACTGTCGCTGGGTCAACATCCTGGAGCTCCATCCCTCACAGCATTGTGGGTGGACCTACACACCGCAGGGACTGCACCGCATTAGGGTGACAGCATTCAAAAACAGACAGCAAATTACGTTGCTGACTGCGTGACGAAAATGTTGCTTTCTCTCATGGATAAATCTTTGTCCTTTAATTTTCCTGCTCTAAAGCTACTGACTCATTCTTGGGTACAGGTCCACAGGTGACGGAAGGCCCTCTGTCTAAATTCTTGGCAAGTATATACAATCTTTTTTCTTATATAAATTTAGATTTTCCCAATTAAGGGGCAATTTAGCGTGGCCAATCCACCTAGCCTGCACATCCTTTTGGGTTGTGGGGGTGAAACCCACACAGAGAGAATGCGCAAACTCCACACGGACAGTGACCCAGGGCCGGGATTCGAACCCGGGTCCTCAGCGCCGTAGTCCCAGTGCTAACCACTGCACCACCGTGCTGCCCTATTATGTACGATCTTAACCATGAGTACCGCCGGGCTGCTCAAACGTGAAGAGCATTGCAGGCAAGTAGGATCCCCATCTCACCTCGATGTTCCCACACCAGCACCAAAAACAGTGCTTTGAAGCTATCTGGAGCCACATTTAAGTATAATATGCATTGGCTAGGATGTTCGCGCAATGGGTATTACGGTGGCAGAGGTGGGTCACCATTGGCTGGCTGGCTCTCCAGCTAACATAGTCTCAATTTATTAATCCCAACTCAAACATTTACCGCAAACAAGCTGTTGAAACTTCAGAACTTGTTTTAGTTGACTAGAGACTCAGGCAAGTTAAAGGAGTTCAATGTGGAGATGCTGAGGTAGTGATAATGTCACTGGGAGAATAGTCCAGAGGCCCAGGCGGGTGTTCTGGGGAAGTGGGTTCAAATCCCACCACGGCAGCTGGTGGAATTTAATTTCAGTTCATCAAATCTGGAATACAAATGAGCCTCAGTAATGGTGATCATGAAAGTATCGTCGTCCACAGTTAAAAACCTATCTGATTCACTGGCGCCTCAGGCAAAGAAATCTGCCATCCTGACCTGGTCTGGCCTACATCTGACTCCAGACGCACAGCAGTGAGGTTGATTCTTAAATACCGTCTGAAATGACCAAGCAAGCCACTCAGTTCAAGGACATTGAGAGACGGGCAACAAATGCTGGCCCAGCTGGCAATGCCCTCATCCCGCGAAATAGTTAAAATAAAATGATGTGCTATAATTTAACAGAATCTTTTGGTTTAAATCTTGATTTTCTTTATAAACTCGATTTGTAGTTTTAGCCTGAAATGAGTAATCCATCAGCGTGCTATTTGCCTATCAGTTTGAGAGACCAAGGGTGGAATCTTACCAGAATTTGGCAAATTGTCAGGCTCAGACTGAACGCTGGCATGTAACTCTCCAGCTGCACAGTTTTCTCACCAAATCCTGAATCTCTCAGACTGAAAATAATGAATGGTTGACGCCGTTACGCTGTCAGGGCAGGGCCTCAAAGTGACAACAATCGGCTCCAAAAAGATGGGGTTGTGATCTTTAAAGATAGCACCCCAATCAGCGCTGCAGCCTAACGGTCCCCGTCACAGAGGTATTGGGGTCTCTCGCCCCACTCTCGCCAATCTTCAATGGGCGTCTGCTCTCTCACCCCCCCCCAGTAATCATCAATGGTGTGGCACTCCCCCCCCCCCCAAATCCACTGCCAGCATTGAACCCCCCCCCCCCCCCCCGCCCCCCCACCGACACTGCAGACGTATAGTTGGCACACCCCCCGCACCGTGCATCATTTGGGAAGTGCCTTCCCAAAGGGCTCCCATTAGGCTCGCCCCTGTCACTGACCCGTGGTACTGACTGGCACTTCCATGTTGGAACTGCCAGGCTGGCATTGTCATATTGGCACTGTCAGGTTGGCACTGTCAGCCAGGCAGTACCAACCTATGCCAGGGGTAGCACCAGGGCACTGCCCGGGCATGTCCCTCTACACCTCCCCTGAGAAGCTATACATACCTCTGAACCCCCAGAGGGGTCCCCTCGACTGCCTCAAATCAGGCCCTACCTGCAGTAAACCTCGCCGACGTGACACGGCGTCAGCAAGATATGAATAATTAGTGAGGGAGGGATCATTTGATGTGGTGGGGGGGCGCTAACACATGGAAATGTATTAAAATGAGGTTCACGCCTTTTGTGGGTGCGAATCTCGTGACGTCGTCAGTGAGGGGTAGGGAAAATCGGGAAACACAATCTTTCCAGCGAGAATCGCATTTCCCGAATCCCGCCAGATTTTCTGCAGACGGCGAGTGTGGGCTCAAGGTCACGACCCAAGTCGATAGGGTGTAATCCAGCTCCTTTTCCAGTGTATGCACTAACGGTAAAAATGGTTCCTCGTTTGACCTGCGAGCTACTATTCCAGAATATCATGTGCATGAAGTCGTGTAAAGCTCACCGGGAGCAACGCCTTCCCTGGGAAAGAGGATTTTTGCCTTTGGAAGAAGAATAAGCATCTGGAATAAGCTCAAAATAAGCTCAAATTCTTTAAGCTTAAACTACTGTGTATCAGTTGTGAATCTTCATTGTGAATTGAGTTGAGGAGAATGGCTGCTGATAAGGCACTAAAGTGAGTTATTTCTATAGCATGTACAATATTCCATATTTGCAATTTTTAAAAGTTATTAAAATAGTAGCAAGGACAGCATAGATGTGGCAAATGGAAACAACCAGATGTATCAGTAAATTTGAGTATTCTTTTATATTTGATTGCCTCCAAATTGGTCCAGGAATGAAGCCAACCATATTGACAGGAAGACTAACTTTATACCAGGCCATGTTTGTTCTGACAGTTAAGGACTTGTATTTCGGCTAAAATTCCTGCAGATTAGTTGAGAATGGTTACCACATGGAGAAGATGCCCTTTTAGGGAAGGAAATCTGCCATCCTTACCTGGTCTGGCCTACATGTGATTCCAGCGCCACAGCAATGTGGTTGACTCTTCACTGCTCCTGGAATGGCCCAGCCAGCCAATCAGTTGTATTCAACCATGACAAATATAAAGATAAGTTGGGCAAGATTCTCCGCAGCCCCGTGCCAAACGCGATTTCAGCGCGGCGGTGGAGAAACCAATTTCACGCCGAAATCGGTTCGGCGATTCTCTGGGACCCGAGAACCCACGTGATCGCGGAGTACGCCGCATGGCTGGGGGCCCATTGCCAGAAGCCCGCCCAGCGATCCTTCGCTCCTGACCGGCCGAGTTCCCGATAGCGTGGAACTAACCACCTATTGCCGGTCGGGATGCTGGCCTGGGGGCTGAGGACTCAGTCCGCCGCCGCCCTGGTGGGAGGAGGGGGAATCGGAAACCGGGGGGTGGGAGGGGGCCTTATAGGTGGCAAGAGGTTAGATCCATCTGGTCAGATGCTCGGGCGCGTGGCCGATCAGGGGTCTAAGTTTTATGTCTGCCTCCGCGGTCCAATCCGTCATGGAGCTCGGCGCAGCCGCTTGGAGGCCGCCGCCGTGCGCATGCGTGGATTCAAAACCGGAAGTGCGGGGCCCTGTATCCACAGTTAAAGCTGCGTAAATTACTCCGGGTCCCTGCTAGCCCCCTGCAGAGCTCTGAATTTGCTGATCTTTTTCCCAGAAATCTCCAGAGTAAAACTCCAGTGCTTTTACGCTGGCGTGGGGACATAGTCCCATTTTGGGAGAATCCAGCCCAAGGCGAATGGCATAAAAACAACTAAGGGGAATTTAGATATATACTGAAGGGAGAAAGGGATAGGATATATTAATCAGGCGAGATGAAATATTGTGGGTGGAGGTTTATGTGGAATATAATCATCAGGACAGACCGAGTGAAGTGACCAGCCTGTTTCTATGTATAAAATTCTATGCAGAGTTTACTCCAGGTGACATTAAACACCGAGGTGCAGTTTGTACTGTCACTAGTGAATTCTGAGATCTGTTGCTCTTCAACAGACAACATAAAAATGCTTCAATCTATTTATTTCTCTTTCTTTTCTAAGGGGGTTTTGATACACTATTATTTTGTTGAAAACAAGGCCGGCATTCATTGCCCTTGAGAAGTTAGCACCGGTGTCGCCTCCTTCTTCAACTGCTTCAGTCAATAAAGTGAAGGTACACCCACAATGCTGTTAGAAAGGGTTTGTGGTGGTATGTATTAGGGGTAATACGGTACACCATGAATGCCGAGGAGCTATTGGAAGACAAATGCTGGGTCCCGATAAGATCTGCCGCCTACTGGGCTCCACCCAGATAGGCAGGGTATAAGAACCCGGTTTACTCCCCGCAGCTGCATTCTGTGACTGAGCTGCTGGGGAACAAGTCTGAACAAGTCTGCTCAATAAAGCCTCGGTTGAAGTTCTCTACGTCTCGCCTCGTGTGTGATCGATGGTGCTACAATTTATTGAGCAGACTTAAAAAGGAATATGGAGCTCCGGATCGCCCCGGAGTGCCTGCGAATCAGCCCCCAAGCAGCTAACGCAACATCGGCGTTTAAGCACTGGCTGGCGTGCTTTGAGGGGTACCTCCGAATGGCCCCCGGCAGACCAACAGAAGACCAGAAGATGCAGGTCCTGCATTCCAGAGTGAGTCCCGAAATCTACGCAGTCATCAAGGACGCGGAAGAATTCCCAGCAGCGATCAACTTGCTGAAACAGACCTACATTAGGCCCGTCAACCAGGTCTACGCACGCTACCAGCTCGCGATGAGACAACAAATCCTCGGGGAATCGCTGGACGATTCAATGCGCTGACGATCCTGGGAAGAAACTGCGACTGCCCAGCGGTAACGGCGAATGAACATATGGACCTCCTGATCAGAGACGCTTACGTAGCAGGTTTGGCATCGTCGCAAATTCGCCAGAGACTTTTAGAGAAAGATTCTCTCGGACTCACAGAGGCACGGGCCCTTGCAGCCTCCCTCGACGTGGCCCCCAACCGCACTACAGCCCCTTGGGCTCCGTGGACCCCCGCCGCGGCCAACCCCCCGGCATCCCCCACCCCTCCGCAAGTGTGCGCGGCCAGAATCCCAGACAACCCGGGGGGCCCCGCTGCAACTTTTGCGGGCAGCCGAAACACCCCCGCCAGCGCTGCCCGGCCCGCTCGGCCACCGGTAAAAGCTGCGGCAAAAAGGCGCACTACGCAGTGGTGTGCCAGTCCTGTGGGGTCGCCGCTATCTCCGGGGAACAAACGGGACCACGGGCTCAACCCCCCCAGCGACCCACGGGCGGCTAACGGGCGCCGCCATTTTGGACCCCGGACACCATGAGGGGGGGATGGGCGCCGCCATCTTCCTACCCACAGGCCGCGTGCAATCCATGGGAGCGGCCATTTTGTCCACCCCCGTCCGTGTGCGACCCACGGGAGAGGCCATTTTGTCCACCCCCAGCAGCGTGCGATCCATGGACGCTGCCATCTTGGCTGACAGGCAAGGACCCCAGCGTAGACGGCTCCACACTGCCTGAAGACAACGATCTGATGCACCAACCACGTTTGGCATCGGTGACCCTCGACCAGTCGCGGCCCCGGAAGCTCCAGACGACAACGACAAAGGTGCTGGTGAACGGGCACGAGACACCGTGTTTGAACGACTCAGGGAGCATGGAGAGTTTTATTCATCCGGACACGGTAAGACGCTGTTCCCTTGTAATTCGGCCAAGCACCCAAAAAATTTTCCTGGCGGCGGGGTCCCACTCCGTTGCAATCAAAGGGTCCTGCATCGCAAACCTAATGGTGCAGGGGAGAGAGTTCAAAAATTACCGGCTGTATGTCCTCCCCCGTCTCTGCGCTCCCACTCTCCTGGGGTTGGACTTCCAATGCAACCTCCAGAGCTTAACATTGAAATTTGGCGGCCCTATACCCCCACTGACTATCTGCGGCCTCGCGACACTCAAGATCGAACCGCCCTCCTTGTTTGTGAACCTCACCCCGGATTGCAAACCCGTCGCCACTAGGAGCAGACGGTACAGCACCCAGGACCGGACGTTTATCAGGTCCGAAGTCCAGCGGTTGCTGAAGGAAGGCATAATCCAGGCCAGCAATAGCCCCTGGAGAGCTCAGGTGGTAGTAGTGACGACAGGTGAGAAGCAGAGGATGGTCGTAGACTACAGTCAGACCATCAACAGGTACACGCAGCTAGATGCGTACCCTCTTCCCCGCATATCTGACATGGTCAATCGGATTGCACAGTACAAGGTCTTCTCCATCGTGGACCTTATGTCCGCCTACCACCAGCTCCCTATTCGCCCCGGTGACCGCAAGTACACTGCCTTCGAAGCAGACGGGCGGCTATACCACTTCTTAAGGGTTCCATTCGGCATCACAAACGGAGTCTCGGTCTTCCAACGGGAGATGGACCGAATGGTTGACCAGCACGGTTTACGGGCCACCTGCCCGTACCTCGACAACGTCACCATCTGCGGCCACGACCAGCAGGACCACGACGCCAACCTCCGCAAATTCCTCCAGACCGCTAACGCCCTCAACCTCACCTACAACGAGGAAAAATGCGTGTTTAGCACCGACCGTTTAGCCATCTTGGGCTACGTAGTGCGTAATGGAGTGATAGGCCCCGACCCTGAACGCATGCGCCCCCTCATGGAGTTCCCTCTTCCCCACTGTGCCAAAGCCCTGAAACGCTGCCTGGGCTTCTTTTCTTATTACGCCCAGTGGGTCCCCCAGTACGCAGACAAGGCCCGCCCACTAATCCAGTCCACTACTTTTCCCCTGTCGACAGAGGCCCGCCAGGCCTTCAGCCGCATCAAAGCGGATATCGCAAAGGCCACGATGCGCACCATTGACGAGTCCCTCCCCTTCCAAGTCGAGAGCGACGCAGCCGACGTAGCTCTGGCGGCCACTCTCAACCAACCGGGCAGACCCGTGGCTTTTTTCTCCCGGACCCTCCACGCTTCAGAAATTCGCCACTCCTCAGTAGAAAAGGAGGTCCAAGCCATAGTGGAAGCTGTGCGACATTGGAGGCATTACCTGGCCGGTAGGAGATTCACTCTCCTCACTGACCAACAGTCGGTAGCCTTCATGTTCGATAATGCACAGCGGGGCAAGATAAAGAACGACAAGATCCTGTGGTGGAGGATCGATCTCTCCACCTACAACTATGAGATCTTGTACCGTCCCAGAAAGCTGAACGAGCCGTCCGATGTCCTATCTCGCGGCACATGTGCCTACGCACAAGTGGACCGCCTCCAAGCCCACCACGAGGACCTCTGCCACCCGGGGGTCACTCGCTTCTACCACTTTATAAAGGCCCGCAACCTCCCGTACTCCGGCGAGGACGTCCAAACAGTCACCAGGAACTGCCAAATCTGCGCAGAATGCAAACCGCATTTTTTCAGGCCAGATAGAGCGCACCTGATAAAGGCTTCCCGTCCCTTTGAACGCCTCAGTCTGGATTTCAAAGGCCCCCTCCCCTCCATCGATCACAACACGTACTTTCTTAACATCATTGACGAATACTCCCGTTTCCCCTTCGCCATCCCCTGCCCCGACATGACCGCAGCCACGGTCATTAAAGCCCTCTGCACTATCTTTACCCTGTTGGGTTTCCCCACCTACATCCATGGCGATAGGGGGCCCTCCTTCATGAGTGACGAGCTGCGTCAATTCCTGCTCAGCAAGGGCATATCCTCGAACAAGACAACCAGCTACAACCCCCGGGGGAACGGGCAGGTAGAGAGGGAGAACGGAACGGTCTGGAAGACCGTCCTACTGGCCCTATGGTCGAGGAGTCTCCCAACTTCCCGCTGGCAGGAAGTCCTCCCGGATGCCCTTCATTCTATCCGGTCCCTGCTGTGCACCACCACGAACCAAACGCCGCATGAGCGCCTCCTTGTCTTCCCTAGGAAATCCGCTTCTGGAAAGTCACTTCCGACCTGGCTGGCAGCCCCGGGACCCATCCTGCTCTGGAAACATGTGCGGGCGCACAAATCAGACCCACTGGTGGAAAAGGTACATCTACTCCACGCCAACCCGCAGTACGCCTACATGGCGTTCCCAGACGGCCGACAGGCCACGGTCTCTCTGCGGGACCTGGCGCCCGCCGGAGCTCCCCACACCCCCCCAACACCAATCACCACCCCCTCACTCCCGCCGGTGCACCCCACAGCCACCCCCTTCCCGGGGGGATCGGTTCTCCTCCCAGGCCCGCCCAGGAATAAGGAAACAGAGAGGGGCAGTGCGATGCTCCCAGAGTCGACCGGACCTGAGCCAGCACCACCACCACCACCACCCGGGCTGAGACGATCGGAGAGGGTGACCAGAGCACCATCTTACTCATCGAGTCGACTTAAGATGTATCTAATTCAGTGGCCCAGTAAAGCGGCATTGTTGTAAATAGTTAACGCTGCTAATCGGGTAAAATGTGAATAATTCAGTGGCCCAGTAAAAGCGGCATGGTTCAATAGTTCAATGGTTAAGGCACCTGTAAACCCCTACCACCATACCACCCACCACCCGGCCGGGTTCCTTTTTAACAAGGGGAGAATGTGGTGGTATGTATTAGGGGTAATACGGTACACCATGAATGCTGAGGAGCTATTGGAGGACAGATGCCGAGTCCCGATTGGATCTGCCGCCTACTGGGCTCCACCCAGATAGGCGTGGTATAAGAACCCGGTTTACTCCCCGCAGCTGCATTCTGTGACTGAGCTGCTGGGGAACAAGTCTGAACAAGTCTGCTCAATAAAGCCTCGACTGAAGTTCTCTACATCTCGCCTCGTGTGTGATCGATGGTGCTACAGGGTGTTCAACAATTTTGGCCCGATGACAGTGAAGGAACACAATGGGCAGGAACACAATGTGTGCAATCCCGTAATGGCCGCTAAGTCCTGTGAGAGGCCAAAAATGGGATTTGCGGCAGCGAGATTTCACAACGCGATCTTTCACAACACGATCTTCCCGGACAGCCCCAATGACACTATCAAGTTCAAGCTCAGGGTGCGAAACTCTAAGCTTGAATTTGAATCCATTATAATATACTTAATATGGTTAATGGTCGCATCTTCAGCCCTCATTAATCTTCCCACCCACCAGATGGGATATCACGCTGGCACAAATTACTACTGCTTTTTAAAAGTAGGAACTAGGCGCCATGACCTCCAAGAGGAAGGAAGACGTTGAGCACCACTGTCTCCACTGAGCAGCAGGGAGTCAAGGGACAGAGCCCTCTGACCAGCTCCAGAGAGAGGGGGGATAGGTGAGGGGAGTGGGGGTTGGGGGCAGTGGTTTTCTGGGATGTGGGTCGCGGATGGTGCGGGTGGTCCTGAGGTCTGCTGCCAGTGTTATTTAAAAGTCCTTAGCGGGCTCTGGAGTGGCTGTCCAGGATTCTTAAGTGTGGAGGCCTTACAGCGATGAGATCTCCAAATTATGCATCCTGAGTAAGAAGGGCGCCTGTTAGCTTTGCCTTTCCCTGAAGCAGAAAGCAATTGTGCTCTGTAAGATTCCAGGAACTCACGCTCGTCAAACTAATTGGCCATCAAGAGCTGACCCTTAACAACGTCAGCTGCCCACAGTCTCAAAGTCAAAGAACGTCCAGTGCGGTGAGGGGCGGAGAAGGACCTCCTCCTGAACCTACTTCTGGGCCTGGCGAATCTTGCCATTAACAGGTCCCGGCAGCGGGCAATTGAGGGGGGTCGTCCAATCAGACTGTCTTGCGCGGCCAGGTGTCCCTGGAGAGGGCACCATTGAGGCCTTCCACGCCCCGTGTACACTGCGAGGACTGGGGTGTTTTATCGACCCCGTTAATCACATTTTAATTTGATTGTTCTCCAGTTTCAGTTGATCTTTGTTTTTGTTCGGGGAGTGCCCCTTCAAGGAGCGGCCCCTTTTGATCTGTCTCTTAATTTGTTTACTTTAGTTGAATTAGTTGGAACATTAGTCAAGGAATGGGATAAATACTCAGAGTTCAAGGATAAGCGCTTGGTACACGGGATCCAGAGGGATTGTGTTTGCTTATGTGCCAGGCCCAGTGCCTGCCAGTGAGGATCCATTAGCCCCCAAGACGGACATCACCGTCCAGTGGACCCTGCTCATTCGGGATGCGTGAGCACATAAACCTCCTGTCAGAACCCCCAGTGACATCGAGGAAAAGAGAGGGGAGAACCAGACGGGAGGTCAAAGGTGACTCTGACCGGGTGAGGGCATAGTCCGGGTCCAGTCAGGCAATGGAGATGGGATGACACCTGAGCTGTGAGTGAGCATTAGGCACCAGAGAAGGTGTGGGACTGGCTGCTTCCAGGTCCCAGAGGTCAATGGGTCAGGGGAGGTACTGCTGTTATCCGGCTGTGACACCAACCTGACTGTCTCTCTCTCTCTCTCTCTCTCTCTCATTCCTCAAGTTAACTGAGCGATATCTTTGCTGTCATCCCCCGAGATCTCCACCAAAGCGTTGTTGAGGGCGGACAGTGGGACACTGTTGGTAGATGGGCCAGGCTCTTCAGTTGATGTTCCTGCAAGTCAAGGGACGTGGTTTTAGTATGTGGCTGGGTCAAGGGCTTGGACTACATAGAACTCACTTGAGACTGGTCATCTTAGATTTAGATTTATTGTCACGTGTACCGAGGTACAGTGAAAAGTATTGTTCTGCATACAGTCCAGGCAGATAATTCCATACCAGAAAAACCATAGGACATATGATAAATGCACAATGTAAATACACAGACATCGGGTGAAGCATACGGAGTGTAGTGGCTACTCAGTAGAGAAGATGTGTGGAGAGATCAGTTCAGTCCATTTAAGAGTCATTCAGGAGTCTGGTAACAGTGGGGAAGAAGTTGTTTTCGAATCTGTTAATGCATGTTCTCAGACTCCTGTATCTTTGGAGAGGGTACAGAAGCGGTTTACTAGGATGTTGCCTGGTATGGAGGGCATTAGCTATGGGGAGAAGTTAGATAAATTCGGCCTCTTTTCACTGGAACGACGGAGGTTGAGAGGTGACCTGATAGAGGTCTACACGATGATGAGTGGCATGGACAGAGTGGATAGTCAGATGCTCTTTCCTAGCGTAGGAGAGTCAGGTACTAGGGGACTAGAATCAAGTACTAGGGGACATTTAAAGTGCGTGGGGAAAAGTTTAGAACAGATGTGCGAGGCAAGTTTTTTACACAGAGGTTGGTAAATATATGGAACGCGCTGCCTGGGGAGGTGGTGGGAGCAGGTACGATAGAGGCATTTAAGGGACATCTAATCAAATATATGAATAGGGTGGGAATGGAAGGATACGGACTCCGTAAGTGCATACGGTTTTAGTTTAGGCAGGTACCATGGTCGGGGCAGGCTTGGAGGGCCAAAAGGCTATTGTTCTTTGTTCTTTGTTCCTTGTTGTTCTGCCTGGTGGAAGAGGTTGGAAGAGCGAATAACCCAGGGTGAGGGGTCTTTGATTATGCTGCTCACTTTCCCAAGGCAGCAGGAGATGTTGGTCTGGGCTGTGTTCACAACTCTCTGAAGTTTCTTACGATCTTGGGCCGGGCAGTTGCCGTACAGGCTGTGATGCAGCCAGATAGGATGCTTTCTATGGTGCATCTGTAAAAGTTGGTAAGAGTCAATGTGGACATGCTGAATTTCCTTAGTTTCCTGAGGAAGCATTGGCGCTGTTACGGTTTTCTTGGTCGTGTCCAAATCACCAGGACAGATTGTTGGCGATGTGCACACCTAGGAATTTGAAGCTGTCAACCATCTCCTCATCGGCCCCGTTGATGCAGACAGGGCTGTGCACCATACTTCACTTCCTGAAGTTAATGACCAGCTCCTTAGTTTGGATGAAGGTGCAGTGGCTCCTCACTTTTCTCTTGCAGGCCCACCTCACTCTCAGGGCAGGCCCATTCCTGCACTTCCCCTGTCTTCTTTCGCTCGCTGCGATTGAGGGCGAACTTCTCCTGCAGGAACACAATATATGAACTCGATGCCTGGCAGGTCAAAGGTCGATGACACATGGCATGTGTGGGCACTGCGTGTATGCAGGGAAGGTTTCTGATGAGGAGTGCTGGTGGGACGGGGAATTCGAGGATGCTGGTCGGAAGTCGGGTCCCGAGACCCTGCGTGGTGGCGACATGTGAGATCGAGGTGACATTCCAGCGGGTAACGGAAGGGTGGAGTGCAGAGAGGGGACCGGGAGCACATACCCTGGCTGATCGGAGTAGGTCATTCAACAGTTTCCTACATTGCACACCTGCCCTCTTGGTCAGGCCCCTGGCACTGATCAGTGCTGCCACCCTGTCCCAGGTGGGATTCATCATCTTGCTGGAGGGCCTCCTGCCAGCCCGAGGGTATATTGAAGCCCGCCTCTCCTCGACAGCATCCAGAAAACGGCTGAGGGTGCCCTTCGTAGATCTAGGAGCTGGTTTCCTTGCTGCCACCCTCCGGGCTCAAATGGGAGCAAGTGTTGTGGGGCCATTTGATCGCACTGAAGTGCTCGGGTGGCCCCCAGGGTGGGCGAATCAGATGCTTCACGCCTCAGGCGCGGCACTTTTCACATGGGGAAAAAAACATTTTCCACGTGACTGATGATTGCGGTCCAGACCGTGATGCCGGGGCCGCCGGGAACCTTTGGCATTTTTCCGGAAAATTCCGCCCAATATTTGTCTAAGTCAGAGGACCGTGTGACTTGGAGGGGAATTTATAAATAATGGTGTTCCCAAGTGCCCGCTGCCCTTGTTCTTTGAAGGAGTTAAGGTTGGGAATTTGAGAGGGCGCTGTTGAAAACATCCTAATTTGTAGGAGCCATGGAAAGAAAACTGAAAGATGCTGAATGACATATTTTGTTGCTCATCTTGCTAGGCCAGGAGTGGAGGCACTACATTCAGCGACCACTCACTAACGAGTATTGTTCTCCACCTGAGATACTCCGTGTTACTGGTCGCGGGTCCCGAGAGCAAAACGGCATTCATTGCCAAGATCCAGGCCCCAGCACAATTCAGGAGAGGAAAGGGGAATGGAAGTGGAATAAGGAAAGAAAACTGCTTGCTAAGGAACAGCAGGTAATGGATTCTCCTGCACCTGGTGAACTGGTTCATAGAATGATAGAATCATAGAATTTACAGAAAGGTGATTACACTTTGAGTGACTATGGTTCAACCCTGCAAGTAAGCATTGTAGGACATTCTCCTCAAATCCTCATGGGTCAGATCACCTTCGCAGCAGTTAGACCCTTAACCCTGTTACTATGCAACTGAAAATACATCTCCTCTCTGCCTAACTTTGACATAATTGATGGCAAGTACTGTGATGGCAACTAATGTCGAATCATGCATTTTTAAAAAGTTAATTCATGGGATGGTCATCATTTCTAGCCCATCCTTAATGGGCATTGAGAAGGTCAAAAGACAGTTAAGAGCCATGAACATTGCTGTGTATCTGGGGTCCCATGTCGGCCAGACCAGGTAAGGCAGCAGATTTCCTTCTCTAAAGGGCATTAGTAAACCAGAGGAGTTTTTACCACAACCCGTTAGTCACATGGCCACTATTGCCGACACTAGCTTTCCAACCTCAGATTTCTTTGATTAAGTAATATAAGTTCCCCAGCTGCCATGGTGGGATTTGAACTCATGTCACTGGATCAATCGTCCAGGCCTATGCGCTACTGGCCCAGTAGTGTAACCAGAATGCCACCGTTTGCTAAGCAACTAGAAAGTTAAGCCACCTTTGAGTAGGGTCTCTCAGGTTCAGACTCTTAAATGTGCAGAAATTGTCAAGTGTAACCAAACCTAATGTTACTGATGCTGAATCTTGTAAGGGAATTGATCAGTGGCTGACGTGCAGTTGTTAATAGTGAGGTCTTGCAAAGCGACCAATGAAGACCTGAATAAAGATTCCCCAGAAAGTAAAGTTGCAAATAAATCAGCTGAGACATTGAGGATTGACATTCAAGTGTAAAAAGAACCATAAAACTGTTGTCAGGAACATGGGAATAACATAATGATAACTGGGAACACCAAAGCAAACTGGACATATTAAGCCCCGACCAGTGCAAAAAGAATTTATAACTGTTTCTGGCCAGACACGATTTCATAGTCAATATTAAAGCATTTTAACCCTGGAAAAGAGCTACCTTACAATAGGTTCTTGAATGAAGTTTAAAAATTCAATTCCTGTGATGTAATTTTAATAATGATCTTTATTGTCACAAGTAGGCTTACATTAACGCTGCAATGAAGTTACTGTGAAAAGCCCCTAGTCACCACATTCCGGCGCCTGTTCGGGTACACCGAGGGAGAATTCAAGATTTACTGAACCAATGCCGGTCCCGGGTCTGTGCTGATTCCATTGATCTCGCAGTAATTACGAGTTGCTATTCGATTTAGTGGTCCTAGCCGAGAAAGGCAAAAACCCACCAGAGTTTCCGCTCCTTATCTCAAAGAACAAAGAACAAAGAACAAAGAAATGTACAGCACAGGAACAGGCCCTTCGGCCCTCCAAGCCCGTGCCGACCATACTGCCCGACTAAACTACAATCTTCTACACTTCCTGGGTCCGTATCCTTCTATTCCCATCCTATTCATATATTTGTCAAGATGCCCCTTAAATGTCCCTATCGTCCCTGCCTCCACTACCTCCTCCGGTAGTGAGTTCCAGGCACCCACTACCCTCTGCGTAAAAAACTTGCCTCGTACATCTACTCTAAACTTTGCCCCTCTCACCTTAAACCTATGCCCCCTAGTAATTGACCCCTCTACCCTGGGGAAAAGCCTCTGACTATCCACTCTGTCTATGCCCCTCATAATTTTGTATACCTCTATCAGGTCGCCCCTCAACCTCCTTCGTTCCAGTGAGAACAAACCGAGTTTATTCAATCGCTCCTCATAGCTTATGCCCTCCATACCAGGCAACATTCTGGTAAATCTCTTCTGCACCCTCTCTAAAGCCTCCACATCCTTCTGGTAGTGTGGCGACCAGAATTGAACACTATACTCCAAGTGTGGCCTAACTAAGGTTCTATACAGCTGCAACATGACTTGCCAATTCTTATACTCAATGCCCCGGCCAATGAAGGCAAGCATGCCGTATGCCTTCTTGACTACCTTCTCCACCTGTGTAGCCCCTTTCAGTGATCTGTGGACCTGTACTCCTAGATCTCTTTGACTTTCAATACTCTTGAGGGTTCTACCATTCACTGTATATTCCCTACCTGCATTAGCCCTTCCAAAATGCATTACCTCACATTTGTCCAGGTTAAACTCCATCTGCCATCTCTCCGCCCAAGTCTCCAGACAATCTAAATCCTGCTGTATCCTCAGACAGTCCTCATCGCTATCCGCAATTCCACCAACCTTTGTGTCGTCTGCAAACTTACTAATCAGACCAGTTACATTTTCCTCCAAATCATTTATATATACTACAAAGAGCAAAGGTCCCAGCACTGATCCCTGTGGAACACCACTGGTCACAGCCCTCCAATTAGAAAAGCATCCCTCCATTGCTACCCTCTGCCTTCTATGGCCTAGCCAGTTCTGTATCCACCTTGCCAGTTCACCCCTGATCCCGTGTGACTTCACCTTTTGTACTAGTCTACCATGAGGGACCTTGTCAAAGGCCTTACTGAAGTCCATATAGACAACATCTACTGCCCTACCTGCATCAATCATCTTAGTGACCTCCTCGAAAAACTCTATCAAGTTAGTGAGACACGACCTCCCCTTCACAAAACCGTGCTGCCTCTCACTAATACGTCCATTTGCTTCCAAATGGGAGTAGATCCTGTCTCGAAGAATTCTCTCCAGTAATTTCCCTACCACTGAAGTAAGGCTCACCGGCCTGTAGTTCCCGGGATTATCCCTGCCACCCTTCTTAAACAGAGGAACAACATTGGCTATTCTCCAGTCCTCCGGGACATCCCCTGAAGACAGCGAGGATCCAAAGATTTCTGTCAAGGCCTCAGCAATTTCCTCTCCAGCCTCCTTCAGTATTCTGGGGTAGATCCCATCCGGCCCTGGGGACTTATCTACCTTAATATTTTTTAAGACACCCAACACCTCTTCTTTTTGGATCACAATGTGACCCAGGCTATCTACACCCCCTTCTCCAGACTCAACATCTACCAATTCCTTCTCTTTGGTGAATACTGATGCAAAGTATTCATTTAGTACCTCGCCCATTTCCTCTGGCTCCACACATAGATTCCCTTGCCTATCCTTCAGTGGGCCAACCCTTTCCCTGGCTACCCTCTTGCTTTTTATGTAAGTGTAAAAAGCCTTGGGATTTTCCTTAACCCTATTTGCCAATGACTTTTCATGACCCCTTCTAGCCCTCCTGACTCCCTGCTTAAGTTCCTTCCTACTTTCCTTATATGCCACACAGGCTTCGTCTGTTCCCAGCCTTTTAGCCCTGACAAATGCCTCCTTTTTCTTTTTGACGAGGCCTACAATATCATTCGTCATCCAAGGTTCCCGAAAATTGCCGTATTTGTCTTTCTTCCTCACAGGAACATGCCTGTCCTGTATTCCTATCAACTGACACTTGAAAGCCTCCCACATGTCAGATGTTGATTTGCCCTCAAACATCCGCCCCCAATCTATGCTCTTCAGTTCCCGCCTAATATTGTTATAATTAGCCTTCCCCCAATTTAGCACATTCATCCTCGGACCACTCTTATCCTTGTCCACCAGTACTTTAAAACTTACTGAATTGTGGTCACTGTTACCGAAATGCTCCCCTACTGAAACATCTACCACCTGGCCGGGCTCATTCCCCAATACCAGGTCCAGTACCGCCTCTTCCCTAGTTGGACTGTTTACATATTGTTTTAAGAAGCCCTCCTGGATGCTCCTTACAAACTCTGCCCCGTCTAAGCCCCTGGCACTAAGTGAGTCCCAGTCAATATTGGGGAAGTTGAAGTCTCCCATCACCACAACCCTGTTGTTTTTACTCTTTTCCAAAATCTGTCTACCTATCTGCTCCTCTATCTCCCGCTGGCTGTTGGGAGGCCTGTAGTATACCCCCAACATTGTGACTGCACCCTTCTTATTCCTGATCTCTACCCATATAGCCTCACTGCCCTCTGAGGTGTCCTCTCGCTGTATAGCTGTGATACTCTCCTGAACAAGTAGCGCAACTCCGCCTCCCCTTTTACATCCCCCTCTATCCCGCCTGAAACATCTAAAACCTGGAACGTTTAGCTGCCAATCCTGCCCTTCCCTCAACCAGGTCTCTGTAATGGCAACAACATCATAGTTCCAAGTAGTAATCCAAGCTCTAAGTTCATCTGCCTTACCCGTAATGCTCCTTGCATTAAAACATGTGAATCCAGTGATTCCTTATTGGAAGCATGTATTATTGAACGTCATGCCCGATCGGGATGCACTGTGATTGAGAAATGTGCCAATAGCTGTGCAAGCAATTACATTTGAGCGAGCTCCTGCCCCCAAGGTGACATAATCCAGCAAGGGATACCAGGTATGCAGAGCAATGAAAGAAACAAACACATTCAAAAAAAAGAGTACTTCAGAACTAGGAGGGATCAGACACAGTGGGGTATTGTGAGGCAGACTAAATGTGTTAAGAGTGCAATGGCTGTATTTAATGAAGGCAATGGGGATCTCATCTGCTGGCCAGAGAGCGTTGAATTAAGTGCCACTCAGCATTTGACAGGCAGGTGGCAGGCCTTCCCAGGGATCAAGGACTCTCAAAGCAGAAGTCCTGATCATCGGGAACTGTCAGTCAATCAGAGCCAGCACCACTGGGAGGTGGTGGCTGCTGCTGGTATGACACCCATTCAATATCTGGATCATGATGCACAATGATGGGATGGGTTTTCATAGGTTGGGACTTGCAGGAGAGGGTGGTTAAAGGACCTGCAGCAAGGGCGGGGTGGGGGGGGTGGAGGAGGTGGGGTTGCTCTCAGCAGGACACTCCTTCCTAATGCCAAGTCCTTTGGTCAGGCACACAGATGCCTTTGAATGAGGGACACTCCTGGGAGCCAACAAGCAATCTCACACGGGTTTGTTTGCCGAGCTCCCTTGCCTACCATTGAATTAATACCAGCGGCAGTGAGATGAGGTGCCTCAGTGGGCATCAATTGAAAATGTAAGGGTTTCTCCTGGCTGGCTCGGGCTTAAATCTTGGGCAGCACGGTAGCATTGTGGATAGCACAATTGCTTCACAGCTCCAGGGTTCCAGGTTCGATTCCGGCTTGGGTCACTGTCTGTGCGGAGTCTGCACATCTTCCCCGTGTGTGCGTGGGTTTCCTCCGGGTGCTCCGGTTTCCTCCCACAGTCCAAAGATGTGCAGGTTAGGTGGATTGGCCATGATAAATTGCCCTTAGTGCCCAAAATTGCCCTTAGTGTTGGGTGGGGTTACTGGGTTATGGGGATAGGGTGGAGGTGTTGACCTTGGGTAGGGTGCTCTTTCCAAGAGCCGGTGCAGACTCGATGGGCCAAATGGCCTCCTTCTGCACTGTAAATTCTATGATAATTGGTGGCGGAGAGAGAAGGCCATCCACAGGCCTTCACATTGCAGATTCAATTAGGGTGGAGGCAGGAAGGTGGCAAGGTCTGCACCCTCCTGCCTAATTAAATGCCCTCCCTGCCTCCAAACTCACCATGGGGAAGGACATTAAATTCCACCCTATTTGTGTTCCCAATAAAATTGGTGAGTTCCAGTCACAAGAACCATACACTGCTGGGTGTATAAAATAGACCACCAAATAGTAGGAACGGATACAGGAGAAAATATTTTGGCAAACTACAGACAGATGCAAGAACTTCAGGCATAGTGATAATGGAGGATATCAATTATCATAATGTAGACTAGGAAAATAGCAGTATGAAGGTCCAAGAAGGAAGGTTTTCTGGGTAATAAAATGAGACAAGTGGGGGACCATTTAGGAAAGAGTGAACACAATATTATTAGATTAGTAGTTATGGAAAAAGACAAGGAAAATTCAAATGTGATAATACTTAACTGGAGAAAAGGGCCCAATTAATGGGATTGAAGGTGGATGAATCTCCAGGACCTGATAATCTTCACCGCAGAATACTTAAGGAAGTGGCCCTAGAAATAGTAGATCCATTGGTGATCATTTTCCAAAATTCATTGGACTCTGTAATGGTTCCTACAGATAATCTTTATTATTGTCACAAGAAGGCTTACATTAATACTGCAATGGAGTTACTGTGAAAATCCCACAGTCACCACACTCCAGCGCATGTTCTGGTACATGGAGGGAGAATTTAGAATGTTGAACTTACCTAACAGCACATCTTCCGGGACTCGTGGAAGGAAACCAGAGCACCCGGAGGAAACCCTCGGAAACACAGGGAGAACATGCAGACTCTGCATAGTCAGTGACCCAAGCCGTGAATCAAACCTGGGACCCTGATTGGAGGGTAGCTAATATAATCCTGCTTTCAAAAAGGGAGGTAGAGAGAAATGAAATGAAATGAAAATGAAAATCGCTTATTGTCACAAGTAGGCTTCAAATGAACAAAGAACAAAGAACAAAGAAATGTACAGCACAGGAACAGGCCCTTCGGCCCTCCAAGCCCGTGCCGACCATACTGCCCGACTAAACTACAATCTTCTACACTTCCTGGGTCCGTATCCTTCTCTTCCCATCCTATTCATATATTTGTCAAGATGCCCCTTAAATGTCCCTATCGTCCCTGCTTCCACTACCTCCTCCGGTAGCGAGTTCCAGGCACCCACTACCCTCTGCGTAAAAAACTTGCCTCGTACATCTACTCTAAACCTTGCCCCTCTCACCTTAAACCTATGCCCCCTAGTAATTGACCCCTCTACCCTGGGGAAAAGCCTCTGACTATCCACTCTGTCTATGCCCCTCATAATTTTGTATACCTCTATCAGGTCGCCCCTCAACCTCCTTCGTTCCAGTGAGAACAAACCGAGTTTATTCAATCGCTCCTCATAGCTTATGCCCTCCATACCAGGCAACATTCTGGTAAATCTCTTCTGCACCCTCTCTAAAGCCTCCACATCCTTCTGGTAGTGTGGCAACCAGAATTGAACACTATACTCCAAGTGTGGCCTAACTAAGGTTCTATACAGCTGCAACATGACTTGCCAATTCTTATACTCAATGCCCCGGCCAATGAAGGCAAGCATGCCGTATGCCTTCTTGACTACCTTCTCCACCTGTGTTGCCCCTTTCAATGACCTGTGGACCTGTACTCCTAGATCTCTTTGACTTTCAATACTCTTGAGGGTTCTACCATTCACTGTATATTCCCTACCTGCATTAGCCCTTCCAAAATGCATTACCTCACATTTGTCCGGATTAAACTCCATCTGCCATCTCTCCGCCCAAGTCTCCAGACAATCTAAGTCCTGCTGTATCCTCAGACAGTCCTCATCGCTATCCGCAATTCCACCAACCTTTATGTCGTCTGCAAACTTACTAATCAGACCAGTTACATTTTCCTCCAAATCATTTATATATACTACAAACAGCAAAGGTCCCAACACTGATCCCTGTGGAACACCACTGGTCACAGCCCTCCAATTAGAAAAGCATCCCTCCATTGCTACCCTCTGCCTTCTATGGCCTAGCCAGTTCTGTATCCACCTTGCCAGTTCACCCCTGATCCCGTGTGACTTCACCTTTTGTACTAGTCTACCATGAGGGACCTTGTCAAAGGCCTTACTGAAGTCCATATAGACAACATCTACTGCCCTACCTGCATCAATCATCTTAGTGACCTCCTCGAAAAACTCTATCAAGTTAGTGAGACACGACCTCCCCTTCACAAAACCGTGCTGCCTCTCACTAATACGTCCATTTGCTTCCAAATGGGAGTAGATCCTGCCTCGAAGAATTCTCTCCAGTAATTTCCCTACCACTGAAGTAAGGCTCACCGGCCTGTAGTTCCCGGGATTATCCTTGCTACCCTTCTTAAACAGAGGAACAACATTGGCTATTCTCCAGTCCTCCGGGACATCCCCTGAAGACAGCGAGGATCCAAAGATTTCTGTCAAGGCCTCAGCAATTTCCTCTCCAGCCTCCTTCAGTATTCTGGGGTAGATCCCATCAGGCCCTGGGGACTTATCTGCCTTAATATTTTTTAAGACACCCAACACCTCGTCTTTTTGGATCACAATGTGACCCAGGCTATCTACACCCCCTTCTCCAGACTCAACATCTACCAATTCCTTCTCTTTGGTGAATACTGATGCAAAGTATTCATTTAGTACCTCGCCCATTTCCTCTGGCTCCGCACATAGATTCCCTTGCCTATCCTTCAGTGGGCCAACCCTTTCCCTGGCTACCCTCTTGCTTTTTATGTACGTGTAAAAAGCCTTGGGATTTTCCTTAACCCTATTTGCCAATGACTTTTCATGACCCCTTCTAGCCCTCCTGACTCCTTTCTTAAGTTCCTTCCTACTTTCCTTATATGCCACACAGGCTTTGTCTGTTCCCAGCCTTTTAGCCCTGACAAATGCCTCCTTTTTCTTTTTGACGAGGCCAACAATATCATTCGTCATCCAAGGTTCCCGAAAATTGCCGTATTTATCTTTCTTCCTCACAGGAACATTCCTGTCCTGTATTCCTTTCAACTGACACTTGAAAGCCTCCCACATGTCAGATGTTGATTTGCCCTCAAACATCCGCCCCCAATCTATGTTCTTCAGTTCTCGCCTAATATTGTTATAATTAGCCTTCCCCCAATTTAGCACATTCATCCTCGGACCACTCTTATCCTTGTCCACCAGTACTTTAAAACTTACTGAATTGTGGTCACTGTTACCAAAATGCTCCCCTACTGAAACATCTACCACCTGGCCGGGCTCATTCCCCAATACCAGGTCCAGTACCGCCCCTTCCCTAGTTGGACTGTTTACATATTGTTTTAAGAAGCCCTCCTGGATGTTCCTTACAAACTCCGCCCCGTCTAAGCCCCTGGCACTAAGTGAGTCCCAGTCAATATTGGGGAAGTTGAAGTCTCCCATCACCACAACCCTGTTGTTTTTACTCTTTTCCAAAATCTGTCTACCTATCTGCTCCTCTATCTCCCGCTGGCTGTTGGGAGGCCTGTAGTATACCCCCAACATTGTGACTGCACCCTTCTTATTCCTGATCTCTACCCATATAGCCTCACTGCCCTCTGAGGTGTCCTCTCGCAGTATAGCTGTGATATTCTCCCGAACCAGTAGCGCAACTCCGCCTCCCCTTTTACATCCCCCTCTATCCCGCCTGAAACATCTAAATCCTGGAACGTTTAGCTGCCAATCCTGCCCTTCCCTCAACCAGGTCTCTGTAATGGCAACAACATCATAGTTCCAAGTAGTAATCCAAGCTCTAAGTTCATCTGCCTTACCCGTAATGCTCCTTGCATTAAAACATATGCACTTCAGGCCACCAGACCCGCTGTGTTCAGCAACTTCTCCCCGTCTGCTCTGCCTCAGAGCCACACTGTCCCTATTCCCTAGTTCTCCCTCAATGCTCTCACCTTCTGACCTATTGCTCCCGTGCCCACCCCCCTGCCATACTAGTTTAAACCCTCCCGTGTGACACTAGCAAACCTCGCGGCCAGGATATTTATGCCTCTCCGGTTTAGATGCAACCCGTCCATCTTATACAGGTCACACCTGCCCCGGAAGAGCTCCCAGTGGTCCAGATAACGGAAACCCTCCCTCCTACACCAGCTGTTTAGCCACGTGTTTATCTGCTCTATCTTCCTATTTCTAGCCTCACTGGCACGTGGCACAGGGAGTAATCCCGAGATTACAACCCTCGAGGTCCTGTCTTTTAACTTTCTGCCTAGCTCCCTGAACTCCTGCTGCAGGACCTCATGCCCCTTCCTGCCTATGTCGTTAGTACCAATATGTACAACGACCTCTGCCTGTTTGCCCTCCCCCTTCAGGATTCCCTCTACCCGTTCGGAGACATCCTGGACCCTGGCACCAGGGAGGCAACATACCATCCTGGAGTCTCTTTCACGTCCACAGAAGCGCCTATCTGTGCCCCTGACTATAGAGTCCCCTATTACTATTACTCTTCTGCGCTTTGACCCTCCCTTCTGAACATCAGAGCCAGCCGTGGTGCCACTGCTCTGGCTGCTGCTGTTTTCCCCTGATAGGCTATCCCCCCCGACAGTATCCAAAGGGGTATATCTGTTCGAGAGGGGGACAACCACAGGGGATTCCTGCACTGACTGCCTGCCCTTTCTGGTGGTCACCCATTTCTCTGCCTGCACCTTGGGTGTGACCACATTTACATAACTGCGATCTATGACGCTTTCCGCCACCTGCATGCTCCTAAGTGCATCCAATTGCTGCTCCAACCGAACCATGCGGTCTGTGAGGAGCTGCAGTTGTGTACACTTTCTGCAGATGAAGCCATCCGGGACGCTGGAAGCCTCCCGGACCTGCCACATCTCACAGTCAGAGCACAGCACCCCTCTAACTGACATTGCGTCAATTAATTAAAATTAAAATGTCTTTTTTTTTTAATACTTTTTTTTTTAAATTGCAAAGTTACTGTCAACTATCTGTTTCCTAGCACTAGATTTCTAATAGAAATGCGATAGCTAACTATAATACTCTCCGATCTCTGGCTTAGATATCCTCTAAATTATAATTAAGTTATTATGTTTAATTAGTTCCCAAATACTCAAATTTTTTTTTTTAAATTTAGGTTAGAATCCCAACCAGCCACTCAGGTCACAGCTTTTCTGTGATGTCACTTCAGTTTCCCCCCGACACACAATTTGAAAAAAGGTATAAAAGTAAAAATCACTTACTTACCTTCTTACCTTCTGAGTGTCTGAGATGTTCTCAGGTTCTCTCGCTGACAGAGACTGCTCCTCCACCTCCGATCCTTGACCTGCACTGTTACTGTGAAAAGCCCCTAGTCGCCACATTCCGGCGCCTGTTTGGGGAGGCTGTTACAGGAATCGAACCGTGCTGCTGGCCTGCCTTGGCCTGCTTTCAAAGCCAGCAATTTAGCCCTGTGCTAAACAGCCCCTGAAAGCAGGGAACTGTAGATCAGCTACCCTAACATCGATAGTAGGGAAGTTGCTCGAATCCATTGTCAAGGATTTCATAGCACAGCATTTGGAAAACAGTGGTATATGGGAGGCACTGCAGCACAGTGGTTAGCACTGCTGCCTCACATCTCCAGGGACCCTGGTACAATTCCGGCCTCAGGTGACCAGTATCTGTGGAGTTTGCACTTTCTCTCTGTGCCTGGGTGGGTTTCCTCCGGGTGCTCCCGCAGTCCAAAGTTGTGCAGGTTAGGCCATGCTAAATTGCCCCTTGGTGTCCATTCAATTAGGTGGGGTTACTGGCTTACGGGGATAGTTTGAAGGTGTGGGCTTAAGTAAAGCACTCTTTCCAAGGGCCGATGCAGACTCAATAAGCCAAATGACCTCCTTCTGCACTGTATATTCTTAAAAAAAAAGTAATCAAAGTCTGCATGGATTTACGAAAGGGAAATCATGCATGACAAATCAACTGGAATTCTTTGAAGATGTCACTCGTAGAGTTGACCAGGGAGAACGGTGGATGTGGTTTATCTAGACTTTCTGAAGCTTGCGACAATGTCTCACAAAGCAGGTTACTATGTACAGTTAAAGTGCATAGGATAGCAGGTGGTGTCTTGAGATGGATAAAAAGCTGGTTAGCAGACATTAAGCAAAAAGTTGGAAAAAAAATAAATATTTTTCCAATTGGCAGGCAGTGACTAGTGGGGTGCTGCAGGGATCTGTGCTAGGAGCCCAACTTTTCCTATTGTATATTAATGATTTGGACAAGGGAAGTAAATACATTGGGCGAGATTCTCCGATCCCCCGCCGGGTCGGAGAATCGCCGGGGGCTGGCGTGAATCCCGCCCCCGCCGGTTGCCGAAGTCTCCAGCACCTGAGATTCGGTGGGGGTGGGTATCGCGCCACGTCGGTTGGCGGGCCCCCCCGCTCGATTCTCCGGCCCGGATGGGCCCAAGTCCCGCCGCTAAAATGCCTGTCCCGCCGGCGTAAATTAAACCACCTACCTTACCGGCGGGACAAGGCAGCGTGGGTGGGCTCCGGGGTCCTGGGGGGAGGCGCGGGGCGATCTGGCCCCGGGGGGTGCCCCCCACGGTGGCCTGGCCCGCGATCGGGGCCCATCGATCCGTGGGCGGGCCTGTGCCGTGGGGGCACTCTTTCCCTTCCGCCTCCACCATGGTGGAGACCGTGGCAGAGGCGGAAGTGACTCCCTCCACTGCGCATGCACGGGAATGCCGTCAGCGGCTGCTGACGCTCCTGCGCTTGCGCCGCCCGGAGATGTCATTTCCGCGCCAGCTGGCGGGGCACCAAAGGCCTTTTCCGCCAGCCGACCTAGCCCCTTAAGGTTGGGACGCACGATGCCCGTCTGATTTGCACCGTTTTGGGCGCCAGTCAGCGGACATCGTGCCGTTTCCGGAGAATTTCGCCCAGTATCTCCAAATTTTAGGTAATTTGGACATTTTGAATTCTCCTAACATCCCCCCCCCCCTCCGTGTACCCAAACAGATGCCGGAATGTGGCGACTAGGGGCTTTTCACAGTAACTTCATTGCAGTGTTAATGTAAGTCTACTTGTGACAATAAAGATTATTGAAATAATTTGCAGATGATACAAAGTTGGGTGGGAGAGTGAGCTGTGAGGAGGATGCAGAGATGGTTCAGCGGGATTTGGGCAGGCTGAGTGTGTGGGCACATGCATGGGAGATACGCCATAATGTGGAGAAATCATAGAATTTACAGTGCAGAAGGAGGCCATTCGGCCCATCGAGTCTGCACCGGCCCTTGGAAAGAGCACCCTACCCAAGCCCACACCTACACTCTATCTTTGTAACCCCAACTAATGTTTTTTGGACACTAAGGGCAATTTAGCACGGCCAATCCACCTAACCTGCACATCTTTAGACTGTGGGAGGAAACCGGAACACCCGAAGGAAACCCACGCAGACACGGGGAGAACGTGCAGACTCCACACAGACAGTGACCCAAGCTGGGAATGTAACCTGGGACCCTGGAGCTGTGAAGCAACTGTGCTAACAACTGTGCTGCCCACATGTGACGTTATCCACTTTGGTAGCAAAAATAAGAAGGCAGATTATTATTTGAATGGGTGTACGTTGAGAGAGGTGGATACTCAGCGAGACCTTGGTGTCCTTGAGGATCAGTCGCTGAAAGTAAGCGCGCAGGTACAGCAGGCAGTAAAGAAGGCAAATGCTATGTTGGCCTTCATAGCGAGAGGATTTGAGTCTAGGAATAGGGATGTTTTACTGCAATTGTAAGCAAGGCCACGCCTGGAGTATTTGTTCAGTTTTGGTGTCCTGAACTGAGGAAGAATGTTCTTGCTATGGAGGGAGTGCAGCGAAGATTTACCAGGCTGATTCCTGGGATGGCGGGACTGTCATATGAAGAGAGACTAAATTGGTTAGGATTATATTCATTGGTGTTCAGAAGAGTAAGAGGGGATCTCATAGAACCTTATAAAATTCTAACAGGATTAGACAGGGTAGATTCAGAAAGAATGTTCCCGATGGTGGGGGAGTCCAGAACTAGGGGTGATAGTTTGAAGACCGCGGTGAGGAGAAATTTCTTCACCCGGAGAGTGAAATTCACTACCACGAAAAGTAGTTGAGGCCAAAACGTTGTGTAATTTCAAGAAGGAATTGGATATTATTCTTGGGGCTAAAGTGATATGCGGGGGAAGGCAGGATGAGGGTATTGAATTTGATGACCTGCCATGATCATAATGAATGGCGGAGCAGGCTCGAAGGGCCAAATGGCCTCCCCCTGCTTCTATTCTCTATGTATGTTTCAAAGAGGAAACAATTTCTGTATGGACTTGACACATTCCAGCAAAGCGGCAAAGAAGAGAATCCAAGGGAGAGCTCCCTGGATAACTACATATATTTAAATTAAATTAAAACTTAAAATGGAGGCTGATGAGAAATGGCTGATTCATAATTCAATAGCAAACGAAGATGAATACATAAAGTACAAGGGAGAACTGAAAAATGAAATAATGGGGGCAATGAGCACATAGGAGAGATTGTGGGTAACATAAAAATGGAACCCTGAAGACTTTTTTATAAAACATATAAAAGGTAAAAAGAAGTCAAATGAGCGGTGGGGTCAATTAGAAACCAAAATGGAGAAACCTTTTATTCCTTTAGAAAATGTGTGCAATGCTAGCTACACCAACATTTACTGCCCATTCCTAATTACCCTTGGGAAGCTGGTGTTGAGCTGCCTTCTTGAGCGGTTGTAGACCCTGGGGTGTAGGTACACCCAAAGTGCTATTGGGAAGGGAGTTCCAGGATTTTGGCCCAGCGACAGTGAAGGAATGGCGATATATTTCCAAATCAGGATGGTAAGTGACTTAGAGGGGAATTGCCCAGAGATGGTGTTCCTGTGGGTATTTGCTGCCCTTGTCCTTCTAGATGGTAGTGGCCATGTGTTTGGAAGGTGCTGCCCAAGGAATCTCAGTGAGTTCCTGCAGTGCATCAGAGTAAACACTGTGGCCACTCTGCATTGGTGGCGGAGGGAGTGAATGTTTGTGGAAGCGGTGCCAATCCAGGGGCTTGTTTTGTCCTGGATTGTGTTGAGCTTGTTCACTGTTGTTGGAGCTGAACTCATCCAGTCAAGTGGAGTGTATTCCAGCACACTCTTGACTTGTGCCTTGCAGATGGTGGACAGGCTTTGGGGGGGTCAGGAGGTGAGTCACTCGCCCCAGGATTCCTAGCCTCTGACCTGCTCTTGTCATCACAGTATTTATGTGGATGATGCAGTTCAATTCCAGGTCAATGGTAACCCCTGGATGTTGATAGTGAGAGATTCAATAATGGTAATGCCATTAAATGTCAAGGGTTGCTGGTTAGATCTTCTCTTGTTGGAGATGGTCATTGCCTGGTTCTTGTGTGGCACGAAAGTTACTTGTCACTTGCCACCTCAAGCCTGGGTATTGTTCAGGTCTTGCTGCATTTAGACATGGGACTGTTTGTGGAGTCAAAGGACATGGCTGAGGTACTAAATGAATAGTTTCCACCTGTCTTCACAGTGATGTCCACGTTCAGGCTATCTATACTGATGAGATTACTACAACTGTCAGTACAGTCACAGCAAAGCATGGAGGTAGTAGAGAAAGTGAATAGGATAAAAACAGGTTAAAAAAAATGAAATAAGATCTAAACAAACAAAGTAGAAAAGACACCCAACTATGCTTCTAGCCAATAGAGGCCCTGGATACATTGCTGCTGGGGTATTTAATGGTGATACCATTAAATCTTGGGGGTGGTGTTTGGAGTTTCCTTTTTTTTTCTTTTTAAAAAATAAATTTAGAGCACCCAATTATTTTTTCCCAATTAAGGGGCAATTTAGCGTGGCCAATCTACCTACCCTGCACATCTTTGGGTTGTGGGGGCGAAACCCACGCGAAGATGGGGAGAATGTGCAAACTCCACACGGACAGTGACCCAGAGCCGAGATGGAACCTGGGACCTCGGCGCCATGAGGCAGCAATGCTAACCACTGCGCCACCGTGCTGTCCGTTGGGACTTTAATTGAGGGAGATATTCAGTACTGGACACTTGTATGGTACAAATGTAATTTGCCACTTATCAACCCAAAATCAATATGTTGTCCATGTCATGGGCAACTTTGAGGGGGAGGGATGTCAGAACCCACCGTGAGGGACCTGTAGGGTGGGGATGATTGTCTTCCCCATGTCTTTCGCGTAGTACCAGCTCCCTCGTTAAGGAGGCGGGGTAAACCCTATCCATATTGGATATCAAATCGGTCAGTTCGGCAGTGACCATGAAGACCCGGTTGGGATCTACTGGGAGCTGTGTGTTATAGCCTTGTAAAACCTACATTTCTTTCATACAACTCAGTGTGGACTCTCCGTGACTCATAAAAGTTATCACATTGCTCTTCACAAGAGTTTGCTGTGTAAAATAATGGTTGCGGTGGGCGGAATTTTACTGTCCCATCATGGCTGGGCCAAAAAATGCGGAGAGCAGGGCAGATTCAGGGCAGCACGGTAGCACTGTGGATAGCACAAATGCTTCACAGCTCCAGGGTCCCAGGTTCGATTCCCGGCTTGGGTGACTGTCTGTGCGGAGTCTGCACATCCTCCCCGTGTGTGCGTGGGTTTCCTCCGGGTGCTCCGGTTTCCTCCCACAGTCCAAAGATGTGCGGGTTAGGTGGATTGGCCATGCTAAATTGCCCATAGTGTCCACAAATTGCCCTTAGGGTTGGGTGGGGTTACTGGGTTATGGGGATAGAGTGGAGGTGTAGACCTTGGGTAGGGTGCTCTTTCCAAGAGCCGGTGCAGACTCGATGGGCCGAATGGCCTCCTTCTGCACTGTAAATTCTATGATTCTATGATTCTATGAGCCATTCAAAGCTCCATTGACAGTAAGTTTTAAGGTACTGTTGGATAAAGATAAGAGTGGACCTCGAGTGAAGGTGCTAAATTGGGGGAAGGCTACTTATAACAATGTTAGGCAAGAACTGAAGAATCTAGATTGGGGCAGATGTTCGAGGGTAAATCAACATCTGGCATGTGGGAGGCTTTCAAATGTCAGTTGATAGGGATTCAGGACCAGCACGTTCCTGTGAGGAAGAAGGATAAGTATGGCAAGTTATGGGAACTTTGGGTAACGAGGGATATTGTGAGCCGAGTCCAAAAGAAAAAGAAAGCATTTGTAAGGGATAGAGGCAAGGGAGGAAATTGCTGGGGCCTTGACAGAAATGTTTGTATCCTCACTGGCTGCAGGTGAGGTGCCAGAGGCCTGGAGATTAGCTAATGTTGTTCCTTTGTTTAAGAAGGGTAGCAAGGATAATCCAGGAAATTACAGGCCGGTGAGCCTTACATCAGTGGTAGGGAAATTATTGGAGAGGATTCTTCAAGATTGGATTTACTCCCATTTGGAAGCAAGTGGACATATTAGCGAGAGGCAGCATGGTTTTGTGATGGGGAGGTCGTGTCTCACTAACTTGATCGAGTTTTTCGAGGAAGTGACGAAGATGATTGATGAATGTAGGTCAGTGGATCGGCATCTCTTTTATGGGCAGCATGGTAGCACAGAGCGCCAGGGTCCCAGAATCGATTCTCCACTGGGTCACTGTCTGTGCGGAGTCTGCATGTTCTCCCCGTGTCTACGTGGATTTCCTCCGGGTGCTCTGGTTTCCTCCCACAGTTCAAAAACATGCAGGTTAGGTGGATTGGCCATGCTAAATTGCCCTTAGTGTCCAAAAAGGTTAGGAGGGGTTATTGGGTTACGGGGATAGGGTGGAAGTGAGGACTTAAGTGGGTCGGTGCAGACTCGATGGACCGAATGGCCTCCTTCTGCACTATTCTATGTTCTATGTTCTCTGGATGTTGTATACATGGACTTCAGTAAGGCCTTTGACAAGGTCCCTCATGGCAGACGAGTACAGAAGGTGAAGTCACACGGATCAGTAGTGAGCTGGCAAGATGGATACAGAACTGGCTTGGTCATAGAAGACAGAGGGTAGCAGTGGAAGGGTGCTTTTCTGAATGGAGGGCTGTGATAAGTGGTGTTCCGCAGGGATCAGTGCTGGGACCTTTGTTGCTTGTAGTGCATATATATATATGATTTGGAGGAAAATGTAATTCGTCTGGTTAGTAAGTTTGCAGTCGACACAAATGTTGGTAGAGTTGCGGATAGTGAGGACTATCAGAGGACACAGCAGGATTTAGATCGGTTGGAGACTGGGTGGAGAGATGGCAGATGGAATTTAATCTGGACAAATGTGAGGTAATGCATTTTGGAAGGTCTAATGCAGGTAGGAAATATACAGTAAATGGCAGAACCCTTAATAGTATTGACAGGCAGAGGGATCTGGGATGACAGGTCCACAGGTCACAGAAAGTGGCAATGCAGTGGAGAAGGTAATCAACAGGCATACGGCATGCTTGCCTTCATCGGCTGGGGCATTGAGTATAAAAATTGGCAAGTCACGCTGCAGCTGTATAGAACCTTAGTTAGGCCACACTTGGAATATAGTGTTCAATTCTGGTCACCACACTACCAGAAGGATGTGGAGGCTTTGGAGAGGGTACAGAAGAGGTTTACCAGGATGTTGCCTGGTATGGAGGGCATTTGCTATGAGGAGCGGTTGGATAAACTCGGTTTGTTCTCACTGGAACAACGGAGGTTAAGGGGCGACCTGATAGAAGTCTACAAAATGATGAGGGGCATAGACAGAGTGGATAGTCAGAAGCTTTTCCCTAGGGTGGAAGAGTCAAATATTAAGGGACATAGGTTTAAGGTGCAAGGGGCAAAGTTTAGAGGAGATGTGCGAGGGCAGCACGATAGCATAGTGGTTAGCACTGTGGCTTCACAGCTCCAGGGTCCCAGGTTCGATTCCCTGCTGGGTCACTGTCTGTGCGGAGTCTGCACGTTCTCCCCGTGTTTGCGTGGGTTTCCTCCGGGTGCTCCGGCTTCCTCCCACAGTCCAAAGATGTGCGGGTTAGGTGGATTGGCCATGCTAAATTGCCCTTATTGTCCTTAAAGGTTAAGTAGGGGTTACGGGAATCGGGTAGATATGTGGGCTTGAGTAGGGTGCTCTTTGTAAGGGCTGTTGCAGACTCGATGGGCCGGGTGGCCTCCTTCTGCACTGTAAATTCTATGATCTATGAAGTTTTTTACACAGAGGGTAGAGGGTGCCTGGAACTCGCTGTCGGAGAAGGTGGTGGAAGCAGGTGTGATAGTGACGTTTAAGGGGTGTCTTGACAAATACATGAACAAGACTGAAATTGAGTGATACGGATCCTGGAAGTAGCAGAAGATTTTAGGTTAGTCGGGCAGCATGGTTGGCACGGGCTTGGAGGGCCAAAGAGCCTGTTCCTGTGCTGTAGTTTTCTTCATTCTTTGACTTTGGCAGGACTGGAAAACACCACCGATAGCAGGGCTTTAAAATTCTGCCGTCTCTCCACGTTACAACAAATGCTGACCTAGCCAGTGAAGCCCACATCTCGTAAAAAAAGAATGAATAAAAAATGAACAATGGCTGCACTTCAAAAGTACTTCATTGGGACATGGTGTGTAGATAAGGGTAGTGCAGTTGATGTTATTCATATGGATTTCAGCAAAGCCTTTGACAAGGTCCCACATGGGAGACTTATAAAGAAGGCAATGCACATGGGACACAGGGGAACTTGAGAAGGTGGATTCAAAGCTGGCTGAGCTGTAGGAGACAGAGGGTGATGACAGACGGCTGCTGTAGTGACTGGGAGCCAGTGTCCAGTGGCGGACCACAAGGGTCTGTGTTGGGTCCCCTATTATTCGTCATTTATATAAATGACATAGATGACTATGTGGGGGGTAGGATCAGTAAGTTTGCGGGTGACACAAAGATAGGCCGGCTGGTTAACAATGAGGTTGAGTGTCTTGGGTTACAGGAAGATATAAACGGGATGGTCAAATGGGCAGAAAAGTGGCAGATGGAATTAAAACCTGAAAAGTGTGAGGTATACACTTTGATGGAGCAATTTTACAAGAAAGTATTCAATGAATGGCCTGACACTGGGAAGTTCTAAAGAACAAAGAGATCTTGGCATGTTTGTAAATAGATCTCTGAAGGCAGAAGGGTAGGTGAAGAGGGTAGTGAAAAAGGCACATAGGACACTTGAGGCATAGATCACTAAACCAGGGAGGTCATGTTGGCGTTGTATGGAACTTTGGTGAGGCCACAGTGGGAATACTGTGTGCAGTTTTGGTCACCACATTATAGGAAGGATGTGATTGCACTGGAGGGGGTGCAGAGGCAATTCACCAGGATGTTGCCTGGGATGGAAAACTTAAGTTACGAAAGAGGTTGGATAGGCTTGGGTTGATTTTGCTCGAGCAGAGAAGACTGAGGGGTGACCAGATCGAGGTGTACGAGATTATGAGGGGCATAGGCAGGGTGAATAAGGAACAGCTGTTCCCCTTATTTGAAGGGTCAGTCACGAGGGGACACAAGGTCAAAGTGAGGGGTGGGGGGTTTGGGGGGATGTGAGGAAAAACCGTTTTACCGAGACGGTGGTGACGGTCTGGAATGCACTGCCTGGGGGTTGTGGTAGAGGCGGGTTGCCTCACATCCTTTAAAAAGTGCCTGGATCAGCACTTGGCATGCCATAACATTCAAGGCTATGAGCCAAATGCAGGCAAATGGGATTAGGGAGACAGGTCAGGTGTTTTTCATGCATCAACGCAGACCCGATGGGCCGAAGGGCCACTTGTGCACTGTGATACTGTGACATGTTGAGATCGCTAAAGGTGCTATACAGATGCAAGTCTTTCATTTTGTTCTTTCGCTCTCCAGCTGTACCACATTCCATGAATAAATGCAAAATGAAAAACGTATCGGAGACTGCACTGCAACTGGTCAATCCGTAGGCAGCCAAATCTGAAATCAAAGGTCTGTCATAATGCATCACCGCTCCTGGGTTTGCAATCTGGAAAAAGTAACTTACTTCACATGGAGAGGAGCAGCAGTGCTGGAAAACATTCAGTTATTCAGCCCGGCCTGTCCTCGCACTGTTAAGCATACAAATACGACAGATAATAACCCTTCTGTTCAAAATTATTCACTGAATTATTGATTTGCTTTTACGCTATTTCTAGATCTTTTCAACTGACATTTTTGTGGGGGGTTTTTTCCTCTCGACATTCTTCTTTCATTGCAGCTCTCCACACTGATGACATCATTGGAGGAAATAGCTTTGAAGACTTACTAACTGTGACAATGTGAGACAGCTAAATTAGCGACAGTGGGGGCAGTCATGGACCCAGCATGGTTCAAAGAGCTTGTCATTTCAACTGTGCATATTGAATTCATCTCCATCACAATCAGAGCTGTCAGCGCTGGGAAATCCCATACAGGAATTTCTAACAGGAAGAAAGGCCTGGATTGTGGATACCATTTAAACATATGAAGCTCGCTTTATTTGGTTTTATCAACTTGACATATTTGAAACTTGGGCCGTGGTTTAACGGAGCCTGCCGGAGTGATCTTGATGATGGGGGCGGCGAGGGGGGTTGGGGGGGGGCGCAGAATTGGGCGTCAGGAAACTGTCCAAAATTTAGTGAGGAACTGGAAGGGGCCAATACAGGAAACCCACCCACTGGTGGAAGAATTTCAATTTGGTTCATTAAATGAACCTCATAAAGCCAATTATCCATGAGCCCACCAGAATTTTTTACACAGAGGGTAGTGGGTGCCTGGAACTCGCTACCGCAGGAGGTGGTGGAAGCAGGGACGACAGTGACATTTAAGGGGCACCTTGACAAATACATGAAAAGGATGGGAATAGAGGGATACGGACCCAGGAAGTGTAGAAGATTGTAGTTTAGACGGGCAGCATGGTCGGCACAGGCTTGGAGGGCCGAAGGGCCTGTTCCTGTGCTGTACTTTTCTTTGTTCTTTGTTCTTTGTTGAATTTACTGGCTCAGAGACGTAATGGGACTCTCCACTCCCAACACCCCCAAACTCCCTGCAACCACCCCTAACCCCAGCTAGCCTGCCCCACAACATCCCCCAACTTCTATTCAACCTTCCCCAACCATCCTTAATCCCCATTCAACCACCCCCAACCCCCATCTGACCTCCCCCACAACTTCCCCGAACCCCTATTCAACCTCCCCCCAACCACTCCTAACCCCAATCCAGCCACCCGCAACCACTTCTAACCTCAGCTAGCCTGCCCCACAACCTCCCCTAACCTTCTCTAACCCCTATTCAACCTTCCCCCAGACACCCCCAACCCCCAGCTAGCCTCCCCCACAACATCCCCCACCCCCTATTCAATCTCCCCCAACCACTCCTAACCCCCATCCAGCCATCCGCAATCACCCCAAACCCCAGCTAGCCTACCCCACAACCACCCCCAACCCCTATTCAACCTCCCCAACCTTGTCTAACTCCTATTCAGCCTCCCCCAACCTTCTCTAACCACCATCCAATCACCCCCAAACTCCCTGCAACCACCCCTAACCCCAGCTAACCTCCCCACAACATCCCAACCCCTATTCAACCTCCCCAATCTCCTCTAACCCCTATTCAACCACCCCCCCAACCACTCCTAACCACTCATCTAACCTCCCCCAACCCACTATTCAACCTCCCCTAACCTTCTCTAACCCCTATTCAACCTTCCCCAACCTTTGGTCCTGTGGAAGATGAGAAGGGAGATTTAATAATAGGAGACGGGGAAATGGCTGAGGAGCTGAACAGGTTTTTTGGGTCAGTCTTCACAGTGGAAGACACAAATAACATGCCAGTGACTGATGGAAATAAAGATATGATAGGTGAGGACCTTCAGATGATTGTAATCACTAAGGAGGCAGTATTGGGCAAGCTAATGGGGCTAAAGGTAGACAAGTCTCCTGGCCCTGATGGGATGCATCCCAGAGTGTTAAAAGAGATGGCTAGGGAAATTGTAAACGCACTAGTGATAATTTATCAAAATTCACTAGACTCTGGGGTGGTCCCAGAGGATTGGAAAGTAGCAAACATGACACCACTGTTTAAAAAAGGAGGTCGGCAGAAAGTGGGTAATTATAGGCCGGTAAGCTTAACTTTGGTTGTAGGGAAAATGCTGGAATCTATCATTAAGGAGGAAATAGCGGGGCACCTGGAGGGAAATTGTCCCATTGGGCAGATGCAGCATGGGTTCATAAAGGGTAGGTCGTGTCTGACTAATTTGGTAGAATTTTTTGAGGACGTTACCAGTGCAGTAGATAATGGGGAGCCAATAGATGTGGTATATCTGGATTTCCAGAAAGCTTTTGACAAGGTGCCACACAAAAGGTTGCTGCATAAACTAAAGATGCATGGCATTGAGGGTAAAGTGGTAGCATGGGTAGAGGATTGGTTAATTAACAGAAAGCAGAGAGTGGGGATAAATGGGTTTTTCTCTGGTTGGCAACCTGTAACTAGTGGGGTCCCTCAAGGATCAGTGTTGGGCCCGCAGTTGTTCGCAATTTACATGGATGATTTGGAGTTGGGGACCAAGTGCAATGTGGCAAAGTTTGCAGATGACACGAAGATGAGTGGCAAAGCAAAAAGGGCAGAGGATACCGGAAGTCTGCAGAGGGATTTGGATAGGTTAGGTGAATGGGCTAGGGTCTGGCAGATGGAATTCAATGTTGCCAAGTGTGAGGCTATCCATTTTGGGAGGAATAAGAGCAGAATGGATTATTATTTAAACGGTAAGATGTTAAAACATGCTGCTGTGTCGAGGGACCTGGGTGTGCTGGTGCACGAGTCGCAAAATGTTGGTGTGCAGGTGCAACAGGTGATTAAGAAGGCTAATCGAGTTTTGTCTTTCATTGCTAGAGGGATGGAGTTCAAGACTAGGGAGGTTATGCTGCAATTGTATAAGGTGTTGGTGAGGCCACATCTGGAGTATTGTGTTCAGTTTTGGTCTCCGTACCTGAGAAAGGACATATTGGCACTGGAGGGAGTGCAGAGGAGATTCACTAGGTTGATCCCAGAGTTGAGGGGATTAGATTATGATGAGAGGTTGAGTAGACTGGGACTGTACTCATTGGAGTTTAGAAGGATGCGGGGGGATCTTATTGAAACATATAAAATTATGAAGGGAATAGATAGGATAGATGCGGGCAGGTTGTTTCCACTGGTCGGGGAAAGCAGAACTAGGGGGCATAGCCTCAAAATAAGGGGAAGTAGATTTAGGACTGAGTTTAGGAGGAACTTCTTCACCCAAAGGGTTGTGAATCTCTGGAATTCCTTGCCCAGTGAAGCAGTTGAGGCTCCTTCTTTAAACGTTTTAAAGAAAAAGATAGATACCTTTCTAACGAATAAAGGGATTCGGGGATATGGTGTACGGGCCGGAGAGTGGAGCTGAGTCCACAAAAGATCAGCCATGATCTCATTGAATGGCGGAGCAGGCTCGAGGGGCCAGATGGACTACTCCTGTTCCTAGTTCTTATGTTCTTATGTAACCTCCTCTAACTCCCATCCAACCCCCCCACAACTTCCCCCAAACCCCCAAACCCCCAACTCCCATCCAATCTTCCCCTCAACTTCCCCCAACCCGGAGTGAACCTCCCCCAGTCTCCTCTAAACCCAATCCAATCTCCTCCTGACCTCCGTTAACTTCCATTCAACCAGCCTTAAACCTCTGCCCAAACCCCTCCTAACCCCCATCCAACCTCCGCTTGGCCACGTGGATGTGATTCGTGCACTCCCCCCCATGTACCGGCCACACCTAGCCTCTACCCCTACTCACCCTCGCCGCCATCATATGAGCCCTATGTCCCACTTTAAATTGAATGCTGCCTCCACTGCCCCCCCTCCCCCCCCCCCCCCGCGCCTCCACCCTTAAGGCCGACACCACCACTGGGCTCACGGAGTACCTGGCCGCCCTCAGTTGCTGATGCTGCTTCTCACCTTCGGACAGTTTTGTGATTTTCTGACAGGCTTCCAAAAATAGAACAATAGAATTGCGAAGTTGCGGGAATGTCGGAAGTAGCAGCAGCACCTCGTGAAACTCAGAATTCTTAGCCTGGCTGATCAGTATTGTGAGCCTGTCTTTCAGGCCTGCAGCTCTGGTTCCTCAGCATGGATGACAAGAAAGTGTAACACAGGCCTCGACACTCCCCCCAGATCCCGAGCCACCAACGAGTCCCGGTGTTTGGCACCATTTACACTCCCCTCTCTCAGGCTCTGCCTGGTTGCACTGCACACTGTTGTTATCATTAATAGCTCAGCCTATGGAGGTGATTTTGACCCTGCGTTGGCCATCAGTACAAAAGGCAATTGGGGCCCAAAATCCTGTGAGAGTCGGGAAACGAGGTTCTCGCCAGTGAGGTTCTCCGTCCCTTCTTCATTGACATATCAAGGTTTTAATATAGGTTCATAAATTTCAATGCCATTAAAGGGTTTGCCAGCCTCATGCTTGTCCCCCACCCGCCTCACTGAATATTTATACCAGCCCGCTGGCACTGCCTCCTGGCAGTAAGCACTGGCATGGCTTGGCATTTACCCTGGCACTGACCCAGCAGTGTCGGATTGGCAGTGCCAGTTTGACAGTTCCAGATTGACATTGTCAGGGATGGGTCCTCCATTGTATTGGGTGCAGATTATTTTTCAGGCCACCGTATTGAGTGAAGATCATTATGCACCAGTGTCTTGTGCGTAGATTTAGTTTATTGAGTGTAGATTATTATCCAGCTCACTGTATTGTGTGTAAATTATTTTTCACACAGGTTATCGAGTCTAGATCATTTCCCACCCAGTTTATATAATGTAGATTATTATCTGCTCCTGTTTGTTGAGTGTAGATTATTATCCAGCCCAGTGTATTGAGCGTAGATTATTATCCCACCCAGTGTGTTGAGTGTAGATTATTATCCAGCCCAGTGTATTGAGCGTAGGTTATTATCCCAGCCAGTGTGTTGAGTGTAGATTATTATCCAGCCCAGTGTATTGAGCGTAGATTATTATCCCACCCAGTGCATTGAGCAAAGATTATTATCGAGCCCAGTATATTGAGTGTAGTTTATCATCCCATCCAGTGTATTGAGTGTAGATTATTATACACCCAGTGTTTTGAGTGTAGATTATTATCCACCCAGTGTATTGAGTGTAGATTATTATCCACCCAGTGTATTGAGTGTAGATTAATATCCACCCAGTGTATTGAGAGTAGATTATTATCCACCCAGTGTATTGAGTGTAGATTATTATCCACCCAGTGTATTGAGTGTAGATTATTATCCACCCAGTGTGTTGAGTGCAGATTATTATCCACGCAGTGCATTGAGCAAAGATTATTATCCACCCAGTGTATTGAGTGTAGATTATTATCCACCCAGTGTATTGAGTGTAGATTATTATCCACCCAGTGTATTGAGTGTAGATTATTATCCACCCAGTGTATTGAGTGTAGATTATTATCCACCCAGTGTATTGAGTGTAGATTATTATCCACCCAGTGTATTGAGTGTAGATTATTATCCACCCAGTGTATTGAGTGTAGATTATTATCCACCCAGTGTATTGAGTGTAGATTATTTTCCACCCAGTGTATTGAGTGTAGATTATTATCCACCCAGTGTATTGAGTGCAGATTATTATCCACGCAGTGCATTGAGCAAAGATTATTATCCAATCCAGTGTATTGAGTGTAGATTATTATCCACCCAGTGTATTGAGTGTAGATTATTATCCACCCAGTGTATTGAGTGCAGATTATTATCCACGCAGTGCATTGAGCAAAGATTATTATCCACCCAGTGTATTGAGTGTAGATTATTATCCACCCAGTGTATTGAGTGTAGATTATTATCCACCCAGTGCATTGAGTGTAGATTATCATCCCATCCAGTGTATTGAGTGTAGATTATTATTCCACATAGTGTATTGAATGTAGATTATTACCCTCACAGTATATTGAGTGTAGATTATTTTCCCACACAGTGTATTGAGTGTAGATTATTATCTACCCAGTGTATTGAGTGAAGAGTATTATCCTCACAGTGTATTCAGTGTAAATTATTACCCTCACAGTGTATTGAGTGTAGATTATTTTCCCACACAGTGTATTGAGTGAAGATTATTACCCTCACAGTGTATTGAGTGCAGATTATTACCCTCACAGTGTACTGAGTGTAGATTATTTTCCCACAAAGTGTATTGAGTGTAGATTATTATCGACCCAGTGTATTGAGTGAAAAGTATTATCCTCACAGTGTATTCAGTGTAGATTATTATCTACCCAGTGTATTGAGTGAAGATTATTACCCTCACAGTATATTGAGTGTAGATTAATTTCCCAAACAGTGTATTGAGTGTAGATTATAATCCTCACAGTGTATTGAGTGAAGAGTATTATCCTCACAGTGTATTGAGTGTAGATTATTTTCCCACGCAGTGTATAGAGTGTAGATTATTATCTACCCAGTGTATTGAGTGAAGAGTATTGTCCTCACAGTGTATTCAGTGTAGATTATTATCCTCACAGTGTATTGAGTGAAGATTATTATCCTCACAGTGTATTGAGTGTAGATTATTACCCTCACAGTGTATTGAGTGTAGATTATTTTCCCACAAAGTGTATTGAGTGTAGATTATTATCTACCCAGTGTATTGAGTGAAGAGTATTATCCTCACAGTGTATTCAGTGTAGATTATTATCTACCCAGTGTATTGAGTGAAGATTATTACGCTCACAGTGTATTGAGTGTAGATTATTTTCCCACACAGTGTATTGAGTGTAGATTATTATCCTCACAGTGTATTGAGTGAACAGTATTATCCTCACAGTGTATTTAGTGTAGGTTATTACCCTCACAGTGTATTGAGTGTAGACTATTTTCCCACACAGTGTATTGAGTGTAGATTTTTATCCTCACAGTGTATTGAGTGAAGAGTATTATCTACCCAGTGTATTGAGTGAAGAGTATTATCCTCACAGTGTATTCAGTGTAGATTATTACCCTCACAGTGTATTTAGTGTAGTTTATTTTCCCACAAAGTGTATTGAGTGAAGGGTATTATCCTCACAGTGTATTCAGTGTAGATTATTACCCTCACAGTGTATTGAGTGAAGAGTATTATCCTCACAGTGTATTGAGTGTAGATTATTATCCTCACAGTGTATTGAGTGTAGATTATTATCCTCACAGTGTATTGAGTGAAGATTATTATCCTCACAGTTTATTGAGTGAAGATTATTATCCTCACAGTGTATTGAGTGTCGATTATTATACTCATAGTGTATTGAGTGTAGGTAATTATCCTCACAGTGTATTGAGTGAAGATTATTATCCTCACACTGTACTGAATGTAGATTATTATCCTCACAGTGTATTGAGTGTAGATTACTATCCACACAGTGTATTGAGTGAAGATTATGATCCAGCCCAGAGTATTGAGCGTAGATTATTATCTACCCAGTGTATTGAGTGAAGAGTATTATCCTCACAGTGTATTGAGTGAAGATTATTATCCTCACAGTGTATTGAGTGAAGATTATTATCCTCACAGTGCATTGGGTGAAGGTTGTTATCTTCACAGGGTATTAAGCGTAGATTATTACTCTCACAGTGTATTGAGTGTAGATTATTATCCTCACAGTGTATTGAGTGAAGATTAGAATCCTCACAGTGTATTGAGTGACGTTTATTATCCTCACAGTGTATTGAATGTAGTCTATTACCCTCACAGTATATTGAGTGAAGATTATTATCCACACAGTGTATTGAGTGTAGATTATTATCCTCACAGTGTATTGAGTGAGGATTATTATCCTCACAGTGTATTGAGTGTAGATTATTATCCAGCCCGGTGTACTAAGTGAAGATTATTATCCTCACAGTGTATTGAGTGAAGAATATTATCCTCACAGTGTATTGAGTGTGGATTACTATCCACACAGTGTATTGAGTGACGATTATTATCCACGCAGTGCATTGAGCAAAGATTATTATCCACCCAGTGTATTGAGTGTAGATTATTATCCACCCAGTGTATTGAGTGTAGATTATTATCCACCCAGTGCATTGAGTGTAGATTATCATCCCATCCAGTGTATTGAGTGTAGATTATTATTCCACATAGTGTATTGAATGTAGATTATTACCCTCACAGTATATTGAGTGTAGATTATTTTCCCACACAGTGTATTGAGTGTAGATTATTATCTACCCAGTGTATTGAGTGAAGAGTATTATCCTCACAGTGTATTCAGTGTAAATTATTACCCTCACAGTGTATTGAGTGTAGATTATTTTCCCACACAGTGTATTGAGTGAAGATTATTACCCTCACAGTGTATTGAGTGCAGATTATTACCCTCACAGTGTACTGAGTGTAGATTATTTTCCCACAAAGTGTATTGAGTGTAGATTATTATCGACCCAGTGTATTGAGTGAAAAGTATTATCCTCACAGTGTATTCAGTGTAGATTATTATCTACCCAGTGTATTGAGTGAAGATTATTACCCTCACAGTGTATTGAGTGTAGATTAATTTCCCAAACAGTGTATTGAGTGTAGATTATAATCCTCACAGTGTATTGAGTGAAGAGTATTATCCTCACAGTGTATTGAGTGTAGATTATTTTCCCACGCAGTGTATAGAGTGTAGATTATTATCTACCCAGTGTATTGAGTGAAGAGTATTGTCCTCACAGTGTATTCAGTGTAGATTATTATCCTCACAGTGTATTGAGTGAAGATTATTATCCTCACAGTGTATTGAGTGTAGATTATTACCCTCACAGTGTATTGAGTGTAGATTATTTTCCCACAAAGTGTATTGAGTGTAGATTATTATCTACCCAGTGTATTGAGTGAAGAGTATTATCCTCACAGTGTATTCAGTGTAGATTATTATCTACCCAGTGTATTGAGTGAAGATTATTACGCTCACAGTGTATTGAGTGTAGATTATTTTCCCACACAGTGTATTGAGTGTAGATTATTATCCTCACAGTGTATTGAGTGAACAGTATTATCCTCACAGTGTATTTAGTGTAGGTTATTACCCTCACAGTGTATTGAGTGTAGACTATTTTCCCACACAGTGTATTGAGTGTAGATTTTTATCCTCACAGTGTATTGAGTGAAGAGTATTATCTACCCAGTGTATTGAGTGAAGAGTATTATCCTCACAGTGTATTCAGTGTAGATTATTACCCTCACAGTGTATTTAGTGTAGTTTATTTTCCCACAAAGTGTATTGAGTGAAGGGTATTATCCTCACAGTGTATTCAGTGTAGATTATTACCCTCACAGTGTATTGAGTGAAGAGTATTATCCTCACAGTGTATTGAGTGTAGATTATTATCCTCACAGTGTATTGAGTGTAGATTATTATCCTCACAGTGTATTGAGTGAAGATTATTATCCTCACAGTTTATTGAGTGAAGATTATTATCCTCACAGTGTATTGAGTGTCGATTATTATACTCATAGTGTATTGAGTGTAGGTAATTATCCTCACAGTGTATTGAGTGAAGATTATTATCCTCACACTGTACTGAATGTAGATTATTATCCTCACAGTGTATTGAGTGTAGATTACTATCCACACAGTGTATTGAGTGAAGATTATGATCCAGCCCAGAGTATTGAGTGTAGATTATTATCTACCCAGTGTATTGAGTGAAGAGTATTATCCTCACAGTGTATTGAGTGAAGATTATTATCCTCACAGTGTATTGAGTGAAGATTATTATCCTCACAGTGCATTGGGTGAAGGTTGTTATCTTCACAGGGTATTAAGCGTAGATTATTACTCTCACAGTGTATTGAGTGTAGATTATTATCCTCACAGTGTATTGAGTGAAGATTAGAATCCTCACAGTGTATTGAGTGACGTTTATTATCCTCACAGTGTATTGAATGTAGTCTATTACCCTCACAGTATATTGAGTGAAGATTATTATCCACACAGTGTATTGAGTGTAGATTATTATCCTCACAGTGTATTGAGTGAGGATTATTATCCTCACAGTGTATTGAGTGTAGATTATTATCCAGCCCGGTGTACTAAGTGAAGATTATTATCCTCACAGTGTATTGAGTGAAGAATATTATCCTCACAGTGTATTGAGTGTGGATTACTATCCACACAGTGTATTGAGTGACGATTATTATCCTCACAGTTTATTGAGAGAAGATTATTATCCTCACAGTGTATTGAGTGTAGATTATTATCCTCACAGTGCATTGAGTGAAGATTATTATCCTCACAGTGTATTGAGTGTAGATTATTATCTACCCAGTGTATTGAGTGAAGATTATTATCCTCAAAGTGTATTGAGTGAAGATTATTATCGTCACAGTGTATTGAGTGTAGATTATTAGCCTCACATTGTATTGAGCGTAGATTATTATCCTCACAGTGTATTGAGTGAAGATTATTATCCTCACAGTGTATTGAGTGTAGATTATTACCCTCACAGTGTATTGAGTGTAGATTATTTTCCCACACAGGTTATTGAGTGTAGATTATTATCTACCCAGTGTATTGAGTGAAGAGTATTATCCTCACAGTGTATTCAGTGTAGATTATTATCTACCCAGTGTATTGAGTGAAGATTATTACCTTCACAGTGTATTTAGTGTAGATTATTATCCTCACAGTGTATTGAGTGTAGATTATTATCCTCACAGTTTATTGAGTGTAGATTATTATCCTCACAGTGTATTGAATGTAGAGTATTATCCTCACAGTGTATTTAGTGTAGATTACTATCCACACAGTGTATTGAGTGAAGATTATTATCCAGCCCAGAGTATTGACTGTAGATTAGTATCTACCCAGTGTATTGAGTGAAGAGTGTTATCCTCACAGTGTATTGAGTGAAGATTATTATCCTCACAGTGTATGGAGTGTAGATTATTATCCTCACAGTGTATTGAGTGAAGATTATTATCCTCACAGTGCATTGAGTGAAGGTTGTTATCTTCACAGGGTATTGAGCGTAGATTATTATCCTCACCGTGTATTGAGTGTAGATTATTATCCTCACAGTGTATTGAGTGAAGGTTATAATCCTCACAGTGTATTGAGTGAAGTTTATTATCCTCACAGTTTATTGAATGTAGACTATTACCCTCACAGTATATTGAGTGAAGATTATTATCCACACAGTGTATTGAGTGTAGATTATTATCCTCACAGTGTATTGAGTGAGGATTATTATCCTCACAGTGTATTGAGTGTAGACTATTATCCAGCCCGGTGTACTAAGTGAAGATTATTATCCTCACAGTGTATTGAGTGAAGATTATTATCCTCACAGTGTATTGAGTGTAGATTACTATCCACACAGTGTATTGAGGGACGATTATTATCCTGACAGTGTATTGAGAGAAGATTATTATCCTCACAGTGTATTGAGTGTAGATTATTATCCTCACAGTGCATTGAGTGAAGATTATTATCCTCACAGTGTATTGAGTGTAGATTATTATCTACCCAGTGTATTGAGTGAAGATTATTATCCTCACAGTGTATTGAGCGAAGATTATTATCCTCACAGTGTATTGAGTGTAGATTATTAGCCTCACAGTGTATTGAGTGAAGATTATTTTCCCACACAGTGTATTCAGTGTAGATTATTATCTACCCAGTGTATTGAGTGAAGATTATTACCCTCACAGTGTATTGAGTGTGGATTATTTTCCCACACAGTGTATTGAGTGTAGATTATTATCCCCACAGTGTATAGAGTGAAGAGTATTATCCTCACAGTGTATTGAGTGTAGATTATTTTCCCACACAGTGTATTGAGTGTAGATTATTATCTACCCAGTGTATTGAGTGAAGAGTATTATCCTCACAGTCTATTCAGTGTAGATTATTACCCTCACAGTGTATTGAGTGGAGATTGTTTTCCCACACAGTGTATTGAGTGAATATTATTATCCTCACAGTGTATTGAGTGTAGATTATTACCCTCACAGTGTATTGAGTGTAGATTATTTTCCCAAAAAGTGTATTGAGTGTAGATTATTATCTACCCAGTGTATTGAGTGAAGAGTATTATCCTCACAATGCATTCAGTGTAGATTATTATCTACCCAGTGTATTGAGTGAAGATTATTACGCTCACAGTGTATTGAGTGTCGATTATTTTCCCACACAGTGTATTGAGTGTAGATTATTATCCTCACAGTGTATTGAGTGAAGAGTATTATCCTCACAGTGTATTTAGTGTAGATTATTACCCTCACAGTGTATTGAGTGTAGACTATTTTCCCACACAGTGTATTGAGTGTAGATTTTTATCCTCACAGTGTATTGAGTGAAGAGTATTATCCTCACAGTGTAATCAGTGTAGATTATTACCCTCACAGTGTATTGAGTGTAGATTATTTTCACACAGTGTATTGAGTGTAGATTATTATCTACCCAGTGTATTGAGTGAAGAGTATTATCCTCACAGTGTATTCAGTGTAGCTTATTACCCTCACAGTGTATTGAGTGTAGATTATTTTCCCACACAGTGTATTGAGTGTAGATTATTATCCTCACAGTGTATTGAGTGAAAGTTATTATCCTCACAGTGTATTGAGCGTAGATTATTATCCTCACAGTGTATTGAGTGGAGATTATTATCTACCCAGTGTATTGAGTGAAGATTATTATCCTCACAGTGTATTGAGTGTAGATTATTATCCTCACAGTGTCTTGAGTGTAGATTATTATCCTCACAGTGTATTGAGTGAAGATTATTATCCTCACAGTTTATTGAGTGAAGATTATTATCCTCACAGTGTATTGAGTGTCCATTATTATACTCATAGTGTATTGAGTGTAGGTAATTATCCTCACAGTGTATTGAGTGAAGATTATTATCCTCACAGTGTACTGAATGTAGATTATTATCCTCACAGTGTATTGAGAGTGGATTACTATCCACACAGTGTATTGAGTGAAGATTATTATCCAGCCCAGAGTATTGAGTGTAGATTATTATCTACCCAGTGTATTGAGTGAAGAGTATTATCCTCACAGTGTATTGAGTGAAGATTGTTATCCTCACAGTATATGGAGTGTAGATTATTATCCTCACAGTGTATTGAGTGAAGATTATTATCCTCACAGTGCATTGAGTGAATGTTGTTATCTTCACAGGGTATTGACCGTAGATTATTATCCTCACAGTGTATTGAGTGTAGATTATTATCCTCACAGTGTATTGAGTGAAGATTATAATCCTCACAGTGTATTGAGTGAAGTTTATTATCCTCACAGTGTTTTGAATGTAGACTATTACCCTCACAGTATATTGAGTGAAGATTATTATCCACACAGTGTATTGAGTGTAGATTATTATCCTCACAGTGTATTGAGTGAGGATTATCATCCTCACAGTGTATTGAGTGTAGATTGTTATCCAGCCCGGTGTACTAAGTGAAGATTATTATCCTCACAGTTTATTGAGTGAAGATTATTATCCTCACAGTGTATTGAGTGTAGATTACTATCCACACAGTGTATTTAGTGACGATTATTATCCTCACAGTGTATTGAGAGAAGATTATTATCCTCACAGTGTATTGAGTGCAGATTATTATCCTCACAGTGCATTGAGTGAAGATTATTATCCACCCAGTGTATTGAGTGTAGATTATTATCCACCCAGTGTATTGAGTGCAGATTATTATCCACGCAGTGCATTGAGCAAAGATTATTATCCACCCAGTGTATTGAGTGTAGATTATTATCCACCCAGTGTATTGAGTGTAGATTATTATCCACCCAGTGCATTGAGTGTAGATTATCATCCCATCCAGTGTATTGAGTGTAGATTATTATTCCACACAGTGTATTGAATGTAGATTATTACCCTCACAGTATATTGAGTGTAGATTATTTTCCCACACAGTGTATTGAGTGTAGATTATTATCTACCCAGTGTATTGAGTGAAGAGTATTATCCTCACAGTGTATTCAGTGTAAATTATTACCCTCACAGTGTATTGAGTGTAGATTATTTTCCCACACAGTGTATTGAGTGAAGATTATTACCCTCACAGTGTATTGAGTGTAGATTATTACCCTCACAGTGTACTGAGTGTAGATTATTTTCCCACAAAGTGTATTGAGTGTAGATTATTATCGACCCAGTGTATTGAGTGAAAAGTATTATCCTCACAGTGTATTCAGTGTAGATTATTATCTACCCAGTGTATTGAGTGAATATTATTACCCTCACAGTGTATTGAGTGTAGATTATTTTCCCAAACAGTGTATTGAGTGTAGATTATTATCCTCACAGTGTATTGAGTGAAGAGTATTATCCTCACAGTGTATTGAGTGTAGATTATTTTCCCACGCAGTGTATAGAGTGTAGATTATTATCTACCCAGTGTATTGAGTGAAGAGTATTATCCTCACAGTGTAATCAGTGTAGATTATTACCCTCACAGTGTATTGAGTGTAGATTACTTTCCCACACAGTGTATTGAGTGTAGATTATTTTCACACAGAGTATTGAGTGTAGATTATTATCTACCCAGTGTATTGAGTGAAGAGTATTATCCTCACAGTGTATTCAGTGTAGATTATTACCCTCACAGTGTATTTAGTGTAGATTATTTTCCCACAAAGTGTATTGAGTGAAGAGTATTATCCTCACAGTGTATTCAGTGTAGATTATTACCCTCACAGTGTATTGAGTGTAGATTATTTTCCCACACAGTGTATTGAGTGAAGAGTATTATCCTCACAGTGTATTGAGTGTAGATTATTATCCTCACAGTGTATTGAGTGTAGATTATTATCCTCACAGTGTATTGAGTGAAGATTATTATCCTCACAGTTTATTGAGTGAAGATTATTATCCTCACAGTGTATTGAGTGTCGATTATTATACTCATAGTGTATTGAGTGTAGGTAATTATCCTCACAGTGTATTGAGTGAAGATTATTATCCTCACAGTGTACTGAATGTAGATTATTATCCTCACAGTGTATTGAGTGTAGATTACTATCCACACAGTGTATTGAGTGAAGATTATTATCCAGCCCAGAGTATTGAGTGTAGATTATTATCTACACAGTGTATTGAGTGAAGAGTATTATCCTCACAGTGTATTGAGTGAAGATTATTATCCTCACAGTGTATTGAGTGAAGATTATTATCCTCACAGTGCATTGGGTGAAGGTTGTTATCTTCACGGGGTATTAAGCGTAGATTATTACTCTCACAGTGTATTAAGTGTAGATTATTATCCTCACAGTGTATTGAGTGAAGATTAGAATCCTCACAGTGTATTGAGTGAAGTTTATTATCCTCACAGTGTACTGAATGTAGATTATTATCCTCACAGTGTATTGAGTGTAGATTACTATCCACACAGTGTATTGAGTGAAGATTATTATCCAGCCCAGAGTATTGAGTGTAGATTATTATCCTCACAGTGCATTGAGTGAAGATTATTATCCACCCAGTGTATTGAGTGTAGTTTATTATCCACCCAGTGTATTGAGTGCAGATTATTATCCACGCAGTGCATTGAGCAAAGATTATTATCCACCCAGTGTATTGAGTGTAGATTATTATCCACCCAGTGTATTGAGTGTAGATTATTATCCACCCAGTGCATTGAGTGTAGATTCTTATCCCATCCAGTGTATTGAGTGTAGATTATTATTCCACACAGTGTATTGAATGTAGATTATTACCCTCACAGTATATTGAGTGTAGATTATTTTCCCACACAGTGTATTGAGTGTAGATTATTATCTACCCAGTGTATTGAGTGAAGAGTATTATCCTCACAGTGTATTCAGTGTAAATTATTACCCTCACAGTGTATTGAGTGTAGATTATTTTCCCACACAGTGTATTGAGTGAAGATTATTACCCTCACAGTGTATTGAGTGTAGATTATTACCCTCACAGTGTACTGAGTGTAGATTATTTTCCCACATAGTGTATTGAGTGTAGATTATTATAGACCCAGTGTATTGAGTGAAAAGTATTATCCTCACAGTGTATTCAGTGTAGATTATTATCTACCCAGTGTATTGAGTGAAGATTATTACCCTCACAGTGTATTGAGTGTAGATTATTTTCCCAAACAGTGTATTGAGTGTAGATTATTATCCTCACAGTGTATTGAGTGAAGAGTATTATCCTCACAGTGTATTGAGTGTAGATTATTTTCCCACGCAGTGTATAGAGTGTAGATTATTATCTACCCAGTGTATTGAGTGAAGAGTATTATCCTCACAGTGTATTCAGTGTAGATTATTATCCTCACAGTGTATTGAATGAAGATTATTATCCTCACAGTGTATTGAGTGTAGATTATTACCCTCACAGTGTATTGAGTGTAGATTATTTTCCCACAAAGTGTATTGAGTGTAGATTATTATCTACCCAGTGTATTGAGTGAAGAGTATTATCCTCACAGTGTATTCAGTGTAGATTATTATCTACCCAGTGTATTGAGTGAAGATTATTACGCTCACAGTGTATTGAGTGTAGATTATTTTCCCACACAGTGTATTGAGTGTAGATTATTATCCTCACAGTGTATTGAGTGAACAGTATTATCCTCACAGTGTATTTAGTGTAGATTATTACCCTCACAGTGTATTGAGTGTAGACTATTTTCCCACACAGTGTATTGAGTGTAGATTTTTATCCTCACAGTGTATTGAGTGAAGAGTATTATCCTCACAGTGTAATCAGTGTAGATTATTACCCTCACAGTGTATTGAGTGTAGATTACTTTCCCACACAGTGTATTGAGTGTAGATTATTTTCACACAGTGTATTGAGTGTAGATTATTATCTACCCAGTGTATTGAGTGAAGAGTATTATCCTCACAGTGTATTCAGTGTAGATTATTACCCTCACAGTGTATTTAGTGTAGATTATTTTCCCACAAAGTGTATTGAGTGAAGAGTATTATCCTCACAGTGTATTCAGTGTAGATTATTACCCTCACAGTGTATTGAGTGTAGATTATTTTCCCACACAGTGTATTGAGTGAAGAGTATTATCCTCACAGTGTATTGAGTGTAGATTATTATCCTCACAGTGTATTTAGTGTAGATTATTATCCTCACAGTGTATTGAGTGAAGATTATTATCCTCACAGTTTATTGAGTGAAGATTATTATCCTCACAGAGTATTGAGTGTCGATTATTATACTCATAGTGTATTGAGTGTAGGTAATTATCCTCACAGTGTATTGAGTGAAGATTATTATCCTCACAGTGTACTGAATGTAGATTATTATCCTCACAGTGTATTGAGTGTAGATTACTATCCACACAGTGTATTGAGTGAAGATTATTATCCAGCCCAGAGTATTGAGTGTAGATTATTATCTACCTAGTGTATTGAGTGAAGAGTATTATCCTCACAGTGTATTGAGTGAAGATTATTATCCTCACAGTGTATTGAGTGAAGATTATTATCCTCACAGTGCATTGGGAGAAGGTTGTTATCTTCACAGGGTATTAAGCGTAGATTATTACTCTCACAGTGTATTGAGTGTAGATTATTATCCTCACAGTGTATTGAGTGAAGATTAGAATCCTCACAGTGTATTGAGTGAAGTTTATTATCCTCACAGTGTATTGAATGTAGTTTATTACGCTCACAGTATATTGAGTGAAGATTATTATCCACACAGTGTATTGAGTGTAGATTAGTATCCTCACAGTGTATTGAGTGAGGATTATTATCCTCACAGTGTATTGAGTGTAGATTATTATCCAGCCCGGTGTACTAAGTGAAGATTATTATCCTCACAGTGTATTGAGTGAAGAATATTATCCTCACAGTGTATTGAGTGTGGATTACTATCCACACAGTGTATTGAGTGACGATTATTATCCTCACAGTTTATTGAGAGAAGATTATTATCCTCAAAGTGTATTGAGTGTAGATTATTATCCTCACAGTGCATTGAGTGAAGATTATTATCCTCACAGTGTATTGAGTGTAGATTATTATCTACCCAGTGTATTGAGTGAAGATTATTATCCTCAAAGTGTATTGAGTGAAGATTATTATCGTCACAGTGTATTGAGTGTAGATTATTAGCCTCAGATTGTATTGAGTGAAGATTATTTTCCCACACAGTGTATTGAGTGTAGATTATTATCTACCCAGTGTATTGAGTGAAGAGTATTATCCTCACAATGTATTCAGTGTAGGTTATTACCCTCTCAGTGTATGGAGTGTAGATTATTTTCCCACACAGTGTATTGAGTGAAGATTATTATCCTCACAGTGTATTGAGTGTAGATTATTACCCTCACAGTGTATTGAGTGTAGATTATTTTCCCACACAGGTTATTGAGTGTAGATTATTATCTACCCAGTGTATTGAGTGAAGATTATTATCCTCACAGTGTATTAAGCGAAGATTATTATCCTCACAGTGTATTGAGTGTAGTTTATTAGCCTCACAGTGTATTGAGTGAAGATTATTTTCCCACACAGTGTATTCAGTGTAGATTATTATCTACCCAGTGTATTGAGTGAAGATTATTACCCTCACTGTGTATTGAGTGTAGATTATTTTCCCACACAGTGTATTGAGTGTAGATTATTATCCCCACAGTGTATTGAGTGAAGAGTATTATCCTCACAGTGTATTGAGTGTAGATTATTTTCCCACACTGTGTATTGAGTGTAGATTATTATCTACCCAGTGTATTGAGTGAAGAGTATTATCCTCACAGTGTATTCAGTGTAGATTAATACCCTCACAGTGTATTGAGTGGAGATTGTTTTCCCACACAGTGTATTGAGTGAAGATTATTATCCTCACAGTGTATTGAGTGTAGATTATTACGCTCACAGTGTATTGAGTGTAGATTATTTTCCCACACAGTGTATTGAGTGTAGATTATTATCCTCACAGTGTATTGAGTGAAGAGTATTATCCGCACAGTGTATTTAGTGTAGATTATTACCCTCACAGTGTATTGAGTGTAGACTATTTTCCCACACAGTGTATTGAGTGTAGATTTTTATCCTCACAGTGTATTGAGTGAAGAGTATTATCCTCACAGTGTAATCAGTGTAGATTATTACCCTCACAGTGTATTGAGTGTAGAGTATTTTCCCACACAGTGTATTGAGTGTAGATTATTTTCACACAGTGTATTGAGTGTAGATTATTATCTACCCAGTGTATTGAGTGAAGAGTATTATCCTCACAGTGTATTCAGTGTAGCTTATTACCCTCACAGTGTATTGAGTGTAGATTATTTTCCCAAACAGTGTATTGAGTGTAGATTATTATCCTCACAGTGTATTGAGTCAAAGTTATTATCCTCACAGTGTATTGAGCGTAGATTATTATCCTCACAGTGTATTGAGTGGAGATTATTATCTACCCAGTGTATTGAGTGAAGATTATTATCCTCACAGTGTATTGAGTGTAGATTATTATCCTCACAGTGTATTGAGTGTAGATTATTATCCTCACAGTGTATTGAGTGAAGATTATTATCCTCACAGTTTATTGAGTGAAGATTATTATCCTCACAGTGTATTGAGTGTCGATTATTATACTCATAGTGTATTGAGTGTAGGTAATTATCCTCACAGTGTATTGAGTGAAGATTATTATCCTCACAGTGTACTGAATGTAGATCATTATCCTCACAGTGTATTGAGTGTGGATTACTATCCACACAGTGTATTGAGTGAAGATTATTATCCAGCCCAGAGTATTGAGTGTAGATTATTATCTACCCAGTGTATTGAGTGAAGAGTGTTATCCTCACAGTGTATTGAGTGAAGATTATTATCCTCACAGTGTATGGAGTGTAGATTATTATCCTCACAGTGTATTGAGTGAAGATTATTATCCTCACATTGCATTGAGTGAAGGTTGTTATCTTCACAGGGTATTGAGCGTAGATTATTATCCTCACAGTGTATTGAGTGTAGATTATTATCCTCACAGTGTATTGAGTGAAGGTTATAATCCTCACAGTGTATTGAGTGAAGTTTATTATCCTCACAGTGTATTGAATGTAGACTATTACCCTCACAGTATATTGAGTGAAGATTATTATCCACGCAGTGTATTGAGTGTAGATTATTATCCTCACAGTGTATTGAGTGACGATTATTATCCTCACAGTGTATTGAGTGTAGACTATTATCCAGCCCGGTGTACTAAGTGAAGATCATTATCCTCACAGTGTATTGAGTGAAGATTATTATCCTCACAGTGTATTGAGTGTAGATTACTATCCACACAGTGTATTGAGTGACGATTATTATCCTGACAGTGTATTGAGAGAAGATTATTATCCTCACAGTGTATTGAGTGTAGATTATTATCCTCACAGTGTATTGAGTGTAGATTATTATCTACCCAGTGTATTGAGTGAAGATTATTATCCTCACAGTGTATTGAGCGAAGATTATTATCCTCACAGTGTATTGAGTGTAGATTATTAGCCTCACAGTGTATTGAGTGAAGATTATTTTCCCACACAGTGTATTCAGTGTAGATTATTATCTACCCAGTGTATTGAGTGAAGATTATTACCCTCACAGTGTATTGAGTGTAGATTATTTTCCCACACAGTGTATTGAGTGTAGATTATTACCCCCACAGTGTATTGAGTGAAGAGTATTATCCTCACAGTGTATTGAGTATAGATTATTTTCCCACACAGTGTATTGAGTGTAGATTATTATCTACCCAGTGTATTGAGTGAAGAGTATTATCCTCACAGTGTATTCAGTGTAGATTAATACCCTCACAGTGTATTGAGTGGAGATTGTTTTCCCACACAGTGTATTGAGTGAAGATTATTATCCTCACAGTGTATTGAGTGTAGATTATTACCCTCACAGTGTATTGAGTGTAGATTATTTTCCCACAAAGTGTATTGAGTGTAGATTATTATCTACCCAGTGTATTGAGTGAAGAGTATTATCCTCACAATGCATTCAGTGTAGATTATTATCTACCCAGTGTATTGAGTGAAGATTATTACGCTCACAGTGTATTGAGTGTAGATTATTTTCCCACACAGTGTATTGAGTGTAGATTATTATCCTCACAGTGTATTGAGTGAAGAGTATTATCCTCACAGTGTATTAAGTGAAGATTATTACCCTCACAGTGTATTGAGTGTAGATTATTATCCTCACAGTGTATTCAGTGTATATTATTATTCTCACAGTGTATTTAATGTAGATTATTATCCTCACAGTATATTGAGTGAAGATTATTATCAAGCCCAGTGTATTGGGTGTAGATTATTATCCTCACAGTTTATTGAGTGTTGATTATTATCCTCAAAGTGTATTGAGTGAAGATTATTTTACTCACAGTGTATTGAGAGAAGATTATTATGCACACCAGTGTTTTGAGTGAAGATTATTATCCTCACAGTGTATTGAGTGAAGATTATTATCCTCACAATATATTGAGTGTAGATTATTATCCTCACAGTGTATTGAGCGTAGATTATTATCCTCACAGTGTATTGAGTGAAGATTATTATCCTCGCAGTGCATTGAGTGAAGATTATTATCCACACAGTGTATTGAATTTAGATTATTATCCCACACAGTATAGTGAGTGAAGATTATCATCCTCAGAGTGTAATGAGTGTAGATTATTATCCTCACAGTGTATTGAGTGTAGATTATTATCCGCCCAGTGTATTGAGTGTAGATTATTATTCTCACAGTGAATTGAGTGTATGTTATTATTCTCACAGTGTATTGAGTGTAGATTCTTATTCTCACAGTGTACTGAGTGTAGATTATTATCCTCACAGTTTATTGAGTGAAGATTATTATCCTCACAGTGAATAGAGTGTAGATTATTATCCGCCCAGTGTATTGAGTGTAGATTATTATTCTCACAGTGTATTGAGTGTAGATTATTACCCTCACAGTGAATTGAGTGTAGATTATTATTCTCACAGTGTATTGAGTGTAGATTCTTATTATCACAGTGTACTGAGTGTCGATTATTATCCTCAGTGTATTGTGTGAAGATTATTATCCTCACCGTGTATTGAGTGTAGATTATTATCCTCACAGTGCATTGAGTGTAGCTTGTTATTCTCACAGTGTATTGAGTGTAGATTATTATTCTCACAGTGTACTGAGTGTAGATTATTATCCGCCCAGTGTATTGAGTGTAGATTATTATTCTCACAGTGTATTGAGTGTAGATTATTATTCGCCCAGTGTATTGAGTGTATATTATTATCCTCACAGTGTATTAAGTGAAGATTATTACCCTCACAGTGTATTGAGTGTAGATTATTATCCTCACAGTGTATTCAGTGTAGATTATTATTCTCACAGTGTATTTAATGTAGATTATTATCCTCACAGTATATTGAGTGAAGATTATTATCAAGCCCAGTGTATTGGGTGTAGATTATTATCCTCACAGTTTATTGAGTGTTGATTATTATCCTCAAAGTGTATTGAGTGAAGATTATTTTACTCACAGTGTATTGAGTGAAGATTATTATGCAGCCCAGTGTATTGAGTGAAGATTATTATCCTCACAGTGTATTGAGTGAAGATTATTATCCTCACAATATATTGAGTGTAGATTATTATCCTCACAGTGTATTGAGCGTAGATTATTATCCTCACAGTGTATTGAGTGAAGATTATTATCCTCGCAGTGCATTGAGTGAAGATTATTATCCACACAGTGTATTGAATTTAGATTATTATCCCACACAATATAGTGAGTGAAGATTATCATCCTCAGAGTGTAATGAGTGTAGATTATTATCCTCACAGTGTATTGAGTGTAGATTATTATCCTCACAGTGTATTCAGTGAAGATGATTATCCCACACAGTTTAATGAGTGCAGATGATTATCCTCACAGTGTATTGAGTGAAGATTTTTCTCCTCAGTGTATTGAGTGAAGCTTGTTATCCTCACAGTGTATTGAGTGAAGATTATTATCCTCATAGCATATTAAGTGTAGATTATTACCCTCACAGTGTAATGAGTGAAGATTATATTCCAGCCCAGTGTATTGAGTGTAGATTATTATCCTCACAGTGTATTGAGTGTAGATGATTATTCTCACAGTGTATTGAGTGTCGATTATAATTCTCACAGTGTTTTGAGTGTAGATTATTTTCACAGTGTATTGAGTGTAGATTATTATCCTCACTGTGTATTGAGTGTAGATTATTATCCCACACAGTGTATTGAGGGAAGATTTTTATCCTTACAGTGTATTGAGTGTACATTATTATCCTCACAGTGTATTGAGTGTAGATTATTATCCTCACAGTGTATTGAGTGAAGATTATTATGCAGCCCAGTGTGTTGAGTGTAGATTAATACCCTCACAGTGTATTGAGTGTAGATTATTATCCTCACAGTGTATTGAGTGTAGATTATTATCCTCACAGTACTTTGAGTGTAGATTATTATCCACACATTGTATTGATCGTAGATTATTATCCTCACAGTGTATTGAGTGAAGATTATTATCCTCGCAGTGCATTGAGTGAAGATTATTATCCACACAGTGTATTGAGTGAAGATTATTATCCCACACAGTGTAGTGAGTGTAGATTATTATTCTTACAGTGTTTTGAGTGTAGATTATTATTCTCACAGTGTATTGAGAGTAGATTATTATCATCACTGTGTATTGAGTGTAGATTATTATCTGCCCAGTGTATTGAGTGTAGATTATTATCCACCCAGTGTATTGAGTGTAGATTATTATCCTCACAGTGTATTGAGTGTAGATTATTATCCGCCCAGTGTATTGAGTGTAGATTATTATTCTCACAGTGTATTGAGTGTAGATTATTATTTTCACAGTGTATTGAGTGTAGATTATTATTCTCACGGTGTATTAAGTGTAGATTATTATTCTCACAGTGTATTGAGTGCAGATTATTATCTTCACAGTGTATTGAGTGTAGATTCTTATTCTCACAGTGTATTGAGCGTAGACTATTATCCTCACAGTGTATTGAGTGAAGATTATTATCCTCACAGTTTATTGAGTGAAGATTATTATCCTCACTGTGTATTGAGTGAAGATTATTATCCGCCCGGTGTATTGAGTGTAGATTCTTATTCTCACAGTGTATTGAGCGTAGACTATTATCCTCACAGTGTATTGAGTGAAGATTATTATCCTCGCAGTGCATTGACTGAAGATTATTATCCACACAGTGTATTGAATTTAGATTATTATCCCACACAGTGTAGTGAGTCAAGATTATTGTCCTCAGAGTGTAATGAGTGCAGATGATTATCCTCACAGTGTATTGAGTGTAGATTATTACCCTCACAGTGTATTGATTGTAGATGATTATTCTCTCAGTGTATTGAGTGTCGATTATAATTCTCACAGTGTTTTGAGTGTAGATTATCTTCACAGTGTGTTGAGTGTAGATTATTATCCTCACTGTGTATTGAGTGTAGATTATTATCCGCACAGTGTATTGAGTGTAGATTATTATTCACACAGTGTATTGAGTGTAGATTATTATTTTCACAGTGTATTGAGTGCAGATTATTATCCTCACAGTGTTTTGAGTGTAGATTATTTCCACAGTGTATTGAGTGTAGATTATTATCCTCACTGTGTATTGAGTGAAGATTATTATCCAGCCCAGTGTATTGAGTGTAGATTATTATCCTCACAGTGTATTGAGTGTAGATTATTATCCTCATTGTGTATTGAGTGTAGATTATTATCTGCCCAGTGTATTGAGTGTAGATTATTATTTTCACAGTGTATTGAGTGTAGACTATTATCTGCCCAGTGTATTAAGTGTAGATTATTATTCTCACAGTGTATTGACAGTAGATTATTATTCTCACGGTGTATTGAGTGTAGATTATTATCCTCACAGTGTATTGAACAAAGAACAAAGAACAAAGAAATGTACAGCACAGGAACAGGCCCTTCGGCCCTCCAAGCCCGTGCCGACCATACTGCCCGACTAAACTACAATCTTCTACACTTCCTGGGTCCGTATCCTTCTATTCCCATCCTATTCATATATTTGTCCAGATGCCCCTTAAATGTCCCTATCGTCCCTGCTTCCACTACCTCCTCCGGTAGTGAGTTCCAGGCACCCACTATCCTCTGCGTAAAAAACTTGCCTCGTACATCTACTCTAAACTTTGCCCCTCTCACCTTAAACCTATGCCCCCTAGTAATTGACTCCTCTACCCTGGGGAAAAGCCTCTGACTATCCACTCTGTCTATGCCCCTCATAATTTTGTATACCTCTATCAGGTCGCCCCTCAACCTCCTTCGTTCCAGTGAGAACAAACCGAGTTTATTCAATCGCTCCTCATAGCTTATGCCCTCCATACCAGGCAACATTCTGGTAAATCTCTTCTGCACCCTCTCTAAAGCCTCCACATCCTTCTGATAGTGTGGTGACCAGAATTGAACACTATACTCCAAGTGTGGCCTAACTAAGGTTCTATACAGCTGCAACATGACTTGCCAATTCTTATACTCAATGCCCCGGCCAATGAAGGCAAGCATGCCGTATGCCTTCTTGACGACCTTCTCCACCTGTGTAGCCCCTTTCAGTGATCTGTGGACCTGTACTCCTAGATCTCTTTGACTTTCAATACTCTTGAGGGTTCTACCATTCACTGTATATTCCCTACCTGCATTAGCCCTTCCAAAATGCATTACCTCACATTTGTCCAGGTTAAACTCCATCTGCCATCTCTCCGCCCAAGTCTCCAGACAATCTAAATCCTGCTGTATCCTCAGACAGTCCTCATCGCTATCCGCAATTCCACCAACCTTTGTGTCGTCTGCAAACTTACTAATCAGACCAGTTACATTTTCCTCCAAATCATTTATATATACTACAAAGAGCAAAGGTCCCAGCACTGATACCTGTGGAACACCACTGGTCACAGCCCTCCAATTAGAAAAGCATCCCTCCATTGCTACCCTCTGCCTTCTATGGCCTAGCCAGTTCTGTATCCACCTTGCCAGTTCACCCCTGATCCCGTGTGACTTCACCTTTTGTACTAGTCTACCATGAGGGACCTTGTCAAAGGCCTTACTGAAGTCCATATAGACAACATCTACTGCCCTACATGCATCAATCATCTTAGTGACCTCCTCGAAAAACTCTATCAAGTTAGTGAGACACGACCTCCCCTTCACAAAACCGTGCTGCCTCTCACTAATACGTCCATTTGCTTCCAAATGGGAGTAGATCCTGTCTCGAAGAATTCTCTCCAGTAATTTCCCTACCACTGAAGTAAGGCTCACCGGCCTGTAGTTCCCGGGATTATCCCTGCCACCCTTCTTAAACAGAGGAACAACATTGGCTATTCTCCAGTCCTCCGGGACATCCCCTGAAGACAGCGAGGATCCAAAGATTTCTGTCAAGGCCTCAGCAATTTCCTCTCCAGCCTCCTTCAGTATTCTGGGGTAGATCCCATCCGGCCCTGGGGACTTATCTACCTTAATATTTTTTAAGACACCCAACACCTCGTCTTTTTGGATCACAATGTGACCCAGGCTATCTACACCCCCTTCTCCAGACTCAACATCTACCAATTCCTTCTCTTTGGTGAATACTGATGCAAAGTATTCATTTAGTACCTCGCCCATTTCCTCTGGCTCCACACATAGATTCCCTTGCCTATCCTTCAGTGGGCCAACCCTTTCCCTGGCTACCCTCTTGCTTTTTATGTACGTGTAAAAAGCCTTGGGATTTTCCTTAACCCTATTTGCCAATGACTTTTCATGACCCCTTCTAGCCCTCCTGACTCCTTGCCTAAGTTCCTTCCTACTTTCCTTATATGCCACACAGGCTTCATCTGTTCCCAGCCTTTTAGCCCTGACAAATGCCTCCTTTTTCTTTTTGACGAGGCCTACAATATCACTCGTCATCCAAGGTTCCCGAAAATTGCCGTATTTATCTTTCTTCCTCACAGGAACATGCCTGTCCTGTATTCCTTTCAACTGACACTTGAAAGCCTCCCACATGTCAGATGTTGATTTGCCCTCAAACATCCGCCCCCAAAGGGGGGATTGAGTGGTATTGAGTGAAGATTATTATCCTCATAGTGTATTCAGTGTAGATTATTATCCTCACAGTGTATTGAGTGTAGATTATTATCCTCACAGTACTTTGAGTGTAGATTATTATCCACACATTGTATTGAGCGTAGATTATTATCCTCACAGTGTATTGAGTGAAGATTATTATCCTCGCAGTGCATTGAGTGAAGATTATTATCCACATATTGTATTGAGTGAAGATTATTATCCCACACAGTGTAGTGAGTGTAGATTATTATTCTTACAGTGTTTTGAGTGTAGATTATTATTCTCACAGTGTATTGAGAGTAGATTATTATCGTCACTGTGTATTGAGTGTAGATTATTATCTGCCCAGTGCATTGAGTGTAGATTATTATCCACCCAGTGTATTGAGTGTAGATTATTATCCTCACAGTGTATTGAGTGTAGATTATTATCCGCCCAGTGTATTGAGTGTAGATTATTATTCTCACAGTGTATTGAGTGTAGATTATTATTTTCACAGTGTATTGAGTGTAGATTATTATTCTCACGGTGTATTAAGTGTAGATTATTATTATCACAGTGTATTGAGTGCAGATTATTATCCTCACAGTGTATTGAGTGTAGATTCTTATTCTCACAGTGTATTGAGCGTAGACTATTATCCTCACAGTGTATTGAGTGAAAATTATTATCCTCACAGTTTATTGAGTGAAGATTATTATCCTCACTGTGTATTGAGTGTAGATTATTATCCGCCCGGTGTATTGAGTGCAGATTATTATTCTCACAGTGTATTGAGTGTAGACTATTATCCTCACAGTGTATTGAGTGAAGATTATTATCCTCACAGTTTATTGAGTGAAGATTATTATCCTCACTGTGTATTGAGTGTAGATTATTATTCGCCCAGTGTATTTAGTGTAGATCATTATTCACACAGTGTATTGAGAGGAGATTATTATCCTCACAGTGTATTGAGTGTAGAATATTATCCTCACTGTGTATTGAGTGGAGATTATTATCCGCCCAGTGTATTGAGTGTAGATCATTATTCTCACAGTGTATTGAGTGTAGATTATTATTTTCACAGTGTATTGAGTGTAGATTATTATCCTCACTGTGTATTGAGTGAAGATTATTATCCAGCCCAGTGTATTGAGTGTAGATTATTATCCTCACAGTGTATTGAGTGTAGATTATTATCCTCATTGTGTATTGAGTGTAGATTATTATCTGCCCAGTGTATTGAGTGTAGATTATTATTTTCACAGTGTATTGAGTGTAGATTATTATCTGCCCAGTGTATTAAGTGTAGATTATTATTCTCACAGTGTATTGACAGTAGATTATTATTCTCACGGTGTATTGAGTGTAGATTATTATCCTCACAGTGTATTGAGTGTAGATTATTATCCTCACAGTACTTTGAGTGTAGATTATTATCTACACATTGTATTGAGCGTAGATTATTATCCTCACAGTGTATTGAGCGAAGATTATTATCCTCACAGTGTATTGAGTGTAGATTATTAGCCTTACAGTGTATTGAGTGAAGATTATTTTCCCACACAGTGTATTCAGTGTAGATTATTATCTACCCAGTGTATTGAGTGAAGATTATTACCCTCACAGTGTATTGAGTGTAGATTATTTTCCCACACAGTGTATTGAGTGTAGATTATTATCCCCACAGTGTATTGAGTGAAGAGTATTATCCTCACAGTGTATTGAGTATAGATTATTTTCCCACACAGTGTATTGAGTGTAGATTATTATCTACCCAGTGTATTGAGTGAAGAGTATTATCCTCACAGTGTATTCAGTGTAGATTAATACCCTCACAGTGTATTGAGTGGAGATTGTTTTCCCACACAGTGTATTGAGTGAAGATTATTATCCTCACAGTGTATTGAGTGTAGATTATTACCCTCACAGTGTATTGAGTGTAGATTATTTTCCCACAAAGTGTATTGAGTGTAGATTATTATCCCACAAAGTGTATTGAGTGTAGATTATTATCTACCCAGTGTATTGAGTGAAGAGTATTATCCTCACAATGCATTCAGTGTAGATTATTATCTACCCAGTGTATTGAGTGAAGATTATTACGCTCACAGTGTATTGAGTGTAGATTATTTTCCCACACAGTGTATTGAGTGTAGATTATTATCCTCACAGTGTATTGAGTGAAGAGTATTATCCTCACAGTGTATTAAGTGAAGATTATTACCCTCACAGTGTATTGAGTGTAGATTATTATCCTCACAGTGTATTCAGTGTATATTATTATTCTCACAGTGTATTTAATGTAGATTATTATCCTCACAGTATATTGAGTGAAGATTATTATCAAGCCCAGTGTATTGGGTGTAGATTATTATCCTCACAGTTTATTGAGTGTTGATTATTATCCTCAAAGTGTATTGAGTGAAGATTATTTTACTCACAGTGTATTGAGTGAAGATTATTATGCACACCAGTGTTTTGAGTGAAGATTATTATCCTCACAGTGTATTGAGTGAAGATTATTATCCTCACAATATATTGAGTGTAGATTATTATCCTCACAGTGTATTGAGCGTAGATTATTATCCTCACAGTGTATTGAGTGAAGATTATTATCCTCGCAGTGCATTGAGTGAAGATTATTATCCACACAGTGTATTGAATTTAGATTATTATCCCACACAGTATAGTGAGTGAAGATTATCATCCTCAGAGTGTAATGAGTGTAGATTATGATCCTCACAGTGTATTGAGTGTAGATTATTATCCGCCCAGTGTATTGAGTGTAGATTATTATTCTCACAGTGAATTGAGTGTATGTTATTATTCTCACAGTGTATTGAGTGTAGATTCTTATTCTCACAGTGTACTGAGTGTAGATTATTATCCTCACAGTTTATTGAGTGAAGATTATTATCCTCACAGTGAATAGAGTGTAGATTATTATCCGCCCAGTGTATTGAGTGTAGATTATTATTCTCACAGTGTATTGAGTGTAGATTATTACCCTCACAGTGAATTGAGTGTAGATTATTATTCTCACAGTGTATTGAGTGTAGATTCTTATTATCACAGTGTACTGAGTGTCGATTATTATCCTCAGTGTATTGTGTGAAGATTATTATTCTCACCGTGTATTGAGTGTAGATTATTATCCTCACAGTGCATTGAGTGTAGCTTGTTATTCTCACAGTGTATTGAGTGTAGATTATTATTCTCACAGTGTACTGAGTGTAGATTATTATCCGCCCAGTGTATTGAGTGTAGATTATTATTCTCACAGTGTATTGAGTGTAGATTATTATTCGCCCAGTGTATTGAGTGTATATTATTATCCTCACAGTGTATTAAGTGAAGATTATTACCCTCACAGTGTATTGAGTGTAGATTATTATCCTCACAGTGTATTCAGTGTAGATTATTATTCTCACAGTGTATTTAATGTAGATTATTATCCTCACAGTATATTGAGTGAAGATTATTATCAAGCCCAGTGTATTGGGTGTAGATTATTATCCTCACAGTTTATTGAGTGTTGATTATTATCCTCAAAGTGTATTGAGTGAAGATTATTTTACTCACAGTGTATTGAGTGAAGATTATTATGCAGCCCAGTGTATTGAGTGAAGATTATTATCCTCACAGTGTATTGAGTGAAGATTATTATCCTCACAATATATTGAGTGTAGATTATTATCCTCACAGTGTATTGAGCGTAGATTATTATCCTCACAGTGTATTGAGTGAAGATTATTATCCTCGCAGTGCATTGAGTGAAGATTATTATCCACACAGTGTATTGAATTTAGATTATTATCCCACACAATATAGTGAGTGAAGATTATCATCCTCAGAGTGTAATGAGTGTAGATTATTATCCTCACAGTGTATTGAGTGTAGATTATTATCCTCACAGTGTATTCAGTGAAGATGATTATCCCACACAGTTTAATGAGTGCAGATGATTATCCTCACAGTGTATTGAGTGAAGATTTTTCTCCTCAGTGTATTGAGTGAAGCTTGTTATCCTCACAGTGTATTGAGTGAAGATTATTATCCTCATAGCATATTAAGTGTAGATTATTACCCTCACAGTGTAATGAGTGAAGATTATATTCCAGCCCAGTGTATTGAGTGTAGATTATTATCCTCACAGTGTATTGAGTGTAGATGATTATTCTCACAGTGTATTGAGTGTCGATTATAATTCTCACAGTGTTTTGAGTGTAGATTATTTTCACAGTGTATTGAGTGTAGATTATTATCCTCACTGTGTATTGAGTGTAGATTATTATCCCACACAGTGTATTGAGGGAAGATTTTTATCCTTACAGTGTATTGAGTGTACATTATTATCCTCACAGTGTATTGAGTGTAGATTATTATCCTCACAGTGTATTGAGTGAAGATTATTATGCAGCCCAGTGTGTTGAGTGTAGATTAATACCCTCACAGTGTATTGAGTGTAGATTATTATCCTCACAGTGTATTGAGTGTAGATTATTATCCTCACAGTACTTTGAGTGTAGATTATTATCCACACATTGTATTGATCGTAGATTATTATCCTCACAGTGTATTGAGTGAAGATTATTATCCTCGCAGTGCATTGAGTGAAGATTATTATCCACACAGTGTATTGAGTGAAGATTATTATCCCACACAGTGTAGTGAGTGTAGATTATTATTCTTACAGTGTTTTGAGTGTAGATTATTATTCTCACAGTGTATTGAGAGTAGATTATTATCATCACTGTGTATTGAGTGTAGATTATTATCTGCCCAGTGTATTGAGTGTAGATTATTATCCACCCAGTGTATTGAGTGTAGATTATTATCCTCACAGTGTATTGAGTGTAGATTATTATCCGCCCAGTGTATTGAGTGTAGATTATTATTCTCACAGTGTATTGAGTGTAGATTATTATTTTCACAGTGTATTGAGTGTAGATTATTATTCTCACGGTGTATTAAGTGTAGATTATTATTCTCACAGTGTATTGAGTGCAGATTATTATCTTCACAGTGTATTGAGTGTAGATTCTTATTCTCACAGTGTATTGAGCGTAGACTATTATCCTCACAGTGTATTGAGTGAAGATTATTATCCTCACAGTTTATTGAGTGAAGATTATTATCCTCACTGTGTATTGAGTGAAGATTATTATCCGCCCGGTGTATTGAGTGTAGATTCTTATTCTCACAGTGTATTGAGCGTAGACTATTATCCTCACAGTGTATTGAGTGAAGATTATTATCCTCGCAGTGCATTGACTGAAGATTATTATCCACACAGTGTATTGAATTTAGATTATTATCCCACACAGTGTAGTGAGTCAAGATTATTGTCCTCAGAGTGTAATGAGTGCAGATGATTATCCTCACAGTGTATTGAGTGTAGATTATTATCCTCACAGTGTATTGATTGTAGATGATTATTCTCTCAGTGTATTGAGTGTCGATTATAATTCTCACAGTGTTTTGAGTGTAGATTATCTTCACAGTGTGTTGAGTGTAGATTATTATCCTCACTGTGTATTGAGTGTAGATTATTATCCGCACAGTGTATTGAGTGTAGATTATTATTCACACAGTGTATTGAGTGTAGATTATTATTTTCACAGTGTATTGAGTGCAGATTATTATCCTCACAGTGTTTTGAGTGTAGATTATTTCCACAGTGTATTGAGTGTAGATTATTATCCTCACTGTGTATTGAGTGAAGATTATTATCCAGCCCAGTGTATTGAGTGTAGATTATTATCCTCACAGTGTATTGAGTGTAGATTATTATCCTCATTGTGTATTGAGTGTAGATTATTATCTGCCCAGTGTATTGAGTGTAGATTATTATTTTCACAGTGTATTGAGTGTAGACTATTATCTGCCCAGTGTATTAAGTGTAGATTATTATTCTCACAGTGTATTGACAGTAGATTATTATTCTCACGGTGTATTGAGTGTAGATTATTATCCTCACAGTGTATTGAACAAAGAACAAAGAACAAAGAAATGTACAGCACAGGAACAGGCCCTTCGGCCCTCCAAGCCCGTGCCGACCATACTGCCCGACTAAACTACAATCTTCTACACTTCCTGGGTCCGTATCCTTCTATTCCCATCCTATTCATATATTTGTCCAGATGCCCCTTAAATGTCCCTATCGTCCCTGCTTCCACTACCTCCTCCGGTAGTGAGTTCCAGGCACCCACTATCCTCTGCGTAAAAAACTTGCCTCGTACATCTACTCTAAACTTTGCCCCTCTCACCTTAAACCTATGCCCCCTAGTAATTGACTCCTCTACCCTGGGGAAAAGCCTCTGACTATCCACTCTGTCTATGCCCCTCATAATTTTGTATACCTCTATCAGGTCGCCCCTCAACCTCCTTCGTTCCAGTGAGAACAAACCGAGTTTATTCAATCGCTCCTCATAGCTTATGCCCTCCATACCAGGCAACATTCTGGTAAATCTCTTCTGCACCCTCTCTAAAGCCTCCACATCCTTCTGATAGTGTGGTGACCAGAATTGAACACTATACTCCAAGTGTGGCCTAACTAAGGTTCTATACAGCTGCAACATGACTTGCCAATTCTTATACTCAATGCCCCGGCCAATGAAGGCAAGCATGCCGTATGCCTTCTTGACGACCTTCTCCACCTGTGTAGCCCCTTTCAGTGATCTGTGGACCTGTACTCCTAGATCTCTTTGACTTTCAATACTCTTGAGGGTTCTACCATTCACTGTATATTCCCTACCTGCATTAGCCCTTCCAAAATGCATTACCTCACATTTGTCCAGGTTAAACTCCATCTGCCATCTCTCCGCCCAAGTCTCCAGACAATCTAAATCCTGCTGTATCCTCAGACAGTCCTCATCGCTATCCGCAATTCCACCAACCTTTGTGTCGTCTGCAAACTTACTAATCAGACCAGTTACATTTTCCTCCAAATCATTTATATATACTACAAAGAGCAAAGGTCCCAGCACTGATACCTGTGGAACACCACTGGTCACAGCCCTCCAATTAGAAAAGCATCCCTCCATTGCTACCCTCTGCCTTCTATGGCCTAGCCAGTTCTGTATCCACCTTGCCAGTTCACCCCTGATCCCGTGTGACTTCACCTTTTGTACTAGTCTACCATGAGGGACCTTGTCAAAGGCCTTACTGAAGTCCATATAGACAACATCTACTGCCCTACATGCATCAATCATCTTAGTGACCTCCTCGAAAAACTCTATCAAGTTAGTGAGACACGACCTCCCCTTCACAAAACCGTGCTGCCTCTCACTAATACGTCCATTTGCTTCCAAATGGGAGTAGATCCTGTCTCGAAGAATTCTCTCCAGTAATTTCCCTACCACTGAAGTAAGGCTCACCGGCCTGTAGTTCCCGGGATTATCCCTGCCACCCTTCTTAAACAGAGGAACAACATTGGCTATTCTCCAGTCCTCCGGGACATCCCCTGAAGACAGCGAGGATCCAAAGATTTCTGTCAAGGCCTCAGCAATTTCCTCTCCAGCCTCCTTCAGTATTCTGGGGTAGATCCCATCCGGCCCTGGGGACTTATCTACCTTAATATTTTTTAAGACACCCAACACCTCGTCTTTTTGGATCACAATGTGACCCAGGCTATCTACACCCCCTTCTCCAGACTCAACATCTACCAATTCCTTCTCTTTGGTGAATACTGATGCAAAGTATTCATTTAGTACCTCGCCCATTTCCTCTGGCTCCACACATAGATTCCCTTGCCTATCCTTCAGTGGGCCAACCCTTTCCCTGGCTACCCTCTTGCTTTTTATGTACGTGTAAAAAGCCTTGGGATTTTCCTTAACCCTATTTGCCAATGACTTTTCATGACCCCTTCTAGCCCTCCTGACTCCTTGCCTAAGTTCCTTCCTACTTTCCTTATATGCCACACAGGCTTCATCTGTTCCCAGCCTTTTAGCCCTGACAAATGCCTCCTTTTTCTTTTTGACGAGGCCTACAATATCACTCGTCATCCAAGGTTCCCGAAAATTGCCGTATTTATCTTTCTTCCTCACAGGAACATGCCTGTCCTGTATTCCTTTCAACTGACACTTGAAAGCCTCCCACATGTCAGATGTTGATTTGCCCTCAAACATCCGCCCCCAAAGGGGGGATTGAGTGGTATTGAGTGAAGATTATTATCCTCATAGTGTATTCAGTGTAGATTATTATCCTCACAGTGTATTGAGTGTAGATTATTATCCTCACAGTACTTTGAGTGTAGATTATTATCCACACATTGTATTGAGCGTAGATTATTATCCTCACAGTGTATTGAGTGAAGATTATTATCCTCGCAGTGCATTGAGTGAAGATTATTATCCACATATTGTATTGAGTGAAGATTATTATCCCACACAGTGTAGTGAGTGTAGATTATTATTCTTACAGTGTTTTGAGTGTAGATTATTATTCTCACAGTGTATTGAGAGTAGATTATTATCGTCACTGTGTATTGAGTGTAGATTATTATCTGCCCAGTGCATTGAGTGTAGATTATTATCCACCCAGTGTATTGAGTGTAGATTATTATCCTCACAGTGTATTGAGTGTAGATTATTATCCGCCCAGTGTATTGAGTGTAGATTATTATTCTCACAGTGTATTGAGTGTAGATTATTATTTTCACAGTGTATTGAGTGTAGATTATTATTCTCACGGTGTATTAAGTGTAGATTATTATTATCACAGTGTATTGAGTGCAGATTATTATCCTCACAGTGTATTGAGTGTAGATTCTTATTCTCACAGTGTATTGAGCGTAGACTATTATCCTCACAGTGTATTGAGTGAAAATTATTATCCTCACAGTTTATTGAGTGAAGATTATTATCCTCACTGTGTATTGAGTGTAGATTATTATCCGCCCGGTGTATTGAGTGCAGATTATTATTCTCACAGTGTATTGAGTGTAGACTATTATCCTCACAGTGTATTGAGTGAAGATTATTATCCTCACAGTTTATTGAGTGAAGATTATTATCCTCACTGTGTATTGAGTGTAGATTATTATTCGCCCAGTGTATTTAGTGTAGATCATTATTCACACAGTGTATTGAGAGGAGATTATTATCCTCACAGTGTATTGAGTGTAGAATATTATCCTCACTGTGTATTGAGTGGAGATTATTATCCGCCCAGTGTATTGAGTGTAGATCATTATTCTCACAGTGTATTGAGTGTAGATTATTATTTTCACAGTGTATTGAGTGTAGATTATTATCCTCACTGTGTATTGAGTGAAGATTATTATCCAGCCCAGTGTATTGAGTGTAGATTATTATCCTCACAGTGTATTGAGTGTAGATTATTATCCTCATTGTGTATTGAGTGTAGATTATTATCTGCCCAGTGTATTGAGTGTAGATTATTATTTTCACAGTGTATTGAGTGTAGATTATTATCTGCCCAGTGTATTAAGTGTAGATTATTATTCTCACAGTGTATTGACAGTAGATTATTATTCTCACGGTGTATTGAGTGTAGATTATTATCCTCACAGTGTATTGAGTGTAGATTATTATCCTCACAGTACTTTGAGTGTAGATTATTATCTACACATTGTATTGAGCGTAGATTATTATCCTCACAGTGTATTGAGTGAAGATTATTATCCTCGCAGTGCATTGAGTGAAGATTATTATCCACATATTGTATTGAGTGAAGATTATTATCCCACACAGTGTAGTGAGTGTAGATTATTATTCTTACAGTGTTTTGAGTGTAGATTATTATTCTCACAGTGTATTGAGTGTAGATTATTATCTGCCCAGTGTATTAAGTGTAGATTATTATTCTCACAGTGTATTGACAGTAGATTATTATTCTCACGGTGTATTGAGTGTAGAATATTATCTGCCCAGTGTATTGAGTGTATATTATTATCTGCCCAGTGTATTGAGTGTAGATTATTATTCTCACAGTGTATTGAGTGTAGATTATTATTCTCACAGTGTATTGAGTGTAGATGATTATTCTCATAGTGTATTACAAACAAAGAACAAAGAAATGTACAGCACAGGAACAGGCCCTTCGGCCCTCCAAGCCCGTGCCGACCATACTGCCCGACTAAACTACAATCTTCTACACTTCCTGGGTCCGTATCCTTCTATTCCCATCCTATTCATATATTTGTCAAGATGCCCCTTAAATGTCCCTATCGTCCCTGCCTCCACTACCTCCTCCGGTAGTGAGTTCCAGGCACCCACTACCCTCTGCGTAAAAAACTTGCCTCGTACATCTACTCTAAACTTTGCCCCTCTCACCTTAAACCTATGCCCCCTAGTAATTGACCCCTCTACCCTGGGGAAAAGCCTCTGACTATCCACTCTGTCTATGCCCCTCATAATTTTGTATACCTCTATCAGGTCGCCCCTCAACCTCCTTCGTTCCAGTGAGAGTATCCTCACAGTGTATTGAGTGTAGATTCTTATTCTCACAGTGTATTGAGCGTAGACTATTATCCTCACAGTGTATTGAGTGAAGATTATTATCCTCACAGTTTATTGAGTGAAGATTATTATCCTCACTGTGTATTGAGTGTAGATTATTATTCGCCCAGTGTATTGAGTGTAGACCATTATTCACACAGTGTATTGAGTGGAGATTATTATCCTCACAGTGTATTGAGTGTAGATTATTATCCGCCCAGTGTATTGAGTGTAGATCATTATTCTCACAGTGTATTGAGCATAGACTATTATCCTCACAGTGTATTGAGTGAAGATTATTATCCTCACAGTTTATTGAGCGAAGATTATTATCCTCACAGTTAATTGAGTGTAGATTATTATCCGCCCAGTGTATTGAGTGTAGATTATTATTCTCACAGTGAATTGAGTGTAGATTATTATTCTCACAGTGTATTGAGTGTAGATTCTTATTCTCACAGTGTACTGAGTGTAGATTATTATCCTCACAGTTTATTGAGTGAAGATTATTATCCTCACAGTGAATTGAGTGTAGATTATTATCCGCCCAGTGTATTGAGTGTAGATTATTATTCTCACAGTGTATTGAGTGTAGATTATTACCCTCACTGTGAATTGAGTGTAGATTATTATTCTCACAGTGTATTGAGTGTAGATTCTTATTCTCACAGTGTACTGAGTGCAGATTATTATCCTCAGTGTATTGTGTGAAGACTATTATCCTCACAGTGTATTGAGTGTAGATTATTATCCTCACAGTGTATTGAGTGTAGCTTGTTATTCTCACAGTGTATTGAGTGTAGATTATTATTCTCACAGTGTATTGAGTGTAGATTATTATCCGCCCAGTGTATTGAGTGTAGATTATTATTCTCACAGTGTATTGAGTGTAGATTATTATTCGCCCAGTGTATTGAGCGTATATTATTATCCTCACAGTGTATTAAGTGAAGATTATTACCCTCACAGTGTATTGAGTGTAGATTATTATCCTCACAGTGTATTCAGTGTAGATTATTATTCTCACAGTGTATTTAATGTAGATTATTATCCTCACAGTATATTGAGTGAAGATTATTTTCAAGCCCAGTGTATTGAGTGTAGATTATTATCCTCACAGTTTATTGAGTGTTGATTATTATCCTCACAGTGTATTGAGTGAAGATCATTTTACTCACAGTGTATTGAGTGAAGATTATTATGCAGCCCAGTGTATTGAGTGAAGATTATTATCCTCACAGTGTATTGAGTGAATATTATTATCCTCGCCATATATTGAGTGTAGATTATTATCCTCACAGTGTATTGAGCGTAGATTATTATCCTCACAGTGTATTGAGTGAAGATGATTATCCCACACAGTTGAATGAGTGCAGATGATTATCCTCACAGTGTATTGAGTGAAGATTATTATCCTCAGTGTATTGAGTGAAGATTGTTATCCTCACAGTGTATTGAGTGAAGATTATTATCCTCATAGCATATTAAGTGTAGATTATTACCCTCACAGTGTAATGAGTGAAGATTATATTCCAGCCCAGTGTATTGAGTGTAGATTATTATCCTCACAGTGTATTGAGTGTAGATGATTATTCTCACAGTGTATTGAGTGTCGATTATAATTCTCACAGTGTTTTGAGTGTAGATTATTTTCACAGTGTATTGAGTGTAGATTATTATCCTCACTGTGTATTGAGTGTAGATTATTATCCGCCCAGTGTATTGAGTGTAGATTATTATTCTCACAGTATATTGAGTGTAGATTATTATCCACACATTGTATTGAGCGTAGATTATTATCCTCACAGTGTATTGAGTGAAGATTATTATCCTCGCAGTGCATTGAGTGAAGATTATTATCCTCACAGTACTTTGAGTGTAGATTATTATCTACACATTGTATTGAGCGTAGATTATTATCCTCACAGTGTATTGAGTGAAGATTATTATCCTCGCAGTGCATTGAGTGAAGATTATTATCCACATATTGTATTGAGTGAAGATTATTATCCCACACAGTGTAGTGAGTGTAGATTATTATTCTTACAGTGTTTTGAGTGTAGATTATTATTCTCACAGTGTATTGAGTGTAGATTATTATCTGCCCAGTGTATTAAGTGTAGATTATTATTCGCCCAGTGTATTGAGTGTAGACCATTATTCACACAGTGTATTGAGTGGAGATTATTATCCTCACAGTGTATTGAGTGTAGATTATTATCCGCCCAGTGTATTGAGTGTAGATCATTATTCTCACAGTGTATTGAGCATAGACTATTATCCTCACAGTGTATTGAGTGAAGATTATTATCCTCACAGTTTATTGAGCGAAGATTATTATCCTCACAGTTAATTGAGTGTAGATTATTATCCGCCCAGTGTATTGAGTGTAGATTATTATTCTCACAGTGAATTGAGTGTAGATTATTATTCTCACAGTGTATTGAGTGTAGATTCTTATTCTCACAGTGTACTGAGTGTAGATTATTATCCTCACAGTTTATTGAGTGAAGATTATTATCCTCACAGTGAATTGAGTGTAGATTATTATCCGCCCAGTGTATTGAGTGTAGATTATTATTCTCACAGTGTATTGAGTGTAGATTATTACCCTCACTGTGAATTGAGTGTAGATTATTATTCTCACAGTGTATTGAGTGTAGATTCTTATTCTCACAGTGTACTGAGTGCAGATTATTATCCTCAGTGTATTGTGTGAAGACTATTATCCTCACAGTGTATTGAGTGTAGATTATTATCCTCACAGTGTATTGAGTGTAGCTTGTTATTCTCACAGTGTATTGAGTGTAGATTATTATTCTCACAGTGTATTGAGTGTAGATTATTATCCGCCCAGTGTATTGAGTGTAGATTATTATTCTCACAGTGTATTGAGTGTAGATTATTATTCGCCCAGTGTATTGAGTGTATATTATTATCCTCACAGTGTATTAAGTGAAGATTATTACCCTCACAGTGTATTGAGTGTAGATTATTATCCTCACAGTGTATTCAGTGTAGATTATTATTCTCACAGTGTATTTAATGTAGATTATTATCCTCACAGTATATTGAGTGAAGATTATTTTCAAGCCCAGTGTATTGAGTGTAGATTATTATCCTCACAGTTTATTGAGTGTTGATTATTATCCTCACAGTGTATTGAGTGAAGATCATTTTACTCACAGTGTATTGAGTGAAGATTATTATGCAGCCCAGTGTATTGAGTGAAGATTATTATCCTCACAGTGTATTGAGTGAATATTATTATCCTCGCCATATATTGAGTGTAGATTATTATCCTCACAGTGTATTGAGCGTAGATTATTATCCTCACAGTGTATTGAGTGAAGATGATTATCCCACACAGTTGAATGAGTGCAGATGATTATCCTCACAGTGTATTGAGTGAAGATTATTATCCTCAGTGTATTGAGTGAAGATTGTTATCCTCACAGTGTATTGAGTGAAGATTATTATCCTCATAGCATATTAAGTGTAGATTATTACCCTCACAGTGTAATGAGTGAAGATTATATTCCAGCCCAGTGTATTGAGTGTAGATTATTATCCTCACAGTGTATTGAGTGTAGATGATTATTCTCACAGTGTATTGAGTGTCGATTATAATTCTCACAGTGTTTTGAGTGTAGATTATTTTCACAGTGTATTGAGTGTAGATTATTATCCTCACTGTGTATTGAGTGTAGATTATTATCCGCCCAGTGTATTGAGTGTAGATTATTATTCTCACAGTATATTGAGTGTAGATTATTATCCACACATTGTATTGAGCGTAGATTATTATCCTCACAGTGTATTGAGTGAAGATTATTATCCTCGCAGTGCATTGAGTGAAGATTATTATCCTCACAGTACTTTGAGTGTAGATTATTATCTACACATTGTATTGAGCGTAGATTATTATCCTCACAGTGTATTGAGTGAAGATTATTATCCTCGCAGTGCATTGAGTGAAGATTATTATCCACATATTGTATTGAGTGAAGATTATTATCCCACACAGTGTAGTGAGTGTAGATTATTATTCTTACAGTGTTTTGAGTGTAGATTATTATTCTCACAGTGTATTGAGTGTAGATTATTATCTGCCCAGTGTATTAAGTGTAGATTATTATTCTCACAGTGTATTGACAGTAGATTATTATTCTCACGGTGTATTGAGTGTAGAATATTATCTGCCCAGTGTATTGAGTGTATATTATTATCTGCCCAGTGTATTGAGTGTAGATTATTATTCTCACAGTGTATTGAGTGTAGATTATTATTCTCACAGTGTATTGAGTGTAGATGATTATTCTCATAGTGTATTGAGTGCAGATTATTATCCTCACAGTGTATTGAGTGTAGATTCTTATTCTCACAGTGTATTGAGCGTAGACTATTATCCTCACAGTGTATTGAGTGAAGATTATTATCCTCACAGTTTATTGAGTGAAGATTATTATCCTCACTGTGTATTGAGTGTAGATTATTATTCGCCCAGTGTATTGAGTGTAGATCATTATTCACACAGTGTATTGAGTGGAGATTATTATCCTCACAGTGTATTGAGTGTAGATTATTATCCGCCCAGTGTATTGAGTGTAGATCATTATTCTCACAGTGTATTGAGCATAGACTATTATCCTCACAGTGTATTGAGTGAAGATTATTATCCTCACAGTTTATTGAGCGAAGATTATTATCCTCACAGTTAATTGAGTGTAGATTATTATCCGCCCAGTGTATTGAGTGTAGATTATTATTCTCACAGTGAATTGAGTGTAGATTATTATTCTCACAGTGTATTGAGTGTAGATTCTTATTCTCACAGTGTACTGAGTGTAGATTATTATCCTCACAGTTTATTGAGTGAAGATTATTATCCTCACAGTGAATTGAGTGTAGATTATTATCCGCCCAGTGTATTGAGTGTAGATTATTATTCTCACAGTGTATTGAGTGTAGATTATTACCCTCACTGTGAATTGAGTGTAGATTATTATTCTCACAGTGTATTGAGTTTGGATTCTTATTCTCACAGTGTACTGAGTGCAGATTATTATCCTCAGTGTATTGTGTGAAGACTATTATCCTCACAGTGTATTGAGTGTAGATTATTATCCTCACAGTGTATTGAGTGTAGCTTGTTATTCTCACAGTGTATTGAGTGTAGATTATTATTCTCACAGTGTATTGAGTGTAGATTATTATCCGCCCAGTGTATTGAGTGTAGATTATTATTCTCACAGTGTATTGAGTGTAGATTATTATTCGCCCAGTGTATTGAGTGTATATTATTATCCTCACAGTGTATTAAGTGAAGATTATTACCCTCACAGTGTATTGAGTGTAGATTATTATCCTCACAGTGTATTCAGTGTAGATTATTATTCTCACAGTGTATTTAATGTAGATTATTATCCTCACAGTATATTGAGTGAAGATTATTTTCAAGCCCAGTGTATTGAGTGTAGATTATTATCCTCACAGTTTATTGAGTGTTGATTATTATCCTCACAGTGTATTGAGTGAAGATCATTTTACTCACAGTGTATTGAGTGAAGATTATTATGCAGCCCAGTGTATTGAGTGAAGATTATTATCCTCACAGTGTATTGAGTGAATATTATTATCCTCGCCATATATTGAGTGTAGATTATTATCCTCACAGTGTATTGAGCGTAGATTATTATCCTCACAGTGTATTGAGTGAAGATGATTATCCCACACAGTTGAATGAGTGCAGATGATTATCCTCACAGTGTATTGAGTGAAGATTATTATCCTCAGTGTATTGAGTGAAGATTGTTATCCTCACAGTGTATTGAGTGAAGATTATTATCCTCATAGCATATTAAGTGTAGATTATTACCCTCACAGTGTAATGAGTGAAGATTATATTCCAGCCCAGTGTATTGAGTGTAGATTATTATCCTCACAGTGTATTGAGTGTAGATGATTATTCTCACAGTGTATTGAGTGTCGATTATAATTCTCACAGTGTTTTGAGTGTAGATTATTTTCACAGTGTATTGAGTGTAGATTATTATCCTCACTGTGTATTGAGTGTAGATTATTATCCGCCCAGTGTATTGAGTGTAGATTATTATTCTCACAGTATATTGAGTGTAGATTATTATCCACACATTGTATTGAGCGTAGATTATTATCCTCACAGTGTATTGAGTGAAGATTATTATCCTCGCAGTGCATTGAGTGAAGATTATTATCCACATATTGTATTGAGTGAAGATTATTATCCCACACAGTGTAGTGAGTGTAGATTATTATTCTTACAGTGTTTTGAGTGTAGATTATTATTCTCACAGTGTATTGAGAGTAGATTATTATCCTCACTGTGTATTGAGTGTAGATTATTATCTGCCCAGTGCATTGAGTGTAGATTATTATCCACCCAGTGTATTGAGTGTAGATTATTATCCTCACAGTGTATTGAGTGTAGATTATTATCCGCCCAGTGTATTGAGTGTAGATTATTATTCTCACAGTGTATTGAGTGTAGATTATTATTTTCACAGTGTATTGAGTGTAGATTATTATTCTCACGGTGTATTAAGTGTAGATTATTATTCTCACAGTGTATTGAGTGCAGAATATTATCCTCACAGTGTATTGAGTGTAGATTCTTATTCTCACAGTGTATTGAGCGTAGACTATTATCCTCACAGTGTATTGAGTGAAAATTATTATCCTCACAGTTTATTGAGTGAAGATTATTATCCTCACTGTGTATTGAGTGTAGATTATTATCCGCCCGGTGTATTGAGTGCAGATTATTATTCTCACAGTGTATTGAGTGTAGACTATTATCCTCACAGTGTATTGAGTGAAGATTATTATCCTCACAGTTTATTGAGTGAAGATTATTATCCTCACTGTGTATTGAGTGTAGATTATTATTCGCCCAGTGTATTTAGTGTAGATCGTTATTCACACAGTGTATTGAGTGGAGATTATTATCCTCACAGTGTATTGAGTGTAGAATATTATCCTCACTGTGTATTGAGTGGAGATTATTATCCGCCCAGTGTATTGAGTGTAGATCATTATTCTCACAGTGTATTGAGTGTAGATTATTATTTTCACAGTGTATTGAGTGCAGATTATTATCCTCACAGTGTTTTGAGTGTAGATTATTTCCACAGTGTATTGAGTGTAGATTATTATCCTCACTGTGTATTGAGTGAAGATTATTATCCAGCCCAGTGTATTGAGTGTAGATTATTATCCTCACAGTGTATTGAGTGTAGATTATTATCCTCATTGTGTATTGAGTGTAGATTATTATCTGCCCAGTGTATTGAGTGTAGATTATTATTTTCACAGTGTATTGAGTGTAGATTATTATCTGCCCAGTGTATTAAGTGTAGATTATTATTCTCACAGTGTATTGACAGTAGATTATTATTCTCACGGTGTATTGAGTGTAGATTATTATCCTCACAGTGTATTGAGTGTAGATTATTATCCTCACAGTACTTTGAGTGTAGATTATTATCTACACATTGTATTAAGCGTAGATTATTATCCTCACAGTGTATTGAGTGAAGATTATTATCCTCGCAGTGCATTGAGTGAAGATTATTATCCACATATTGTATTGAGTGAAGATTATTATCCCACACAGTGTAGTGAGTGTAGATTATTATTCTTACAGTGTTTTGAGTGTAGATTATTATTCTCACAGTGTATTGAGTGTAGATTATTATCTGCCCAGTGTATTAAGTGTAGATTATTATTCTCACAGTGTATTGACAGTAGATTATTATTCTCACGGTGTATTGAGTGTAGAATATTATCTGCCCAGTGTATTGAGTGTATATTATTATCTGCCCAGTGTATTGAGTGTAGATTATTATTCTCACAGTGTATTGAGTGTAGATTATTATTCTCACAGTGTATTGAGTGTAGATGATTATTCTCATAGTGTATTGAGTGCAGATTATTATCCTCACAGTGTATTGAGTGTAGATTCTTATTCTCACAGTGTATTGAGCGTAGACTATTATCCTCACAGTGTATTGAGTGAAGATTATTATCCTCACAGTTTATTGAGTGAAGATTATTATCCTCACTGTGTATTGAGTGTAGATTATTATTCGCCCAGTGTATTGAGTGTAGATCATTATTCACACAGTGTATTGAGTGGAGATTATTAACCTCACAGTATATTGAGTGTAGATTATTATCCGCCCAGTGTATTGAGTGTAGATCATTATTCTCACAGTGTATTGAGCGTAGACTATTATCCTCACAGTGTATTGAGTGAAGATTATTATCCTCACAGTTTATTGAGCGAAGATTATTATCCTCACAGTTAATTGAGTGTAGATTATTATCCGCCCAGTGTATTGAGTGTAGATTATTATTCTCACAGTGAATTGAGTGTAGATTATTATTCTCACAGTGTATTGAGTGTAGATTCTTATTCTCACAGTGTACTGAGTGTAGATTATTATCCTCACAGTTTATTGAGTGAAGATTATTATCCTCACAGTGAATTGAGTGTAGATTATTATCCGCCCAGTGTATTGAGTGTAGATTATTATTCTCACAGTGTATTGAGTGTAGATTATTACCCTCACTGTGAATTGAGTGTAGATTATTATTCTCACAGTGTATTGAGTGTAGATTCTTATTCTCACAGTGTACTGAGTGCAGATTATTATCCTCAGTGTATTGTGTGACGACTATTATCCTCACAGTGTATTGAGTGTAGATTATTATCGTCACAGTGTATTGAGTGTAGCTTGTTATTCTCACAGTGTATTGAGTGTAGATTATTATTCTCACAGTGTATTGAGTGTAGATTATTATCCGCCCAGTGTATTGAGTGTAGATTATTATTCTCACAGTGTATTGAGTGTAGATTATTATTCGCCCAGTGTATTGAGTGTATATTATTATCCTCACAGTGTATTAAGTGAAGATTATTACCCTCACAGTGTATTGAGTGTAGATTATTATCCTCACAGTGTATTCAGTGTAGATTATTATTCTCACAGTGTATTTAATGTAGATTATTATCCTCACAGTATATTGAGTGAAGATTATTTTCAAGCCCAGTGTATTGAGTGTAGATTATTATCCTCACAGTTTATTGAGTGTTGATTATTATCCTCACAGTGTATTGAGTGAAGATCATTTTACTCACAGTGTATTGAGTGAAGATTATTATGCAGCCCAGTGTATTGAGTGAAGATTTTTATCCTCACAGTGTATTGAGTGAATATTATTATCCTCGCCATATATTGAGTGTAGATTATTATCCTCACAGTGTATTGAGCGTAGATTATTATCCTCACAGTGTATTGAGTGAAGATTATTATCCTCGCAGTGCATTGAGTGAAGATTATTATCCACACAGTGTATTGAATTTCGATTATTATCCCACACAGTGTAGTGAGTGAAGATTATTATCCTCAGAGTGTAATGAGTGTAGATTATTATCCTCACAGTGTATTGAGTGTACATTATTATCCTCACAGTGTATTGAGTGTAGATTTTTATCCTCACAGTGTATTGAGTGAAGATGATTATCCCACACAGTTGAATGAGTGCAGATGATTATCCTCACAGTGTATTGAGTGAAGATTATTATCCTCAGTGTATTGAGTGAAGATTGTTATCCTCACAGTGTATTGAGTGAAGATTATTATCCTCATAGCATATTAAGTGTAGATTATTACCCTCACAGTGTAATGAGTGAAGATTATATTCCAGCCCAGTGGATTGAGTGTAGATTATTATCCTCACAGTGTATTGAGTGTAGATGATTATTCTCACAGTGTATTGAGTGTCGATTATAATTCTCACAGTGTTTTGAGTGTAGATTATTTTCACAGTGTATTGAGTGTAGATTATTATCCTCACTGTGTCTTGAGTGTAGATTATTATCCGCCCAGTGTATTGAGTGTAGATTATTATCCTCACAGTGTATTGAGTGAAGATTATTTTACTCACTGTGTTTTGAGTGAAGATTATTATGCAGCCCAGTGTATTGAGTGAAGATTATTATCCTCAAAGTGTATTGAGTGAAGATTATTATCCTCACTGTGCATTGAGTGTAGATTAGTATCCACACAGTGTATTGAGTGTAGATTATTATCCTCATTGTATATTGAGTGTAGATTATTATCTGCCCAGAGTATTGAGTGTAGATTATTATTTTCACAGTGTATTGAGTGTAGATTATTATCTGCCCAGTGTATTAAGTGTAGATTATTATTCTCACAGTGTATTGACAGTAGATTATTATTCTCACGGTGTATTGAGTGTAGATTATTATCCTCACAGTGTATTGAGTGTAGATTATTATCCTCACAGTACTTTGAGTGTAGATTATTATCCACACATTGTATTGAGCGTAGATTATTATCCTCACAGTGTATTGAGTGTAGATTATTATCTGCCCAGTGTATTAAGTGTAGATTATTATTCTCACAGTGTATTGACAGTAGATTATTATTCTCACGGTGTATTGAGTGTAGAATATTATCTGCCCAGTGTATTGAGTGTATATTATTATCTGCCCAGTGTATTGAGTGTAGATTATTATTCTCACAGTGTATTGAGTGTAGATTATTATTCTCACAGTGTATTGAGTGTAGATGATTATTCTCATAGTGTATTGAGTGCAGATTATTATCCTCACAGTGTATTGAGTGTAGATTCTTATTCTCACAGTGTATTGAGCGTAGACTATTATCCTCACAGTGTATTGAGTGAAGATTATTATCCTCACAGTTTATTGAGTGAAGATTATTATCCTCACTGTGTATTGAGTGTAGATTATTATTCGCCCAGTGTATTTAGTGTAGATCATTATTCACACAGTGTATTGAGTGGAGATTATTATCCTCACAGTGTATTGAGTGTAGAATATTATCCTCACTGTGTATTGAGTGTAGATTATTATCCGCCCAGTGTATTGAGTGTAGATCATTATTCTCACAGTGTATTGAGTGTAGATTATTATTTTCACAGTGTATTGAGTGCAGATTATTATCCTCACAGTGTTTTGAGTGTAGATTATTTCCACAGTGTATTGAGTGTAGATTATTATCCTCACTGTGTATTGAGTGAAGATTATTATCCAGCCCAGTGTATTGAGTGTAGATTATTATCCTCACAGTGTATTGAGTGTAGATTATTATCCTCATTGTGTATTGAGTGTAGATTATTATCTGCCCAGTGTATTGAGTGTAGATTATTATTTTCACAGTGTATTGAGTGTAGATTATTATCTGCCCAGTGTATTAAGTGTAGATTATTATTCTCACAGTGTATTGACAGTAGATTATTATTCTCACGGTGTATTGAGTGTAGATTATTATCCTCACAGTGTATTGAGTGTAGATTATTATCCTCACAGTACTTTGAGTGTAGATTATTATCCACACATTGTATTGAGCGTAGATTATTATCCTCACAGTGTATTGAGTGAAGATTATTATCCTCGCAGTGCATTGATTGAAGATTATTATCCACATATTGTATTGAGTGAAGATTATTATCCCACACAGTGTAGTGAGTGTAGATTATTATTCTTACAGTGTTTTGAGTGTAGATTATTATTCTCACAGTGTATTGGGTGTAGATTATTATCTGCCCAGTGTATTAAGTGTAGATTATTATTCTCACAGTGTATTGACAGTAGATTATTATTCTCACGGTGTATTGAGTGTAGAATATTATCTGCCCAGTGTATTGAGTGTATATTATTATCTGCCCAGTGTATTGAGTGTAGATTATTATTCTCACAGTGTATTGAGTGTAGATTATTATTCTCACAGTGTATTGAGTGTAGATGATTATTCTCAAAGTGTATTGAGTGCAGATTATTATCCTCACAGTGTATTGAGTGTAGATTCTTATTCTCACAGTGTATTGAGCGTAGACTATTATTCTCACAGTGTATTGAGTGTAGATTATTATCTGCCCAGTGTATTAAGTGTAGATTATTATTCTCACAGTGTATTGACAGTAGATTATTATTCTCACGGTGTATTGAGTGTAGAATATTATCTGCCCAGTGTATTGAGTGTATATTATTATCTGCCCAGTGTATTGAGTGTAGATTATTATTCTCACAGTGTATTGAGTGTAGATTATTATTCTCACAGTGTATTGAGTGTAGATGATTATTCTCATAGTGTATTACAAACAAAGAACAAAGAAATGTACAGCACAGGAACAGGCCCTTCGGCCCTCCAAGCCCGTGCCGACCATACTGCCCGACTAAACTACAATCTTCTACACTTCCTGGGTCCGTATCCTTCTATTCCCATCCTATTCATATATTTGTCAAGATGCCCCTTAAATGTCCCTATCGTCCCTGCCTCCACTACCTCCTCCGGTAGTGAGTTCCAGGCACCCACTACCCTCTGCGTAAAAAACTTGCCTCGTACATCTACTCTAAACTTTGCCCCTCTCACCTTAAACCTATGCCCCCTAGTAATTGACCCCTCTACCCTGGGGAAAGGCCTCTGACTATCCACTCTGTCTATGCCCCTCATAATTTTGTATACCTCTATCAGGTCGCCCCTCAACCTCCTTCGTTCCAGTGAGAGTATCCTCACAGTGTATTGAGTGTAGATTCTTATTCTCACAGTGTATTGAGCGTAGACTATTATCCTCACAGTGTATTGAGTGAAGATTATTATCCTCACAGTTTATTGAGTGAAGATTATTATCCTCACTGTGTATTGAGTGTAGATTATTATTCGCCCAGTGTATTGAGTGTAGACCATTATTCACACAGTGTATTGAGTGGAGATTATTATCCTCACAGTGTATTGAGTGTAGATTATTATCCGCCCAGTGTATTGAGTGTAAATCATTATTCTCACAGTGTATTGAGCATAGACTATTATCCTCACAGTGTATTGAGTGAAGATTATTATCCTCACAGTTTATTGAGCGAAGATTATTATCCTCACAGTTAATTGAGTGTAGATTATTATCCGCCCAGTGTATTGAGTGTAGATTATTATTCTCACAGTGAATTGAGTGTAGATTATTATTCTCACAGTGTATTGAGTGTAGATTCTTATTCTCACAGTGTACTGAGTGTAGATTATTATCCTCACAGTTTATTGAGTGAAGATTATTATCCTCACAGTGAATTGAGTGTAGATTATTATCCGCCCAGTGTATTGAGTGTAGATTATTATTCTCACAGTGTATTGAGTGTAGATTATTACCCTCACTGTGAATTGAGTGTAGATTATTATTCTCACAGTGTATTGAGTGTAGATTCTTATTCTCACAGTGTACTGAGTGCAGATTATTATCCTCAGTGTATTGTGTGAAGACTATTATCCTCACAGTGTATTGAGTGTAGATTATTATCCTCACAGTGTATTGAGTGTAGCTTGTTATTCTCACAGTGTATTGAGTGTAGATTATTATTCTCACAGTGTATTGAGTGTAGATTATTATCTGCCCAGTGTATTGAGTGTAGATTATTATTCTCACAGTGTATTGAGTGTAGATTATTATTCGCCCAGTGTATTGAGTGTATATTATTATCCTCACAGTGTATTAAGTGAAGATTATTACCCTCACAGTGTATTGAGTGTAGATTATTATCCTCACAGTGTATTCAGTGTAGATTATTATTCTCACAGTGTATTTAATGTAGATTATTATCCTCACAGTATATTGAGTGAAGATTATTTTCAAGCCCAGTGTATTGAGTGTAGATTATTATCCTCACAGTTTATTGAGTGTTGATTATTATCCTCACAGTGTATTGAGTGAAGATCATTTTACTCACAGTGTATTGAGTGAAGATTATTATGCAGCCCAGTGTATTGAGTGAAGATTATTATCCTCACAGTGTATTGAGTGAATATTATTATCCTCGCCATATATTGAGTGTAGATTATTATCCTCACAGTGTATTGAGCGTAGATTATTATCCTCACAGTGTATTGAGTGAAGATGATTATCCCACACAGTTGAATGAGTGCAGATGATTATCCTCACAGTGTATTGAGTGAAGATTATTATCCTCAGTGTATTGAGTGAAGATTGTTATCCTCACAGTGTATTGAGTGAAGATTATTATCCTCATAGCATATTAAGTGTAGATTATTACCCTCACAGTGTAATGAGTGAAGATTATATTCCAGCCCAGTGTATTGAGTGTAGATTATTATCCTCACAGTGTATTGAGTGTAGATGATTATTCTCACAGTGTATTGAGTGTCGATTATAATTCTCACAGTGTTTTGAGTGTAGATTATTTTCACAGTGTATTGAGTGTAGATTATTATCCTCACTGTGTATTGAGTGTAGATTATTATCCGCCCAGTGTATTGAGTGTAGATTATTATTCTCACAGTATATTGAGTGTAGATTATTATCCACACATTGTATTGAGCGTAGATTATTATCCTCACAGTGTATTGAGTGAAGATTATTATCCTCGCAGTGCATTGAGTGAAGATTATTATCCTCACAGTACTTTGAGTGTAGATTATTATCTACACATTGTATTGAGCGTAGATTATTATCCTCACAGTGTATTGAGTGAAGATTATTATCCTCGCAGTGCATTGAGTGAAGATTATTATCCACATATTGTATTGAGTGAAGATTATTATCCCACACAGTGTAGTGAGTGTAGATTATTATTCTTACAGTGTTTTGAGTGTAGATTATTATTCTCACAGTGTATTGAGTGTAGATTATTATCTGCCCAGTGTATTAAGTGTAGATTATTATTCGCCCAGTGTATTGAGTGTAGACCATTATTCACACAGTGTATTGAGTGGAGATTATTATCCTCACAGTGTATTGAGTGTAGATTATTATCCGCCCAGTGTATTGAGTGTAGATCATTATTCTCACAGTGTATTGAGCATAGACTATTATCCTCACAGTGTATTGAGTGAAGATTATTATCCTCACAGTTTATTGAGCGAAGATTATTATCCTCACAGTTAATTGAGTGTAGATTATTATCCGCCCAGTGTATTGAGTGTAGATTATTATTCTCACAGTGAATTGAGTGTAGATTATTATTCTCACAGTGTATTGAGTGTAGATTCTTATTCTCACAGTGTACTGAGTGTAGATTATTATCCACACAGTTTATTGAGTGAAGATTATTATCCTCACAGTGAATTGAGTGTAGATTATTATCCGCCCAGTGTATTGAGTGTAGATTATTATTCTCACAGTGTATTGAGTGTAGATTATTACCCTCACTGTGAATTGAGTGTAGATTATTATTCTCACAGTGTATTGAGTGTAGATTCTTATTCTCACAGTGTACTGAGTGCAGATTATTATCCTCAGTGTATTGTGTGAAGACTATTATCCTCACAGTGTATTGAGTGTAGATTATTATCCTCACAGTGTATTGAGTGTAGCTTGTTATTCTCACAGTGTATTGAGTGTAGATTATTATTCTCACAGTGTATTGAGTGTAGATTATTATCCGCCCAGTGTATTGAGTGTAGATTATTATTCTCACAGTGTATTGAGTGTAGATTATTATTCGCCCAGTGTATTGAGTGTATATTATTATCCTCACAGTGTATTAAGTGAAGATTATTACCCTCACAGTGTATTGAGTGTAGATTATTATCCTCACAGTGTATTCAGTGTAGATTATTATTCTCACAGTGTATTTAATGTAGATTATTATCCTCACAGTATATTGAGTGAAGATTATTTTCAAGCCCAGTGTATTGAGTGTAGATTATTATCCTCACAGTTTATTGAGTGTTGATTATTATCCTCACAGTGTATTGAGTGAAGATCATTTTACTCACAGTGTATTGAGTGAAGATTATTATGCAGCCCAGTGTATTGAGTGAAGATTATTATCCTCACAGTGTATTGAGTGAATATTATTATCCTCGCCATATATTGAGTGTAGATTATTATCCTCACAGTGTATTGAGCGTAGATTATTATCCTCACAGTGTATTGAGTGAAGATGATTATCCCACACAGTTGAATGAGTGCAGATGATTATCCTCACAGTGTATTGAGTGAAGATTATTATCCTCAGTGTATTGAGTGAAGATTGTTATCCTCACAGTGTATTGAGTGAAGATTATTATCCTCATAGCATATTAAGTGTAGATTATTACCCTCACAGTGTAATGAGTGAAGATTATATTCCAGCCCAGTGTATTGAGTGTAGATTATTATCCTCACAGTGTATTGAGTGTAGATGATTATTCTCACAGTGTATTGAGTGTCGATTATAATTCTCACAGTGTTTTGAGTGTAGATTATTTTCACAGTGTATTGAGTGTAGATTATTATCCTCACTGTGTATTGAGTGTAGATTATTATCCGCCCAGTGTATTGAGTGTAGATTATTATTCTCACAGTATATTGAGTGTAGATTATTATCCACACATTGTATTGAGCGTAGATTATTATCCTCACAGTGTATTGAGTGAAGATTATTATCCTCGCAGTGCATTGAGTGAAGATTATTATCCTCACAGTACTTTGAGTGTAGATTATTATCTACACATTGTATTGAGCGTAGATTATTATCCTCACAGTGTATTGAGTGAAGATTATTATCCTCGCAGTGCATTGAGTGAAGATTATTATCCACATATTGTATTGAGTGAAGATTATTATCCCACACAGTGTAGTGAGTGTAGATTATTATTCTTACAGTGTTTTGAGTGTAGATTATTATTCTCACAGTGTATTGAGTGTAGATTATTATCTGCCCAGTGTATTAAGTGTAGATTATTATTCTCACAGTGTATTGACAGTAGATTATTATTCTCACGGTGTATTGAGTGTAGAATATTATCTGCCCAGTGTATTGAGTGTATATTATTATCTGCCCAGTGTATTGAGTGTAGATTATTATTCTCACAGTGTATTGAGTGTAGATTATTATTCCCACAGTGTATTGAGTGTAGATGATTATTCTCATAGTGTATTGAGTGCAGATTATTATCCTCACAGTGTATTGAGTGTAGATTCTTATTCTCACAGTGTATTGAGCGTAGACTATTATCCTCACAGTGTATTGAGTGAAGATTATTATCCTCACAGTTTATTGAGTGAAGATTATTATCCTCACTGTGTATTGAGTGTAGATTATTATTCGCCCAGTGTATTGAGTGTAGATCATTATTCACACAGTGTATTGAGTGGAGATTATTATCCTCACAGTGTATTGAGTGTAGATTATTATCCGCCCAGTGTATTGAGTGTAGATCATTATTCTCACAGTGTATTGAGCATAGACTATTATCCTCACAGTGTATTGAGTGAAGATTATTATCCTCACAGTTTATTGAGCGAAGATTATTATCCTCACAGTTAATTGAGTGTAGATTATTATCCGCCCAGTGTATTGAGTGTAGATTATTATTCTCACAGTGAATTGAGTGTAGATTATTATTCTCACAGTGTATTGAGTGTAGATTCTTATTCTCACAGTGTACTGAGTGTAGATTATTATCCTCACAGTTTATTGAGTGAAGATTATTATCCTCACAGTGAATTGAGTGTAGATTATTATCCGCCCAGTGTATTGAGTGTAGATTATTATTCTCACAGTGTATTGAGTGTAGATTATTACCCTCACTGTGAATTGAGTGTAGATTATTATTCTCACAGTGTATTGAGTTTGGATTCTTATTCTCACAGTGTACTGAGTGCAGATTATTATCCTCAGTGTATTGTGTGAAGACTATTATCCTCACAGTGTATTGAGTGTAGATTATTATCCTCACAGTGTATTGAGTGTAGCTTGTTATTCTCACAGTGTATTGAGTGTAGATTATTATTCTCACAGTGTATTGAGTGTAGATTATTATCCGCCCAGTGTATTGAGTGTAGATTATTATTCTCACAGTGTATTGAGTGTAGATTATTATTCGCCCAGTGTATTGAGTGTATATTATTATCCTCACAGTGTATTAAGTGAAGATTATTACCCTCACAGTGTATTGAGTGTAGATTATTATCCTCACAGTGTATTCAGTGTAGATTATTATTCTCACAGTGTATTTAATGTAGATTATTATCCTCACAGTATATTGAGTGAAGATTATTTTCAAGCCCAGTGTATTGAGTGTAGATTATTATCCTCACAGTTTATTGAGTGTTGATTATTATCCTCACAGTGTATTGAGTGAAGATCATTTTACTCACAGTGTATTGAGTGAAGATTATTATGCAGCCCAGTGTATTGAGTGAAGATTATTATCCTCACAGTGTATTGAGTGAATATTATTATCCTCGCCATATATTGAGTGTAGATTATTATCCTCACAGTGTATTGAGCGTAGATTATTATCCTCACAGTGTATTGAGTGAAGATGATTATCCCACACAGTTGAATGAGTGCAGATGATTATCCTCACAGTGTATTGAGTGAAGATTATTATCCTCAGTGTATTGAGTGAAGATTGTTATCCTCACAGTGTATTGAGTGAAGATTATTATCCTCATAGCATATTAAGTGTAGATTATTACCCTCACAGTGTAATGAGTGAAGATTATATTCCAGCCCAGTGTATTGAGTGTAGATTATTATCCTCACAGTGTATTGAGTGTAGATGATTATTCTCACAGTGTATTGAGTGTCGATTATAATTCTCACAGTGTTTTGAGTGTAGATTATTTTCACAGTGTATTGAGTGTAGATTATTATCCTCACTGTGTATTGAGTGTAGATTATTATCCGCCCAGTGTATTGAGTGTAGATTATTATTCTCACAGTATATTGAGTGTAGATTATTATCCACACATTGTATTGAGCGTAGATTATTATCCTCACAGTGTATTGAGTGAAGATTATTATCCTCGCAGTGCATTGAGTGAAGATTATTATCCACATATTGTATTGAGTGAAGATTATTATCCCACACAGTGTAGTGAGTGTAGATTATTATTCTTACAGTGTTTTGAGTGTAGATTATTATTCTCACAGTGTATTGAGAGTAGATTATTATCCTCACTGTGTATTGAGTGTAGATTATTATCTGCCCAGTGCATTGAGTGTAGATTATTATCCACCCAGTGTATTGAGTGTAGATTATTATCCTCACAGTGTATTGAGTGTAGATTATTATCCGCCCAGTGTATTGAGTGTAGATTATTATTCTCACAGTGTATTGAGTGTAGATTATTATTTTCACAGTGTATTGAGTGTAGATTATTATTCTCACGGTGTATTAAGTGTAGATTATTATTCTCACAGTGTATTGAGTGCAGATTATTATCCTCACAGTGTATTGAGTGTAGATTCTTATTCTCACAGTGTATTGAGCGTAGACTATTATCCTCACAGTGTATTGAGTGAAAATTATTATCCTCACAGTTTATTGAGTGAAGATTATTATCCTCACTGTGTATTGAGTGTAGATTATTATCCGCCCGGTGTATTGAGTGCAGATTATTATTCTCACAGTGTATTGAGTGTAGACTATTATCCTCACAGTGTATTGAGTGAAGATAATTATCCTCACAGTTTATTGAGTGAAGATTATTATCCTCACTGTGTATTGAGTGTAGATTATTATTCGCCCAGTGTATTTAGTGTAGATCGTTATTCACACAGTGTATTGAGTGGAGATTATTATCCTCACAGTGTATTGAGTGTAGAATATTATCCTCACTGTGTATTGAGTGGAGATTATTATCCGCCCTGTGTATTGAGTGTAGATCATTATTCTCACAGTGTATTGAGTGTAGATTATTATTTTCACAGTGTATTGAGTGCAGATTATTATCCTCACAGTGTTTTGAGTGTAGATTATTTCCACAGTGTATTGAGTGTAGATTATTATCCTCACTGTGTATTGAGTGAAGATTATTATCCAGCCCAGTGTATTGAGTGTAGATTATTATCCTCACAGTGTATTGAGTGTAGATTATTATCCTCATTGTGTATTGAGTGTAGATTATTATCTGCCCAGTGTATTGAGTGTAGATTATTATTTTCACAGTGTATTGAGTGTAGATTATTATCTGCCCAGTGTATTAAGTGTAGATTATTATTCTCACAGTGTATTGACAGTAGATTATTATTCTCACGGTGTATTGAGTGTAGATTATTATCCTCACAGTGTATTGAGTGTAGATTATTATCCTCACAGTACTTTGAGTGTAGATTATTATCTACACATTGTATTAAGCGTAGATTATTATCCTCACAGTGTATTGAGTGAAGATTATTATCCTCGCAGTGCATTGAGTGAAGATTATTATCCACATATTGTATTGAGTGAAGATTATTATCCCACACAGTGTAGTGAGTGTAGATTATTATTCTTACAGTGTTTTGAGTGTAGATTATTATTCTCACAGTGTATTGAGTGTAGATTATTATCTGCCCAGTGTATTAAGTGTAGATTATTATTCTCACAGTGTATTGACAGTAGATTATTATTCTCACGGTGTATTGAGTGTAGAATATTATCTGCCCAGTGTATTGAGTGTATATTATTATCTGCCCAGTGTATTGAGTGTAGATTATTATTCTCACAGTGTATTGAGTGTAGATTATTATTCTCACAGTGTATTGAGTGTAGATGATTATTCTCATAGTGTATTGAGTGCAGATCATTATCCTCACAGTGTATTGAGTGTAGATTCTTATTCTCACAGTGTATTGAGCGTAGACTATTATCCTCACAGTGTATTGAGTGAAGATTAATATCCTCACAGTTTATTGAGTGAAGATTATTATCCTCACTGTGTATTGAGTGTAGATTATTATTCGCCCAGTGTATTGAGTGTAGATCATTATTCACACAGTGTATTGAGTGGAGATTATTAACCTCACAGTATATTGAGTGTAGATTATTATCCGCCCAGTGTATTGAGTGTAGATCATTATTCTCACAGTGTATTGAGCGTAGACTATTATCCTCACAGTGTATTGAGTGAAGATTATTATCCTCACAGTTTATTGAGCGAAGATTATTATCCTCACAGTTAATTGAGTGTAGATTATTATCCGCCCAGTGTATTGAGTGTAGATTATTATTCTCACAGTGAATTGAGTGTAGATTATTATTCTCACAGTGTATTGAGTGTAGATTCTTATTCTCACAGTGTACTGAGTGTAGATTATTATCCTCACAGTTTATTGAGTGAAGATTATTATCCTCACAGTGAATTGAGTGTAGATTATTATCCGCCCAGTGTATTGAGTGTAGATTATTATTCTCACAGTGTATTGAGTGTAGATTATTACCCTCACTGTGAATTGAGTGTAGATTATTATTCTCACAGTGTATTGAGTGTAGATTCTTATTCTCACAGTGTACTGAGTGCAGATTATTATCCTCAGTGTATTGTGTGACGACTATTATCCTCACAGTGTATTGAGTGTAGATTATTATCGTCACAGTGTATTGAGTGTAGCTTGTTATTCTCACAGTGTATTGAGTGTAGATTATTATTCTCACAGTGTATTGAGTGTAGATTATTATCCGCCCAGTGTATTGAGTGTAGATTATTATTCTCACAGTGTATTGAGTGTAGATTATTATTCGCCCAGTGTATTGAGTGTATATTATTATCCTCACAGTGTATTAAGTGAAGATTATTACCCTCACAGTGTATTGAGTGTAGATTATTATCCTCACAGTGTATTCAGTGTAGATTATTATTCTCACAGTGTATTTAATGTAGATTATTATCCTCACAGTATATTGAGTGAAGATTATTTTCAAGCCCAGTGTATTGAGTGTAGATTATTATCCTCACAGTTTATTGAGTGTTGATTATTATCCTCACAGTGTATTGAGTGAAGATCATTTTACTCACAGTGTATTGAGTGAAGATTATTATGCAGCCCAGTGTATTGAGTGAAGATTTTTATCCTCACAGTGTATTGAGTGAATATTATTATCCTCGCCATATATTGAGTGTAGATTATTATCCTCACAGTGTATTGAGCGTAGATTATTATCCTCACAGTGTATTGAGTGAAGATTATTATCCTCGCAGTGCATTGAGTGAAGATTATTATCCACACAGTGTATTGAATTTCGATTATTATCCCACACAGTGTAGTGAGTGAAGATTATTATCCTCAGAGTGTAATGAGTGTAGATTATTATCCTCACAGTGTATTGAGTGTACATTATTATCCTCACAGTGTATTGAGTGTAGATTTTTATCCTCACAGTGTATTGAGTGAAGATGATTATCCCACACAGTTGAATGAGTGCAGATGATTATCCTCACAGTGTATTGAGTGAAGATTATTATCCTCAGTGTATTGAGTGAAGATTGTTATCCTCACAGTGTATTGAGTGAAGATTATTATCCTCATAGCATATTAAGTGTAGATTATTACCCTCACAGTGTAATGAGTGAAGATTATATTCCAGCCCAGTGGATTGAGTGTAGATTATTATCCTCACAGTGTATTGAGTGTAGATGATTATTCTCACAGTGTATTGAGTGTCGATTATAATTCTCACAGTGTTTTGAGTGTAGATTATTTTCACAGTGTATTGAGTGTAGATTATTATCCTCACTGTGTCTTGAGTGTAGATTATTATCCGCCCAGTGTATTGAGTGTAGATTATTATCCTCACAGTGTATTGAGTGAAGATTATTTTACTCACTGTGTTTTGAGTGAAGATTATTATGCAGCCCAGTGTATTGAGTGAAGATTATTATCCTCAAAGTGTATTGAGTGAAGATTATTATCCTCACAGTGCATTGAGTGTAGATTAGTATCCACACAGTGTATTGAGTGTAGATTATTATCCTCATTGTATATTGAGTGTAGATTATTATCTGCCCAGTGTATTGAGTGTAGATTATTATTTTCACAGTGTATTGAGTGTAGATTATTATCTGCCCAGTGTATTAAGTGTAGATTATTATTCTCACAGTGTATTGACAGTAGATTATTATTCTCACGGTGTATTGAGTGTAGATTATTATCCTCACAGTGTATTGAGTGTAGATTATTATCCTCACAGTACTTTGAGTGTAGATTATTATCCACACATTGTATTGAGCGTAGATTATTATCCTCACAGTGTATTGAGTGTAGATTATTATCTGCCCAGTGTATTAAGTGTAGATTATTATTCTCACAGTGTATTGACAGTAGATTATTATTCTCACGGTGTATTGAGTGTAGAATATTATCTGCCCAGTGTATTGAGTGTATATTATTATCTGCCCAGTGTATTGAGTGTAGATTATTATTCTCACAGTGTATTGAGTGTAGATTATTATTCTCACAGTGTATTGAGTGTAGATGATTATTCTCATAGTGTATTGAGTGCAGATTATTATCCTCACAGTGTATTGAGTGTAGATTCTTATTCTCACAGTGTATTGAGCGTAGACTATTATCCTCACAGTGTATTGAGTGAAGATTATTATCCTCACAGTTTATTGAGTGAAGATTATTATCCTCACTGTGTATTGAGTGTAGATTATTATTCGCCCAGTGTATTTAGTGTAGATCATTATTCACACAGTGTATTGAGTGGAGATTATTATCCTCACAGTGTATTGAGTGTAGAATATTATCCTCACTGTGTATTGAGTGTAGATTATTATCCGCCCAGTGTATTGAGTGTAGATCATTATTCTCACAGTGTATTGAGTGTAGATTATTATTTTCACAGTGTATTGAGTGCAGATTATTATCCTCACAGTGTTTTGAGTGTAGATTATTTCCACAGTGTATTGAGTGTAGATTATTATCCTCACTGTGTATTGAGTGAAGATTATTATCCAGCCCAGTGTATTGAGTGTAGATTATTATCCTCACAGTGTATTGAGTGTAGATTATTATCCTCATTGTGTATTGAGTGTAGATTATTATCTGCCCAGTGTATTGAGTGTAGATTATTATTTTCACAGTGTATTGAGTGTAGATTATTATCTGCCCAGTGTATTAAGTGTAGATTATTATTCTCACAGTGTATTGACAGTAGATTATTATTCTCACGGTGTATTGAGTGTAGATTATTATCCTCACAGTGTATTGAGTGTAGATTATTATCCTCACAGTACTTTGAGTGTAGATTATTATCCACACATTGTATTGAGCGTAGATTATTATCCTCACAGTGTATTGAGTGAAGATTATTATCCTCGCAGTGCATTGATTGAAGATTATTATCCACATATTGTATTGAGTGAAGATTATTATCCCACACAGTGTAGTGAGTGTAGATTATTATTCTTACAGTGTTTTGAGTGTAGATTATTATTCTCACAGTGTATTGGGTGTAGATTATTATCTGCCCAGTGTATTAAGTGTAGATTATTATTCTCACAGTGTATTGACAGTAGATTATTATTCTCACGGTGTATTGAGTGTAGAATATTATCTGCCCAGTGTATTGAGTGTATATTATTATCTGCCCAGTGTATTGAGTGTAGATTATTATTCTCACAGTGTATTGAGTGTAGATTATTATTCTCACAGTGTATTGAGTGTAGATGATTATTCTCAAAGTGTATTGAGTGCAGATTATTATCCTCACAGTGTATTGAGTGTAGATTCTTATTCTCACAGTGTATTGAGCGTAGACTATTATCCTCACAGTGTATTGAGTGAAGATTATTATCCTCACAGTTTATTGAGTGAAGATTATTATCCTCACTGTGTATTGAGTGTAGATTATTATTCGCCCAGTGTATTGAGTGTAGATCATTATTCACACAGTGTATTGAGTGGAGATTATTATCCTCACAGTGTATTGAGTGTAGATTATTATCCGCCCAGTGTATTGAGTGTAGATCATTATTCTCACAGTGTATTGAGCGTAGACTATTATCCTCACAGTGTATTGAGTGAAGATTATTATCCTCACAGTTTATTGAGCGAAGATTATTATCCTCACAGTTAATTGAGTGTAGATTATTATCCGCCCAGTGTATTGAGTGTAGATTATTATTCTCACAGTGAATTGAGTGTAGATTATTATTCTCACAGTGTATTGAGTGTAGATTCTTATTCTCACAGTGTACTGAGTGTAGATTATTATCCTCACAGTTTATTGAGTGAAGATTATTATCCTCACAGTGAATTGAGTGTAGATTATTATCCGCCCAGTGTATTGAGTGTAGATTATTATTCTCACAGTGTATTGAGTGTAGATTATTACCCTCACAGTGAATTGAGTGTAGATTATTATTCTCACAGTGTATTGAGTGTAGATTCTTATTCTCACAGTGTACTGAGTGCAGATTATTATCCTCAGTGTATTGTGTGAAGACTATTATCCTCACAGTGTATTGAGTGTAGATTATTATCCTCACAGTGTATTGAGTGTAGCTTGTTATTCTCACAGTGTATTGAGTGTAGATTATTATTCTCACAGTGTATTGAGTGTAGATTATTATCCGCCCAGTGTATTGAGTGTAGATTATTATTCTCACAGTGTATTGAGTGTAGATTATTATTCGCCCAGTGTATTGAGTGTATATTATTATCCTCACATTGTATTAAGTGAAGATTATTACCCTCACAGTGTATTGAGTGTAGATTATTATCCTCACAGTGTATTCAGTGTAGATTATTATTCTCACAGTGTATTTAATGTAGATTATTATCCTCACAGTATATTGAGTGAAGATTATTTTCAAGCCCAGTGTATTGAGTGTAGATTATTATCCTCACAGTTTATTGAGTGTTGATTATTATCCTCACAGTGTATTGAGTGAAGATCATTTTACTCACAGTGTATTGAGTGAAGATTATTATGCAGCCCAGTGTATTGAGTGAAGATTATTATCCTCACAGTGTATTGAGTGAATATTATTATCCTCGCCATATATTGAGTGTAGATTATTATCCTCACAGTGTATTGAGCGTAGATTATTATCCTCACAGTGTATTGAGTGAAGATTATTATCCTCGCAGTGCATTGAGTGAAGATTATTATCCATACAGTGTATTGAATTTAGATTATTATCCCACACAGTGTAGTGAGTGAAGATTATTATCCTCAGAGTGTAATGAGTGTAGATTATTATCCTCACAGTGTATTGAGTGTACATTATTATCCTCACAGTGTATTGAGTGTAGATTTTTATCCTCACAGTGTATTGAGTGAAGATGATTATCCCACACAGTTGAATGAGTGCAGATGATTATCCTCACAGTGTATTGAGTGAAGATTATTATCCTCAGTGTATTGAGTGAAGATTGTTATCCTCACAGTGTATTGAGTGAAGATTATTATCCTCATAGCATATTAAGTGTAGATTATTACCCTCACAGTGTAATGAGTGAAGATTATATTCCAGCCCAGTGTATTGAGTGTAGATTATTATCCTCACAGTGTATTGAGTGTAGATGATTATTCTCACAGTGTATTGAGTGTCGATTATAATTCTCACAGTGTTTTGAGTGTAGATTATTTTCACAGTGTATTGAGTGTAGATTATTATCCTCACTGTGTATTGAGTGTAGATTATTATCCGCCCAGTGTATTGAGTGTAGATTATTATTCTCACAGTATATTGAGTGTAGATTATTATCCTCACAGTGTATTGAGTGAAGATTATTTTACTCACTGTGTTTTGAGTGAAGATTATTATGCAGCCCAGTGTATTGAGTGAAGATTATTATCCTCAAAGTGTATTGAGTGAAGATTATTATCCTCACAGTGCATTGAGTGTAGATTAGTATCCACACAGTGTATTGAGTGTAGATTATTATCCTCATTGTATATTGAGTGTAGATTATTATCTGCCCAGTGTATTGAGTGTAGATTATTATTTTCACAGTGTATTGAGTGTAGATTATTATCTGCCCAGTGTATTAAGTGTAGATTATTATTCTCACAGTGTATTGACAGTAGATTATTATTCTCACGGTGTATTGAGTGTAGATTATTATCCTCACAGTGTATTGAGTGTAGATTATTATCCTCACAGTACTTTGAGTGTAGATTATTATCCACACATTGTATTGAGCGTAGATTATTATCCTCACAGTGTATTGAGTGTAGATTATTATCTGCCCAGTGTATTAAGTGTAGATTATTATTCTCACAGTGTATTGACAGTAGATTATTATTCTCACGGTGTATTGAGTGTAGAATATTATCTGCCCAGTGTATTGAGTGTATATTATTATCTGCCCAGTGTATTGAGTGTAGATTATTATTCTCACAGTGTATTGAGTGTAGATTATTATTCTCACAGTGTATTGAGTGTAGATGATTATTCTCATAGTGTATTGAGTGCAGATTATTATCCTCACAGTGTATTGAGTGTAGATTCTTATTCTCACAGTGTATTGAGCGTAGACTATTATCCTCACAGTGTATTGAGTGAAGATTATTATCCTCACAGTTTATTGAGTGAAGATTATTATCCTCACTGTGTATTGAGTGTAGATTATTATTCGCCCAGTGTATTTAGTGTAGATCATTATTCACACAGTGTATTGAGTGGAGATTATTATCCTCACAGTGTATTGAGTGTAGAATATTATCCTCACTGTGTATTGAGTGTAGATTATTATCCGCCCAGTGTATTGAGTGTAGATCATTATTCTCACAGTGTATTGAGTGTAGATTATTATTTTCACAGTGTATTGAGTGCAGATTATTATCCTCACAGTGTTTTGAGTGTAGATTATTTCCACAGTGTATTGAGTGTAGATTATTATCCTCACTGTGTATTGAGTGAAGATTATTATCCAGCCCAGTGTATTGAGTGTAGATTATTATCCTCACAGTGTATTGAGTGTAGATTATTATCCTCATTGTGTATTGAGTGTAGATTATTATCTGCCCAGTGTATTGAGTGTAGATTATTATTTTCACAGTGTATTGAGTGTAGATTATTATCTGCCCAGTGTATTAAGTGTAGATTATTATTCTCACAGTGTATTGACAGTAGATTATTATTCTCACGGTGTATTGAGTGTAGATTATTATCCTCACAGTGTATTGAATGTAGATTATTATCCTCACAGTACTTTGAGTGTAGATTATTATCCACACATTGTATTGAGCGTAGATTATTATCCTCACAGTGTATTGAGTGAAGATTATTATCCTCGCAGTGCATTGATTGAAGATTATTATCCACATATTGTATTGAGTGAAGATTATTATCCCACACAGTGTAGTGAGTGTAGATTATTATTCTTACAGTGTTTTGAGTGTAGATTATTATTCTCACAGTGTATTGGGTGTAGATTATTATCTGCCCAGTGTATTAAGTGTAGATTATTATTCTCACAGTGTATTGACAGTAGATTATTATTCTCACGGTGTATTGAGTGTAGAATATTATCTGCCCAGTGTATTGAGTGTATATTATTATCTGCCCAGTGTATTGAGTGTAGATTATTATTCTCACAGTGTATTGAGTGTAGATTATTATTCTCACAGTGTATTGAGTGTAGATGATTATTCTCATAGTGTATTGAGTGCAGATTATTATCCTCACAGTGTATTGAGTGAAGATTATTATCCTCACAGTTTATTGAGTGAAGATTATTATCCTCACTGTGTATTGAGTGTAGATTATTATTCGCCCAGTGTATTGAGTGTAGATCATTATTCACACAGTGTATTGAGTGGAGATTATTATCCTCACAGTATATTGAGTGTAGATTATTATCCGCCCAGTGTATTGAGTGTAGATCATTATTCTCACAGTGTATTGAGCGTAGACTATTATCCTCACAGTGTATTGAGTGAAGATTATTATCCTCACAGTTTATTGAGCGAAGATTATTATCCTCACAGTTAATTGAGTGTAGATTATTATCCGCCCAGTGTATTGAGTGTAGATTATTATTCTCACAGTGAATTGAGTGTAGATTATTATTCTCACAGTGTATTGAGTGTAGATTCTTATTCTCACAGTGTACTGAGTGTAGATTATTATCCTCACAGTTTATTGAGTGAAGATTATTATCCTCACAGTGAATTGAGTGTAGATTATTATCCGCCCAGTGTATTGAGTGTAGATTATTATTCTCACAGTGTATTGAGTGTAGATTATTACCCTCACAGTGAATTGAGTGTAGATTATTATTCTCACAGTGTATTGAGTGTAGATTCTTATTCTCACAGTGTACTTAGTGCAGATTATTATCCTCAGTGTATTGTGTGAAGACTATTATCCTCACAGTGTATTGAGTGTAGATTATTATCCTCACAGTGTATTGAGTGTAGCTTGTTATTCTCACAGTGTATTGAGTGTAGATTATTATTCTCACAGTGTATTGAGTGTAGATTATTATCCGCCCAGTGTATTGAGTGTAGATTATTATTCTCACAGTGTATTGAGTGTAGATTATTATTCGCCCAGTGTATTGAGTGTATATTATTATCCTCACATTGTATTAAGTGAAGATTATTACCCTCACAGTGTATTGAGTGTAGATTATTATCCTCACAGTGTATTCAGTGTAGATTATTATTCTCACAGTGTATTTAATGTAGATTATTATCCTCACAGTATATTGAGTGAAGATTATTTTCAAGCCCAGTGTATTGAGTGTAGATTATTATCCTCACAGTTTATTGAGTGTTGATTATTATCCTCACAGTGTATTGAGTGAAGATCATTTTACTCACAGTGTATTGAGTGAAGATTATTATGCAGCCCAGTGTATTGAGTGAAGATTATTATCCTCACAGTGTATTGAGTGAATATTATTATCCTCGCCATATATTGAGTGTAGATTATTATCCTCACAGTGTATTGAGCGTAGATTATTATCCTCACAGTGTATTGAGTGAAGATTATTATCCTCGCAGTGCATTGAGTGAAGATTATTATCCATACAGTGTATTGAATTTAGATTATTATCCCACACAGTGTAGTGAGTGAAGATTATTATCCTCAGAGTGTAATGAGTGTAGATTATTATCCTCACAGTGTATTGAGTGTACATTATTATCCTCACAGTGTATTGAGTGTAGATTTTTATCCTCACAGTGTATTGAGTGAAGATGATTATCCCACACAGTTGAATGAGTGCAGATGATTATCCTCACAGTGTATTGAGTGAAGATTATTATCCTCAGTGTATTGAGTGAAGATTGTTATCCTCACAGTGTATTGAGTGAAGATTATTATCCTCATAGCATATTAAGTGTAGATTATTACCCTCACAGTGTAATGAGTGAAGATTATATTCCAGCCCAGTGTATTGAGTGTAGATTATTATCCTCACAGTGTATTGAGTGTAGATGATTATTCTCACAGTGTATTGAGTGTCGATTATAATTCTCACAGTGTTTTGAGTGTAGATTATTTTCACAGTGTATTGAGTGTAGATTATTATCCTCACTGTGTATTGAGTGTAGATTATTATCCGCCCAGTGTATTGAGTGTAGATTATTATTCTCACAGTATATTGAGTGTAGATTATTATCCTCACAGTGTATTGAGTGAAGATTATTTTACTCACTGTGTTTTGAGTGAAGATTATTATGCAGCCCAGTGTATTGAGTGAAGATTATTATCCTCAAAGTGTATTGAGTGAAGATTATTATCCTCACAGTGCATTGAGTGTAGATTAGTATCCACACAGTGTATTGAGTGTAGATTATTAACCTCACAGTATATTGAGTGGAGATTATTATCCTCACAGTGCATTGAGTGCAGATTAATATCCACACAGTGTATTGAGTGCAGATTAATATCCTTACAGTATATTGAGTGGAGATTATTATCCTCACAGTGCATTGACTGTAGATTAGTATCCACACAGTGTATTGTGTGCAGATTATTATCCTTACAGTATATTAAGTGCAGATTATTATCCTCACAGTGTATTGAGTGAAGATTATTATCCTCCCAGTGTAGCTTGTTATTATCCTCACAATGTAGCTTGTTATCCTCACAGTGTATTGAGTGAAGATTATTATCCTCACAGTGTATTGAGTGTAGATTATTGTCCTCACATTGTATTGAGTGTAGATTATTATCCTCACAGTGTATTGAGTGAAGATTATTATCCTCACAGTGTATTGACTGTAGAAAATTATCCTCACAGTTTATTGAAGGAAGAATATTATCCTCAGAGTGTATTGAGTGCAGCTTGTTATCCTCACAGTCTATTGAGTGACGATTATTATCCCAGCCAGTGTATTGAGTAAAGATTGTAACCTCACCGTGTATTGAGTGAAGATTATTATCCCACCCAGTGTATTCACCATAGATTTTTATCCAGCCCAGTGTATTGAGTGTAGATTTCTATCCTCACAGTGCATTGAGTAAAGATTATTATCCTCACAGTGTATTGAGTGTAGATTTTTATCCTCACAGTGTATTGAGTGAAGATTATTATCCTCACAGTGTATTGAGTGAAGATTATTATCCTCACAGTGTATTGAGTAAAGGTTATTATCCTCGCAGTTTATTGAGTGAAGATTATTATCCTCACTGTGTATTGAGTGTAGTTTATTATCCTCACAGTGTATTGAGTAAAGATCATTATCCTCACAGTGTATTGAGTGAAGATTATTATCCTCACAGTTTATTGAGTGAAGATTATTATCCTCACTGTGTATTGAGTGTAGTCTATTATCCTCACAGTGTATTGAGTAAAGATCATTATACTCACAGTGTATTGAGTGAAAATTATTATCCTCACAGTGTATTGAGTGAAGATTATTATCCACCCTGTGTATTGAGTGAAGATTATTATCCTTACAGTGTATTGAGTGAAGACTATTATCCAGCCCATTGTGTTGAGTGAAGATTATTATCCTTACAGTTTATTGAGTGTAGATTATTATCCTCACAGTGTATTGAGTAAAGATTATTATCCTCGCAGTGAATTGAGTGAAGATTATTATCCTCACGGTGCATTGTGTGTAGATAATTATCCTCACAATGTATTGAGTGAAGATTATTATCCTCACAGTGTATTGAGTAAAGATTATAATCCACTAGTCCGGTGGCGGCGATGTGCTGAGCAGGCGCACATCAGGTGACTCTCCTCCCAATCGGACCCAACATAGTCAATTTATTGGAAATTTCAGCCTAAAAAGCCCACCAAAACCCAACCGAATACAAAAGACACAGGAGAACAACATGCCTTGCAACAATTGATCGGGGAACGGCGAGATATCAGGAGCAGCAGCGAATGAAAGTGGCAGGAACAGCGGGTGACCGGACTTGCGGTCCCACGAGACGAGGCGGAGACTCAGGCAAACCAGGAGGGGGGAAATGTTGGCGAGTGGTGGTGGGAGGTGGGCGGAAGTGCTCCTAAAATGTGTGTGGTAATGGAGGTGCCCCCGATACGTTTTGGTGGTGTGGGGGCGGGGGGCAGTGGAATGACCCCGATACTTGCGTGGTGGGGAGTGGGGGTTGGGGAGGGTGGGTTGCCGGGAATGGTGCGTTGCCCTAATGCTTGTCCAATTTGGGGGGGTGGGGAGGCGGTGTATTTTCGAAGTCAGAGTGGGATGCCCTTTAAAGATGACTTCCCGTTCTCTTTGGAGCTGACCTTGCCAGTTCTATCAGGCTATGCCCCACCAGAGTGACAGCGCAAGTGACCCCCCGATTCTCTGTACAGAGCGTCAAAAAATGAGAACTCGGCTGTGCATCTCGAGAGACACAAATCGGTTTTCCTGATACTTTGACAAATGTTTGTAAAATTTCACCTATTGAGTATGTTTAAAGCAGAAATTTATAGATTTCTGATCAACAATCACGTAAAGGGCTATGGGGATAGTGGGTGTAAAAGGCATTGCAGAGTCTGATCAGCCATGATCATATTAAACGGTGGAGCAGGCTACTCCTGTTCCTGTGTTCTCATTGGTTTCCAAGCCAGTGTATTCAATAATCAAACTTTTGCCCATGATTAAAACTAATAATATTCCAAAAATGTAAAGAACACTAAAAAAGTATTGAAGTATCAATGGACTAAAACTGCAATGCGCAAGATTTGAAAAGATTACAATTGCAGGTGGCACGGTAGCACAGTGGTTAGCACTGTTGCTTAACAGAGCCAGGGATCCGGGTTTGATACCCAGCTTGGCTCACTGTCTGTGCGGACTCTGCACGTTCTCCCCGTGTCTGCGTGGATTTCCTCCGGGTGCTCCAGTTTCCTCCCACAGTCCAAAGATGTGCGGGGTAGGTGGATTGGCCTTGATAAATTGCCCTTAGTGTTCAAAAAGGTTATTGGGGTTACTGGGTTAGAGGGATAGGGTGGAAGCGTGGGCTTAAATGGGTTGCTCTTTCCAAGGACCGGCACAGACTCGATGGGCCAAATGCCCTCCTTCTGTACTGTAAATTCTATGTTCTATGTTCACAGAGCCAGGGATCCGTGTTTGATTCCAGGCTTCCAGGTATAGATTGTTATTTGATGGTTAGCATAAACATGGTGGGCCGAAGGGCCTGTTTCTCTGCTGTCTAACTCGATGAAATCTGGAATAAAATGCTAGTCTCATTCATAACGATTATGAAACTGTTGAAATGTCATGAAAGCCCATCTGGTTCACTCATGTCCTTCAGGGAAGGCAATCTGCCATCCTCACCTGGTCTGGCCTACATGACCCTCAGCAACATGGGTGACTCTTAACTGTCCTCTGAACTGACGTAGCAAACCAGTCAACTGTATTAAACTGCGAAAGCAAAGTCAAATCAGAATAAAACCAGAAATAACAAAGGCACACTCTGTCCAGCCAAGGCTTCCTCATTAACATCTAATGGCTGGTGCCCAAATTGGGTGAACTGCTCCACAGACCAATTGAGCAACAACCTGGCCTAATCATAATCACCACATCATTCCCTACAGCCAATGTCCCATACTCTGCCACCACAATTCTTGGGGTATGTTTGCCCACTGGTGGCGGCACAGTGGTATATGGTCTGGAGGGGGTGTCCCTTGGAGTCCTCAATATTGACTCTGTGACCCATGAAGTCTCATGGCACCACGTCAAACACGGGCAACGAAACCTCCTGCTGCTTATCCCACCAGCTCTCCCCCAGCTGCTGAATCAGCACTCCTCCACGTTGAAATCCACTTGGCAGGAGTACTGAGGGCAGCAAAGGCCCCAATCTCTGAGGAGCTGGTCTTGCCGACAAGTTTAGTTCCCCACTGGAGAAACAAATTCTAAGTGTGGGAACCCCCCGAGCTCCAAAGAAATGTCTAAGTGTGAGTAAATAGAGATCAGGGGCGGGATTCTCCGCAAACGGCGTGATGTCCGCTACCCGGCGCCAAAAACGACGCAGATCAGACCGGCGTCGGGCTGCCCCAAAGGTGCGGAATTCTCCACACCTTTAGGGGCCAAGCCCTCACCTTGAGGGGTTAGGCCCGCGCCGGAGCGGTTTCCGCTCCGCCGGCTGGCGGGAAAGGCCTTTGGCGCCACGCCAGCCGGCACCGAAAGGACTTCGCCGGGCGACGTATGCGCAAGATCGTCAGCGCCCGCTCACGGCATCCCCACGTATGCGCAGGGGAGGGGGTCTCTTCCGCCTCTGCCATACTGGAGACCATGGCGAAGGCGGAAGAAAAAGAGTGCCCCCACGGCACAGGCCCGCCCGCGGATCGGTGGGCCCCGATCGCGGGCCAGGCCACTGTGGGGGCACCCCCTGGGGCCAGATCGCCCCGGGCCACCCCCCCCCCACCCGCCCCAGGACCCTGGAGCCTGCCCGCGCCGCCTTGTCCCGCCTTTTCAAAAGGAGGTCTAATCCACGCCGGCTGGCGAGGGTTGACAGCGGCGGGACTTCGGCCCATTGCGGGCATGAGAATCGCCGGGGGTGCGCCCACCGACCGCCGCGATTCCCGCCGACCGGCGTGGCACAATTCCCGCCCCAGCCGAATCTCTGGTGGCGGAGAATTCGGGACACGGCGGGGCAAGATTCACGCCAGCCACCGCCGATTCTCAGACCCAGTGGGGGATCGGAGAATCGCGCCCCAGGTGCGGAATTCTCCGCACCTTTAGGGGCCAAGCCCTTACCTTGAGGGGCTAGGCCCGCGCCGGAGTGATTTCCGCCCCGCTGGCTGGCGGGAAAGGCCATTGGCGCCACGCCAGCCGGCGCCGAAAGGACTTCACCAGGCGACGCATGCGCAGGAGCGTCAACGGCCGCTCACGGCATCCCCGCGCATGGCTGGGGAGGGGGTCTCTTCCGCCTCGCCATAGAGGAGACCATGGCGAAAGCGGAAGAAAAAGAGTGCCCCCATGGCAGAGGCCCGCCAGCCGATCGGTGGGCCCCGATCGCGGGCCAGTCCACCGTGGGGACACCCCCCGGGGCCAGATCGCCCCGTGCCCCCCCAGGACCCCGGAGCCCACCTGCGCCGTCTTCTCCCGCCGGTACGGTAGGTGGTTCAATCCACGCCGGCTGGCGAGGGTTGACAGCGGCGGGACTTTGGCCCATCGCGGGCCGGAGAATCGCCGGGGGGAGCCCGCCGACCGGCGCGGCGCGATTCCCGCCCCCGCCGATTCTCTGGTGGCGGAGAATTCGGGACACGGCGGGGGCGGAATTCACGCCAGCCCCCGACGATTCTCCGCCCCGGCGGGGGGTCGGAGAATCGCGCCCCTGGATCGCACCTAAACACCTGGAGGGGATCATCTCACAAAACCTGCCCAGGGTCCCTGGTTCGATTCCCGGCTTGGGTTACTGTCTGTGCGGAGTCTGCCGTTCTCTGCGTGGGTTTCCTCCGGGTGCTCCGGTTTCCTCCCACAATCCAAAGGTGTGCAGGTTAGGTGGATTGCCCATTTTAAATTGTCATTAGGCAAAAAATGGTTAGGTGGGGTTACGGGGATAAAGGGGGATAGGGTGGAGGCGTGGGGCTTGGGTGGGGTGCTCTTTCCAAGGGCCGGTCCAGACTCGATGGGCTGAATGACCTCCTCTGTACTGTAAATTCTATGGTATTCAATGATAAATGACACTCTGGGCGAAATTCTCCCGAAACGGCGCGATGTCCGCCGACTGGCGCCCAAAACGGCGCCAATCAGATGGGCATCGCGCCACCCCAAAGTTGCGGAATGCTCCGCATCTTTGGGGGCCAAGCCCCAACATTGAGGCCGGAGGAATTTCCGCCCCGCCAGCTGGCGGAAACAGCCTTTGTTGCCCCGCCAGCTGGCGCGGAAATGACATCTCGGGGCGGAGCATGCGCGGGAGCGGCAGCGGCCGCTGACAGTTTCCCGCGCATGCGCAGTGGAGGGAGTCTCTTCCACCTCCGCCATGGTGGAGACCGTGGCGGAGGCGGAAGGGAAAGAGTGCCCCCACGGCACAGGCCCGCCCGCGGATCGATGGGCCCCGATCGCGGGCCAGGCCACCGTGGGGGCACCCCCCGGGGCCAGATCGCCCCGCGCCCCCCCCCCAGGACCCCGGAGCCCACCCACGCCGCCTTGTCCCACCGGTAAGGTAGGTGATTTAATTTACGCTGGCGGGACAGGCAATTTATCGGCAGGACTTCGGCCCATCCGGGCCGGGGAATCGAGCGGGGGGGGGCCTGCCAACCGGCGCAGCGCGATTCCCGCCCCCGCCGAATATCCGGTGCCGAAGACTTCGGCAACCGGCGGGTGTGGGATTCACGCCAGCCCCCGGCGATTCTCTGACCCGGCAGGGGGTCGGAGAATGTCGCCCTCTATGCCATTTTTTTGGGAGAATTACGCCCAAGATGTTTCCTCTGGTTGGGGAGTCTGGAACCAGCAGGCACAATTTCAAAATAAGCAGGAAGCCACTTAGGACTGAGATGAGGAGAAATTATTTTATTCAGAGGATTGTGAACTTTTGGAATTCTGTACCTCAGAGGGCTGCGGAAGCTGTTGTTGAGTCTGTTTAAAGCAGAGACTGGCATATTTCTAAAAACTAATGATGTAAAGGAATATGGGGATGGTGTGGGGAAAAGGAATTGAAGTGGGAGATGAGCCATAAATGTATTGAATGGCAGTGCAGGCCCAATCAGCTGAATGGCCTACTCCTGCTCCTATGCTCTGATGATCCTAATTTTATTTTCAGTTAAAATTCAAGATTTTCTCGACCACAGATGTTAACTGACTTAAAATTTCTTGGTCAGCTCTGTCACCCATTTTGAAAATGAATATTACATTGGTCCACACAGTCCTCTGACACCTATCACTCTCAACAGAATCCAGGGGTGAAATTCTCCTACCCGCCCCGCCACATTTCTGCCCCGACCGGCCGGCGGGAGTCTCCGTAACACCGGCCGGTCAATGGGGTTTCCCAGGGCGAAATTCTCCCCCAACGGCGCGATGTCCGCCGACTGGCGCCAAAACCGGCGCCAATCAGACGGGCATCGCGCCGGCCCAAAGGTGCGGAATGCTCAGCACCTTTGGCGGCCTAGCCCCAACATTGAGGGGCTAGGCCGGCGCCGGAGGGATTTCCGCCCCGCCAGCTGGCGGAAACGGCGTTTGTTGCCCCGCCAGCTGGCGCGGAAATGCGGCGCATGCGCGGGAGCATCAGCGGCCGCTGACAGTTTCCCGCGCATGCGCAGTGGGGAGAGTCTCTTCCGCCTCCGCCATGGTGGAGGCCGTGGTGGAGGCGGAAGGGAAAGAGTGCCCCCATGGCACAGGCCCGCCCGCGGATCGGTGGGCCCCGATCGCGGGCCAGGCCACCGTGAGGGCACCCTCCGGGGTCAGATCGCCCCGCGCCCACCCAGGACCCTGGAGCCCGCCCACGCCGCCTGGTCCCGCCGGTAAATACCAAGTTCGATTTACGCCGGCGGGACATGCAATTTCTGGGCGGGACTTACGCCCATCCGGGCCGGAGAATTGAGCGGGGGTCCCGCCAACCGGCGCGGCCCGATTCCCGCCTCCGCCCAATCTCCGGTACCGGAGACTTCGGCGGGGCCGGGATTCACGGCGGCCAACGGCCATTCTCCGACCCTCTGGCGGGGTCGGAGAATGACGCCCCTGATGTGGAATTCCTGAAGCCAACGCTAGTTCTTCCAGCTTTTACTCAGGATTCCCTTCACCCTAGTTCCATGAAATACTGAGCCTAGACTTTCCCATCATTTGTGCTGTTTTCACGGGGCACTTCATCGGAAATTGGGCACGTCACACAAAAGATCACAGGGCAGCACGGTAGCCTTGTGGATAGCACAATTGCTTCACAGCTCCAGGGTCCCAGGTTTGATTCCGGCTTGGGTCACTGTCTGTGCGGAGTCTGCATGTCCTCCCCGTGTGTGCGTGGGTTTCCTCCGGGTGCTCCGGTTTCCTCCCACAGTCCAAAGATGTGCAGGTTAGGTGGATTGGCCATGATAAATTGCCCTTAGTGTCCAAAATTGCCCTTAGTGTTGGGTGGGGTTACTGGGTTATGGGGATAGGGTGGCGGTGTTGTCCTTGGGTAGGGTGCTCTTTCCAAGAGCCGGTGCAGACTCGATGGGCCAAATGGCCTCCTTCTGCACTGTAAATTCTATGATAATCTAAACTTTAAGCAGAAATTTTATTCAGTGGCAATTGAGTTTCCACAACTTTTCGCATTAGTTTAAAAAATATTGCGATGGAAGCCTGTCCTGCCCATTAAAGTGGCCACGTCCCAAATCGAATTATTCACCATTCAGAGTATCCACAAATCACACTCATTTACAGGCCTTTGAGGAGAATAATATAATTATCCCAGTCCATTTGGGTATAACGGCTCCATTAGAGTAAATGCTTTTGAGCTTTTTTTTCAATTTACTAGAGAAACTGTCATCAATAACAGCGTAAGATAACAGCATAAGAGGTATTTGGTTCTGTTCAGTGTTTTTGAAGACATTTACAAATGGGTTACTGATCGGTAGTGGGCGAGGCACTGATCCAAAGGCTGATTTATTTGTGAGGCATCATTTTCAGCTGTATTAATTAAACTGCAGCAAGTTGTAAATGAATCAAGGAAAATATTTTAAAGCAGACTTTCTTCTTTTTAAAAATTGCATTCTAAAATGCTGCCCAATTGCATCGCTTCATTGAAGATTTTACATCCACCGCTGTGCAAATGAGTTTGATTGAAAACCTGGTTAAAAAAACATTTTAATATCCAGAACAATTTTGGCAGCCAGATCACCGATTTGCACCGAAATGGCAAACATTACTGCCTGATGATTAGCAGATTCTCTGGGCCGAGCAGATGAAAGGAAACTGAGGGTGCTCTTCAGACCAATCTACTCAGCATGTGTACAATGCTTCGTCAAGTGGTCCCTCCTGAAACTCACTCTTTAAACAGCGTAAATCTGTGATGCGACTTTCCACGTTAGGCATAGAGGATTTGAGCACGACTAGCTATTAGGTTGAACTTGCAGAGTTGGTTCAGTCACCATTTCCTCCTGGACCAAAAACAGTTGAAACATCTACATCTGAAACATTGACAGGACCGTTTCTCTCCACAGATGCTATCTGGCCTGCTGTGGGTTTCCAGGATTTCCTGTTGTTTTGTTTCAGATTCCCCGCGTCTGCAGTACTTTGATTTATTTTCTCCTTCTTTGGGCACCACGGGGTGTGTTGCTTCCAGTAATACATTCCTTGAAATACAACTGCATATGGCAAAAGATTGCCATGTATTCTATCAAAATGCTGCAATATTGGTTTGCGTGGAGAATTTAACCAAGGATTGAATACTGCTCCTCACACTTACACCCTGGAGCCCAGGGTGGAGGGCCAGAGAGAGGGATTTAAGAAGATGGTTTGCAGGAGAGAAGGTAAGTCAGGGGTTACCTTTGCATTCCAGGATGACCTTGGAACAATGAGTAGTTTGGTAGATAAGAGCAGGACCCGATAGTGCTTTAGGTGGACCAGCCAGTTCTAACAATGAATGACTAAACTAACCGTTCACCGTATCCATTCACGTTTGAGTCCTTTCAGTTTAAGAGAGCTGAGATGGGGGAATGAGGGGAACGACCAGGGTGAGACAGGGGACCAGGCACCAAAGCTGGAGCTGAGAATGTGGTTGTACAAATTGACAGTTGCAGAAATATCAGAAATGGCCGGACGACAGATCACTGGGATTCTGAAGGTGCGGTATTAAGTGACTTGGGAGAGAGTATTTTTCCAGGGGCAAATACAGAGGAGATGGGGTTGAGAGGGTGTGTGGGATACGAATGCAGAGTGATGTACAGAAGTGGTGAGAGATGGCTTTAGCTGTGACTGATACAATGGAAGGGGACTAACCACATCAGATGGTACTGCTACAAAAATGAACAAGATGGTCTTTGGTCTTGTTTGTCCAGCAATTCTTATGGCTATACATTTGACCCATTTCATGGCCAGCAACAACAGTACTGTGATGCGGCAACATGAATTGGGGAAATGGAAGAAAATTAACATGTTTGTGTATTCTCAGAGGGCATCAGTTGGCCTAATTTATTGCAAGCTTTGTGCTGCTTGATAGGATCACCATAGATATATGGTGATCAGAATGCTGTTGCTTCCATTGCAGCAGTGACTGTATTGCCGAAAGGATTTCATTGCCTGTGAAATGTTGCAGGATGGGTAGAGAGTGGAAGAAGCCGAGATGAATGAAGTTGTTCCCTTCTTTCACATTGGAGGGAGGATTGCAACAGTTGATTATTTGCTCCAGAACCGCCCCCCAACCCCCGGAAGATATTTGAGTTGATATGATCTGGGAAAGTGCACAAGAGGCAGAAGAGTGAAGAGTTTACACACGCTCTACGAATAATCCCAATTAAATACAGCTTTTTAAAAAATCAGTTCCACACATAGACTCCACTAAAAGCAAAGAGATTGAAGAGAAATATTCAAACATACAGTTTAATAAGTGCCAGAGTTAAGCTTCCTGTTGAAAATTTGCATTCTTACTTGCAAATTTGAGTAAGAGAAATGCAAATTTGCGTAATTAAAATTTGCCCATCCATTTAGAATCCTTCCATAATATTACTTGGGCATGTTGAATTTTCCAGAGCAGACTTCTCGACACAAAGTGAGGGGAATGAGAATCAGAAACCTCCTAACTGGCTCTTAACTGATGTTTGTGTGTGTGTCATTATTTTATGTGTGATATTTGTGTGTATGATGTTTGTATGTGTGATGTCTGTGTGTGTGTGTGATGTTTGTGTGTGTGTGATGTTTGTGTGCGTGTGATATTTGTGTGAGTGTGATGTTTGTGTGTGTGATGTTAGTGTGTGTGATGTTTGTGTGAGTGATGTTTGTGTGTGTGTGTGATGTTTGTGTGTGTGTGATGTTAGTGTGTGTGATATTTCTGTGTGCGTGTGTGATGTTTGTGTGTGATGTTAGTGTGTGTGATATTTGTGTGAGTGTGATGTTTGTGTGTGTGATGTTAGTGTGTGTGTGTGAGATATTTGTGTGTGTGCGATGTTTGTGTGAGTGATGTGTGTGTGTGTGTGATGTTTGTGTGTGTGATGTTAGTGTGTGTGATATTTGTGTGTGTGTGTGATGTTTGTGTGTGTGTGATGTTTGTGTGTGTGATGTTAGTGGGTGTGATATTTGTGTGTGTGTGTGATTGTGTGTGTGCGATGTTTGTGTGTGTGTGATGTTAGTGTGTGTGTGATGTTTGTGTGTGTGATGTTAGTGTGTGCGATATTTGTGTGTGTGTGTGTGATTGTGTGTGATGTTTGTGTGTGTGTGTGATGTTTGTGTGAGTGATGTTTGTGTGTGTGTGTGATTGTGTGTGATATTTGTGTGTGTGTGATATTTGTGTGTGTGGTGTCTGTGTGTGTGATGTTTGTGTGTGTGATGCTTGCGTGTGTGATATTTGTGTGTGTGTGCTGTTTGTGTGTGTGATATTTGTGTGTGTGTGATGTTTGTGTGTGTGTGTGATATTTGTGTGTGTGTGATGTTTGTTTGTGTGTGCTATTTGTGTGTGTGTGATGTTTGTGTGTGTGATATTTGTGTGTGTGATGTTTGTGTGTGTGTGTGATATTTGTGTGTGTGTGATGTTTGTTTGTGTGTGATATTTGTGTGTGTGTGATGTTTTTATGTGTGTGATAGTGTGTGTGATATTTGTATGGGTGTGATATTTGTGAGTGATATTTGTGTGTGTGTGTGATGTTTGTGTGTTTGTGATGTTTGTATGTGTGATGTTTGTATGTGTGATGATTGTATGTGCATGACGTTTGTGTGTCTGTGATGTTTGTGTGTCTGTGATGTTTGTGTGTGTGTGATGTTTGTATGTGTGATATTTGTGTGTGTGTGCGACATTTGTGTGTGCGACGTTTGTGTGTGTGATGTTTGTGTGTGTGATGTTTGTGTGTGTGATATTTGTGTGTGTGATGTCTGTGTGTGTGATGTTTGTGCGTGTGATGCTTGCGTGTGTGATATTTGTGTGTGTGTGCTGTTTGTGTGTGTGATATTTGTGTGTGTGATGTTTGTGTGTGTGTGTGTGATATGTGTGTGTGTGTGATGTTTGTTTGTGTGTGATATTTGTGTGTGTGTGATGTTTGTATGTGTGTGATATGTGTGTGTGTGTGATGTTTGTATGTGTGTGATAGTGTGTGTGATATTTGTATGGGTGTGATATTTGTGAGTGATATTTGTGTGTGTGTGTGATGTGTGTTTGTGATGTATGTATGTGTGATGTTTGTGTGTGTGATGTTTGTGTGTGTGATATTTGTGTGTGTGTGATGTTTGTGTGTGTGATATTTGTGTGTGTGTGATGTTTGTGTGTGTGTGATGTTTATGTGTGATGTTTGTGTGTGTGATATTTGTGTGTGTGTGCGACGTTTGTGTGTGTGTGATGTTTGTGTGTGTGATGTTTGTGTGTGTGATGTTTGTGTGTGTGATGTTTGTGTGTGTGTGATGTTTATGTGTGATGTTTGTGTGTGTGATATTTGTGTGTGTGTGATGTTTGTTTGTGTGTGATGTTTGTGTGTGTGATGTTCGTGTGTGTGATGTTTGTGCGTGTGAGATGTTTGTGTGTGTGTGGTGTGGGGACTATTCGATCACACTCCACCTGATTTGTGCCTTGTGGATGGTGGACAGGCTTTGGTGAGTCAGGAGGGGAGTTACCACAGGATTCCTAGCCTCTGACCTGCTCTTGTAGCCACAGTATTAATGTGGCTAGTCCAGTTCAGTTTGTGATCAATGGTAACCCCCAGGATGTTGATAGTGGGGGATTCAGTGATGGTAATGCCACTGAATGTCAAGGGCCAATTAGTTGAATTTATCTTATTGGAGACGGTCATTGCCTGGCATTTGTGTGACGCAAATGTTACTTGCCACTTGTCAGCCAAAGCCTGGATATTGTCCAGGTCTTACTGCATTTACCCGAGGTCTGCTTCAGTTTCTAATGAGTCGCGAATGACGCTGAACATTGTGCAGTCATCAGCAAACATCCCCACATCTGACTTTATTGATGAAGCAGCTGAAGATGGTTGGGCCTAGGACACTACTCTGAGGAACTCCAGCAGTGAAGTCCCGGGACTAAGATGGCTGACCTCCAACCACCACAACCATCTTCCTCTGTCCCAGATATGACTCCAACCAGTGGAGAGTTCAGTGATGCCACATTCAGTCAAATGCTCCTTCGATGATGCCAAAGACAGTCAAGGACAGTCACTCTCATCTCATCGCGAGAGTTCAGCTCTTTTGTCCATGTTTGAACCTAGGCTGGAATGAGGTCAGGGACAGAGTGACCCTGGGAAGCCCAGTGGCACAGTGGTTAGCACTGCTGCCTCAGGGCGCCGAGGTCCCAGGTTCGATCCCGGCTCTGGGTCACTATCTGTGTGGCGTTTGCACATTCTCCCCGTGTTTGCGTGGGTTTCGCCCCCACAACCCAAAGATGTGCAGGGTAGGTGGATTGGCCACGCTAAATTGCCCCTTAATTGTAAAAAATGAATTGGGTACACTAAATTTATTTTTAAAAAACAAAGGAACTGAATGACCCTAGTGAAAGCCAAACTGAGCGTCAGTGAGTAGGTTATTGCTGAGCAAGTGCTGCTTTATAGCACTGTAGATGGTACCTTCCAACACTTGACTGATAATTGAGAGTAGATTGGTGGGACAGTAATTGGCCAGGTTGGATTTATCCTTTTCGTTGTATACATTTTCCACATTGTGGTAGTATGCATTAGGGGTCATGAGGGACTGTAAAGCCGTGATGTCATTGGCTGACAGATCCCGGGTCCTGGTTGGCTGTTGACCTCTAGCTCCGCCCTGAAGGCGGAGTATAAGAACCAGGAGTTCTCCCCCGCAGGCCAGTCTGTTACTGAACTGTGGGGAACAAGTCACGCTTAATAAAGCCTCATCGACTTCATCTCTATTCGTCTCTCGTGAGTCTTTGTGCGCTACAATTTATTAAGCGTGCTTAAAGGACTATGGAGCTCAGGATCATCCCGGAATGCCTGAGGATCAGCCCCCACGCAGTGAACTCAGCAGCAGTTTTCAAACACTGGCAGACTTGTTTCGAGGCCTACCTCAGAACGGCCCCCGGTTGGGTCACAGAAGACGAGAAACTACAGGTCCTGCACTCGAGGGTAAGCCCGGAAATTTTCCCTCTCATCGAAGATGCAGAGGATTTCCAGACGGCGTTCGCAGCACTAAAAAGCATCTATGTTCGCCCAGTGAACCAGATCTACGCATGCTACCAACTCGCAACGAGACGGCAAAGTCCCGGAGAATCGCTGGACGAATACTACGCCGCGCTGCTAATTTTGGGACGGGCCTGCAGCTGCCCGCCGGTAAACGCGATTGAACACATGGACATGTTGATGCGCGATGCTTTTGTCGCGGGTATGAACTCTCCCCAAATCCGCCAAAGACTTTTGGAAAAAGAGTCGCTGGGACTCTCAGAGGCACGGGCCCTTGCAGCCTCCCTGGATGTAGCCGCGCGAAACGCCCGCGCGTACGGCCCCGACCGCGCGGCAGCCCCTTGGGCTCCGTGGACCCCCGTCGTGACAAACACCCCCCCCCCCCCCCCCCCACCCCACAGGCTTGCGCGGTTCAGACTCCAAGTCGTCCCGGGGAGCCCGCTGCTATTTCTGCGGCCAGGCGAAACACCCCCGGCAGCGCTGCCCGGCCCGCGCAGCGATTTGCAAGAGCTGCGGAAAAAAGGGCCATTTCGCGGCTGTGTGCTGGTCCCGGGAGGTCGCTGCTGTCCCAGGAGAGGAAGCAGTCCTGCGCGTTTCTGACGCTCCCCAACCCCCCCCAGTACCCTATGTACGACCCGCAAGCGCAGCAATTTTGGGTCCCGGCCACCGCTGTCCTCGGAGAACAAGGAGTCCTGCGCGTTTCAAACGCTCCCCAACCCCCCCCAGCGCCCCATGTGCGACCCGCAGGCGCCGCCATTTTTGGTCCCGGCCACCACGAGGGGAGGAGGGGTGCCGCCATCTTGGGACCCCCAGCCCTGTGCGACGCATGGGGCGGCCATTTTGTCAACCCCCGCCGCCATCTTGTGACCCCCAGCCATGTGCGATGCATGGGGGCGGCCATTTTGTTCACCCCGCCGCCATCTTGGACGGCAACAACGGACCCCAGAGTCGACGGCTCCACGGGGTTCGAGGAAGACGCTCAAGCACTACGATCATGTCTGGCCTCAATGACGCTGGACCAAGCACGGCCCCGGACGCTCCAGACGACGACAACAACGGTGCTGATAAACGGGCACGAGACACCATGCCTGCTCGACTCCGGGAGCACAGAAAGCTTCATCCACCCCGACACGGTAAGACGCTGTTTTTTGACCATCCGTCCCAGTGCGCAAAAGATTTCCCTAGCTGCAGGATCCCACTCCATACAGATTAAAGGCTTCTGCATAGTGACCCTAACGGTGCAAGGGAGGGAGTTTAAAAACTACAGGCTCTACGTCCTTCCCCAACTCTGCGCGCCCACATTACTGGGATTAGACTTCCAATGCAATCTGCAGAGCCTAACCTTCCAATTCGGCGGCCCAATACCCCCACTCACTATCTGCGGCCTCGCAACCCTCAAGGTTGAGCCCCCATCCTTGTTTGCAAACCTCACCCCGGATTGCAAACCCGTCGCCACTAGGAGCAGACGGTACAGCGCCCAGGACCGGACATTCATTCGGTCCGAAGTCCAGCGGCTACTGAAGGAAGGCATAATCCAGGCCAGCAATAGTCCCTGGAAAGCACAGGTGGTAGTAGTAAAGACAGGGGAGAAGCAAAGGATGGTCATAGACTATAGCCAGACCATCAACAGGTACACACAACTAGATGCGTACCATCTCCCCCGCATATCCGACATGGTCAATCGGATTGCCCAATATAAGGTCTTCTCCACCGTGGACCTCAAGTCCGCCTACCATCAGCTCCCCATCCGCCCAAGTGACCGCAAGTACACGCCTTTGAGGCAGACGGGCGATAATACCACTTCCTAAGGGTCCCATTTGGCGTCACAAACGGGGTCTCGGTCTTCCAACGAGAGATGGACCGAATGGTTGATCAACACGGGTTGCAGGCCACGTTCCCGTATCTCGACAACGTAACCATCTGCGGCCACGATCAGCAGGACCACGACGCCAACCTCCAAAAATTCCTCCAGACCGCTAAAGCCTTGAACCTCACATACAACGAGGACAAGTGCGTTTTCAGCACAAACCGGCTAGCCATCTTGGGATATGTAGTGCGCAATGGGATAATAGGCCCCGACCCCGAACGCATGCGCCCCCTCATGGAATTTCCCCTCCTGCACTGCTCAAAAGCCCTAAAACGCTGCCTGGGGTTCTTTTCATATTACGCCCAGTGGGTCCCCCAGTACGCAGACAAGGCCCGCCCCCTAATACAGACCACGACCTTCCCTCTGTCGACAGAGGCTTGCCAGGCTTTCAGCCGCATCAAAGCGGATATCGCAAAGGCCACGATGCGTGCCATCGACGAGTCCCTCCCCTTCCAGGTCGAGAGCGACGCCTCCGATGTAGCTCTAGCGGCCACCCTTAACCAAGCGGGCAGACCCGTGGCCTTTTTCTCCCGGACCCTCCACGCCTCAGAAATCCGCCACTCCTCAGTGGAAAAGGAAGCCCAAGCCATAGTGGAAGCTGTGCGACATTGGAGGCATTACCTGGCCAGCAGGAGATTCACTCTCCTCACGGACCAACGGTCGGTAGCCTTCATGTTCGATAATGCACTGCGGGGCAAAATTAAAAACGACAAGATCTTAAGGTGGAGGATCGAGCTCTCCACCTTCAACTATGAGATCCTGTACCGTCCCGGAAAGCTGAACGAGCCGTCCGATGCCCTATCCCGCGGCACATGTGCCAACGCACAAATTAACCGCCTCCAAACCCTCCACGAGGACCTCTGCCACCCGGGGGTCACTCGGTTCTACCACTTTATAAAGTCCGGCAACCTCCCCTACTCTGTGGAGGAGGTCCGTACAGTCACAAGGAACTGCCACATCTGCGCAGAGTGCAAACCGCACTTTTTCAGGCCGGATGGTGCGCACCTGATCAAGGCTTCCCGTCCCTTTGAACGCCATAGTCTGGATTTCAAAGGGCCCCTCCCCTCCACCGACCGCAACACATACTTCCTGAATGTGGTGGACGAGTACTCCCGTTTCCCCTTCGCCATCCCCTGCCCTGACATGACAACGGCCACAGTCATTAAAGCCCTTAACACCATATTCACACTGTTCGGTTGCCCCGCATACGTCCACAGCGACAGGGGGTCCTCCTTCATGAGTGACGAGCTGCGCCAGTTCCTGCTCAGCAACGGTATAGCCTCGAGCAGGACGACCAGCTACAACCCCCGGGGGAACGGGCAAGTAGAGAGGAAGAACGGCACGGTCTGGAAGACCGTCCTACTGACCCTACGGTCCAGGGACCTCCCAGTTTCACGGTGGCAGGAGGGCCTCCCGGACGCTCTCCACTCCATCCGGTCGCTACTGTGTACTAGCACTAACCAAACGCCTCATGAGCGCCTCCTTGTCTTCCCCAGGAAGTCCTCCTCTGGAACGTCGCTGCCGACCTGGCTGGCGGCCCCAGGACCCATCTTGCTCCGAAAACATGTGCGGGCGCACAAGTCGGACCCGTTGGTCGAGAGGGTTCACCTCCTCCACGCGAACCCGCAGTACGCTTACGTGGAGTACCCCGACGGCCGACAGGACACGGTCTCCCTGCGAGATCTGGCGCCCGCCGGCAACACGCACACCCCCCCGACACCAATCACCCCCTCCCTGCCACCGGCGCACCCCGCCACCGCCCACTTCCCGGGAGGATCGGTCCTCCTCCCAGGTCCGACCAGAAGTGAAGCTGAAGCAGAAGCCGTAAGGCTCCCGGAGACGACAACACGGGAACAAGCACCACCACCGGGGCCGAGGCGATCGACAAGGACGACCAGACCGCCCGACCGACTCGTGGCATGGATGTAGCACTACAATGTTGTGGACTTTAACGAGAACTTTTTTTCCTTTCCCCCTTACGACTACTGTAAATAGTGCAAAACAAAAAAAAACCTGTACATACTGTGATGACATGCAAAAGTTTTCCTCCCAGGACCAGCCTTGTAAACCCCTACCACCATGCGAAGCACCACCCCGCCGGGTTCATTTTTAACAAGGGGTGAATGTGGTAGTATGCATTAGGGGTCATGTGGGACTGTGAAGCCGTGATGTCATTGGCTGACAGATCCCGGGTCCTGGTTGGCTCTTGACCTCTAGCTCCGCCCTGAAGGCGGAGTATAAGAACCAGGAGTTCTCCCCCGCCGACCAGTCTGTTACTGACCTGCGGGGAACAAGTCACGCTTAATAAAGCCTCATAGACTTCATCTCTATTCATCTCTCGTGAGTCTTTGTGCGCTAGACACATTGCCGGGTAAAATGGGTGGTATGGTAGCTCAGTGGTTAGCGCTGTTGCTTCACAGCGCCAGGGATCCGGGTTCGATTCCCGGCTTGGGTCACTGTCTGTGTGGAGTCTGCACGTACTCCCCATGTCTGCGTGGGTTTCCTCCGGGTGCTCCCGTTTCTGCCCTCATGTACGCAGAGGGAGAATTCTGAATGTCCAAATTCCTTTCGGGAATTGTGGGAGGAAACCGGAGCACCCGGAGGAAACCTATGCAGGCAAAGGGAGAACATGCATACTTCACACAGACAGTGACCCAAGCCAGAAATCGAACCTGGGACCCTGAAGCTGTGAAGCAGCAATGTCGATATTCAGGACGCCAAAGCGTGTAATGAGGCAGTGGGGAAGGGGACACTGACAAAGGAGAGTACTTGCAGGCACGGAGATGGGTTGAAGTGTGTATACTTCAACGCAAGAAGCATCAGGAATAAGGTGGGTGAACTTAAAACATGGATCGGTACTTGGGACTACGATGTGGTGGCCATCATGGAAACTTGGATAGAAGAGGGGCAGAAATGGTTGTTGGAGGTCCCTGGTTATAGATGTTTCAATAAGATTAGGGAGGGGGGTAAAAGAGGTGGGGGGTGGCATTGTTAATTAGAGATAGTATAACAGCAGCAGAAAGGCAGTTCGAGGAGTATCACCCTAATGAGGTAGTATTGGTTGAAGTCAGAAATAGGAAAGGAGCAGTCACCTTGCTAGGAGTTTTCTATAGGTCCCCCAATAGTAGCAGAGATGTGGAGGAACAGATTGTGAAACAGATTTTGGAAAGGTGCAGAAGTCACAGGGTAGTCGTCATGGGTGACTTTAACTTCCCAAATATTGAGTGGAAACTCTTTAGATCAAATAGTTTGGATGGGGTGGTATTTGTGCAGTGTGTCCAGGAAGCTTTTCTAACACAGTATGTAGATTGTCCGACCAGAGGAGGGGCAATATTGGATTTAGTACTTGGTAATGAACCAGGGCAAGTGATAGATTTGTTAGTGGTGGAGCATTTTGGAGATAGTGACCACAATTCCGTGACTTTCACTTCAATAATGGAGAGGGATAGGTGCGTGCAACAGGGCAAGTTTTACAATTGGGGGAAGGGTAAATACGATGTTGTCAGACAAGAATTGAAGTGCACAAGTTGGGAACACAGGCTGTCAGGGAAGGACACAAGTGAAATGTGGAACTTGTTCAAGGAACAGGTACTACGTGTCCTTGATATGTATGTCCCTGTCAGGCAGGGAAGAGATGGTCGAGTGAGGGGACCATGGTTGACAAGAGAGGTTGAATGTCTTGTTAAGAGGAAAAAGGAGACTTATGTAAGGCTGAGGAAACAAGGTTCAGACAGGGCATTGGAGGGATACAAGATAGCCAGGAGGGAACTGAAGAACCAGGCCAGGTGTTGGATTTGGAGGTAGGAGAGCACTTTGGGGACAGTGACCACAATTCGGTGACGTTTACGTTAATGATGGAAAGGGATAAGTATACACCGCAGGGCAAGAGTTATAGCTGGGGGAAGGGCAATTATGATGCCATTAGACGTGACTTGGGGGGGATAAGGTGGAGAAGTAGGCTGCAAGTGTTGGGCACACTGGATAAGTGGGGCTTGTTCAAGGATCAGCTACTGCGTGTTCTTGATAAGTATGTACCGGTCAGACAGGGAGGAAGGCGTCGAGCGAGGGAACCGTGGTTTACCAAGGAAGTGGAATCTCTTGTTAAGAGGAAGAAGGAGGCCTATGTGAAGATGAAGTGTGAAGTTTCGGTTGGGGCGATGGATAGTTACAAGGTAGCGAGGAAGGATCTAAAGAGAGAGCTAAGACGAGCAAGGAGGGGACATGAGAAGTATTTGGCAGGAAGGATCAAGGAAAACCCAAAAGCTTTCTATGGGTATGTCAGGAATAAGCGAATGACTAGGGAAAGAGTAGGACCAGTCAAGGACAGGGATGGGAAATTGTGTGTGGAGTCTGAAGAGATAGGCGAGATACTAAATGAATATTTTTCGTCAGTATTCACTCAGGAAAAAGATAATGTTGTGGAGGAGAATGCTGAGCCCCAGGCTAATAGAATAGATGGCATTGAGGTACGTAGGGAAGAGGTGTTGGCAATTCTGGACAGGCTGAAAATAGATAAGTCCCCGGGACCTGATGGGATTTATCCTAGGATTCTCTGGGAGGCCAGGGAAGAGATTGCTGGACCTTTGGCTTTGATTTTTATGTCATCATTGGCTACAGGAATAGTGCCAGAGGACTGGAGGACAGCAAATGTGGTCCCTTTGTTCAAAAAGGGGAGCAGAGACAACCCCGGCAACTATAGACCGGTGAGCCTCACGTCTGTAGTGGGTAAAGTCTTGGAGGGGATTATAAGAGACAAGATTTATAATCATCTAGATAGGAATAATATGATCAGGGATAGTCAGCATGGCTTTGTGAAGGGTAGGTCATGCCTCACAAACCTTATTGAGTTCTTCGAGAAGGTGACTGAACAGGTAGACGAGGGTAGAGCAGTTGATGTGGTGTATATGGATTTCAGCAAAGCGTTTGATAAGGTTCCCCACGGTAGGCTATTGCAAAAAATACGGAGGCTGGGGATTGAGGGTGATTTAGAGATGTGGATCAGAAATTGGCTAGCTGAAAGAAGACAGAGGGTGGTGGTTGATGGGAAATGTTCAGAATGGAGTTCAGTTACAAGTGGCGTACCACAAGGATCTGTTCTGGGGCCGTTGCTGTTTGTCATTTTTATCAATGACCTAGAGGAAGGCGCAGAAGGGTGGGTGAGTAAATTTGCAGACAATACTAAAGTCGGTGGTGTTGTCGATAGTGTGGAAGGATGTAGCAGGTTACAGAGGGATATAGATAAGCTGCAGAGCTGGGCTGAGAGGTGGCAAATGGAGTTTAATGTAGAGAAGTGTGAGGTGATTCACTTTGGAAGGAATAACAGGAATGCAGAATATTTGGCTAATGGTAAAGTTCTTGAAAGTGTGGATGAGCAGAGGGATCTAGGTGTCCATGTACATAGATCCCTGAAAGTTGCCACCCAGGTTGATAGGGTTGTGAAGAAGGCCTATGGAGTGTTGGCCTTTATTGGTAGAGGGATTGAGTTCCGGAGTCGGGAGGTCATGTTGCAGCTGTACAGAACTCTGGTACGGCCGCATTTGGAGTATTGCGTACAGTTCTGGTCACCGCATTATAGGAAGGACGTGGAGGCTTTGGAGCGGGTGCAGAGGAGATTTACCAGGATGTTGCCTGGTATGGAGGGAAAATCTTATGAGGAAAGGCTGATGGACTTGAGGTTGTTTTCGTTGGAGAGAAGAAGGTTAAGAGGAGACTTAATAGAGGCATACAAAATGATCAGGGGGTTGGATAGGGTGGACAGTGAGAGCCTTCTCCCGTGGATGGATATGGCTGGCACGAGGGGACATAACTTTAAACTGAGGGATAATAGATATAGGACAGAGGTCAGAGGTAGGTTCTTTACGCAAAGAGTAGTGAGGCCGTGGAATGCCCTACCTGCTACAGTAGTGAACTCGCCAACATTGAGGGCATTTAAAAGTTTATTGGATAAACATATGGATGATAATGGCATAGTGTAGGTTAGATGGCTTTTGTTTCATAGAACATAGAACAATACAGCGCAGTACAGGCCCTTCGGCCCACGATATTGCACCGAAACAAAAGCCATCTAACCATAGTGCAACATCGTGGGCCGAAGGGCCTGTACTGCGCTGTATTGTTCTATGTTCTATGTTCTAAAGGGATTAGGAGAGCTAAGAGAGGGCATGAACAATCTTTGGCGGGTAGGATCAAAGAAAACCCCAAGGCCTTTTACACATATGTGAGAAATGTGAGAATGACTAGAGCGAGGGTAGGTCCGATCAAGGACAGTAGCGGGAGATTGTGCATTGTGTCTGAAGAGATAGGAGTGGTCTTGAACGAGTACTTTTCTTCTGTATTTACAAATGAGAGGGGCGATATTGTTGGAGAGGACAGTGTGAAACAGATTGGTAAGCTCGAGGAAATACTTGTTAGGAAGGAATATGTGTTGGGCATTTTGAAAAACTTGAGGATAGACAAGTCCCCCGGGCCTGACGGGATATATCCAAGGATTCTATGGGAAGCAAGAGATGAAATTGCAGAGCCGTTGGCAATGATCTTTTCGTCCTCACTGTCAACAGGGGTGGTCCAAGGGAATTGGAGAGTGGCGAATGTCGTGCCCCTGTTCAAAAAAGGGACTAGGGATAACCCTGGGAATTACAGGCCAGTTAGTCTTACTTCGGTGGTAGGCAAAGTAATGGAAAGGGTACTGAAGGATAGGATTTCTGAGCATCTGGAAAGACACTGCTTGATTAGGGATAGTCAGCACGGATTTGTGAGGGGTAGGTCTTGCCTTACAAGTCTTATTGAATTCTTTGAGGAGGTGACCAAGCATGTGGATGAAGGTAAAGCAGTGGATGTAGTGTACATGGATTTTAGTAAGGCATTTGATAATGTTCCCCATGGTAGGCTTATGCAGAAAGTAAGGAGGCGTGGGATAGTGGGAAATTTGGCCAGTTGGATGACGAACTGGCTAACCGATAGAAGTCAGAGAGTGATGGTGGATGGCAAATATTCAGCCTGGATCCCAGTTACCAGTGGCGTACCGCAGGGATCAGTTCTGGGTCCTCTGCTGTTTGTGATTTTCATTAATGACTTGGATGAGGGAGTTGAAGGGTGGGTCAGTAAATTTGCAGACGATACGAAGATTGGTGGAGTTGTGGATAGTAAGGAGGGCTGTTGTCGGCTGCAAAGAGATATAGATAGGATGCAGAGCTGGGCTGAGAAGTGGCAGATGGAGTTTAACCCTGAAAAGTGTGAGGTTGTCCATTTTGGAAGGACAAATATGAATGCGGAATACAGGGTTAACGGTAGTGTTCTTGGCAATGTGGAGGAGCAGAGAGATCTTGGGGTCTGTGTTTGAAAGTTGCCACTCAAGTGGATAGAGCTGTGAAGAAGGCCTATGGTGTGCTCGCGTTCATTAACAGAGGGATTGAATTTAAGAGCCGTGAGGTGATGATGCAGCTGTACAAAACTTTGGTAAGGCCACATTTGGAGTACTGTGTACAGTTCTGGTCGCCTCATTTTAGGAAGGATGTGGAAGCTTTGGAAAAGGTGCAAAGGAGATTTACAAGGATGTTGCCTGGAATGGAGAGTAGGTCTTATGAGGAAAGGTTGAGGGTGCTAGGCCTTTTCTCATATGAACGGAGAAGGATGAGGGGCGACTTGATAGAGGTTTAAAAGATGATCAGGGGAATAGATAGAGTAGACAGTCAGAGCCTTTTTCCCCGGGTGGAACAAACCATTACAAGGGGACATAAATTTAAGATGAAAGGTGGAAGATATAGGAGGGATATCAGACGTAGGTTCTTTACCCAGAGAGTAGTGGGGGCATGGAATGCACTGCCTGTGGAAGTAGTTGAGTCGGAAACATTAGGGACCTTCAAGCAGCTATTGGATAGGTACATGGATTACGGTAAAATTATATAGTGTAGATTTATTTGTTCTTAAGGGCAGCACGGTAGCATTGTGGAAAGCACAATTGCTTCACAGCTCCAGGGCCCCAGGTTTGATTCCGGCTTGGATCACTGTCTGTGCGGAGTCTGTACATCCTTCCCGTGTCTACATGGGTTTCCTCCGGGTGCTCCGGTTTCCTCCCACAGTCCAAAGATGTGCAGGTTCGGTGGATTGGCCATGCTAAATTGCCCTTAGTGTCCAAAATTGCCCTTGGTGTTGGGTGGAGGTGTTGAGTTTGGGTAGGGTGCTCTTTCCACGAGCCGGTGCAGACTCAAAGGGCCAAATGGCCTCCTTCTGCACTGTAAATTCAGTGATAATCTATGATTAATCTAGGACAAAGGTTCGGCACAACATCGTGGGACGAAGGGCCTGTTCTGTGCTATATTTTTCTATGTTCTATGTTCTAATGCTAACCACCATGCTACCATGCTGCCCACTAATAAAGATTATTATTGGTATTAGATAGTGTTGTAGCTGCACTGCAACAGCTTGGCTAGGGGTGCGGCAAGTTCTGGAGCACAGGTCCATAAGACCATAAGACATAGGAGCGGAAGTAAGGCCATTCGGCCCATCGAGTCCACTCCACCATTCAATCATGGCTGATTTCAACTCCATTTACCCGCTCTCTCTCCATAGCCCTTAATTCCTCGAGAAATCAAGAATTTATCAACTTCTGTCTTGAAGACACTCAACGTCCCGGCCTCCACCACCCTCTGTGGCAATGAATTCCACAGACCCACCACTCTCTGGCTGAAGAAATTTCTCCTCATCTCTGTTCTAAAGTGACTCCCTTTTATTCTAAGGCTGTGACCCCGGGTCCTAGTCTCCCCTGCTAATGGAAACAACTTCCCTACATCCAGTGCCAGTATGTCCTTCCTGAGGTGTGGGGCCCAAAATTGCTCACAGTATTCTAAATGGGGCCTAACTAATGCTTTATAAAGCTTCAGAAGTACATCCCTGCTTTTATATTCCAAGCCTCTTGAGATGAATGACAACATTGCATTTGCTTTCTTAATTACGGACTCAACCTGCAAGTTTACCTTTAGAGAATCCTGGACTAGGACTCCCAAGTCCCTTTGCACTTCAGCATTATGAATTTTGTCACCGTTTAGAAAATAGTCCATGCCTCTATTCTTTTTTCCAAAGTGCAAGACCTCGCACCTGCCCACGTTGAATTTCATCAGCCATTTCTTGGACCACTCTCCTAAACTGTCTAAATCTTTCTGCAGCCTCCCCACCTCCTCCATACTACCTGCCCCTCCACCTATCTTTGTATCATCGGCAAACTTAGCCAGAATGCCCCCAGTCCCGTCATCTAGATCGTTAATATATAAAGAGAACAGCTGTGGCCCCAACACTGAACCCTGCGGGACACCACTCGTCACCGGTTGCCATTCCGAAAAAGAACCTTTTATCCCAACTCTCTGCCTTCTGCCTGACAGCCAATCGTCAATCCATGTTAGTACCTTGCCTCGAATACCATGGGCCCTTATTTTACTCAGCAGTCTCCCGTGAGGCACCTTATCAAAGGCCTTTTGGAAGTCAAGATAGATAACATCCATTGGCTCTCCTTGGTCTAACCTATTTGTTATCTCTTCAAAGAACTCTAACAGGTCTTCAGTACTATTGCCAGGATATTGTCAGGGCCCATAGCCTTTGCAGTATCCAGTGCCTTCAGTCATTTCTTTATATCACATGGGGCGAATCGATTGGCTGAAGACTGACATCTTTTATGCTCGAGACAGTCAGAGGAGACCGAGATGGATCATCCACTCGGCACTTCTGGCTGAAGATTATTGCGAATGCTTCAGCCTTGCCTGCTGCACTGATGTGCTGGGCTCCTCCATATTGAGGATGGGGGTATTTGTTCAGCCTAATCCTCCAGTGAGTTATTTAATTGTCCGGCACCATTCACGACTGGATGTGGCAGGACTGCAGAGCTCAGATCTGATCCATTGGTTGTGGGATCGCTCAGTCTGTCTATTACTTGCTGCTGATGCTGTCTGGCACACAAGTAGTCCTGTGTTGTAGCTTCACCAGGTTGACACCTCAGTTTTTGCTCCTAGCATGCTCTCCTGCGCTCTTCATTGAACCAGGGTTGATCCCCTGGCTTGGTGGTAATGGTAGAGTGGGGGATATGCCAGGCCATGAGATTGCAGATTATGGCTGAATACAATTCTGCTGCTGATGATGACCCACAGCATCTCATGCTGTGTCATGCACAGTCTTGAGTTGCTTGATCTGTCTGAATCTATCCCAATTAGCACGATGATAGTGCCACGAAACATGATGGACGGTATTCCTTGATGGGAAGACCATGGTCACTCCTACCTATACTGTCATAGATAGATGCATCTGTGGCAGGCAGGTTGGTGAGGATAAGGTCAAGTATGTACCTTTCCCTTGTTGGTTCCCTCACCACCTATCGTAGACCCAGTCTATCAATTATGTCCTTTATGTCCAGATGGGTAGACTTCAACTACCCTGTAGTCTGAATGTTGAAGAAGCCGTGATATTTAAAGATAGTGGCCATCATACCTGTGTTAGAACAATTTGCAGCATGAAGTCCATTTAAGCTGTCACTATGATTGGACATTTATCTGCAGTTTCAGGATGTATTGCACTGGACTGTGGCTATACGCATTAATCACTGAAAGTGGTCAAGTTCTGCAAAGCATTAGCACTGACAAACATTAAATGTGTAGCAGGTTGGCAGGCAACATTTTATGGTACACGTATTAGTTGGTGTATGGCACTATTATGCAGTTGCACTTTACCACGTTGATTAAGGTGTGCCAACTTCCACATCAGCCTGGTGGGCACGGATTGCAACATTAAATGTAGGCACCACATTTTGCCAGGGATATTGTCCTCTTTTTAGCACATGAAGTGCTGAACAGAACAACCTGGTGCCCACCCGACACAGATCGCCTCCTGGTACTCACCTGACACAGACCGCCTCCCGGTACTCACCTGACACAGACCGCCCCCCGTGGTGTCTACCTGGCACAGACCACCTGTCGGTGCCCACCTGGCACAGACCGCCTCCCGGTGTCCACCTGGCACAGACCACCTGTCGGTGCCCACCTGGCACAGACCGCCTCCTGGTGTCCACCTGACACAGACCGCCCCCCGGTGCCCACCTGGCACAGACCACCTGTCGGTGCCCACCTGGCACAGACCGCCTCGCGGTGTCCACCTGGCACAGACCGCCTCCCGGTGTCCACCTGGCACAGATCACCTGCCGGTGCCCAGCTGGCACAGACCACCTGCCAGTGCCCACCTGGCACAGACCACCTGCCAGTGCCCACCTGGCACAAACCGCCTCCTGATGTCCACCTGGCACAGATCACCTGCTGGTGCCCAGCTGGCACAGACCAACTGCCAGTGCCCACCTGGCACAGACCACCTGCCAGTGCCCACCTGGCACAGACCGCCTCCTGATGTCCACCTGGCACAGATCCCCTGCCGGTGCCCAGCTGGCACAGACCGCCTACCAGTGCCCATGTGGCACAGACCAACTGCCAGTGCCCAGCTGACACAGACCACCTCCCGGTGCCCACCTGGCACAGACCACCTGCCGGTGCCCACCTGGCACAGACCACCTGCCAGTGCCCATCTGGCACAGACCACCTGCCAGTGCCCACCTGACACAGACCACCTCCTGGTGTCCACCTGGCACAGACCACCTGCCGGTGCCCACCTGGCACAGACCACCTCCCAGTGCCCACCTGGCACAGACCACCTGCAGGTTCCCACCTGGCACAGACCACCTGCTGGTGCCCACCTGGCTCAGACCACCTGCCGGTGCCCACCTGGCTCAGTCCACCTGCCGGTCTGCTGAAACCAGCTCAAAGCTCATTTTGTCTAACTCGGAAACCACCACATTGCCTTGAGGTTACTAGAACTGAATTTATGAACCACATATGGGAAATTTATATTTCCCTATTATTTTGCTGAAAAATCTGCTTTGAGTCTTATATGATATTAGGAGGGCGATTTTTGATGCTTCTTTGGTACTAAAGAGGCTCCAAGGTGATCAAGGGGACGCAGTCTTAAGCTGCAACACACGTTTAGCCCATGGTTGACAAAAGTTGTCACCGTGGTAATGGAGTTGAAGCTTGCTCGAGGAACAGCCGCTCAGGGGGTCATTAACCAGTGGGGCAGCACAGTAGCATGGTGGTTAGCACAATTGCTTCACAGCTCCAGGGTCCCAGGTTCGATTCCCGGCTTGGGTTACTGTCTGTGCAGAGTCTGCTCGTTCTCCCCGTGTGTGTGTGGGTTTCCTTCTCAATAAAATAATGACATAAACTTCTAAAATTAATGCAATTCTCCAAAAGTGTTTGATCAGGCAGGTACATGGAGATCCCAGTGTCAAAATTGACTTTTCTTTACTCTGTTCTGCCCTTCAAACTACTTTTTCAGGGGGAAACAGAAGACTTTCATGAGGGTCCTAAGCACCTGCAACCTCCTCAAGGTAAACCAGGTAATTCATGGGCGGCACGGTGGCACAGCTACCTCACAGCGCTCGGGACCTGAGTGCGATTCCGACTTGGGGTGACTGTGTGGTGTTTGCACGTTCTCCCCGTGTCTGCATGGGTTTCCTCCGGGTGCTCCGGTTTCCTCCCACAGTCCAAAGATGTGCAGGTTAGGTGGATTGGCCATGATAAATTGCCCTTAGTGTCTAAAATTGCCCTAAGTGTTGGGTGGGGTTACTGGGTTATGGGGATAGGGTGGAGGTGTGGGCTTGGGTAGGGTGCTCTTTCAAAAGAGCCGGTGCAAACTCGATGGGCCGAATGGCCTCCCTCTGCACTGTAAATTCTATGATTCTATGATTAACGGGCTGATTCACGGCCAAGATACCTGGTAGAATCCATGAATGGGGCTGCACAACATTTTGGTGGAAAGCACTTAACCTGGTTCTGTCTCCTGAAAGTGATCAGCTGACAGGAAGTAAACAAGTCCAGCACTATTTAAAGGTATGGCACCTTTTACTTGCTGCTGGAGTTTGGGACGGACTTTGAAAACACATTGGGAGATATCCTGGGACACGTTGTCAAGACTTCATCAATATTTATTCCAGAAATTCTCCTGAAAGGAGTGTGTCCTCCACTTCATTAGAGCAGTCATCAAGAGAACCAGATGGGGTTTTACAACAATCCATAACGGCCAGTTTTGTAGCCCAGGTTTATTAATTGAATTCAAACTGCAGCAGTTTCCAGGGTGGGGTTTGAACCCAAGAGCCCAACATATTAGATTAGGACTCTAGATTACTAGTCCAGTCACCTTACCAACATGCCACCATTCCTCTCTGACTGCTGCAGGGGAAAGAGAGAGAGAAGGAGGAGGGCAAGCTGAACCACTTCTGCCCTGCAGTTACAAGACAGCCCTCTCCCTCTGAGCCTTCTCCCCAGGACCTCTGAGATCCTGAGCGCTCTGTCCTTTCCTGAATCCTGTTGCTGTGTGTCAGCCAGCCCACTGCACGCTTTCAGTGGAAGTGGGTCAGTGGAGCTCCATGAAATGTGTTTCCAGTCAGTGCTGGAATGATAAACTGGCTTAATATCACCCAGCAAGTTCAAAAGATGGTAATTACCCACTAGGACCAAATGTGTGTGCTGACACCAGACCTTCAAGCCAGTGGGTCTTATTGGTGCGACATCCGCCCAACGCCATTGTTAACTTCTCAATAAAATAATGGCATAAACTTCTAAAATTAATGCAATTCTCCAAAAGTGTTTGATCAGGCAGGTACATGGAGATCCCAGTGTCAAAATTGACTTTTCTTTACTCTGTTCTGCCCTTCAAACTACTTTTTCAGGGGGAAACAGAGGACTTTCATGAGGGTCCTAAGCACCTGCAACCTCCTCAAGGTAAACCAGGTAATTCATGGGCGGCACGGTGGCACAGCTACCTCACAGCGCTCGGGACCCGAGTGCGATTCCGACTTGGGGTGACTGTGTGGAGTTTGCACGTTCTCCCCGTGTCTGCATGGGTTTCCTCCGGGTGCTCCGGTTTCATCACACAGTCCAAAGATATGCAGGGTAGGTGGATTAGCCATGCTAAATTGCTCCTTAGTGTCCTTAATGGGGGCGTAGGCCTAGGCCGGATGCTCTTTCAGAGGGTCGATGCAGACTCGATGGGCTGAATGGCCTCCTTCTGCACTGCCGGGATTCTATGATTTTCTCTAATGGCTTTCAGCTTTTTTTCTACTGCAATAATGCACTCTACTGCTGGATTGATGACCTTTCTGGCCCCAATAGCAGTTAAGTAGCTCATTAACTGCTAGAGAAACATTGATAGATCATTATCGTTGGAGCATCCCAACTGCTTGGTACTAATCACAAAAATAAATTCATTCACAGGAAACGTGTAATACATAATTGCATGTTACCGGTTTTCATCAATGGTTTGAATGCATCACAAATAATCAACTCATTTTGAGTAGCAGAGAAATTAAGCAAAAGAAACGAATTGTGTATTCACATGAAGACCAAGGTGGTCTTAACTTTCCAGAAAGGGAGACAAGAGATTTTGAGATCAATTTTGTATTCACTAAAATAGAAATAGATATAAAATCCCTACAGTGCAGCAAGAGACCATTCGGTCCATTGAGTCTGCACCGGCCCTTGGAAAGGGCACCCTACTTAACCCTACGCCTCCACCCTAACCCCGTAATCCCAGTAACCCCACCTGACCTTTTGGACACTAAGGGGCAAGTTAACATGGCCAACCCACCTAACTCGCACTTGTTTGGACTGTGGGAGGAAACCGGAGCACCCGGAGGAAGCCCAGGCAGACACAGGGAGAATGTGCAGACTCCACATGGACAGTGACCCAAGCGGGATTCGAACCCGGGTCCAAGGCTCTGTGAAGCAACAGTGCTAACCACTGTGCTACCCTGCCGCCCCGTTTAGGAGGGTAATTGGGGGTTGGTCGGGTAGGAGGGGGTGAGAAGGGTAATCAGAGGAAAGTCGGGGGTCAGGGGTGCAGGTAAGGTGGGCTGGGCAGAGGGGGCTGGGTGGTGGTGGAGGGCCAGTAGGGGTTCAGGGGGGTCAATACAATAGTTACCCAAGAATGAGAAGTGTTTTTAATCTTCATAACTGTTCCTATTCTGAAAAGAGAGTTGGAAACATCCAAAGTCTCCAATTGACATCGGAGTATCCATCGGAAGTTTAAAATCCCAAACAATTTCCATGCAGTCCTTGCGTGAGACTTCTGGGGGTCCCCAAGTTGTACACTCCATCGATGACATATCATTGAACTGTCCTCTCCCGCCCCCTTCCCCCAATATCCATTCAAGCTCTTGAAAATCCGACAATATGCTGACTTGGAACTACATCACCATTCCTTCACCATTGCTGGATCAAAAACCAGGAATTAACAGGAAGTATACTGGGTGCATCTTCTCCACACAGACTGCAATGCCACGTTCTCAAGGGTAATTAGGGGTGGACAATAATTGCTGACCACATCCCGAGAAGCAGTTTTTAGAATTCGGGATTGTTTTGGGCCGGGGGGGGGGAGAATCTGTAAAAGATGCCCGTTTGTAGGGGTCAAAGTCCACATTCTCCACATTGGCCCCACAACAAAATATCATGGGCTGGATTCTTCATTTCAGCAGCTAAGTGCCGGCTCGAGCAAAGAATTCACGGAGGTTTCAACCAACTAACTGGCGTCGCGACCTCACCGATTCCGAGATCAGTGAGGGGCTAGCAGCGGCACCGGGTGAAACTACTGGCTCCAGCGCCGAAAACAGCTGGAGAATGGTCAGGTTCCAGGTCGCGCATGCGCACGGCTGAAAACCTGCAGCGGTCACGCTGTATAATATGGTGCCAGCTGTGCGCAGATCTAACCTATCATCCACGACCACACAGGCCACATCCTGGCCACCCCCCACCAGTCTCCCCAGCCCTCGCGGAAGCCCCCCCCCCCAGGCCAGTGGCACGGATCCCGGCTTAAGTATGGCGGAGCTGGACACAGTTCGCAACCGCCATGCCGGGTTCTCGACCGCTTAGACCGCACTTATCCCGCACTGTCGGGAACTCGGCCCATCGGGGGCGGAGCACTGTGGGAGGGCCTGCCGATGACGCGCCAGGGCCTTTGCAGCGGCGCTCGCCGTGCGACATGATTATACCATTTCCGAGGGGGGCGGAGCATGGCTGACCGACGTCAAACTGACACCGGCCCCGATTTGGGCGTCGGAGTCCATTCTCCGCCTGATCTTCAATTATAATATTACGGTTCGAAGAATGGGAGTCCGCTAGTGCCTTAGCTGGTAAACGTACAGCAGTGAAACACGGGAAATGCAGCAAAATCCATTCGAGCAGAGAGCTCCATGTTCAACCACTGAGCTGTGAAGGGTGAACTGTTCGCTCATCATTGGTATCGCAGCCAATTGTAGTATTCCAGACTCTGGGAAGTAAAGCGCAGTCAGAATCCCTAGGCCTGACCAGTGATATATGCTGGAAAGCACATATATATGAATGCCATAAAATTACAACACAGAAACATGCAAAGAAGCAAAGACAGTGTCCAGGTCAAGTAGAAACGGTGCTGTAACTTCATTGAAAACTAACATAAGCAAAACATGCAACTGAAGTGGAATGGTCTTGTGCAGATTGTCGGAATTTGGTGGAAATGGCCCAGTTCACAAGTTAGAAAACACAGCTTTCAACAAGCACAATCTCAGTAAATCCAAAACGTTGACGAAATTCACCCATCTGCATATGGATGGGGGACACTATTGCAACTGTGTTGTAGCAGTTCTCTAGCCCATGATGTCTTCCAGCACAGTAACCCACTTGGAATTCAAGATTGGAATTCATTCAGCCTCATGAGTCAAACAAAACCGGCATCTTTAACATTGGCAGCAGATCCCACCAGGTGGCAGCAGAGCTACCGACAAGAATTGTCACACACGGTGAAGAAGGAGAGGAGGGTATCCATAACCCAGATCCAATATATGAGGCTAAGGAGGAATCCTTTGGGAATGGATATAAAGCAAGGGAATGATTCCGTTCCGATGCATGTTTAATATGATGCAATGGTGGGTGCCTGGAAACCCAGAGAAATTGGATGACAAGGCAACTGAAAATCAAGAAAGATAGAAAATAGGAGCATATAGAACATAGAACATAGAACAATACAGCGCAGTACAGGCCTTTCGGCCCACGATGTTGCACCGAAACAAAAGCCATCTAACCTACACTATGCCATTATCATCCATATGTTTATCCAATAAACTTTTAAATGCCCTCAATGTTGGCGAGTTCACTACTGTAGCAGGTAGGGCATTCCACGGCCTCACTACTCTTTGCGTAAAGAACCTACCTCTGACCTCTGTCCTATATCTATTACCCCTCAGTTTAAAGTTATGTCCCCTCGTGCCAGCCATATCCATCCGCGGGAGAAGGCTCTCACTGTCCACCCTATCCAACCCCCTGATCATTTTGTATGCCTCTATTAAGTCTCCTCTTAACCTTCTTCTCTCCAACAAAAACAACCTCAAGTCCGTCAGCCTTTCCTCATAAGATTTTCCCTCCATACCAGGCAACATCCTGGTAAATCTCCTCTGCACCCGCTCCAAAGCCTCCACGTCCTTCCTATAATGCGGTGACCAGAACTGTACGCAATACTCCAAATGCGGCCGGACCAGAGTTCTGTACAGCTGCAACATGACCTCCCGACTCCGGAACTCAATCCCTCTACCAATAAAGGCCAACACTCCATAGGCCTTCTTCACAACCCTATCAACCTGGGTGGCAACTTTCAGGGATCTATGTACATGGACACCTAGATCCCTCTGCTCAGCCACACTTTCAAGAACTTTACCATTAGCCAAATATTCCGCATTCCTGTTATTCCTTCCAAAGTGAATCACCTCACACTTCTCTACATTAAACTCCATTTGCCACCTCTCAGCCCAGCTCTGCAGCTTATCTATATCCCTCTGTAACCTGCTACATCCTTCCACACTATCGACAACACCACCGACTTTAGTATCATCTGCAAATTTACTCACCCACCCTTCTGTGCCTTCCTCTAGGTCATTGATAAAAATGACAAACAGCAACGGCCCCAGAACAGATCCTTGTGGTACTCCACTTGTGACTGTACTCCATTCTGAACATTTCCCATCAACCACCACCCTCTGTCTTCTTTCAGCTAGCCAATTTCTGATCCACATCTCTAAATCACCCTTAATCCCCAGCCTCCGTATTTTTTGCAATAGCCTACCGTGGGGAACCTTATCAAACGCTTTGCTGAAATCCATATACACCACATCAACTGCTCTACCCTCGTCTACCTGTTCAGTCACCTTCTCAAAGAACTCAATAAGGTTTGTGAGGCATGACCTACCCTTCACAAAGCCATGCTGACTATCCCTGATCATATCATTCCTAACTAGATGATTATAAATCTTGTCCCTTATAATCCCCTCCAAGACTTTACCCACTACAGACGTGAGGCTCACCGGTCTATAGTTGCCGGGGTTGTCTCTGCTCCCCTTTTTGAACAAAGGGACCACATTTGCTGTCCTCCAGTCCTCTGGCACTATTCCTGTAGCCAATGATGACATAAAAATCAAAGCCAAAGGTCCAGCAATCTCTTCCCTGGCCTCCCATAGAATCCTAGGATAAATCCCATCAGGTCCCGGGGACTTATCTATTTTCAGCCTGTCCAGAATTGCCAACACCTCTTCCCTACGTACCTCAATGCCATCTATTCTATTAGCCTGGGGCTCAGCATTCTCCTCCACAACATTATCTTTTTCCTGAGTGAATACTGACGAAAAATATTCATTTAGTATCTCGCCTATCTCTTCAGACTCCACACACAATTTCCCATCCCTGTCCTTGACTGGTCCTACTCTTTCCCTAGTCATTCGCTTATTCCTGACATACCTATAGAAAGCTTTTGGGTTTTCCTTGATCCTTCCTGCCAAATACTTCTCATGTCCCCTCCTTGCTCGTCTTAGCTCTCTCTTTAGATCCTTCCTGGAGCAGGAGGCCATTCAGCCCCTCGAGCCTGTTCCAGTATTCAACAAGATCATAGCTGACCCTCTAACTCATTGCCATATTCCCACTTTCACCCGTACCCCTTGATACCATTAAAATCTAAAACATTATCTATCACTTTCTTGAATACATTCAGTGACTTGGCCTCCACAACCTTCTGTGGTAGAGTGCCACAGGTTCACTACTCTTTGAGCGAAGAACTTTTTGCTCATCTCAGTCCTAAATTGTCTACTCATATCCTGAGACTATGTCCCCTGGTTCTAGATTCCCCGACCAGGGAAAAGATCCTCCCTGTATCTAGTCTGTCCAACCTTGATAGAATTTTATACATTTAAATCATATTTCTTCTCATCCTTCTGAACTCTAGTCTGTACAGTCCCAACCCTAGTGCATACAGGCCCAAATTAATCAAAAGAGTAGCTCAAATCAACAACAGCAGCTCCAAGTCAATCCCTTTACTAGCTGCAAAGGTAAGTCAATGATCTCTAATGAAAACCCTGAGCGAAGGGGTGTCTCATGGCACACAGCACATAGGCAGTACCAAGTCATGCACTGCTGGAGCTTAGATAGCTGGAATGCAAAGGTCGATGGAAAGATTGGTGAAATGACTTGGTTTGTGGAACTTTACCAGATCAATCGCTATGACTGGGAACAGTTGAAAGTAAAGGAGTAGGACAACACTGCTGCCTCATGGCGTTGAGGACCCCGGTTCGATCCCGCCCCCGAGTCGCTGTCCATTTGGAGTTTGTACATTGCCCCTTAATTAGAAAAAAAAAGAATTGGGACTCTAAATGTTTTTTTTTTATACAAGTGAAAGGGCAGCACGGTGACACAGTGGGTTAGCCCTGCTGGCTCACGGCGCCGAGGTCCCAGGTTCGATCCCGGCTCTGGGTCACTGTCCATGTGGAGTTTGCACATTCTCCCCGTGTTTGCGTGGGTTTCGCCCCCACAACCCAATGATGTGCAGGCTTGGTGGATTGGCCACTCTTTTGAGGTCCACCAACAAAACAGAAGAAAGGAAAACAAACTGAGGGACAAAGCAATAAAGGGCCGCTCCTGTTAGGGGCACCGCCCGAACATAACAAAGATCAGCGGAAACTTAAAAACATCAAATAAGAGTGCAGTTAAAGGGGTCAATGAAGCACCCCAACCCCTGCGGTGCCCACCGGGCACAGAAGGCCTCGATGGTGCCCGTGGACACCGCATGCTCCCTTTCCAGGGACACCCGGCCGTGAAGGTAGCTCCAGAAGAAGAGCAGACAGTCTGGCCGGACGACCCCCTCGGTTACCCGCTGCCTGGACCGATAAATGTCACGCTTCGCCAAGCCCAGGAGCAGGTTCACAAGGAGGTCCTCCGCCTTCCCCGCCCCTCTCCGCACCGGGTGCCCGTAGATTAGGAGCGTAGGGCTGAAGTGCAAACAAAACTCCAGCAAAAGATTGGTTAGAAAACTAAAAAGGGAGTGCAGCTTAAAACATGTAACATAGACATGGTCCACGGACTCCACAAGGCCGCAAAAATGGCAGACTCCTTGGGAGTCCGTGAACCGGTGCAATCGGTGATTGTACGGCACTGCTACGTGCAACACCCTCCACTCCAGGTCCCCAAGATTGAGGGGGAGGACTCCTCCATAGAGGGACCTCCAGTGGGGACCTCCGCCGCCGGACGGCAACAAGGCACGCAATGGCGTGTCCGGATGATGGGCGAGGGTAAGGAGGTGAAGGGTATGCAGCAGCAGCCCGTACATTAAACCCCTCCGCGGAGTGCGAAAAGGCACGGAGGGTATTTCCGCGAGGCGGCTAGGATTGTGGGGCACCAGCCCCCGAGGGAAATTCCGGGGCCTGGGGCCAATGTGGAATTCCACCCGGGCAGGGGTTCGCCCAGACGGGATACCACCACACACCTGCGCGTCCTCCAAACCACGAGTGGCATCGGATCCTAGCACAACCGTTTTGAGGTCTCGGATGGCATTGGCTGCGAGTCGGACGTCCACCGATGCACGTTGTGCTAACTCATGGGGTGTCGCCCAGCCCACTCCTCTGCCACCTCCCCGATCCTGGTCACCCCGGCAGCCACAGCTCGCTCTGCCAGCCACTCGAAATGATATTGGTGGAGGTGCGGATTCCTGAGCAGCGGTTCCCTGGCGACAGCCACCACTCCTGACGGGGGGGAGCTGCGGTGCGAGGCGACCATGTTCCAGACTTTAAGCAGGTCCTGGTAAAAGACGGACAGCACCTGCAGAGGGTAACAAAGACCCTGCACATCTATGATCAGGAGCTGCACGTCATAATTCAGGCCGTGCACCTGGCAGAAGACATGCGTCGCCAGGGCACACCAACGTGGAGGGGGCTCAACGTAAATGTATCGTTGCAGGGTCTGAAGGCGGAATGTCGACACCTGGGTGCGAAGGCACCAGTGCCTGGCCGCCCTCCCTAAGCGAGAGACTCAGAACCTCAGCAGCGACCCAGTGCAGTCTCTTGTCCCAGAAGAACTCTACGAGCATTCTCTGGATCTTTTTTGACAAAGTCAGGGGGAGGGGTCAAAGTGACCAGCCGGTACCACAACATGGAGGCTATCAGCTGGTTTATGATGAGAACTCGACCCCTGTAAGAAAGCACTCGGAGCAGTCGGAGTGGGGCTGGTTTAGCACAGGGCTAAAGAGCTGGCTTTTAAAGCAGGCCAAGGCAGGCCAGCAGCACGGTTCAATTCCCGAACAGGCGCCGGAATGTGGCGACTAGGGGCTTTTCACAGTAACTTCATTTGAAGCCTACTTGTGACAAGAAGCGGATTTCATTTCATTTCATTTCCTGTCCAGCGTCTCAAGCGAGTGGTGACCTTGGTCTCCAGCTCAGTCCAGTTAGCCGGCCAGGATTCCTCAGCTGGGCAAAGAGGGACTCCCAAATAGAGGAGGCTGGTCCTGCTCCAGGTGAAAGGCCTGAGCTCCTCTGTCGTGCCCATGTCCCACCATAGCCTCAAGGAGGGGAAGCCTCTGCCACGGACCGACCAGGAGTCTGGAACATTTGGCCCAGTTGATCCTGGCAGAGGACACATCGGAGTGCACAGCCTGGCACTCTCGCATCCTCCGCAGGTCAGCAGGGTCAGTGAACATGAGAAGCACGTCATCAGCGTAAGACGGAAGGACCAGCCCAATGCCCGGCCCGCGCAGAAGCCGTCCCGACTGCCTCCTCCGCAGGAGGCGCAGGAAAGGCTCCACGCAAATAAAATAAAGTTGGCCAGACAAAGGGCAGCCCTGACGCACACTCGTCTCTCAAAGCGAAGGGGCGCCGTCAGGGACCGGTTAACCTTAACGAGACACTCTGCGGCAGTGTACAGAAGTCGGAGCCGGGCGACAAATTGCGTCCCGAATAAATATTTGTGGTCCATCCTGTCGAACGCCTTCTCCTGATCAAGGGACAGGAAGGCGCTCGACATACCAGCCCTCTGGGAATGATGGACCAGGTCCCGGTCCAGATGGATGTTGTCGTGGATTGTGCGGCCCGGGACCGTATAGGACTGGTCAGGGTGGATCATGTGGTCCAGCACGGTGCCAAGGCGGAAACTCGTTGCCTTGGCGGAAATCTTGTAATCCGTGCTGAGGGGAGAGACCGGACGCCAGTTTTTAAGGTGGCGGAGATCCCCCCTCTTTGGCAGCAAGGTAATGGTGGCTCTGCGCCATGAGAGGGGCATCTCCCCGGTTGCGATACTTGCCCCCAGGACCCCCACATAATCGCTCCCCAGGACGTCCCAGGACGCCCTGAAGAACTCCACGGTCAGCCCGTCCAGCCCTGGGGTTTTGCCCCTGGACAAGCTGTCGAGGGCGCCGGCCAGTTCCCCCAGGCTTATAGGGGCATCTAGCCTACCGGCGCCCTCCGGGCCGACCAGCGGCAGGTCCCACAAAACTCTGTCAGCATCCTCGCTGGACAGATCCGGAGAGAAGGGAGCGCTGTAGAAGCTTCAGATTTGGGCGTGAACCTCCTCCGAATCCGAGACGAGGGACCCGTCGTCGGCCAGCAAGCGTAAGGAGCTGCTGACTAACCCTGCACCTTTTGTCCAGCGAATAGAAGAAGGGGGAGCCACGGTCCATGTCCGTAAGGATCTGGATCCGTTACCTCACATACGCGCCCCGGGACCCGACAAGTTGCAGGACCCGCAGTGCACCCTGCTTCTCTCTGTACACAAGCCGCAAGGCCGGGTCCTCATCGGGCTGACCGAGACGTGACTCCAGGTCGGCACCTCCTTTTCCAACTCCTCAACCCTGGATTTCCGCCTCTTTGTCGACCCCCTAGCATACTCCTGACAGAAGGTACGCACGTGAGTCTTGCCCATGTCCCACCATAGCCTCAAGGAGTGGAAGCCTCCCCACTTCCTTCTCCAGCCGGTCCAGAAGTGACGAAACAAGCCCAGGAACCGCTTGTCCTCCAGCAGCAGGTTGTTAAAATGTCAGTACGCGGACCGTGACTGAGCGCGAGACAGGGCGAGCCTCGCCCACACAAGACGGTGGTCCGAGCACGGCACCTGCTGCACAGAGGCTGTCGGGACACGGGGCAGGTACGCCCTTGAAATGTAGAGGCGGTCGATTCTGGACGCTCCAACCCAGGGCCTCACAAACATGAAGACGCTGGATTCAGGATGGAGAGTTTACCTGACGTCCACCAAGTCAAAGACCCCGACCAGGTTCCTTAACTTCACCACCGCATGAGAGCTGCACTGGGTACCAAGGCGGTCCTTTGTCCCGAAGGTGCAATTAAAATCCACCCCCAGGACGATGCACTCGCCCGCGGCAATGGTGCCAAGGTGAGTGGACACTTGCTGGAAGAAAGTCGTCTGCTGCTGGCCAGCCTGGGGAGCATAGACATTCACAAAGTGAAGGAGCTCGACCCCCTGACGGACCGTCAGGTGCAGGCAACCGGCCTAGCACTGGCTCCTTGAGCCCCCAAAATCTCCGGCTGAAAATGTGGGGCCAACAGAATGGCCACCCCGCCTAAACGTGAGGTTAGGTGACACATGTAGACCCCCCTCGCCACTCCAGGAGCCATGTGGCTTCGTCTCCCGGGAGTGGTGTGGGTTTCTTGCAGGAAGCACACCGCATACTTCTTGTCCCGGAGGACCGACAAGTTCTGGAACCTGCGGAGCGCGTCCCTGCTGCCGTTAATGTTGAGGCTGGCTATGGTCACCTCCATGTCAGTAGTAAAGTGCTACCTTCCCCTTTTCAGTGCTCAGAAGGAGCGGAGGAGCACGGGCCCTGCTCCCTCAGGAGACCGGCGAGGAAGGATTTCTGCCAGCGCTGCTCAGAAGCGTCCGCGTCTCCCGCCTCTTTAACGTTGCCGCGGGAAGACCGGATGAGCAGAGCCAAGTCCGACCACCGGTTGAGGGCTGGTTGCACGCGGTTTCGGCGACCGCGGTTTGCACGCAGAAAATCCTGGAGTTCCCCTCTGGGGATGAGGGGCGAGTCAGTGTCGGCCACTAGGGAGTCCACCATCTCACTGTTGATGGACCCAAAATCATCCCCGTGCCCCCCACCGAGCAGCCGTCCTCCTCCGGTCAGTCGCCGTCTGGGACCGACTCCTCCGTCACATTGAGTGTGACGGATGGCACGGTCCCACCAACCAGCCCTGGATCTGCCTCGATCCCACCCCCCAGATCGTGGACAGACGGGTTCCTCGCAGACTCCTCTAACTGTATCAGGCCAGAGGGAGGTGGCGGCCCAGATCCCCCCTCCTCTTGTGATTCCGGGCCACCGGATAGGCCCGGGAACGTTTCTGGAATAAGCTCCGGAGTGGAGATGGGGACTGCCAGCATCGGAGGCTGAGGTGGATGACCCTGAGGTCGGGGAGCCGTTACCTCCTCCGGCACTGGAAAAAGGAACGCCACTGGGGTGCAAAATGGCACCGGGCGCAAAGGGCCCTCGGGGGTCTCACTCGCACCCGGCCCCGAGGCGTCCTGCTCGGGGGGCTGCGACAGCTCAGTGGTTGTCAGATGATGGATTTTGTCTGAGCTCTTCCGGGGGCGCGGTGTAATGCCGAGGGGCAGGGGTCCGGGAGCCACCCGCTCCGTTCCGGGAGGGTCATGATGTTTCTCTCCCCCCCCCCACCCCCCCCCCCCCCCCCCCCGCCCCCCAAGGAGTGGCACCGCTTGCGCTGAAAAAAATCTCAATTCTCGCAACTCCCCTCCCCTTCCCTCAACACTTTGCCCCCGGGTTTGAGATGTTGCCGTCTTCTGCGCCAGCCTGGGAGCACACGCATCATCATCCCCCCCCCTTGCTGACCCGCGCCAAAACGACGACGGGACCAGTACCCGACGCTGAGGCATCAATGGGCCCGGGATGAGCTTGAGTGTCCGCAGTGGCCCCCAGGCCGGAGTTCTGGGGTGCAGGGGTCTCTCGGCTGGCGGGGGTTGGAGGTATTTGCAGCCGTCCCCGCCTTCCCTTCTTTCGGGCCTTGCGGCCTGGTGGATGCCCTCCCTCCTCCACTCCGGCAGCCGACCAGCCAGTCTGCACCAGCACAGTATCCCCCTGTAGGGTCGGGGTGGTAATGCCAATGGAGGGGGAGGAGCCGGTGGTGCCACTCGCAGCCACCTTGGTGTCAGTGGTGGCTTTGGAAGCGGGGCAGTTCTACGCACGTGCCCCACCTTCTTGCAGGCGTAGCACCGCACGCCATCTGCAGACCAGAAGATGCGGAAGATCTCCCCGAGATGGGAGATCTCGAATCCCCCCTCTAATACATCCTCCCGGGCCAAGCGGATGAAAGCCTGGCACCGGAAGGAGTAGATGTGCCTGAGGGGGGCATCCTTCAGGCCGAGAGGGAGCGGCGCTACCTCAGAACGAACCTCCCCCAGTAGTTGGAGGTGGGGGAGGAGGAGCTCGGTAGGGAGGTAAGGCAGGACATTGGACAATATGACCCGCTCGGCAGTGGCCTCAAGTGGGTCCACCGCCACAAAGGTCCCGCCCACCGCGAGCCGCTTTTCAATGACGAAGTGAACCGCCCTCTCAGCCCTCAGGAACAACACGACTTTCCCGGACATTCGAGAGGCGGCCACAATGGCCAAGGGACCGAGGACTCCGGCCATCGCGCGAACGCAGGCCTCTATGGTGACGGTGGGGTGAGCGTAGCACTTTACGCTCAGCTTTCAGCAACGGAAAGGTGGCGGGGCTGCGGAAGCAGTGGAGACCGAGGAGGCTACCACCCTCGCATAGGTGGCTCTGGTCGGCCCCGCCACCGGCGTAGGTGGAGTGACCATCAGGGCAAGTGCCAGCCCACCCCAATGTGGGTTTTGTCGCGTTGGAATTTAATTGACGAAATAGATAGTGGAGAGGGGGTTGTCAGGGAAAGGGCGGGGTGGAAGGACATACTCTCCCCCTTGGAAGGTATACAGGTGAGCAAAGCAGGGAGGGGAAGAGAGGAGAGAACAAGGAGCCCTGTTGGAGGAGGTCAGCAACACCGGAGGGTGGGGCACCATAGATGGAATGGTGCCCGAGGTGAGAGGCTCCCGAGACTCCGGGTGAAGCTGGAGGGAGGGAGGATTGGGGATCTTCAGCCCAGGAGGGGGCCCAGCAAAAAAAAAACACAGTCCGTGCCCCCACCCTAGGTCACCACACTGAGGTAAGTGACGCTGGTTTAAAGAAGTCTTCGGCCCAAGTAGGGCTCAGCAAAATACAGTCTGTGCTCCACCCTAGAACGACCACCTAATGGAACCGATCTCCCTGCTGGTGTATGGGATCTTCAGACCGGGAGGGCCCAGCAACCACTCAATGTCCCCGTCCCGGAACAAGCTCATTGGACGGAATAAGGAAGGCCTGACAGTTGGGAGAACTGGGCAGGGCCGGGCCCTCAGCCCGGGAGGGGCCCAGCAAATAAACAGTCCAAAGGAGCTTTACTCCCACATTGTTTGTGCAGCCACCTTCCTGTTGTTGTTGTTGTTGTTGTTCCTTCTCTCCTTCCTCTCTCCTACCCCTCTCCTTCCTCTCTCCTTCCCCTCTCCCTCCCCTCTCCTCCCTCTCTCGCTCCTTCCTGCAGGCAAGTCAGCAACAGCCAGCACTCAGCAACAGAGACAGAGAGCAGCTGCAGCCACTCTAGGTGGGTTAGCCACATCTTTTTATTAAAACAGTAAAAAATATACACAAGGCCAAACGGTGCAAACACTCATTTTGCGTTTGGGGAACAGGGGGTGGGATTCTCCGTGAACCGGCCAGGCAGGCCACTCTGGCGCCGAATAGTGGCGTGAACCACTCCGGCGTCGGGCTGCCCCAAAGGTGCGGAATCCTCCAAACCTTCAGGGGCTAGGCCGGCGCCGGACTGTTTGGCGCCGTGCCATCCGGCGCGGAAGGGCCACTGCTGGCCGGCGCAAGTTGGCGCATGTTCGGGAGCGCCAGCGTGTACTGGCGGCATCCCAGCACGTGCGCTGGGGGGGTTTTCTCTGCACCGGCCATGGCGGAGGTCGACAGCGGCCGGTGCGGAGGGGAAAGGGTGCCCCCACAGCACAGGCCCGCCCGTGGACCGGTGGGCCCCGATTGCGGACCAGGCCACCGTGGGGGCACCCCCCCCCCCGCCCCACCCCCGGCGCCAGATCTCCCCCCCGCGCACCCCCCGAGGACTCTGCAGGCCGCCCGTGGAGCCAGGTCCCGAAAACGGGTGGCCACTCGGCCCATCGCGGGCCGGAGCATCGCCAGGGGGGCCGCTGCCAGCAGCCGCCGACCGCGCGCCGCGATTCCCGCCCCGCCAAAACCCCGGCGCTGGGGAATTCGGCAGCCGGCGGGGACGGGATTCACGCCGCCCCCCCCCCACCCCCCCCCGGTGATTCTCCGACCCAGCGGAGGGTCGGAGAATCTCACCCAGGATATCCTCCCCTCAGTACCAATGTACGGGTGGGGGGGGGAGGCGGATACTCTGATTATTAAAAAAGTTCACAACACGTTTCTACAAAATTGGCCCTTAATTGGAAAAAATGAATTGGGTGCTCTAAATTTATTTAAAAAGAACAAGTGAAGGAGTACCATCGGAGATGCATCTTGATTGCTCGCCTGTCATTTGAGCAGTGAGACACAGATCCGAAGGCCTCGGGTTTGACTGGGAGAAGAAGCAAGTTCAGAAATAAACCTCTCCCACAGCTATCAATGGTGAGAAAGGTGTACGTTTCCCTCAACAATCCTCCTGACTGGGGGTGTGGGAGGTGGCGGGAGCAGTTTGTAATGACAACACTTAGATGCAGCTGTGAATCTGCATTGCCAAGTCAGACATGTTGACATGTTGGAATAGATGGTTCACCACCACCTTCGCATGGGCAATTAGGAATGGGCGATAAATGCTGGCCTAGCCAGCGACACCCACATCCCGTAAAAGAATGTTTAAAAAAAGGGGAATCAGTTCTTTAACCTGTCAAATCCGCCAATAAAGCTAATTTTCTCCCATACTGTCCGTAAGACCTGTAAACTGCATAATGCACAACCACCCTCGTAATTTCTTTCAGGAAGCTCTCTTTAGGCCCAGGGGAGATGCTGCGTGAGAGAGGAGGGATAAAACCAGTTAGATGCTCATCAAATAAAACCCGACTCTGCCCCTGAGGTAAAAAACATGAGTGGGAGTCAATTGGAGTTCTCACTTAATTAGAACACGTTCTCTGATAACTCAAAAACAGCAAGAATCCACTGTATAATATTTACAAGGTATATTTGGTATATTTATTATGCCATTAAGGATGGAATATTGACAACTCCCTTGATGCTTTCGTTAGTGAATCCATTGCAGGACATGGCAGCGAGCCACACAGACCATAAGGTCCAGGTTGGATTTCGAGTCTGTTGCTGAGTTAGCAGGTTTTAGCCAGGACCGTAGTGTGACACTATAATTGGCCGCAGCAGCCTTCAGCGGAGGAGGGGGAAATTAGGATGATTCCTAATTGCAATCCAGTGACCCCTAAAGAAGTGTGCGAGGGCAGGATTGGGCACATCAGTGACACCTTCAGTCAACCAGTCTGCCAATATATACCGTCTGAGCTCGCACGCGAAGAACTGTGCAGGGGCACTCCAGCAGGAGTCAGGGTCTTCAGCAGAGGAGCAGGCTGGTGGAGCCGAGAAAAAAAGAAGCATGCAATTCAGTCTAATGTTATTCTTAAAATAGGGCAAAAGATAAAATAGGCTTCAGTCAATACAAAGGTCCAATTACTTACCTACAGAAGCAGAGAGAACGGACATGGTCACAAAATACATAATAAGACCATAAGACATAGGAGTAGAATTAGGCCACAGGGCACATCGAGTCTGCTCCGCCATTCAATCATGGTTGATATTTTCTCATCCCCATTCTTCTGCCTTCTCCCCATAACCCCTGATCCCCTTATTGATCAAGAACCTATCTATCTCTGTCTTAAAGACACTCAGTGATTTGGCCTCCACAGCCTTCTGCGGCAAAGAGTTCCACAGATTCGCCACCCTCTGGTTGAAGAAATTCCTCCTCATCTACAAAACAAAGAACAAAGAAATGTACAGCACAGGAACAGGCCCTTCGGCCCTCCAAGCCCGTGCCGACCATGCTGCCCGACTAAACTACAATCTTCTACTCTTCCTGGGTCCGTATCCCTCTATTCCCATCCTATTCATGTATTTGTCAAGATGCCCCTTAAATGTCACTATCGTCCCTGCTTCCACCACCTCCTCCGGTAGCGAGTTCCAGGCACCCACTACCCTCTGTGTAAAAAAACTTGCCTCGTACATCTACTCTAAACCTTGCCCTTCTCACCTTAAACCTATGCCCCCTAGTAATTGACCCCTTTACCCTGGGGAAAAGCCTCTGACTATCCACTCTGTCTATGACCCTCATAATTTTGTATACTTCTATCAGGTCTCCCCTCAACCTCCTTCGTTCCAGTGAGAACAAACCGAGTTTATTCAACCGCTCCTCATAGCTAATGCCCTCCATACCAGGCAACATTCTGGTAAATCTCTTCTGCACCCTCTCTAAAGACTCCACATCCTTCTGGTAGTGTGGCGACCAGAACTGAACACTATACTCTAAGTGTGGCCTAACTAAGGTTCTATACAGCTGCAACATGACTTGCCAATTCTTATACTCAATGCCCCGGCCAATGAAGGCAAGCATGCCGTATGCCTTCTTGACTACCTTCTCCACCTGTGTTGCCCCTTTCAGTGACCTGTGGACCTGTACTCCTAGATCTCTTTGACTTTCAATACTCTTGAGGGTTCTACCATTCACCGTATATTCCCTACCTGCATTAGACCTTCCAAAATGCATTACCTCACATTACCTCATCTCTGTTTTAAAGGATCGTCCCTTTAGTCTGGACAAGGAATGTTAATCTACATTTATTCTCCTGCATTAAAATCATCAGGCACTCTTTAATACCACAGATTCTAAAAGTCCCTTCATTTTTAGTTGTTTCTGTTCTAAAACAGACAAATTCCTAAATGTAAAACACTGTTAAACTTAAATTTCTTTGCTTCAGAGTTACTGAACTTTAAAAGTTAAATGTAGTGGCATTATTAAACACATATCAAGCCAAACTCTTTCACATAATCAGAAACTAATTTAGCCACACTTTGTACACAATTAAATTTCCCAAATGTCTCCCACCTTTAGAGTTGTGTTAGCTGATAATGTGCAGCGAAACTTTCTTCTGCAATCTTGAAAACCTAAGATCAACTGGCCTATGTGAGACAAAGCTCAGTGCGGGTTGGAAACAAACACGGGTAGAATTGCCTCTCAATGGTTTGAATGTTAAATGCTGGGGAAGCAAGAGAATAGAATGCCAATATCTGGAGGTTAATATAAAGACCAGTGCATTCGCGAAGTAGTCAAATTCTATTGGGTTCACCGAGGATGCATTAACCAGGAATTTGCCACCGAACTGGATTTACACTCCCAGACAATGTTAAAATGGAAGCATTGTGGAAACTACATTGCATGTATGTCAGAAAGCAATGGGAGCTCAGATCTGCACTTCATTAGCTAACTCCAATTTAGACGATGATTAGTTTGCACTGAATGAATATGGTTAATATTACATGTGTCACAATTATATTGAAGTACTTCAGAGTGCAACTTCCCTATGTGATGTCGTAATGCGATTGCATCATTTGTACTTTCCATTTTAACATGCCTGTAATTTGTTTTGGCTGTATTGAAGCACCTCAGACTGTAACATGGGGGTGAATTCTCCGCCATCGGTATTCTCCGGGGATTTCCCAATGGCGGGGGTTGCCCCACAATGAGAGACCCCATTGACCAGCCGGCGAAACGGAGAATCCCGACGGCATGCGGGATTTCTGGTGCGGCGGGATGGAGAAAGCCGCCCATGATCAATGTAGAAAACCTGAATATTATTGCACTTTATGTGCGGCCAGTTTGAAAGGTTTGTGATGTTCTTTCAAATATTTTACGACTAAGCTTACGCCAAATTCGCCATTCTGCCAGCCCCATTGTCTGGCGCAGCGTGCCCCCGCCGGCAGCGGGATTCTCCATTCCCGCAGTCGTCCAATGGGGTTTCCTATTGTGGCCACCCCCACGCCATCTGGAAACCTGCGGGCGTGGGTGCGCTGCCGGCTAAGCGGAGGATCCCACCGACAGAGAATCCCGCAGTATATTTTTGCCAAAAAATAATTTGGTTCAATGTACCCTGATCTATGTTCCCTATGTAGGTGCACAAGCATCAATGTAATGTAATGGGATCAATATAATGCCCCCAAGGCTGAAGGACCCACTCATTTTCACTGCCTAGACACGCGAATGAACAATGTACACCTTGGTGAGGTAAGAAAGGATGACAGACTTCCCAGGGATTGTACCCAACAAGGAACCAACTACTTCAGCAGAGGAGGAGGAATGATGGAGGGGGAACAGAATGGAAAGAAAGGGGAATAAGAAAGAAACATCCATTGGGCATTCCCTGGTGATAAAATGGCAGCTATGATACACATGCTGGAAGGTTCAGAGAATTTACAGTGCGGAAGGAGGCCATTCGGCCCATCGGCTCTGCACCGACCCTTAGAAAGAGCACCCAACGCCTCTACCCTATCCCCGTAACCCAGTAACCCCACCTAACCTTTTGGAAACTAAGGCAATTTAGCATGGCCAATCCACCTAACCTGCACATCGTTGGAGCGTGGGAGGAAACCGGAGCACCCGGAGGAAACCCGCACAGACATGGGAGAAAGTGCAAACTCCACATAGACAGGTTCAGGGCTATGTTGAGCTAACTGATCTAAATAGCAGTGGGAGTAATTACAACTGACCCCGTTATTCTTGAACTATAGAGGTGAACAATCAACAACAACAATTTATATTTATATAGAACTTTTAGCTAGTTCAAGACACTTCACAGGGACATTAAAAAGCAAATTGGACACTGAGTCACCTGAGGGACTATTAAGGAAGATGGTCATAAAGCTTGGAGAGGTTTTGGGAAGGAATTCTAGAGCCTGGGACTAAGGCAGCTGATGGCACGGCCACGATTGGTGGAGTGACTAATTCCCTTGTCTGTATGGGTTTCCTCCGGCAGCTCCAGTTTCTTCCCATAGAAGATGTGCAGATGAGTGGATTGTTCAAGCTAAATTGCCCCTTCGTGTCCAGGATTGTGCAGGTTAGGTTCCGGGGATAGAACGGGGGAGTGGGCCTAGATAGGGTGCTCTTTCAGAGGGTCGGTGAAGACTTGATGGGCTGAATGAACCAGTGCTAACCAGTGTGCAATCATGTTACCCATGTTATTATTCTTATGTTTCTGCCTCGTTTACTTCAATTATCCTATTCATTTCTAATTATCTCACAATTGAATGTTTAGTTTTGATGTTTCAGTAAGACATTTGTAGAAGCTTGCAAAGTTTAATGGAAAACATTCATTAACAAAAATAATTTTATAAATACAAAACTTTGAAACCAGTTAACATTTAAATTAATTTTTAACTTTATCAGCTAAACAAATACATACAATTACCTCAACTTTTACAGATTTTTTGACATAAAATGTATATTCCTACTTAAGCACAATGGTCAATAAAATATATGTTTCCATGTAAACACGATGGTTCTGTCCAATTGTAAAGGGTAGTGGAAGGAAGAGGGGACAATGGAAGAGAGGGCAGGGAGGGGAGGGGAGTGAAGAGGGGGGGAGGAAAGGTTTTGGCATATCAATTGTTAACTTTACAAGCTCAATGTCTGAATGTAGCAGCTGCCAGGAGATCTTGAATGGCCCTTCCGTCACTTGGCTGAGATGGAACCTGGCTTCTCTCAAGATCCCCGCACCTATGTTAAATTCTCAAAAGAAGTTCAAGGACTTTAAGAAGCAAAGCTATAAGTGCGAAGACTCAGCGGAGGTGAAGCATGACCACAGATTTTGAATCTGCACTGGATTCTGCAATACCTGTCAGAGAGATAGTTCACATTAGGTTACAGGAGGCTTGTATACATCGACTAAGGCATTAAACTTTATTAAAACATTTGAAATCATCACCGAGGCTTGTAAGGATGAACATTACATCAGGGAGACTCTTAAACAATGCAGCTTAAAATACATTGCAAAATCCGAATGTACTTTAGCTCGAAATCAACTGGGAAGACAGGCGTGCTAACATTAATGTCTGCCACTTTAGCTCACTTAGTTAGGTAGCTGGTTCATGATGAAATGAAATGAAATGAAAATCGCTTATTGTCGCAAGTAGGCTTCAAATGAAGTTACTGTGAAAAGCCCCTAGTCGCCACATTCCGGCGCCTGTTCGGGGAGGCTGTTACGGGAATTGAACCGTGCTGCTGGCCTGCCTTGGTCTGCTTTCAAAGACAGCGATTTAGCCCTGTGCTAAACAGCCTCTGAATGCAGAGCGAGGCCAGCAGCATGGGTTCAATTCCCATACTGGCTGAGGTTATTCATGAAGGCCCTGCCTTCTCAACCTTGTCCCTCCCCTGAGATGTGGTGATCCTTAGGTTAAATCGCAACCAGCCTATGGTCATCTTGGACTTTACCTTGAAGGAGTTAACAGCACCAGTATCGAGGCCATGATCATCTGAAACTGTTAGCGTCCCGACTGCCAAAGCAAATATTCTTCAGCTCAAAGAAGGATCCCGAACACGAGGAGGACAAAGGAAGCTCTTCAAAGACACCTTGAAGGCTTACCTCAATAAATGGAACATAGACGTCAATGTCTGGGACACCTTTGCGTAGAAGAGACCTACTTGGAAGAACCTCCAGATTGAAGGGTCACAATTCTTCGAGATCACCCGACGACAAGAGGAGGCCCAGAAATGAAAATCGTTTATTGTCACAAGTAGGCTTCAAATGAAGTTACTGTGAAAAGCCCCTAGTCGCCACATTCCGGTGCCTGTTCGGGGAGGCTGGTCCGGGAATTGAACACGCGCTGCTGGCCTGCCTTGGTCTGCCTTGGTCTGCTTTAAAAGCCAGCTATTTAGCCCTGTGCTAACCAAGGAGCCTGATCAGAAATACCCATGACCAAGCGTCCAAGGACCAATCCCATCTTTTGGTAACTCCTGCCAAGTTAGTGATTGAAGATGTGGCTCTAGGATCAGGCTCATCTGCCACGCAAGGACTCACAGAACCCGTGGCCAATAATTCTGAGTATCTGAAGAGAACAGTCATACCAATTAGCGAGCGATCACTGCGTTCTATCCATTATTGTTCCTTTAATGGAGTAACATCCTCATGACAAACCAAAATTGAAAACAATCTTTCACTTTTAGTGAAACCAAACACACTTAAGACAAAATACCTTTTTAGTGGAATTAACAGCCTCATGACAAACCAAAGTTTAAAAAATATATATAATCTTCCTTTTACTTTATTTGAATTTTAAGCCTATTTATTAACGCGAATAATAAACACGAATAATATAAAACATTAATCTACCAAACAAATGGCTCCCGATGCTCTGCTCGATTATCCTGGACCGAGAAATAAAAGTGCAAATAAAAAGGTGCAAAAACTTACCGAACGTCAGGGCAAGTTGAGCAAGTTTGCGCTGTCCCTGGGTGTTTAATGCAGCACGTCCAATGCAGCGCAGGAGCTCAAGCTTGCGAAGGAAAGCAGGTCGGGAGTTTGAACACCGCGAGCTCCAGCGCGCATGTCTGTGCGACCACACTTCTGGGCTGTCACAGCGATCCAGCAACTTAATTCAGGGACGTGAAAGGAGGTTACGGGGCATTTTTTCATTGGAGGCGGTTCAGAGAAGGTTCACCAGGATGATGCCCGGTATGGAGGGGTTGTCTTATGAGCAAAGGTTAAAGATGTTCGGACTCTACTAATTGGAATTGAGAAAAATGAGAGGTGATCTAATTGAAACATCTCAGGTTCTTAAGGGGTTTGACAGGGTAAATGCTGAGAGGGTGTTTCCCCTCGTGGGAGAGTCTAGGACGGGAGGGCCTAGTCTCAGAATAAAGGAGTGCCAATTTAAGACTAAGAGGAGGACTTTCTTCTCTCAGAGGGTTGTGAGTCTTTGGAACTCCTTGCCTCAGAGAGCTGTGGGGGCAGAGTCCTTGTGTCTATCTAAGGCTGAGATAGATAGATTCTAGATCAGTAAGGGAATCAAGGGTTATGGGAAAAGGGCAGGAAAGTGAACGTGAGGAATGTCGGATCAGCCATGATCCTATTGAATGATGGAGCAGACTCGAGGGACTGAATGGCCTAATCCTGTTCCTATTTATTATGGACTTAAATAAACAACAGCTTCAGCTGAGGAAAAGATAAAGGGGTTTGGGGTTGGAGGGTCATGTCTAAAAATGTAGGCCAAAAGGGAAGGTCCTTCCTCTGCACCAAAGGAATTATCCTGACATAAACTAAATTAAGATAAAGCAAAGAATTAAACTATAATTACCAGCATCTATGGGTAAGGAGGTAGCATGGTAGCACAGTGGTTAGCACTGTTGCTTCATAGCACCAGGGTCCCAGGTTCGATTCCCAGCTTCGACCACTGTGCGGAGTCTGCATGCTCTCCCCGTGAAGATGTGGGTTTCCTCCGGGTGCCCCGGTTTCCTCCCACAAGTCCCGAAATACATGTTGTTAGGTAAATTGGACATTCTGAATTCTCCCTCAGTGTACCCGAACAGGCACCGGAATGTGGCGACTAGGGGCTTCTCACAGCAACTTCATTGCAGTGTTAATGTAAGTCAACTTGTGACAATACAGATTGGTAAGATTATAATGCTCCTTTGTGGTACAGTCACTGTACCGAGCAGAGACTCTGCTCCAGTCTGGTACAGTGATTGTATCGAGCAGAGCCTCTGCTGCAGAGCCTGGTACAGTTACTGTACCGAGCTGAGTCTCTGCTCCAGAGTCTGGTACAGTCACTGTACCGAGCAGAGACTCTGCTCCAGAATCTGGCACAGTCACCGCACTGAGCAGAGACTCTGTTCCAGAGTCTGGTACAGTCACTGTACCGAGCAGAGGCTCTGCTCCAGTCTGGTACTGTCACTGTACGGAGCAGAGACTCTGCTCCATTGTGGTACAGTCACTGTACCGAGCAGAGACTCTGCTCGACCCTGGTACAGTCACTGAACCGAGCAGAGACTCTGCTCCAGTCTGGTACAGTCACTGTACCGAGCAGAGACTCTGCTCTACTCTGGTACAGTCACTGTACCGAGCAGAGACTCTGCTCCAGTCTGGTACAGTCACTGTACCGAGCAGAGACTCTGCTCCAGAGTCTGGAATATTCACTGTACAGAGCAGAGAATCTACGCCAGAGTCTGGAACAGTCACTGTACCGAGCAGAGACTCTGCTCTACTCTGGTACAGTCACTGTACCGAGCAGAGGCTCTGCTCCAGAGTCTGGTATACTCACTGATCCGAGCACAGAATCTACTCCAGAGTCTGGTACAGTCACTGTACTGAGCAGAGACTCTGATCCAGTCTGGTACAGTCACTCTACCAAGCAGAGGCTCTGCTCCAGTCTGGTACAGTCACTGTACTGAGCAGAGACTCTGATCCAGTCTGGTACAGTCACTCTACCAAGCAGAGGCTCTGCTCCAGTCTGGTACAGTCACTGTACTGAGCAGAGACTCTGCTCCAGAGTCTGGTGCAGTCACTGTACCGAGCAGAGTCTCTGCTCCATTGTGGTACAGCCACTGTACCGAGTAGAGACTCTGCTCCAGTCTGGTACTGACACGGTTCCGAGCAGAGACTCTGCTCCTGAGCCTGCTACAGTTACTGTGCCAAGCAGAGACTCAGCTCCATTGTGGTATAGTCACTGTACCGAGTAGAGACTCTGCTCCAGTCTGGTACAATCACTGTGCGAAGCAGAGACTCTGCTCCAGACTGGTACAGTCTCTGTACTGAGCAGAGACTCTGCTCCAGTCTGGTACAGTCACTGTACCGAGCAGAGACTCTGCTCTACTCTGGTACAGTCACTGTACCGAGCAGAGACTCTGCTCCTGAGTCTGGTACAGTCACTGTACCGAGCAGAGACTCTGCTCCAGTCTGGTACAGTCACTGTACCGAGCAGAGACTCTGCTCTACTCTGGTACAGTCACTGTACCGAGCAGAGACTCTGCTCCTGTCTGGTACAGTCACTGTACCGAGCAGAGACTCTGCTCCAGAGTCTGGGATACTCACTGATCCGAGCACAGAATCTACGCCGGAGTCTGGTACAGTCAACGTACCGAGTAGAGACTCTGCTCCATAGTCTAGTACAGTCACTGTACCGAGCAGAGAATCTACTCCAGAGTCTGGTACAGTCACTGGACTGAGCAGAGACTCTGATCCAGTCTGGTACAGTCACTGTACCGAGCAGAGACGCTGCTCCAGAGCCTGGTACAGTCACTGTACCGAGCAGAGACCCTTCTCCAGAGTCGGGTACAGTCACTGTACCGAGCAGAGACTCTGCACCTTTGTGGTACAGTTACTGTACCGAGCAGACTCTGCTCCAGTCTGGTACAGTCACTGTACCGAGCAGAGACTCTGCTCCAGTCTGGTACAGTCACTGTACCGAGCAGAGACTCTGCTCCTGTCTGGTGCAGTCACTGTACCGAGCAGACTCTGCTCCAGTCTGGTACAGTCCCTGTACCGAGCAGAGACTCTGCTCCAGTCTGGTACAGTCACTCTACGGAGCACAAGCTCTACTCCTGTCTGGTACAGTCACTGTACCATGCAGCGACTCTGCTCCAGTCTGCTGCAGTCACTGTGCCCAGCAGAGACACTGCTCCAGGGTCTGGTACAGTCACTGCACCGAGCACAGACTCTCCTCCAGAGTCTGGCACAGTCACTGTACCGAGCAGAGACTCTGCTCCAAAGTCCGGTACTTTCACTGTACCGAGCAGAGACTGCTGCAGCGTCTGGTACAGTCACTGTACCGAGTAGAAACTCTGCTCCAGTCTGGTACAGTCACTGTGCTGAGCAGAGATTCTGCTCCAGTCTGGCACAGTCACTGTACAGAGCAGAGATTCTGCTACAGAGTCTGGTACAGTCAGTGTATCGAGCAAAGACTCTGGTCCAGAGTCTGGTACAGATACTGTACTGAGCAGAGGCTCTGCTCCATTGTGGTACAGTCACTGTACCGAGTAGAGACTATGCTCCAGTCTGGTACTGACTCAGTTCCGAGCAGAGACTCTGCTCCTGAGTCTGGTACAGTCACTGTGCCAAGCAGAGACTCTGCTCCAGACTGGTACAGTCTCTGTTCCGAGCAGAGACTCTGCTCCAGAGTCTGGTACAGTCACTGAACCGAGCAGAGACTCGGCTCCAGTCAGATACAGTCACTGTTCCGAGCAGAGACTCTGCTCCAGAGTCTGGTACAGTCACTGTACCGAGCAGAGACTCGGCTCCAGTCAGATACAGTCACTGTACTGAGCAGAGAATCTGCTCCATTGTGGTACAGTCACTGTACCGAGTAGAGACTCTGCTCCAGTCTGGTACAGACACAGTTCCGAGCAGAGACTCTGGTCCAAAGTCTAGTACAGTCACGGTACCGAGCAGAGACTCTGCTCTACTCTGGTACAGTCACTGGACCGAGCAGAGAGTCTGCTCCAGTCTGGTACAGTCACTGTACCGAGCAGAGACTCTGCTCCAGTCTGGTACAGTCCCTGTACCGAGCAGAGACTCTGATCCCGAGTCTAGTACAGTCACTGTACCGAGCAGCGACTCTGCTCCAGTGTCTGGTCCAGTCACTGTGCTGAGCAGAGACTCTGCTCCAGTCTGGTAAAGTCACTGTACCGAGCAGAGACTCTGCTCCAGGGTCTGGTACAGCCACTGTACCGAGCAGAGACTCTGTTCCAGAGACTGGTACAGTCACTGTACTGAGCAGAGACTCTGCTCCAGTCTGTTACAGTCACTCTACCAAGCAGAGGCTTTGCTCCAGTCTGGTACAGTCACTGTAGCGAGCAGAGTCTCTGCTCCATTGTGGTACAGTCACTGTACCGAGCAAAGACTTTGCTCCAGTCTGGTACTGACACAGTTCCGAGCAGAGACTCTGCTCCTGTGTCTGGTACGGTCACTGTACCGAGCAGAGACTCAGCTCCAGTCAGATACAGTCACTGTACCGAGCAGAGACTCTGCTCCAGAGTCTGGTACAGTCACTGTCCCGAGCAGAGACACTGCTCCATTGTGGTGCAGTCACTGTACCGAGGAGAGACTCAGCTCCAAGCAGATACAGTCACTGTACCGAGCAGAGACTCTGCTCCAGAGTCTGGTACAGTCACTGTCCCGAGCAGAGACACTGCTCCAGACTGGTACAGCCACTGTATCAAGCAGAGACTCTGCTCCAGAGTCTGGTACAGTCACTGTACCGAGCAGAGTCTCTGCTCCAGAGTCTGCTACAGTCACTGTACCGAGCAGAGACCCTTCTCCAGATTCGGGTACAGTCACTGTACCGAGCAGAGACCCTTCTCCAGAGTCTGGTACAGTCACTGTACCTAGCAGAGGCTCTGATCCAGTCTGGTACAGTCACTGTACCGAGCACAGACCCTGCTCAAGAGTCTGGTACAGTCACTGTACCGAGCAGAGACTCTGGTCCAGAGTCTGGTACAGTCACTGTACCGAGCAGCGACTCTGCTCCAGAGTTTGGTACAGTCACTGTGTTGAGCAGAGACTCTGATCCAGTCTGGTACAGTCACTGTACCGAGCAGAGACTCTGCTCAAGAGTCTGGTACAGTCACTGTACCGAGCAGAGACTCTGGTCCAGAGTCTGGTACAGTCACTGTACTGAGCAGAGACTCTGGTCCAGAGTCTGGTACAGACACTGTACTGAGCAGAGACTCTGCTCCATTGTGGTACAGTCACTGTACCGAGTAGAGACTCTGCTCCAGTCTGGTACTGACACAGTTCCAAGCAGAGACTCTGCTCCTGAGTCTGGTACAGTCACTGTGCCAAGCAGAGACTCTGCTCGAGACTGGTACAGTCTCTGTTCCGAGCAGTGTCTTTGCTCCAGGGTCTGGTACAGTCACTGTACTGAGCAGAGACTCGGCTCCAGTCAGATACAGTCACTGTACTGAGCAGAGAATCTGCTCCATTGTGGTACAGTCACTGCACCGAGTAGAGACTCTTCTCCAGTCTGGTACAGACACAGTTCCGAGCAGAGACTCTGCTCCTGAGTCTGGTACAGTCACTGACCCGAGCAGAGACTCTGCTCCAGCCTCCGGTAAGTCACTGTAACGAGCGAAGACTCTGGTCCAGTCTGGTATAGTCACTGTAACGAGCAGAGACTCTGCTCCAGTCTGGTACAGTCACTGTACCGAGCAGAGACACTGCTCCAGAGTCTGCTACGATCACTGTACCGAACAGAGAATCTGGTCCAAAGTCTAGGACAGTGACTGTGCCGAGCCGCGACTCTGCTCCAGTGTCTGGTACAGTCACTGTGCTGAGCAGAGACTCTGCTCCAGTCTGGTACCGTCACTGTACCGAGCAGAGACTCTGCTCCAGAGTCTGGTACAGTCACTGTACTGAGCAGAGACTCTGCTCCATTGTGGTACAGTCACTGTACCGAGCAGAGACTCAGCTCCAGTCAGATACAGTCACTGTCCCGAGCAGAGACACTGCTCCAGACTGGTACAGTCATTGTACCGAGCAGAGACTCTGCTCCTGAGTCTGGTACAGTCACTGTCACGAGCAGAATCTCTGCTCCAGTCTGGAACTGTCATTGTACCGAGCAGAGATTCTGATCCAGAATCTGGTACAGGCAATGTACTGAACAGCGACTCTGTTCCAGAGTCTGTTACAGTCACTGTCCCGAGCAGAGACTCTGCTCCAGAGTCCGGTTCATTCACTGTTCCGAGCAGAGACTGCTGCAGCGTCTGGTACAGTCACTGTACCGAGTAGAAACTCTGCTCCAGTCTGGTACAGTCACTCTACGGAGCACAAGCTCTGCTCCTGTCTGGTACACTCACTGTACCATGCTGCGACTCTGCTCCAGTCTGCTGCAGTCACTGTGCCCAGCAGAGACACTGCTCCAGGGTCTGGTACAGTCACTGCACCGAACAGAGACTCTCCTCCAGAGTCTGGCACAGTCACTGTACCGAGCAGAGACTCTGCTCCAGAGTCCGGTACATTCACTGTACCGAGCAGAGACTGCTGCAGCGTCTGGTACAGTCACTGTACCGAGTAGAAACTCTGCTCCAGTCTGGTACAGTCACTGTGCTGAGCAAAGACTCTGCTCCAGTCTGGTACAGTCACTGTACAGAGCAGAGATTCTGCTCCAGAGTCTGGTACAGTCCGTGTACCGAGCAGAGACTCTGGTCCAGAGTCTGGTACAGATACTGTACTGAGCAGAGGCTCTGCTCCATTGTGGTACAGTCACTGTACCGCGTAGAGACTATGCTCCAGTCTGGTACTGACTCAGTTCCGAGCAGAGACTCTGCTCCTGAGTCTGGTACAGTCACTGTGCCAAGCAGAGACTCTGCTCCAGACTGGTACAGTCTCTGTTCCGAGCAGAGACTCTGCTCCAGAGTCTGGTACAGTCACTGAACCGAGCAGAGACTCGGCTCCAGTCAGATACAGTCACTGTACTGAGCAGAGAATCTGCTCCATTGTGGTACAGTCACTGTACCGAGTAGAGACTCTGCTCCAGTCTGGTACAGACACAGTTCAGAGCAGAGACTCTGCTCCTGAGTCTGGTACAGTCACTGACCCGAGCAAAGACTCTGCTCCAGCCTCCGGTAAGTCATTGTACCAAGCGAAGACTCTGGTCCAGTCTGGTAGAGTCACTGTAACGAGCAGAGACTCTGCTCCAGTCTGGCACAGTCACTGTACCGAGCAGAGACACTGCTCCAGAGTCTGCTACGGTCACTGTACCGAGCAGAGACTCTGGTCCAAAGTCTAGTACAGTGACTGTACCGAGCAGAGACTGCTGCAGAGTCTGGTACAGTCACTGTACCGAGTAGAAACTCTGCTCCAGTCTGGTACAGTCACTCTACGGAGCACAAGCTCTACTCCTGTCTGGTACAGTCACTGTACCATGCTGCGACTCTGCTCCAGTCTGCTGCAGTCACTGTGCCCAGCAGAGACACTGCTCCAGGGTCTGGTACAGTCACTGCACCGAACAGAGACTCTCCTCCAGAGTCTGGCACAGTCACTGTACCGAGCAGCGACTCTGCTCCAGAGTCCAGTACATTCACTGTACCGAGCAGAGACTGCTGCAGCGTCTGGTACAGTCACTGTACCGAGTAGAAACTCTGCTCCAGTCTGGTACAGTCACTCTACGGAGCACAAGCTCTACTCCTGTCTGGTACAGTCACTGTGCTGAGCAGAGACTCTGCTCCAGTCTGCTACAGTCACTCTACCAAGCAGAGGCTCTGCTCCAGTCTGGTACAGTCACTGTTCTGAGCAGAGACTCTGCTCCAGTCTGCTACAGTCACTCTACCAAGCAGAGGCTCTGCTCCAGTCTGGTACAGTCACTGTACTGAGCAGAGACTCTGCTCCAGTGTCTGGTACAGTCACTGTGCTGAGCAGAGACTCTGCTCCAGTCTGGTACAGCCACTGTACCGAGCAGAGACTCTGTTCCAGAGTCTGGTACAGTCACTGTACTGAGCAGAGATCTGCTCCAGTCTGGTACAGTCACTCTACCAAGCAGAGGCTTTGCTCGAGTCTGGTACAGTCACTGTACCGAGCAGAGTCTCTGCTCCATTGTGGTACAGTCACTGTACTGAGCAGAGACTCTGCTCCAGTCTGGTACTGACACAGTTCCGAGCAGAGACTCTGCTCCTGAGTCTGGTACAGTCACTGTACCGAGCAGAGACTCAGCTCCAGTCAGATACAGTCACTGTACCGAGCAGAGACTCTGCTCCAGAGTCTGGTACAGTCACTGTCCCGAGCAGAGACACTGCTCCATTGTGGTACAGTCACTGTACCGAGCAGAGACTCAGCTCCAGTCAGATACAGTCACTGTACCGAGCAGAGACTCTGCTCCAGAGTCTGGTACAGTCACTGTACCGAGCTGAGACACGGCTCCAGTCAGATACAGTCACTGTACTGAGCAGAGAATCTGCTCCATTGTGGTACAGTCACTATACCGAGTAGAGACTCTGCTCCAGTCTGGTACAGACACAGTTCCGAGCAGAGACTCTGCTCCTGAGTCTGGCACAGTCACTGACCCGAGCAAAGTCTCTGCTCCAGCCTCCGGTAAGTCTTTGTACCGAGCGAAGACTCTGGTCCAGTCTGGTATAGTCACTGTAACGAGCAGAGACTCTGCTCCAGTCTGGTACAGTCACTGTACCGAACAGAGACACTGCTCCAGAGTCTGCTACGGTCACTGTACCGAGCAGAGACTCTGGTCCAAAGTCTAGTACAGTGACTGTACCGAGCAGAGACTGCTGCGGAGTCTGGTACAGTCACTGTACCGAGTAGAAACTCTGCTCCAGTCTGGTACAGTCACTCTACGGAGCACATGCTCTACTCCTGTCTGGTACAGTCACTGTACCATGCTGCGACTCTGCTCCAGTCTGCTGCAGTCACTGTGCCCAGCAGAGACACTGCTCCAGGATCTGGTACAGTCACTGCACCGAACAGAGACTCTCCTCCAGAGTCTGGCACAGTCACTGTACCGAGCAGCGACTCTGCTCCAGAGTCTGGTACATTCACTGTACCGAGCAGAGACTGCTGCAGCGTCTGGTACAGTCACTGTACTGAGTAGAAACTCTGCTCCAGTCTGGTACAGTCACTCTACGGAGCACAAGCTCTACTCCAGGCTGGTACAGTCACTGTGCTGAGCAGAGACCCTGCTCCAGTCTGGTACAGTCACTCTACCATGCAGAGGGTCTGCTCCAGTCTGGTCCAGTCACTGTGCTGAGCAGAGACTCTGCTCCAGTCTGCTACAGTCACTCTACCAAGCAGAGGCTCTGCTCCAGTCTGGTACAGTCACTGTACTGAGCAGAGACTCTGCTCCAGTGTCTTTTACAGTCACTGTGCTGAGCAGAGACTCTGCTCCAGTCTGGTACAGCCACTGTACCGAGCAGAGACTCTGTTCCAGAGTCTGGTACAGTCACTGTACTGAGCAGAGACTCTGCTCCAGTCTGGTACAGTCACTCTATCAAGCAGAGGCTTTGCTCCAGTCTGGTACAGTCACTGTACCGAGCAGAGTCTCTGCTCCATTGTGGTACAGTCACTGTACCGAGCAGAGACTCTGCTCCAGTCAGATACAGTCACTGTACCGAGCAGAGTCTCTGCTCCTGAGACTGGTACAGTCACTGTACCGAGCAGAGACTCAGCTCCAGTCAGATACAGTCACTGTACCGAGCAGAGACTCTGCTCCAGAGTCTGGTACAGTCACTGTCCCGAGCAGAGACACTGCTCCATTGTGGTACAGTCACTGTACCGAGCAGAGACTCAGATCCAGTCAGATACAGTCACTGTACCGAGCAGAGACTCTGCTCCAGAGTCTGGTAAAGTCACTCTACCGAGCAGAGACTCGGCTCCAGTCAGATACAGTCACTGTACTGAGCAGAGAATCTGCTCCGTTGTGGTACAGTCACTGTACCGAGTAGAGACTCTGCTCCAGTCTGGTACAGACACAGTTCCGAGCAGAGACACTGTGCTGAGCAGAGACTCTGCTCCAGTCTGGTAAAGTCACTCTACCGAGCAGAGACTCGGCTCCAGTCAGATACAGTCACTGTACTGAGCAGAGAATCTGCTCCATTGTGGTACAGTCACTGTACTGAGCAGAGACTCAGCTCCAGTCAGATACAGTCACTGTACCGAGCAGAGACTCTGCTCCAGAGTCTGGTACAGTCACTGTCCCAAGCAGGGACACTGCTCCAGACAGGCACAGTCATTGTACCGAGCAGAGATTCTGCTCCAGAGTGTGGTACAGTCACTGTACTGAGCAGAGACTCTGCTCCAGTGTCTGTTACAGTCACTGTATCAAGCAGAGACTCTGCTCCAGAGTCTGGTACAGTCACTGTACCGAGCAGAGCCTCTGCTGCAGAGTCTGCTACAGTCACTATACCGAGCAGAGACCCTTCTCCAGAGTCGGGTACAGTCACTGTACCGAGCAGAGACTCTGCACCTTTGTGGTACAGTCACTGTACCGAGCAGACTCTGCTCCAGTCTGGTACAGTCACTGTACCGAGCAGACTCTGCTCCAGTCTGGTACAGTCACTGTACCGAGCAGAGACTCTGTTCCAGAGTCTGGTACAGACACAGTTCCGAGCAGAGACTCTGCTCCTGAGTCTGGTACAGTCACTGTGCCAAGCAGAGACTCTGCTCCAGACTGGTACAGTCTCTGTTCCGAGCAGAGACTCTGCTCCAGAGTCTGGTACAGTCACTGTACCGAGCAGAGACTCTGCTCCATTGTGGTACAGTCACTGTACCGAGTACAGACTCTGCTCCAGTCTGGTACAGACACAGATCCGAGCAGAGACTCTGCTCCTGAGTTTGGTACAGTCACTGACCCGAGCAGAGACTCTGCTCCAGACTCCGGTAAGTCACTGTACCGAGCGAAGACTCTGGTCCAGTCTGGTATTGTCACTGTACTGAGCAGAGACTCTGCTCCATTGTGGTACAGTCACTGTACCGAGCAGAGACACTGCTCCAGAGTCTGCTACGGTCACTGTACCGAGCAGAGACTCTGGTCCAAAGTCTAGGACAGTGACTGTACCGAGCAGCGACTCTTGTCCAAAGTCTAGTACAGTGACTGTACCGAGCAGCGACTCTGCTCCAGTGTCTGGTACAGCCACTGTACCGAGCAGAGACTCTGCTCCAGAGTCTGGTACAGCCACTGTACCGAGCAGAGACTGCTGCAGAGTCTGGTACAGTCACTGTACCGAGTAGAAACTCTGCTCCAGTCTGCTGCAGTCACTGTGCCCAGCAGAGACACTGCTCCAGGGTCTGGTACAGTCACTGTACCGAGCAGAGACTCTCCTCCAGAGTCTGGCACAGTCACTGTACCGAGCAGAGACTCTGCTCCAGAGTCCGGTACATTCACTGTACCGAGCAGAGACTGCTGCAGCGTATGGTACAGTCACTGTACTCTGCTCCAGTCTGGTACAGTCACTCTACGGAGCACAAGCTCTACTCCTGTCTGGTACAGTCACTGTACCGAGCAGAGACTCTCCTCCAGAGTCTGGTACAGTCACTGTACCGAGCAGACACACTGCTCCAGGGTCTGGTCCAGTCACTGTACCGAGCAGAGACCCTTCACCAGAGTCTGGCACAGTCACTGTACTGAGCAGAGACCCTTCTCCAGAGTCGGGTACAGTCACTGTACCGAGCAGAGACGCTGCTCCTTTGTGGTACAGTCACTGTACCGAGCAGACTCTGCTCCAGTCTGGTACAGTCACTGTACCGAGCAGAGACTCTGCTCCAGAATGGTACTGTCATTGTACCGAGCAGAGACCCTTCACCAGAGTCTGGTACAGTCACTGAACCGACCAGAGACTCTGGTCCAGAGTCTGGTACAGTCACTGTGCTGAGCAGAGACTCTGCTCCATTGTGGGACAGTCACTGTACCGAGTAGAGACTCTGCTCCAGTCTGGTACAGACACAGTTCCGAGCAGTGACTCTGCTCCTGAATCTGGGACAGTCACTGTGCCAAGCAGAGACTCTGCTCCAGAGTCTGGTATACTCACTGATGCGAGCACAGAATCTACTCCAGAGTCTGTTACAGTCACTGCACTGAGCAGAGACTCTGCTCCAGTCTGGTACAGTCACTCTACCAAGCAGAGGCTCTGCTCCAGTCTGGTACAGTCACTGTACTGAGCAGAGACTCTGCTCCAGAGTCTGGTACAGTAAGTGTGCCGAGCAGAGTCTCTGCTCCATTGTGGTACAGTCACTGTACCGAGTAGAGACTCTGCTCCAGTCTGGTACAGACTCGGTTCCGAGCAGAGACTCTCCTCCAGAGTCTGGTACAGTCACTGTACCGAGCAGAGACACTGCTCCAGGGTCTGGTACAGTCACTGTGCTGAGCAGAGACCCTTCTCCAGAGTAGGGTACAGTCACTGTACCGAGCAGAGACGCTGCTCCTTTGTGGTACAGTCACTGTACCGAGCAGACTCTGCTCCAGAATGGTACTGTCATTGTACCGAGCAGAGACCCTTCACCAGAGTCTGGTACAGTCACTGTACCGAGCGGAGACTCGGCTCCAGTCAGATACAGTCACTGAACCGACCAGAGACTCTGGTCCAAAGTCTGGTACAGTCACTGTGCTGAGCAGAGACTCTGCTCCATTGTGGGACAGTCACTGTACCGAGTAGAGACTCTGCTCCAGTCTGGTAGACACAGTTCCGAGCAGAGACTCTGCTCCTGAATCTGGAACAGTCACTGTGCCAAGCAGAGACTCTGCTCCAGAGTCTGGTATACTCACTGATGCGAGCACAGAATCTACTCCAGAGTCTGTTACAGTCACTCTACTGAGCAGAGACTCTGCTCCAGTCTGGTACAGTCACTCTACCAAGCAGAGGCTCTGCTCCAGTCTGGTACAGTCACTGTACTGAGCAGAGACTCTGCTCCAGAGTCTGGTACAGTAAGTGTATCGAGCAGAGTCTCTGCTCCATTGTGGTACAGTCACTGTACCGAGTAGAGACTCTGCTCCAGTCTGGTACAGACTCAGTTCCGAGCAGAGACTCTGCTCCTGAGTCTGGTACAGTCACTGTATCAAGCAGAGACTCTGCTCCTGACTGGTACAGTCACTGTACCGAACAGAGTCTCTGCACTACTCTGGTACAGTCACTGCACCGAGCAGAGACTCTGCTCCAGTCTGGTACAGTCACTGTACCGAGCAGAGACTCTGCTCCAGAGTCTGGTACAGTCACTGTACCGAGCAGAGACTCTGGTCCACAGTCTGGTACAGTCACTGTACTGAGCAGAGACTCTGCTCCATTGTGGTACAGTCACTGTACCGAGTAGAGTCTCTGCTCCAGTCTGGTACAGACACAGTTCCGAGCAGAGACTCTGCTCCTGAGTCTGGCACAGTCACTGTGCCAAGCAGAGACTCTGCTGCAGACTGGTACAGTTTCTGTACCGAGCAGAGACTCTGCTCCAGAGTCTGGTACAGTCACTGTACCGAGCAGAGACTCGGCTCCAGTCAGATACAGTCACTGGCCCTAGCAGAGACACTGCTCCAGACTCCGGTAAGTCACTGTACCGAGCAGGGACTCTGGTCCAGTCTGGTACAGTCACTGTAACGAGCAGAGACTCTGCTCTATCCTGGTACAGCCACTATACTGAGCAGAGGCTCTGCTCCAGTCTGGTACAGTCACTGTACCGAGCAGAGACTCTGCTCTACTCTGATACAGTCACTGTACCGAGCAGAGACTCTGCCCCAGGCTGATACAGTCACTCTACCGAGCAGAGACTCTGCTCCAGACTGGTACAGTCACTGTACCGAGCAGAGACTCTGCTCCAGTGTGGTACAGTCACTGATCCGAGCACAGAATCTACGCCAGAGTCTGGTACAGTTACTGTACCGAGCAGAGACTCTGCTCCAGAGTCTAGTACAGTCACTGTACTGAGCAGCGACTCTGCTCCAGTGTCTGCTCCAGTCACTGTGCTGAGCAGAGACTATGCTCCAGTCTGGTACAGTCACTGTACAGAGCAAAGATTCTGCTCCAGAGTCTGGTACAGTCAGTGTACCGAGCAGAGACTCTGGTCTATTGTGGTACAGTCACTGTACCGAGTAGAGACTCTGCTCCAGTCTGGCACAGACACAGTTCCGAGCAGAGACTTTGCTCCTGAGTCTGGTACAGTCTCTGTTCCGAGCAGAGACTCTGCTCCTGAGTCTGGTACAGTCACTGTACCGAGCAGAGACTCAGCTCCAGTCAGATACAGTCACTGTACTGAGCAGAGACTCTGCTCCATTGTGGTACAGTCACTGTACCGAGTAGAGCCTCTGCTCCAGTCTGGTACAGACACAGTTCTGAGCAGAGACTCTGCTCCTGAGTCTGGTACAGTCACTGACCCGAGCAGAGACTCTGCTCCAGACTCCGGTAAGTCACTGTACCGAGCGAAGACTCTGGTCCAGTCTGGTATTGTCACTGTAAGGAGCAGAGACTCTGCTCCAGTCTGGTACAGTCACTGTACCGAGCAGAGACACTGCTCCAGAGTCTGGTATACTCACCGATGCGAGCACAGAATCTACTCCAGAGTCTGTTACAGTCACTGTACTGAGCAGAGACTCTGCACCATTGTGGTACAGTCACAGTTCCGAGCAGAGACTCTGCTCCTGAGTCTGGCACAGTCACTGTACCGAGCAGAGACTCTGCTGCAGACTGGTACAGTTTCTGTACCGAGCAGAGACTCTGCTCCAGAGTCTGGTACAGTCACTGTACCGAGCAGAGACTCGGCTCCAGTCAGATACAGTCACTGACCCTAGCAGAGACACTGCTCCAGACTCCGGTAAGTCACTGTACCGAGCAGGGAATCTGCACCAGTCTGGTACAGTCACTGTAACGAGCAGAGACTCTGCTCTATCCTGGTACAGTCACTATACTGAGCAGAGGCTCTGCTCCAGTCTGGTACAGTCACTGTACCGAGCAGCGACTCTGCTCTATTCTGGTGCAGTCACTGTACCGAGCAGAGACTCTGCTCCAGTGTGGTACAGTCACTGATCTGAGCACAGAATCTACGCCAGAGTCTGGTACAGTTACTGTACCAAGCAGAGACTCTGCTCCAGAGTCTAGTACAGTCACTGTACCGAGCAGAGACTCTGCTCCAGAGTCTAGTACAGTCACTGTACTGAGCAGCGACTCTGCTCCAGTGTCTGGTCCAGTCACTGTGCTGAGCAGAGACTCTGCTCCAGTCTGGTACAGTCACTGTACAGAGCAAAGATTCTGCTCCAGAGTCTGGTACAGTCAGTGTACCGAGCAGAGACTCTGGTCCAGAGTCTGGTACAGGCATTGTACTGAGCAGAGACTCTGCTCTATTGTGGTACAGTCACTGTACCGAGTAGAGACTCTGCTCCAGTCTGGCACAGACACAGTTCCGAGCAGAGACTCTGCTCCTGAGTCTGGTACAGTCTCTGTTCCGAGCAGAGACTCTGCTCCAGAGTCTGGTACAGTCACTGTACCGAGCAGAGACTCGGCTCCAGACAGATACAGTCACTGTACTTAGCAGAGACTCTGCTCCATTGTGGTACAGTCACTGTACCGAGTAGAGACTCTGCTCCAGTCTGGTACAGACACAGTTCTGAGCAGAGACTCTGCTCCTGAGTCTGGTACAGTCACTGACCCGAGCAGAGAATCTGCTCCAGACTCCGGTAAGTCACTGTACCGAGCGAAGACTCTGGTCCAGTCTGGTATTGTCACTGTAACGAGCAGAGACTCTGCTCCAGTCTGGTACAGTCACTGTACCGAGCAGAGACACTGCTACAGAGTCTGGTATACTCACTGTACCGAGCAGAGACTCTGGTCCAAAGTCTAGTACAGTGACTGTACCAAGCAGCGACTCTGCTCCAGTGTCTGGTACAGTCACTGTAACGAGCAGAGACTCTTCTCCAGTCTGGTACAGTCACTGTACCGAGCAGAGACACTGCTCCAGAGTCTGCTACGGTCACTGTACCGAGCAGAGACTCTGGTCCAAAGTCTAGTACAGTGACTGTACCGAGCAGCGACTCTGCTCCAGTGTCTGGTACAGTCTCTGTGCTGAGCAGAGATTCTGCTCCAGCGTCTGGTACAGCCACTGTACCGAGCAGAGACTCTGCTCCAGAGTCTGGTACAGTCACTGTACTGAGCAGAGACTCTGCTCCAATCAGGTACAGTCACTCTACCGAGCAGAGACTCTGCTCCGGACAGGTACAGTCACTGTACCGAGCAGAGTCTCTGCTCCATTGTGGTACAGTCACTGATCCGAGCACAGAATCTACGCCAGAGTCTGGTACAGTCACTGTACCGAGCAGAGACTCGGCTCCAGTCAGATACAGTCACTGTACTTAGCAGAGACTCTGCTCCATTGTGGTACAGTCACTGTACCGAGCAGAGACCCTGCTCCAATCTGGTACTGACACAGTTCCGAGCAGAGACTCTGCACCTGATTCTGGTACAGGCACTGTACTGAACAGAGCCTCTGTTCCAGAGTCTGTTACAGTCACTGTCCCGAGCAGAGACTCTGCTCCAGAGTCCGGTACATTCGCTGTACCGAGCAGAGACTGCTGCAGAGTCTGGTACAGTCACTGTACCGAGTAGAAACTCTGCTCCTGGCTGGTACAGTCACTGTACCGAGCAGAGACTCTGCCCCAGTCTGGTACAGTCACTCTACCGAGCAGAGACTCTGCTCCGGACACGTACAGTCACTGTACCGAGCAGAGACTCTGCTCCAGTGTGGTACAGTCACTGATCCGAGCACAGAATCTACGCCAGAGTCTGGTACAGTCACTGTACCGAGCAGTGACTCTGCTCCAGAGTCTGGTACAGGCACTGTACTGAGCAGAGACTCTGCTCTACTGTGGTACAGTCACTGTACCGAGTAGAGACTCTGCTCCAGTCTGGTACAGACACAGTTCCGAGCAGAGACTTTGCTCCTGAGTCTGGTACAGTCTCTGTTCCGAGCAGAGACTCTGCTCCTGAGTCTGGTACAGTCACTGTACAGAGCAGAGACTCAGCTCCAGTCAGATACAGTCACTGTACTGAGCAGAGACTCTGCTCCATTGTGGTACAGTCACTGTACCGAGTAGAGACTCTGCTCCAGTCTGGTACAGACACAGTTCTGAGCAGAGACTCTGCTCCTGAGTCTGGTACAGTCACTGACCCGAGCAGAGACTCTGCTCCATACTCCGGTAAGTCACTGTACCGAGCGAAGACTCTGGTCCAGTCTGGTATTGTCACTGTAAGGAGCAGAGACTCTGCTCCAGTCTGGTACAGTCACTGTACCGAGCAGAGACACTGCTCCAGAGTCTGGTATACTCACCGATGCGAGCACAGAATCTACTCCAGAGTCTGTTACAGTCACTGTACTGAGCAGAGACTCTGCACCATTGTGGTACAGTCACAGTTCCGAGCAGAGACTCTGCTCCTGAGTCTGGCACAGTCACTGGACCGAGCAGAGACTCTGCTGCAGACTGGTACAGTTTCTGTACCGAGCAGAGACTCTGCTCCAGAGTCTGGTACAGTCACTGTACCGAGCAGAGACTCGGCTCCAGTCAGATACAGTCACTGACCCTAGCAGAGACACACATCCAGACTCCGGTAAGTCACTGTACCGAGCAGGGAATCTGCACCAGTCTGGTACAGTCACTGTAACGAGCAGAGACTCTGCTCTATCCTGGTACAGTCACTATACTGAGCAGAGGCTCTGCTCCAGTCTGGTACAGTCACTGTACCGAGCAGCGACTCTGCTCTATTCTGGTGCAGTCACTGTACCGAGCAGAGACTCTGCTCCAGTGTGGTACAGTCACTGATCTGAGCACAGAATCTACGCCAGAGTCTGGTACAGTTACTGTACCGAGCAGAGACTCTGCTCCAGAGTCTAGTACAGTCACTGTACCGAGCAGAGAATCTGCTCCAGAGTCTAGTACAGTCACTGTACTGAGCAGCGACTCTGCTCCAGTGTCTGGTCCAGTCACTGTGCTGAGCAGAGACTCTGCTCCAGTCTGGTACAGTCACTGTACAGAGCAAAAATTCTGCTCCAGAGTCTGGTACAGTCAGTGTACCGAGCAGAGACTCTGGTCCAGAGTCTGGTACAGGCACTGTACTGAGCAGAGACTCTGCTCTATTGTGGTACAGTCACTGTACTGAGTAGAGACTCTGCTCCAGTCTGGCACAGACACAGTTCCGAGCAGAGACTCTGCTCCTGAGTCTGGTACAGTCTCTGTTCCGAGCAGAGACTCTGCTCCAGAGTCTGGTACAGTCACTGTACCGAGCAGAGACTCGGCTCCAGACAGATACAGTCACTGTACTTCGCAGAGACTCTGCTCCATTGTGGTACAGTCACTGTACCGAGTAGAGACTCTGCTCCAGTCTGGTACAGACACAGTTCTGAGCAGAGACTCTGCTCCTGAGTCTGGTACAGTCACTGACCCGAGCAGAGAATCTGCTCCAGACTCCGGTAAGTCACTGTACCGAGCGAAGACTCTGGTCCAGTCTGGTATTGTCACTGTAACGAGCAGAGACTCTGCTCCAGTCTGGTACAGTCACTGTACCGAGCAGAGACACTGCTACAGAGTCTGGTATACTCACTGTACCGAGCAGAGACTCTGGTCCAAAGTCTAGTACAGTGACTGTACCAAGCAGCGACTCTGCTCCAGTGTCTGGTACAGTCACTGTAACGAGCAGAGACTCTTCTCCAGTCTGGTACAGTCACTGTACCGAGCAGAGACACTGCTCCAGAAGTCTGCTACGGTCACTGTACCGAGCAGAGACTCTGGTCCAAAGTCTAGTACAGTGACTGTACCGAGCTGCGACTCTGCTCCAGTGTCTGGTACAGTCTCTGTGCTGAGCAGAGATTCTGCTCCAGTGTCTGGTACAGCCACTGTACCGAGCAGAGACTCTGCTCCAGAGTCTGGTACAGTCACTGTACTGAGCAGAGACTCTGCTCCAATCAGGTACAGTCACTCTACCGAGCAGAGACTCTGCTCCAGTCTGGTACAGTCACTGTACCGAGCAGAGACTCTGCTCCAGTCTGGCACAGACACAGTTCCGAGCAGAGACTTTGCTCCTGAGTCTGGTACAGTCTCTGTTCCGAGCAGAGACTCTGCTCCTGAGTCTGGTACAGTCACTGTACCGAGCAGAGACTCAGCTCCAGTCAGATACAGTCACTGTACTGAGCAGAGACTCTGCTCCATTGTGGTACAGTCACTGTACCGAGTAGAGCCTCTGCTCCAGTCTGGTACAGACACAGTTCTGAGCAGAGACTCTGCTCCTGAGTCTGGTACAGTCACTGACCCGAGCAGAGACTCTGCTCCAGACTCCGGTAAGTCACTGTACCGAGCGAAGACTCTGGTCCAGTCTGGTATTGTCACTGTAAGGAGCAGAGACTCTGCTCCAGTCTGGTACAGTCACTGTACCGAGCAGAGACACTGCTCCAGAGTCTGGTATACTCACCGATGCGAGCACAGAATCTACTCCAGAGTCTGTTACAGTCACTGTACTGAGCAGAGACTCTGCATCATTGTGGTACAGTCACAGTTCCGAGCAGAGACTCTGCTCCTGAGTCTGGCACAGTCACTGTACCGAGCAGAGACTCTGCTGCAGACTGGTACAGTTTCTGTACCGAGCAGAGACTCTGCTCCAGAGTCTAGTACAGTCACTGTACCGAGCAGAGACTCGGCTCCAGTCAGATACAGTCACTGACCCTAGCAGAGACACACATCCAGACTCCGGTAAGTCACTGTACCGAGCAGGGAATCTGCACCAGTCTGGTACAGTCACTGTAACGAGCAGAGACTCTGCTCTATCCTGGTACAGTCACTATACTGAGCAGAGGCTCTGCTCCAGTCTGGTACAGTCACTGTACCGAGCAGCGACTCTGCTCTATTCTGGTGCAGTCACTGTACCGAGCAGAGACTCTGCTCCAGTGTGGTACAGTCACTGATCTGAGCACAGAATCTACGCCAGAGTCTGGTACAGTTACTGTACCGAGCAGAGACTCTGCTCCAGAGTCTAGTACAGTCACTGTACCGAGCAGAGAATCTGCTCCAGAGTCTAGTACAGTCACTGTACTGAGCAGCGACTCTGCTCCAGTGTCTGGTCCAGTCACTGTGCTGAGCAGAGACTCTGCTCCAGTCTGGTACAGTCACTGTACAGAGCAAAGATTCTGCTCCAGAGTCTGGTACAGTCAGTGTACCGAGCAGAGACTCTGGTCCAGAGTCTGGTACAGGCACTGTACTGAGCAGAGACTCTGCTCTATTGTGGTACAGTCACTGTACTGAGTAGAGACTCTGCTCCAGTCTGGCACAGACACAGTTCCGAGCAGAGACTCTGCTCCTGAGTCTGGTACAGTCTCTGTTCCGAGCAGAGACTCTGCTCCAGAGTCTGGTACAGTCACTGTACCGAGCAGAGACTCGGCTCCAGACAGATACAGTCACTGTACTTCGCAGAGACTCTGCTCCATTGTGGTACAGTCACTGTACCGAGTAGAGACTCTGCTCCAGTCTGGTACAGACACAGTTCTGAGCAGAGACTCTGCTCCTGAGTCTGGTACAGTCACTGACCCGAGCAGAGAATCTGCTCCAGACTCCGGTAAGTCACTGTACCGAGCGAAGACTCTGGTCCAGTCTGGTATTGTCACTGTAACGAGCAGAGACTCTGCTCCAGTCTGGTACAGTCACTGTACCGAGCAGAGACACTGCTACAGAGTCTGGTATACTCACTGTACCGAGCAGAGACTCTGGTCCAAAGTCTAGTACAGTGATTGTACCAAGCAGCGACTCTGCTCCAGTGTCTGGTACAGTCACTGTAACGAGCAGAGACTCTTCTCCAGTCTGGTACAGTCACTGTACCGAGCAGAGACACTGCTCCAGAGTCTGCTACGGTCACTGTACCGAGCAGAGACTCTGGTCCAAAGTCTAGTACAGTGACTGTACCGAGCAGCGACTCTGCTCCAGTGTCTGGTACAGACTCTGTGCTGAGCAGAGATTCTGCTCCAGTGTCTGGTACAGCCACTGTACCGAGCAGAGACTCTGCTCCAGAGTCTGGTACAGTCACTGTACTGAGCAGAGACTCTGCTCCAATCAGGTACAGTCACTCTACCGAGCAGAGACTCTGCTCCAGTCTGGTGCAGTCACTGTACCGAGCAGAGACTCTGCTCCAGAGTCTGGTACAGTCACTGTACTGAGCAGAGACTCTGCTCCAATCAGGTACAGTCACTCTACCGAGCAGAGACTCTGCTCCGGACAGGTACAGTCACTGTACCGAGCAGAGACTCGGCTCCAGTCAGATACAGTCACTGTACTTAGCAGAGACTCTGCTCCATTGTGGTACAGTCACTGTACCGAGCAGAGACTCTGCTCCAATCTGGTACTGACACAGTTCCGAGCAGAGACTCTGCACCTGATTCTGGTACAGGCACTGTACTGAACAGAGCCTCTGTTCCAGAGTCTGTTACAGTCACTGTCCCGAGCAGAGACTCTGCTCCAGAGTCCGGTACATTCGCTGTACCGAGCAGAGACTGCTGCAGAGTCTGGTACAGTCACTGTACCGAGTAGAAACTCTGCTCCTGGCTGGTACAGTCACTGTACCGAGCAGAGACTCTGCCCCAGTCTAGTACAGTCACTGTACCGAGCAGAGACTCTGCTCCAGTGTGGTACAGTCACTGATCCGAGCACAGAACCTACGCCAGAGTCTGGTACAGTCACTGTACCGAGCAGAGACTCGGCTCCAGTCAGATACAGTCACTGTACTTAGCAGAGACTCTGCTCCATTGTGGTACAGTCACTGTACCGAGTAGAGACTCTGCTCCAGTCTGGTACAGACACAGTTCTGAGCAGAGACTCTCCTCCTGAGTCTGGTACAGTCACTGACCGAGCAGAGACTCTGCTCCAGACTCCGGTAAGTCACTGTACCGAGCGAAGACTCTGGTCCAGTCTGGTATAGTCACTGTAATGAGCAGAGACTCTGCTCCAGAGTCTGGTATGCCCACTGTACCGAGCAGAGACTCTGGTCCAAAGTCGAGTGCAGTGACTGTACCAAGCAGCGACTCTGCTCCAGTGTCTGGTACAGTCACTGTAACGAGCAGAGACTCTTCTCCAGTCTTGTACAGTCTCTGTGCTGAGCAGAGACTCTGCTCCAGAGTCTGGTATGCCCACTGTACCGAGCAGAGACTCTGGTCCAGAGTCTGGTATACTCACTGTACCGAGCAGAGACTCTGGTCCAAAGTCTAGTACAGTGACTGTACCGAGCAGCGACTCTGCTCCAGTGTCTGGTACAGTCTCTGTGCTGAGCAGAGACTCTGCTCCAGTCTGGTATAGTCACTGTACTGAGCAGAGACTCTGCTCCAGTCTGGTACAGTCACTGTACCGAGCAGAGACTCTGCGCTACTCTGGTACAGTCACTGTACCGAGCAGAGACTCTGCCCCAGTCTGGTACAGTCACTCTACCGAGCAGAGACTCTGTTCCAGACTGGTACAGTCACTGTACCGAGCAGAGACTCTGCTCCAGTATGGTAAAGTCACTGATCCAAGCACAGAATCTACGCCAGTGTCTGGTACAGTTACTCTACCGAGCAGAGACTCTGCTCCAGAGTCTAGTACAGTCACTGTACCGAGCAGCGACTCTGCTCCAGTGTCTGGTCCAGTCACTGTGCTGAGCAGAAACTGTGCTCCAGTCTGGTACAGTCACTGTACAGAGCAAAGATTCTGCTCCAGAGTCTGGTACAGTCAGTGTACCGAGCAGAGACTCTGGTCCAGAGTCTGGTACAGGCACTGTACTGAGCAGAGACTCTGCTCTATTGTGGTACAGTCACTGTACCGAGTAGAGACTCTGCTCCAGTCTGGCACAGACACAGTTCCGAGCAGAGACTCTGCTCCTGAGTCGGGTACAGTCTCTGTTCCGAGCAGAGACTCTGCTCCAGAGTCTGGTACAGTCACTGTACCGAGCAGAGACTCGGCTCCAGTCAGATACAGTCACTGTACCGAGCAGAGACTCGGCTCCAGTCAGATACAGTCACTGTACTGAGCAGAGACTCTGCTCTATTGTGGTACAGTCACTGTACCGAGTAGAAACTCTGCTCCTGGCTGGTACAGTAACTGTACCGTGCAGAGACTCTGCCCCAGTCTAGTACAGTCACTGTACCGAGCAGAGACTCTGCTCCAGTGTGGTACAGTCACTGATCCGAGCACAGAACCTACGCCAGAGTCTGGTACAGTCACTGTACCGAGCAGAGACTCGGCTCCAGTCAGATACAGTCACTGTACTTAGCAGAGACTCTGCTCCATTGTGGTACAGTCACTGTACCGAGTAGAGACTCTGCTCCAGTCTGGTACAGACACAGTTCTGAGCAGAGACTCTCCTCCTGAGTCTGGTACAGTCACTGACCGAGCAGAGACTCTGCTCCAGACTCCGGTCAGTCACTGTACCGAGCGAAGACTCTGGTCCAGTCTGGTATAGTCACTGTAATGAGCAGAGACTCTGCTCCAGAGTCTGGTATGCCCACTGTACCGAGCAGAGACTCTGGTCCAAAGTCGGGTGCAGTGACTGTACCAAGCAGCGACTCTGCTCCAGTGTCTGGTACAGTCACTGTAACGAGCAGAGACTCTTCTCCAGTCTTGTACAGTCACTGTACCGAGCAGAGACTCTGCTCCAGAGTCTGGTATGCCCACTGTACCGAGCAGAGACTCTGGTCCAAAGTCTAGTACAGTGACTGTACCGAGCAGCGACTCTGCTCCAGTGTCTGGTACAGTCTCTGTGCTGAGCAGAGACTCTGCTCCAGTCTGGTACAGTCACTGTACCGAGCAGAGACTCTGCTCCAGAGTCTGGTACAGTCACTGTACTGAGCAGAGACTCTGCTCCAGTCTGGTACAGTCACTGTACCGAGCAGAGACTCTGCGCTACTCTGGTACAGTCACTGTACCGAGCAGAGACTCTGCCCCAGTCTGGTACAGTCACTCTACCGAGCAGAGACTCTGTTCCAGACTGGTACAGTCACTGTACCGAGCAGAGACTCTGCTCCAGTATGGTAAAGTCACTGATCCAAGCACAGAATCTACGCCAGTGTCTGGTACAGTTACTCTACCGAGCAGAGACTCTGCTCCAGAGTCTAGTACAGTCACTGTACCGAGCAGCGACTCTGCTCCAGTGTCTGGTCCAGTCACTGTGCTGAGCAGAAACTGTGCTCCAGTCTGGTACAGTCACTGTACAGAGCAAAGATTCTGCTCCAGAGTCTGGTACAGTCAGTGTACCGAGCAGAGACTCTGGTCCAGAGTCTGGTACAGGCACTGTACTGAGCAGAGACTCTGCTCTATTGTGGTACAGTCACTGTACCGAGTAGAGACTCTGCTCCAGTCTGGCACAGACACAGTTCCGAGCAGAGACTCTGCTCCTGAGTCGGGTACAGTCTCTGTTCCGAGCAGAGACTCTGCTCCAGAGTCTGGTACAGTCACTGTACCGAGCAGAGACTCGGCTCCAGTCAGATACAGTCACTGTACCGAGCAGAGACTCGGCTCCAGTCAGATACAGTCACTGTACTGAGCAGAGACTCTGCTCTATTGTGGTACAGTCACTGTACCGAGTAGAGACTCTGCTCCAGTCTGGTACAGACACAGTTCTGAGCAGAGACTCTGCTCCTGAGTCAGGTACAGTCACTGACCCGAGCAGAGACTCTGCTCCAGACTCCGGTAAGTCACTGTACCGAGCGAAGACTCTGGTCCAGTCTGGTACAGTCACTGTAACGAGCAGAGACTCTGCTCCAGTCTGGTACAGTCACTGTACCGAGCAGAGACACTGCTCCAGAGTCTGGTATACTCACTGTACCGAGCAGAGACTCTGGTCCAAAGTCTAGTACAGTGACTGCACCAAGCAGCGACTCTCCTCCAGTGTCTGGTACAGTCACTGTAACGAGCAGAGACTCTTCTCCGGTCTGGTACAGTCACTGTACCGAGCAGAGACACTGCTCCAGAGTCAGCTACGGTCACTGTACCGAGCAGAGACTCTGGTCCAAAGTCTAGTACAGTGACTGTACCGAGCAGCGACTCTGCTCCAGTGTCTGGTACAGTCTCTGTGCTGAGCAGAGACTCTGCTCCAGTCTGGTACAGTCACTGTACCGAACAGAGACTCTGCTCCAGAGTCTGGTACAGCCACTGTACCGAGCAGAAACTCTGCTCCAGAGTCTGGTACAGTCACTGTACTGAGCAGAGACTCTGCTCCAGTCTGGTACAGTCACTCTACCAAGCAGAGGCTTTGCTCCAGTCTGGTACAGTCACTGTACCGAGCAGAGTCTCTGCTCCATTGTGGTACAGTCACTGTACCGAGCAGAGACTCTGCTCCAGTCTGGTACTGACACAGTTACGAGCAGAGACTCTGCACCTGATTCTGGTACAGGCACTGTACTGAACAGAGCCTCTGCTCCAGAGTCTGTTACAGTCACTGTCCCGAGCAGAGACTCTGCTCCAGAGTCCGGTACATTCGCTGTACCGAGCAGAGACTGCTGCAGAGTCTGGTGCAGTCACTGTACCGAGTAGAATCTCTGCTCCTGACTGGTACAGTCACTGTACCGAGCAGAGACTCTGCCCCAGTCTGGTACAGTCACTCTACCGAGCAGAGACTCTGCTCCAGACTGGTACAGTCACTGTACCGAGCAGAGACTCTGCCATAGTGTGGTACAGTCACTGATCCGAGCACAGAATCTACGCCAGCGTCTGGTACAGTCACTGTACCGAGCAGAGACTCGGCTCCAGACAGATACAGTCACTGTACTTAGCAGAGACTCTGCTCCATTGTGGTACAGTCACTGTACCGAGTAGAGACTCTGCTCCAGTCTGGTACAGACACAGTTCTGAGCAGAGACTCTGCTCCTGAGTCTGGTACAGTCACTGCCCCGAGCAGAGACTCTGCTCCAGACTCCGGTAAGTCACTGTACCGAGCGAAGGCTCTGGTCCAGGCTGGTATAGTCACTGCAACGAGCAGAGACTCTGCTCCAGTCTGGTACAGTCACTGTACCGAGCAGAGACACTGCTCCAGAGTCTGGTATGCTCACTGTACCGAGCAGAGACTCTGGTCCAAAGTCTAGTACAGTGACTGTACCAAGCAGCGACTCTGCTCCAGTGTCTGGTACAGTCACTGCAACGAGCAGAGACTCTTCTCCAGTCTTGTACAGTCACTGTACCGAGCAGAGACACTGCTCCAGAGTCTGCTACGGTCACTGTACCGAGCAGAGACTCTGGTCCAAAGTCTAGTACAGTGACTGTACCGAGCAGCGACTCTGCTCCAGTGTCTGGTACAGACTCTGTGCTGAGCAGAGACTCTGCTCCAGTCTGGTACAGTCACTGTACCGAGCAGAGACTCTGCTCCAGAGTCTGGTACAGCCACTGTACCGAGCAGAGACTCTGCTCCAGAGTCTGGTACAGTCACTGTACTGAGCAGAGACTCTGCTCCAGTCTGGTACAGTCACTCTACCAAGCAGAGGCTTTGCTCCAGTCTGGTACAGTCACTGTTCCGAGCAGAGTCTCTGCTCCATTGTGGTACAGTCACTGTACCGAGCAGAGACTCTGCTCCAGTCTGGTATTGACACAGTTCCGAGCAGAGACTCTGCACCTGATACTGGTACAGGCACTGTACTGAACAGAGCCTCTGTTCCAGAGTCTGTTACAGTCACTGTCCCGAGCAGAGACTCTGCTCCAGAGTAGGGTACATTCACTGTACCGAGCAGAGACTGCTGCAGAGTCTGGTACAGTCACTGTACCGAGTAGAAACTCTGCTCCTGACTGGTACAGTCACTGTACCGAGCAGAGACTCTGCCCCAGTCTGGTACAGTCACTCTACCGAGCAGGGACTCTGCTCCAGACTGGTACAGTCACTGTACCGAGCAGAGACTCTGCTCCAGTGTGGTACAGTCACTGATCCGAGCACAGAATCTACGCCAGAGTCTGGTACAGTTACTCTACCGAGCAGAGACTCTGCTCCAGAGTCTAGTACAGTCACTGTACCGAGCAGCGACTCTGCTCCAGTGGCTGGTCCAGTCACTGTGCTGAGCAGAGACTCTGCTCCAGTCTGGTACAGTCACTGTGCAGAGCAAAGATTCTGCTCCAGAGTCTGGTACAGTCAATGTACCGAGCAGAGACTCTGGTCCAGAGTCTGGTACAGACACTGTACTGAGCAGAGACTCTGCTCCATTGTGGTACAGTCACTGTACCGAGTAGAGACTCTGCTCCAGTCTGGTACAGACACAGTTCCCAGCAGAGACTCTGCTCCTGAGTCTGGTACAGTCACTGTGCCAAGCAGAGACTCTGCTCCAGACTGGTACAGTCACTGTACCGAGCAGAGACTCGGCTCCAGTCAAATACAGTCACTGTACCGAGTAGAGACTCTGCTCCAGTCTGGTACAGACACAGTTCTGAGCAGAGACTCTGCTCCTGAGTCTGGTACAGTCACTGACCCGAGCAGAGACTCTGCTCCAGACTCCGGTAAGTCACTGTACCGAGCGAAGACTCTGGTCCAGTCTGGTATAGTCACTGTAACGAGCAGAGACTCTGCTCCAGTCTGGTACAGTCACTGTACCGAGCAGAGACCCTGCTCCAGAGTCTGGTATACTCACTGTACCGAGCAGAGTCTCTGGTCCAAAGTCTAGTACAGTGACTGTACCAAGCAGCGACTCTGCTCCAGTGTCTGGTACAGTCACTGTGCTGAGCAGATACTCTGCTCCAGTCTGGTACAATCACTGTACCGAGCAGACACTCTGCTCCAGAGTCTGGTACAGCCACTGTACTGAGCAGAGACTCTGCTCCAGAGTCTGGTACAGTCACTGTACTGAGCAGAGACTCTGCTCCAGTCTGGTACAGTCACTCTACCAAGCAGAGGCTTTGCTCCAGTCTGGTACATTCACTGTACCGAGCAGAGTCTCTGCTCCAGAGTCTGGTACAGTCACTGTCCCGAGCAGAGACACTGCTCCAGACTGGTACAGTCATTGTACCGAGCAGAGATTCTGCTCCAGAGTCTGGTACAGTCACTGTCCCGAGCAGAATCTCTGCTCCAGTCTGGAACTGGCATTGTACCGAGCAGAGATTCGGATCCAGAATCTGGTACAGGCACTGTACTGAACAGAGACTCTGTTCCAGAGTCTGTTACAGTCACTGTCCCGAGCAGAGACTCTGCTCCAGAGGCCGGTACATTCACTGTACCGGGCAGAGACTGCTGCAGCGTCTGGTACAGTCACTGTGCCGAGTAGAAACTCTGCTCCAGTCTGGTACAGTCACTCTACGGAGCACAAGCTCTACTCCTGTCTAGTACAGTCACTGTACCATGCTGCGACTCTGCTCCAGTCTTCTGCAGTCACTGTGCCCACCAGAGACACTGCTCCAGGGTCTGGTACAGTCACTGTACCGAGCAGAGACACTGCTCCAGGGTCTGGTACAGTCACTGTACCGAGCAGAGACCCTTCACCAGAGTCTGGCACAGTCACTGTACCGAGCAGAGACCCTTCTCCAGAGTCAGGTACAGTCACTGTACCGAGCAGAGACGCTGCTCCTTTGTCGTACAGCCACTGTACCGAGCAGACTCTGCTCCAGTCTGGTACAGTCACTGTATCAAGCAGAGACTCTGCTCCAGAGTCTGGTACAGTCACTGTACCGAGCAGAGACTCTGGTCCAGTGTCTGGTACAGTCACTGTGCTGGGCAGAGACTCTGCTCCAATGTGGGACAGTCACTGTACCGAGTAGAGACTCTGCTCCAGTCTGGTACAGACACAGTTCCGAGCAGAGACTCTGCTCCTGAATCTGGTACAGTCACTGTGCCAAGCACAGACTCTGCTCCAGAGTCTGGTATACTCACTAATCCGAGCACAGAATCTACTCCAGAGTCTGGTACAGTCACTGTACTGAGCAGAGACTCTGCTCCAGTCTGGTACAGTCACTCTACGAAGCAGAGGCTCTGCTCCAGTCTGATACAGTCACTGTACTGAGCAGAGACTCTGCTCCAGAGTCTGGTACAGTAAGTGTACCGAGCAGCGACTCTGCTCCAGTCTCTCGTACAGTCTCTGTGCTGAGCAGAGACTCTGCTCCAGTCTGGTGCAGTCACTGTACCGAGCAGAGACTCTGCTCCAGAGTCTGGTACAGCCACTGTACCGAGCAGAGACTCTGCTCCAGAGTCTGGTACAGTCACTGTACTGAGCAGAGACTCTGCTCCAGCCTGGTACAGTCACTCTACCAAGCAGAGGCTTTGCTCCAGTCTGGTACAGTCACTGTACCGAGCAGAGTCTCTGCTCCATTGTGGTACTGACACAGTTCCGAGCAGAGACTCTGCACCTGATTCTGGTACAGGCACTGTACTGAACAGAGCCTCTGTTCCAGAGTCTGTTACAGTCACTGTCCCGAGCAGAGACTCTGCTCCAGAGTCCGGTACATCCACTGTACCGAGCAGAGACTGCTGCAGAGTCTGGTACAGTCACTGTACCGCGTAGAAACTCTGCTCCTGACTGGTACAGTCACTGTACCGAGCAGAGACTCTGCCCCAGTCTGGTACAGTCACTGTGCCAAGAAGAGACTCTGCTCCAGACTGGTACAGTCTCTGTACCGAGCAGAGATGCTGCTCCATAGTCTGGTACAGTCACTGTAACGAGCAGAGTCTCTGCTCTACCCTGGTACAGTCACTGTACCGAGCCGAGACTCGGCTCCCGTCAGATACAGTCACTGTACCGAGCAGAGACTCTGGTCCAGTGTCTGGTACAGTCACTGTGCTGGGTAGAGACTCTGCTCCAATGTGGGACAGTCACTGTACCGAGTAGAGACTCTGCTCCAGTCTGGTACAGACACAGTTCCGAGCAGAGACTCTGCTCCTGAATCTGGTACAGTCACTGTGCCAAGCAGAGACTCTGCTCCAGAGTCTGGTACACTCACTGATCCGAGCACAGAATCTACTCCAGAGTCTGGTACAGTCACTGTACTGAGCAGAGACTCTGTTCCAGTCTGGTACAGTCACTCTACCAAGCAGAGTCTCTGCTCCAGTCTGGTACAGTCACTGTACTGAGCAGAGACTCTGCTCCAGAGTCTGGTACAGTAAGTGTACCGAGCAGAGTCTCTGCTCCATTGTGGTTCAGTCACTGTACCGAGTAGAGATTCTGCTCCAGTCTGGTACAGACACGGTTCCGAGCAGAGACTCTGCTCCAGAGTCCGGTACATTCACTGTACCGAGCAGAGACTGCTGCAGAGTCTGCAGAGTAGAATCTCTGCTCCTGACTGGTACAGTCACTGTACCGAGCAGAGACTCTGCCCCAGTCTGGTACAGTCACTCTACCGAGCAGAGACTCTGCTCCAGACTGGTACAGTCACTGTACCGAGAAGAGACTCTGCTCCAGTGTGGTACAGTCACTGATCCGAGCACAGAATCTATGCCAGAGTCTGGTACAGTCACTGTGCCAAGAAGAGACACTGCTCCAGAGTCTAGTACAGTCACTGTACCGAGCAGAGTCTCTGCTCTACCCTGGTACAGTCACTGTAACGAGCAGAGACTCTGCTCTACCCTGGTACAGTCACTGTACTGAGCCGAGACTCGGCTCCCGTCAGATACAGTCACTGTACCGAGCAGAGACTCTGGTCCAGTGTCTGGTACGTAAGTGTACCGAGCAGAGTCTCTGCTTCATTGTGGTTCAGTCACTGTACCGAGTAGAGATTCTGCTCCAGTCTGGTACAGACACGGTTCCGAGCAGAGACTCTGCTCCAGACTGGTACAGTCTCTGTACCGAGCAGAGACGCTGCTCCAGAGTCTGGTACAGTCACTGTACCGAGCAGAGACTCGGCTCCAGTCAGATACAGTCACTGTGCCGAGCAAAGACTCGGCTCCAGTCAGATACAGTCACTGTGCCAAGAAGAGACTCTGCTCCAGACTGGTACAGTCTCTGTACCGAGTGGAGACTCTGGTCCAGTCTGGTACAGTCACTGTAACGAGCAGAGTCTCTGCTCTACCCTGGTACAGTCACTGTAACGAGCAGAGACTCTGCTCTACCCTGGTACAGTCACTGTACCGAGCCGAGACTCGGCTCCAGTCAGATACAGTCACTGTACCGAGCAGAGACTCTGGTCCAGAGTCTGGTACAGTCACTGTGCTGAGCAGAGACTCTGCTCCATTGTGGGACCGTCACTGTGCCGAGTAGAGACTCTGCTCCAGTCTGATACAGACACAGTTCCGAGCAGAGACTCTGCTCCTGAATCTGGTACAGTCACTGTGCCATGCAGAGACTCTGCTCCAGAGTCTGGTATACTCACTGATGCGAGCACTGAATCTACTCCAGAGTCTGGCACAGTCACTGTACTGAGCAGAGACTCTGCTCCAGTCTGGTACAGTCACTCTACCAAGCAGAGGCTCTGCTCCAGTCTGGTACAGTCACTGTACTGAGCAGAGACTCTGATCCAGAGTCTGGTAAAGTAAGTGTACCGAGCAGAGTCTCTGCTCCATTGTGGTACAGTCACTGTGCCAAGCAGAGACTCTGCTACTGACTGGTACAGTCACTGTACCGAGCAGAGACTCTGCACTACTCTGGTACAGTCACTGCACCGAGCAGAGACTCTGCTCCAGTCTGATACAGTCACTGTACCGAGCAGAGACTCTGGTCCACTGTCTGGTACAGTCACTGTACTGAGCAGAGACTCTGCTCCATTGTTGTACAGTCACTGTACCGAGTAGAGTCTCTGCTCCAGTCTGGTACAGACACAGTTCCGAGCAGAGACTCTGCTCCTGAGTCTGGCACAGTCACTGGGCCAAGCAGAGACTCTGCTGCAGACTGGTACAGTTTCTGTACCGAGCAGAGACTCTGCTCCAGAGTCTGGTACAGTCACTGTAACGAGCAGAGACTCTGGTCTATCCTGGTACAGTCACTATACTGAGCAGAGGCTCTGCTCCAGTCTGGTACAGTCACTGTACCGAGCAGAGACTCTGCTCTACTCTGGTACAGTCACTGTACCAAGCAGAGACTCTGCCCCAGTCTGGTACAGTCACTCTACCGAGCAGAGACTCTGTTCCAGACTGGTACAGTCACTGTACCGAGCAGAGACTCTGCTCCAGTGTGGTACAGTCACTGATCTGAGCACAGAATCTACGCCAGAATCTGGTACAGTTACTGTACCGAGCAGAGACTCTGCTCCAGAGTCTAGTACAGTCACTGTACCGAGCAGCGACTCTGCTCCAGTGCCTGGTCCAGTCACTGTGCTGAGCAGAGACTCTGCTCCAGTCTGGTACAGTCACTGTACCGAGCGAAGACTCTGCTCCAGTCTGGTACAGTCACTCTATCAAGCAGAGACCCTGCTCCAGAGTCTGGTACAGTCACTGTACCGAGCAGTGACTCTGCTCCAGAGTCTGGTACAGTCACTGTACCGAGCCGAGACTCGGCTCCCGTCAGATACAGTCACTGTACCGAGCAGAGTCTCTGCTCCACTGTCTGGCACAGTGACTGTATCGAGCAGAGACTCTGCTCCAGTCTGGTACAGTCACTGTACCGAGCAGAGACTCTGCTCCACTGTCTGGTACAGTGACAGTATCGAGCAAGGTCTCTGCTCCAGAGTCTGGTACCGTCACTGTACCGAGCAGCGACTCTGCTCCAGTCTGGTACAGTCACTGTACCGAGCAGAGTCTCTGCTCCAGAGTCTGGTACAGTCACTGTACCGAGCAGGGTCACTGCTCCATTGTGGTACAGTCACTGTATCGAGTAGAAACTCTCCTCCAGTCTGGTACAGTCACTGCACCGAGCAGCGACTCTGCTCCAGTCTGGTACAGTCACTGTACCGAGCAGAGTCTCTGCTCCAGAGTCTGGTACAGTCACTATACCCAGCAGAGTCTCTGCTCCCGTCTGGTACAGTAACTGCTTTCTATGCGGAGATTGCAAGCAGATCAATGCGGAGTTTTTCAATAAATCTGAATAATTTGGCTTTGCCTCTGTCTACAGCGGGGCGGTGGGGGGGGGGGGCGTGTGGGAAATAGATCAGGCTGGACTAGCGAGGTCTCCGTGTTTAATTTTCCATTGGTTTCGACTGACGGGCGGGAAACCCGGGTGCACTATCCCTGCTCCCTGAGACGTTTAATCGCCTCGGTTTCCTGGGCACAGTGAGGTGAGCTGTGGGTTTTTTGCTGCTTCCATCTGAGGCGTGCTCTTCACAACTCCCTGCTCTGTCAAAAGAACCGTGTTCTAGAAGCACTGGCATCATTGGTAGCTCCTGATCTTTCTATTGCCTACGGCCCAATACAAAGCATCGAGATTCCTGACGAACTTACTGAGCAGTTGTGAATACTTGCCCGATGTCTGCATTCTCACTGGAATATCTGTGTTTCACCACAGAATGACTAACCAGCTGGCAATAGATCAAAGATTGAAGTTAGGTCCAGAACGATCAGTCTGCAGCGACGCAGCCCAGGTTCTCTTTTATTCAAACGGTGAATTTTATTTATTTATTGTTAAGAATGGCACATTTTAAACCCTTAATATGACACAGCGAGTCAGGATCAAACAAAAGAACCGCATTTCCACCCTTCAAAATGTTTTTAATATTCATTCATGGGATGTGGGCGTGGCTGGTTAGGCCAGCATTTATTGCCCATCCCTAGTTGCCCTTCAGAAGGTGGTGGTGAGCTGCCTTATTGAGCCACTGCAGTACTTGGTGTGTAGGTACACCCACTGTGCTGTTAAGGAGGGAGTTCCAGGATTTTTCCCCAGTGAAGGAACAGCAATATAGGGTGGGGAGTGACTTGGAGGGGAACCTCCAGGTGGTGAGGTTCCAGCTATTTCCCGCTCTTGTCCTTCCAGATGGTAGTGGTCGTGGGTTTGGAAGGTGCTGTCTAAGGAACCTTGGTGAGTTACTGCAGTGCTTCTTGTAGATGGTGCACACGGCTGCCACTGTTAGTTGGTGGCGGAGGCATTGAATGTTTGTGGGCTGGATGGTTAAGCAATGGGGTTACAATTCAATGGCATTCTGCGCAGATCTCCAACCACAATTCGCTTTCCACATCAGCACCCCATCAGAAATGTCATATCATCACAATTTACAGATTATGAATGCGAGATCTGAATGCCCGCATGGTCCAACTATGACTGTTAAAAACACAAGGCGAAGAGTTCTCAACAGTTTGGTGAAGCTACTGAAAGCATCAAAGAGCTCCGCCGAAGGAGAGGCAGCCGCTTGCACCAGCTTTGCGGGCACTTTCGCTGAACTGCGGCAGGACAGACCACATCTGGATCATTGCTTCCGGACAGAGCCAGGGAGAAGAAGGCGGCGCTTGAAATAACTTCAAATACACCCAATCAACGAATACATAAATTAAAAAAGATATTTTTTTAAACCGGTAATTCAAATCCGGAAATAGTATGTCTTGTACTTTAAAGGATGATTTATTAAAATGTTTTTTTTTAATTCCCGGGTGCAATTAGTATTTCCGTTCACCTATAATGTAAGCTTAACTCCCAGTTGTAACTAAGGCCTTGGCTGAACTGAAATCTTAGGTTAGTTCGAGAGAGAATGATTAAATAGGCTGATGGGGGCCAGTGAGGAGTTTAAAGTGTAGCTCGTAAACAATAGAAGTCCCGGTTTATATTTCTTACTGCCTAGTATTTAGATATATATTATATCCATGCAATACGTTTATTCAATACCTGTCGTTTCTATATAACGTGCATGTTGTTTACATTATATATTCATGACATATATTGCAAGATATTCGTTGCAAATCAGAAATACATTTACTCAGTTTATTCACACATGTATTCAAATATGTGACGGCAATGAGGCTAGGAAGGTAAATTAAAAGGTAATTAAAAATATAAAGCAACACTGCGGAATATAAAAGCATTCGCTGGCCATCGTGAAAGGCTTGCTTTAATTGACAGATGCCAAAAGGAAAAATGCAAATATTGAGCGTTTGACATGTAAATAAAAGTAGAAAATGTGGGAATCGACAAGTCCCAAACACAGAAATGGGAATATTGTTTCCTGTTCATACCCAGGATGCCTAACGACGTTCTGTTTTTAATGATGTTATCTGCACACCCTTTCGTAGCCATATTTATATATATATACATACACACGCTATTTAACCAGTAAAATAACATTATGGTCCCAGTCCTTGTTCTTGACTAGTGGCCTGGCACTTAAAGTGTTTCGACTATAGTCCAGATTCCTGCTGCCACACTGATAATCATTTAATATCTTTTTACGGCCTTACTCATTTTAAACAATGTAACGCCTCCGTTAAAATAGTGAACAAAGGAGTGTCTTGAGGACACAAGTGTTCACCCCCCTGGTGCCACCAGTATTAAATATAAGGCTTACATATCTGTGAAAATCCAATATTGGGGGATTAACTGTGGTTGGCGATATTAAATGCCACAGCATCGAACTCCTCTCCACTCTGATTAACTTACATTTCCATATTTGGGTTTTTAAGGGAATTGTTACAAGCCCCCTGGCCTCTCGGCGTCAACTAGCCAAGATCTCATCTAACTTTTACAGTTCATTTTGCAAACGCAGCCATGTCTCCGGGATTTATAAGAAAGATGCCAGATTGGCTGGAAACAGAACGCTGGGGTGTTCATTTTGGTCGGCTTTTTGAAGCCCTTCTTTTTTATATGTCCATAATACGCATATTTCCCAGTTAAACTCCCCTTGCACATGGGTTAATGCTGAGATGCCATGCCGCCAACACTTTGACATGAAATGAAATGAAAATGAAAATCGCTTGTCACAAGTAGGCTTCAATGAAGTGACTGTGAAAAGCCCTTTCAGGCACTGCTAACCAGTGCCTGAAACGCTGGAGAAGCAAACAGCACATGTAAGCTTCAACATACATTTTCTTAAAGACTAGTGTGTATGAATATATATTATTTTAAGAATGAAGCCTGAATGAGTGGGAGTTTAAAGGTACGTTATTGCACTATTCTTTCGACATTTTCTCAATTTGTCCAGGACTCCATTGCAACATTTAAGTTTCTCCAAACGAACTTATTAAGAAACGTGTATAGGCGCAGTCTGATGCAATCCTCACTTCACATCCTTCAATCTAGAGAGTTTTGGTACGTGTTGTTAACCACGTTCTGCCTCGATCCATTGCTGGAGTTAAACCAGTTTAAAACCATAAAGCGTGCCAGGGCGGGTTTGTGGGAAAGTCCATGCTTAATCGTCGGCTAAGACAACCATAGCCATCGAGGTACTCCATTACTATTGAGTAGAATCCTACAACCAAATAATACGTTTATTCCACGCCGTATTCTCAATGGGGAAGGCTGAGGATCAATCAGAAACGATGCTTTGAATTACTTCAAAACCTGCCTTGCTGGAGTACTGGATCATTGGGTTTCTCACACGGGTCAGTCTGGTTCCAGTCTCGCATTGCCCGGCGTGGTATCCGAGAAGGAATTCAAGAGAAACCTAAGAGGATAGTCAATAGCTGGCCATTAGACTGCCAGTACATGCAGGCACCAGGAACCCGCTCACAAGTCAACGCGTTCTGCTGGCATGGTGGCATGGTGAATGACCACACTCAGTTGAATAATGCTTCTGCCAGTTGAAGGTGTCGTCCCTCGTCTCTCTGTAATCCAAACGAAGTAGGCACAGACCCTACAAAAATGGCCCCATGTTCACACCCCAGCATCATTACAACAGATTCCATCCTCCACTAAAGAACCTTCTGCTCATCTGGTTAACGAACTGTTACTTTGAAAAAGTCCAGGAGAGCCTACACAACGGGTTTCAGCTTTATTCAGCTGTTTGTCAACTCAATGTATATGCGCCATGTTCACTTATCTACATCAACTGTTTAATGCAGGTCCTTGTTCGGCAGCAGGTTTTCACTGTTCTCCAGGCTGCTGAACAATCTATCAATGTAGAATGCAATCTTCCCCCTCTGCAAATATCTCCCCGTTTTGCTGCAAACTCGCATCGTAGCTTCATACTGGATTATACGCGCATATCCCAGTAAGGCCCCATCTTCAGGGGTTAAGGGAGAAAACCTAAAGCCTAACAGTCTGACGATACGGGCTAAGCCGTTCAGGACAGCGATAAGGAGACATTTCTTCACTCACAGAGTGGTGAGCCTGTGGGTGGAATTCGTTACCACAGGCAGCAGTTGAGGCCAAAACAGTTTTCAAGAAGCAGTTAGATGGAGATCTCAGGGGATCAAAGGATATGGGGAAGGGGGGGGGGGAGCGGGATCAGGTTACTGGCTTGGATTATCAGCCATGATTAGGATGAGTGGCGGTGCAGACTCGAAGGGCCGAATCGCCTCCTCTTGCTGCTATTTTGTATGTTTCCATGTTTGGACTCTCTGACATCATCTCTGGGTCCTCGGGACTACGTCATTGTGTAGCTGGTGCTATGTTTGTTTTGAGACATTTCGTTTCACCCGTCTTCCACACTTGGTATCACTTTCCATTCTCCAGCAGGGCGAAGCTTTACCAGTAACTCGCTGCTCATTATCGCTCTGCTGTCCCTGCCTGCTATCATCATGGTGCAGTTTCAGTGTCTGCAGTGTTTGACAATGCTCATACTTCAAAAATATTGTAATGCACCCCCCCCCCCCGTTTTATATTTAAGACAAACGTAAAATAAACAGTGGAGATTACTGAAGAGAATTAACTCCATCCTAAAAAGCTTTCACAATCCAATGCCCCACATTTGCATTTTCTCAGAATCCATTTTGTTTTTAATTCCATGTTTTTACACTCTATCTTTGCCAGAACCCACGTCCCCAGTCAATAATGTAAGCAGGGGGTCACTTGGGCAGCTCGCTTGCAGGGTGTTGACAGGGGAAAGTGATTAATCTCCCCTCAGTGTCCCCCACCTTAAATCCACCAAGTCACTCACCATCCTGACTTGGAAATGTATCCCAGTTCTTTCACTTGCCGTCGGCTCCAAATCCTGGAACGCCGTTGATGTACGTACACCCCAGGGACTGCAGCAGTTCAAGAAGGCGGCTCACCACACAACTTCTCAAGGGCAATGAGGGATGGGCAATAGATGCTGGTCTGTCCAGCGACGTCCACATCCTGTGAAAGAATAGGAAACACCGAGAACTCAGGGATTGGCGCCCCGAGGAATCAAAGACACAAACCCAACATAAACCCGGAACCTTACATTGGTGCATCATCTCGCCACGGAGCTGTGGGAAGGAATTCATAATTACAGGCATTTTTACTTCAGTTTTGATTGATAAGCCACAGATAAATGAATTGGACAATGTGCCATTTTGGCCATTTTGTTTCTTTGCACTAATCCGAAGGATAGTAATTGGCTGGAAAGTAGCGTCTGCAGGGTTGGTGCCAATACTTAAGTGGCAGGGGTGCCAGACTAAGGGAAATACATTAGATAAGCCAATGGGAGCCCAAACTACAGACTGCTGGCTACACTCCAGTTACCCCGAGAGTATATTTTTTTCCTGGTTATAAGATATGGCCATATGATATATAGTGATTTTATATATAATATCTCCTTTGAACAGAGGGTACCTTGTCCAGTTCACCTACATTTCCTGTCCAGTGCCATTGGCCCAATTTGTTGCTCACATCATTGTCTATCACCTGGCGTCGCGGGGAAACTGACATGGATCCAGGAACTCATAGGAAGTTCAATTACAATGTTAGCTTATCAAGCAAGCTGTGTATATTACCAATAATAACAGCTGACCTGTACTGTGAGATGCAATCCAGCATTGTGCGCACACTCGGGGTTCAGGCGGCTCGCTGTGAACTGCTCAGAATTCAATCTAGCCGCTTAGAATATTGTCTGGAGTTCTGGAACCATTTTCCAAATTAAAAGGAAATTGTTTTCCCCATTAAAATAGTGACCACACTTCACGAAAAACAAAAACAGGTGTTTCATTGGCCACAAAGCGTTTTGAGGAGAGGCGAACGGCGCTTTATTAAATGCAAGTTCTTACTTTAAGCACACCGATGGCAAAATTAAAGCCAGCTCCACGGCGGCGTCCCCAGTCCGGAGCACAGGAGCAGACATGTTCACGAACAATTGACACTCGGTATGCGGGAAGACTGCGCGCTGTGCGAGAAACTATTGAGTTGAACGAACATATATTTAGCCAGGATTCACAGGGGCCCGTTCTGGAGAAAAAAAATCAGCTCACAGCAAATCTGAAAAAGCATCGGAAAGTGTGCGTCAATGAAACAAGGCTACCACCCGTTCACCCCAAATACAGTGAGAATTGCGCTGGCGCCTGTTTCTTTCCAGTGTGGGGCAGATAAGCGAATGTATCAAACCCAAAGACCGCCAGTGTGAGATGGGGGAGAACCCACCAGAAGTAAAGGAACAATTATTGAAATCTGGCTGGAAATATGTATGAAACAGTGTCCGATTATCTGTTTTGAACCAGCATCGGTACTGGATGATGATTCAGTCCCAATATCTTACTCAGCTCCTGCTCTGGACGCTTTGCTCTTTGGGAAATGTTCGGTTAGTGTCGGTTACGCTACAGTCGGCTTTTAAAGCTAAATCGGTTTTTTTAGCTTTCACCATTAGACATTCTGAAGAAATCATGAAATAGACAAAAATAATCAGTCGAGCACAAATACTAGACCGCAACATACTCAGGCAAACATAGTCACATACATGCACACATGCACACACACACACACACAATAACTATACACACTGCACACACATACAGACACACTACACGCTACACATGCATACACACATATCCACATATACACACACAATAAATATACACACTGCACACACATACAGACACAATACATATACACACTACAGACATACATACACACACAATAAATATACACATTGCACACACACATACACACACAATATATATACACTCTACACACATACGTAGACACATATACACACACCCAATAAATATACACACTGCACACACATACACACACAATACATATACACACTACAGGCATACATACACACATTGACACACACACAATAAATACACACACGGCACACACGCATACTCACAATATATATGCACACTACACACATACATACACACATTTACACACACATAATAAATATACACACTGCACACACATACACACACAATACATATACACACTGCATACATACATACACACAATAAATATGCGCACTATACACATACATGCACAACTATACAATAAATGTACACACTACACACATAAATACATACATAAAAACACACACAATAAATATACGCACTACACACACATATACAATAAACATAGGCACAATAAATATACACATTACATACATACACATATAGATCATAGAATTTACAGTGCAGAAGGAGGCCATTCGGCCCATCGAGTCTGCACCGGCTCTTGGAAAGAGCACCCCACCCAAGGTCAACACCCCCACCCTATCCCCATAACCCAGTAACCCCACTAAGGGCAATTTTGGACACTAAGGGCAATTTATCATGGCCAATCCACCTAACCCGCACATCTTTGGACTGTGGGAGGAAACCGGAGCACCCGGAGGAAACCCATGCACACACGGGGAGGATGTGCAGACTCCGCAATAAATATACACACTACATGCTTACATACACACATATACACACATACATACCCACATACCCACACATAGACACAATAAATATATGCACTACACACATACCCACAAACAATAAACATACATACTACACACATACACACATATATACACAATTAATATACACACTACACACAGACATATGCACACAATATACACCCCACACACATACCTACACATACACACACAGACACGCACACACAAATCATACACACTACATACATATATAAACACATACTTACACATATACATATTCATGTACACACATCCACACACTGATTACATACATATAGACACATACACACCTCTATACACACAGATATGTACACGCATACATATACACATCCACACATTACATATATATAGACACACAGGACTGCATGCACACACATACATAAACACACATTCATGCAAATTACATACGCAGAGACAGAAACACATACACACGCACACATTAGTACAGACACATATAGATACACCTACACACATATAGACGTATTCACACACCAGTACACAAATCGATAGGCACACAACCACACGCACATTACATGCAAATGGACACATACACACAAACATTCGCATACATGTACATACATCCCCATACACAGTATACATATATATGAACATACACAAATACACACATTCGTACATGCATATAAATACATCCATACACATAGCACATACCCATAAATATGTTCACACGCATCCATACATACAGATGTGCACACATGCAAACATACATACACACAGAGATATACAGAGATACACAGATTCATGCACACAATCACAGGTATACAGACACATACTCACATGCACATAGGCATATACATCCTCACATACAAACTCGCACATGCATGCACTCGGACATACTCACACACACACATACACACACACAGCAATGCATCCCCGCGGAACTCCTTTACACGTACACACTACAATCACACTCATGTGTACAAACCCACATAATTAAACACCATCACGAACCGACATAGAAACACAACCTTCACATATAAACATAGGAATATGCGCATGTACATCTCCATGTTCTGGTTGACATGTACGCCTATTTAGACACAGGCAGAAACGCCGAGTTCGTACAGGCAACACACATTCAGACAGACACAGTCCACCACATGCAAACATTTATAATTGCTCACTTCAACATGCGCACTTACACATAACCACATTCACACTGGCAAGGGCAACCGTAAAATAAAATGTAAATCCGGGAGGCAACTGCACCTATTGGAAAGGAAGAGCTTTTCTTAAAAAAATAAAGTGTCTAAATGCATTTTGTCTGAGCTTAAATTTAGCTCAATTTGCACGGTTGCGTGTTGAAACTCTGCAGTAAGGCGGGCGAATCGCTAGTTAGATGGATATTAGCTGAAAAGATTGGTGAGATGGAGGGGGGGGTGGGGGGGGGGGGGGATGGACAGGAATAATTTCTCTGGATAAGAACCCACATGTAGCAGACGGGATATTTCCACGGTAACAAGTCTGCTGCTCTATGGGCCGCCCGTTAATGTAGTGAGTTGTGCGGCGTTGTAATTACACTGTACATCAGAAATATATGACTTTAATTACCAAACCCGTTAACATTGTGACCTTTAAAAATCGCGAATTAATTAACTTGTAGCACTGGAAACGTCTCCACTTCAAAGAGCCACTGAATGCTGGCGGGAGAGACACTTTGCTACTGCTGCGGCTGGCTTCTGTTTTAGTTTTTTTTTAAATTTTGGGGGGGGAGAGAGAAGGATTTAAACTCTCCCACTCCCCTCCCCCTTACCCCCAACCTCAGCCCCGCCCCCCACCCCTGCAATTCCAGGGTGGGTGGTGAATGCAGGTTTTAGCGACAAGCTAACACATTTCCCCCAAAACAGACAATCACACCCTGATCCTGGTGCAATCTGGCGAATTTCGTTCCTGGACGCTATAAAAGAGACCTTGTCGGGAGAGGAATTCATGCATATCCGTGTGTTGCAGATTAGTCTGCAACTTGCACGCGGCCAGGGTACAGAGGGTACAGCCACTCTCCCCAGTGTGGCAGTGTCGGCTGAGAAAACGAGGCATGATTTTCCTCTCCCAACAGTAACGATTCGGCCTTGAGCTGTGTCGCTTGTGGTTAAGTTTCCCAGTTCCACTCAGTGAACAAAAAACAAGCTGAACTGCACCACCTGTGATAGAACATTTCACATTTAAACATCTCCCGTGGATTATTATTTATTTTTGTGTCAAGCCCCAAACCAGTAAGATAGAGACCTGGCTTCATTCGCGGAGCTGGTTGTATGGTCTGGGGTTAAGTGGTTCGTATTGAATCCTATCAGTGGGGCTGCACTGAAAAATAGAACTGGAGATGCCGAGAAGGCTATTCTCTCAGCACCGGCTTCCATTTTTAAAAAAAAAGTTAAACCATGTTACAGATGAACGCGAGTATGATTTGCAACGGGACACCCCTGTGCAGATGAAGGGACAGGGCCAAGCAAACACACAGCACATTAACCAGGAAATAGAATGAACATCCTGAGCAAAGCCAGTCTGTGTGTGTGTTATTTACGATTAATAAACTCGTCAACAAGATGATGAGGGACACCGATATATGTTGGTACAAATAGTATAATGTTATAGTTAAGGGGAGGTAGAGCGGTGTAGGGAGCTGGATCCGTGCATAACAAGCGCTTGCATGTTTAATTAAAGGGGAGATATGTTAATAAATTGACATCCAACTCAGTGACGGGCGTGTATGTGTGTGTGTGTGTGTGTATCTGTGTGTGTATGTGTGTGTGCGTGTGTGTAGGCGTGTGAGTGTGTGTGTGATGTGTCTATGTGTGTGTGTCTGTGTTTGTGTATGTGTGTGTGTATGTTTGTGTGTGTATGTGTGTCTATGTGTGTCTATGTGTGTGTATGTGTGTGTGTATGTGTGTGTGTGTATCTATGTGTATGTGTAGCTATGTATGTGTGTATGTGTGTATATCTGTGTGTGTGTATGTGTGTGTGTGTGTATATGTATGTGTGTGTGCGGTGTGTCTATGTGTGTGCGCGCATGTGTGTGTGTGTGTGTGTGTACCTATGTGTGTGTGTGTGTGTGTGTGTATCTATGTGTGTGTGTAGCTATGTATGTGTGTATCTATGTGTGTGTGTATCTATGTGTGTGTACCTATGTGTGTGTGTATGTGTGTGTACCTATGTGTGTGTGTATGTGTGTCTATGTGTGTATGTGTGTGTGTGTATCTATGTGTGTGTATGTGTGTCTATGTGTGTGTGTGTATCTATGTGTGTGTATGTGTGTCTATGTGTGTGTGTGTGTATCTATGTGTGTGTGTATGTGTGTGTCTATGTGTGTATCTATGTGTGCGTGTAATTATGTGTGTGTGTATCTATCTGTGTGTGTATCTATGTGCGTGTGTATGTGTGTGTGTATCTATGTGTGTGTGTATGTGTGTGTGTGTGTATCTATCTGTGTGTGCATGTGTGTGTGTGTATGTGTGTGTGTGTATCTATCTGTGTGTGTATGTGTGTGTGTGTATGTGCGTGTGCCTGTGTCCATCCTCCCCAAACCATCTCATTCTTTACAGCAGATTAATCTGAGGGAAAATGGTTTATTTTAAATCAGCGTGCGGGTGATTCTGATTGAAATAAGGCAGCAGAAGCAGGAGGCACAGGGAACCTTGGCTGGGGGCGAGGAGTGGTGGGGGGGGTGGCGGTGAAATATCAATTCTTGTCCGCGCATTACAGAAGCAGCCCATAATCTCCAAATGGCCAGGGCGCCGCTATCATGTTCACGGCATATTGTGGTGGGGTTAACAATTGATAGACGCCTCGCAGCAGCGTTACATCCCATATGATCCTGCCCTCTGCTGAAAGCGGCGCTGCTATTTGGACGCAAGTTAAGGGAGAAAGATTAATATTGATTTTGTTTATGTCGGCGAATGAACCTCGATGTATGGAAGTGGGGCTTTTCGTTCTGTCGCTATATCTTAGCAATCTCGCTAGATCTGAGCAATATCACTACCATTTATTGCAGCCACTCGAGGCAATAAAGAACCTAATTAGACGGGCTGTTTATTTATTTTGTTACATTTGACCCCATTAGTACATCCTGTTCATTCTCAGCAACACGAAAAAACGGGTGCCGGCTCCACTGTATGTGGGGATATTGATGAATCGACACCGTTTCAATGCGGGCTTTCCCAGAGAGTGCACGCAATGGTTCCCAATTCATCAACAATGAACAACTAGGAGAAGTAAGTTTGCTCCATATATATATATACTGCATACTCTAGCCACCTGATATTGTTACAGGCCGTTTATCTGATTGTCATATGACTGGTAATGAGTCACGTGCTGCCTGTTCTCTGCAAGGTTACTGTACAGTAAGTCTCACTGTGACATTGATGAAATGAAGCATCACCGTGGCTGTAGAATAGGGTGTTGCTGCCAAAAGACAGGCCCGTTGTTATACTGGTTGTGGTGTGGCAAACGACGTTAATAATTTAATAATTAGACAGCCCACTTAAATTAAAAACAACATCTCTGCAATCAGTCAAACTCGGGTAATTACAATAGAAATGGAATCCAACTATCTCCAATCTGGCGCTAAATGTGTCCATTTTTCTACATTTAAAGGGGGGCTTATTTTGCCCCGCCGTTTGGGGAGAATGCGATGATTGTGGTACACACTGCTGCTGTACTTGATAGTGAATGGTTAAAAGAGACAAGCACATGTGGTCAGGAGAAACAATTTCCAATCAAATCCGGCAAAGCAATGCTAAAAACAAAAGGCTGGCAAGAGCTCACACCATCCAAACCAGCGGGCAATCTATAAATCAGCACATTGATGCCACGCCGTTGCCAGTCCCCTGATTGTAGCACCGAGCGAATTGGTGGTGCAAAATGCAATGCACGAAATACAATGCACACACCGTGTCCTTCGCGACATTGTGTTGACTTCAGGAAGAAGCCTGGCTAAGCTGCAGGTGGATTGTGTGAACTCCGACAGCCCCCTGGTTATATCACCTGCCTGCCCGCCATTTGCTGTCAACCAGAATAAATGCAGCGGGAAAGCCTGGGGGGGCTCTCTCAGAGGTGTCCACTGATCAGATTAGGGTGCACAACAGCTGCCCGTGATAGAGACATGCGTCAATCATCCAGGCAGCAGCCATTGCTGCCAGACACTCACATTTCACCTCCTGCCCTAGCTTCAGGAATTTTCAAACTCCCACTGATACGGCGAGACCGGTGTAAATTGATATGTCAAAACTATGCATTGCACTTTTCGAAGAGATATCTTCCGATGAAATTTGGTGATGCAGGGAGAAATGATTCGCTAATGCAAAGGCACGTACATATATGTGATAGTGCCTTCTGGAATCTATTGCTAACAAACCCCAGCAAAATACAACTAGTAACAACATCTAAAGATTGCTTTTCCCATTAGGCGGGCACATACTTACACGTGTTTAGACTCGCATGTACATATTAGAATAATACATTTATTGTGTCTGTCTTTCATAAAATGTCCTTTATATTATCCCCAACACGGGATTGCATCTCTTATCAGAGATATAGTTCTGAAACCTCTTTCTGCACATTTCCGCCCCCATTTCTTCCATTTTTCGCAAATTAACGCCTTAACTTAAGGTTGTCCTCAATAGAATGGCGTTAAAATATTCCAAAAAATAACTTGAAATCGCCGAATTTTCACTGCCATGCCATTTATGCTTTGGGCTCTTTCGTTCTAAACAAGATAGCGAAATGCTACAGTGAAAATGGAATAATCTACAGTAAGTCAGCCTCCAATCTGCAGCACCGGTACAGCACGGGGGTTCCTCTCAGTAACTTGCCCATTTGCCAATATTCCTGTAAATCGCGCGTATGAATAATGTATCATTTTGTTAAAATACGCGCGCGCGATTCTGATTCAACTTGAATGGGACAAAAAGTACTTCCAATCTCCCTTTCCTTTCTGTATGGTTTGATATTAAATACAAAAAAAAATATCGTCCGTTTAAACTCATCTGCGAGTATCATTGGAATTGTTCCAACGTCCCGATCGCATCAGCGACGAGTGATACATATTTGGACCATGCATGTTGCGGGTTTATGTTTTGAAGTGTTCAGAAGACATTTCCCCAGGAGTGTAAACAGTTCTTCACCCAATTGACAACAGCATGGCCGAGAATCGGGAAATAAAAATGCAATTTTTTTAAAAATCTGTCCAACTTTCCGGACAACTATATTTTCACTGTGCTGACTTCCAAAGTGTGTTAACAGCGACGAGGCGAGAGTGAGGCGGACACGTGGACACAAACGTCTGGCGCTTTGGTCGCCATCCATGTGCAGAATGCACACTTAACTTTGCACCATTTTTTTTCTTTTTTGTTTATCCCAGAAGGCGAACGAGTCCCAGTTTCAGGAAAGCCCTTCGCGTTCGCGGGGAACAGAAGTTTATCTCGCTTCATTCATTAAAAGGTTCAAAGGAATGGCTGCTGCCCCCGCTCAATGGGTCAGATAAACTGTGGCCTCCTGGTGGCCTTGGGGTTTCAAGCAAAATTATATTTATTTTTAAAGTACCTTTCCAATAACATTATGTGACTGAGATCAAATATATAACTGATCACTTCAGCAAGTTGATCACTCCAATGTTCATTTATAAATAGAAATAACTCGACATTGCTTTCCACTTTTGCATATAAATAAATGTCAGATTGTTGACAAGGTTCGTGTAAATATACCACACGGTTCGAAGCAAAACGAGTTTTCAAATGTGCTCAGCGAGCTAGTTTGTTTAAATATTTTTAAAAGGGTGAATACAATGCTGTGTTTACGGATAATAATGTGAATTATTGTTGGCAGAGTGACGCTTTTAATATCTGAAGCCTGCTGCGAGATCGGCCAGAAATGCATTGAGACTCGATACTAGCTCTCCCCGGCTGCCGCATGCCGGCATTATTAACACAACAAATTCCCTTTTGACTGCCGTGCGTTGATAAACTTTAAACCCCAAACTGTACCCAAGGCGTCGGCCGCAATCATTAAAAAAGAATGGCAAAATCCTATACAGGGGTCAGGGCGGCAGGGGGCAGTGGCGAGTAACTCTTAAAACTTCAGGATCACGAAAGTCAAAGTCACCTTCAGTGCAATTAACAAATGTCTTTCTTTTTAAGCAAAAAGGAAATCCCGCAACCTTGCGAACACCGTGGCCCGCACTGCAAAGCGAACCATTAAGGAACGATGCTGATTGTTTAAAGTGGAACATTTTTCATTAACAAAAAAACACGTTTGCCCCAGAATATTAACATGCACATTCATGCTGGCTATTTCAGACTCCCGAGAATGCGTTAGGTCTGCACATACTTACTCGTGCTTCTGTCTCGGAGACTGGCAGGGTTTTTTTTTGCAACAACGGGACTCCGAGGTGACAGTAGGCGCAAGCAGCCCTGATTGTCTCTGGGAGATAACCTAGGCGTCCGACTTTGTGCATGTGCCGTTTCTCTCGCCGTAGGACTCAGGGACCAGCACTGGCCTGGATGTGAGAGCAGACGTTTCAGACAAGGCAGAGAATGAAACCACTGAAGGGAAACCCTCTTTTTTTTGTGGGGGGGGGGGGGGGGGGGGTGGCAGAAATGCATAAACGAGCCGGGAGCCCAACTCAGTCGCTGTTCTTTATTTCTGCCGTTGCAGCCGGGTTGAATCCTTTATTTATAGAGGCAATAATATTGTGCTGGAGAATGAAATCGTTAAACCTAATTTATGCGGCCGTTTTACACATCTGTGTGCCAGTTAGCCTGTACAACGATAGAGTCAGAACGGTGGAAGAGCAGCAAGTGAAATTGCAGTGTTGTTGACATTACTGGATGGGAAGATGAGAGAGGCCCCAGATTTGTTAGATCTTCCGATGCTAATCACTTTTTGAAATCTTAAGGTGCACTATCTCACCCACGCCACGGCGTATATTAATTTCCTTCCCGGAGGAAGTCACATTGAGTGGCAAACAGGCATCCTTTTGATGCATCATTCACAAATCCCCAACTCCAGACACCCCCCCCCCCCCCCCCCCCTTGTAATTCAGCAAAAGACGAAATGTGAACCCAGGAGATAGATACAGCGCAACTTCAAGCTGTCAGAAGCATTAATGCACATCTTGGGTGCGTTGAGATGTCGGTGTATTGTGTGTTATCTGGATAAGAAGTAAATGGACACACACAAAACATGCTGCTGTGGATTCAAATCTATACAAACGGAAATTAAATGACTCGCAGGCTGAAATTCATAAGCGCTGGTGGCCAAGCTGGTGAACTGAATCTTAATGAAATACTTTCAGCGGCTTCTAACTTTAATTTCCAGGCCCTTTCATCCTGCGGTTAAAAAAAAATCAAACAATGTGGTTTTCCCTCCTGCCCATCCCCCAATACAAAAACGTTATTTCCAAGAAGCTCATGGTTATTTTCAAACAAGCTGCCCACTCAGCCATCGGCTAACATTCCCATTTCGTTGAGGAGAATTTTATTTTTGTTTAAACTATGTGACTGTACGGCCCTGGTAGAATCGGTGTTGTGTGAAATCAGTGGAGCGGAGTCTGATCGCCGCCCTGACCTCGTCCCAACCAGAGAGGGTTTTTTTAAAGGCGTCGATTTCGGATGGGTTACAGAAGTTATTCGGAGCTAAATGTCCCATATATTTCTCTGTATCTGGCGGCTTCTTGGGGCAGTCAGTCAGTGCGCAAAAATCAATATTCGGTCGAACTTTCAGAAGGGCTTCTGTTTAAAAAACAAAACCAAGAGTAAAAATCTCTCCAGAAGATGCGCGGGTGGGATCCGAATGCTCCTCGAGGTCAGAGATTGACGGAGAGATGGAGGGAGAGAGGGAGGGAAGGAGGGTGATGCACACTTCAAACAGAATACTTGGTGAACTTGGAAATTGAATAAACCTGAACAGAGAGGTAGGAGGTGGGGCTGAGAGGTGTGTGTGTGGGGGGGGGGGGGGGGTCGCCAGTGCTTTTAGTTTGTGGTTACATCCACCCCTCCTTCTTTGTGAGGTCGCCCGGTGTTGAAGCTTGAAGCAGTCCGCCTGTACCCCGTCTAACTAAGGTCAGTCCCCTAGTCAGTTTCCAAAACTGTACCCGGCTGCCCCCCCCCCCCCCCCCCCTCTTTATCTGTTGTTGTTTTGTTTGCAACTTGGATTGTGCGTGGCGGCCGGTTCTACATTCAGCAATAGTGCTCACTCCCCGGGGAAAGTTTGATTTGCAAAGTTGCTCTTTGATAGAGGGCCGAGGGCGCCGCTTTCTTGACCTGGCTGAGCTGCCCGGGAGTTGTAGCACCATTCTCTCGCACTGGTGCAAGCCGTATTCATCAAATCTAACGAAAATATTTTAATAACGAATGGGAACTGCGAATGCATGACACCTGTTGCAATAGGTAAAGAAGGAAGTCATTTCTCGTGCAGAGGGAAATCTAGACATTTTAACTTGGGGGTGGGGGAGAGGTCAGTGTAACTGGAACTTCCCATCTGCCCGTCTCAAAGTATCCCTGGAGACAGACTAACAATCACTGACCCACGTAGCCACTCAGTTCTAGGTCAAGCAGGTAAGGTGCACAGGGGAACAGGCCGCAGGAGATAACACATCCTTGCAAGGAATGGGGCCAGACATTAAGGAGATAATTTAAGTTACTCTGTTCCAAGCATTCCTACCGAGCAAGTCTTTACAATTGGGGAGGGCCGGGGCTTGCCAACTGAACTGCAGGACAAGAGTCTCCAGCAGACCACTTGTTTTGAGTGTCTGTGGCCCGATCTGCTGCTTGTGTTTGTGTTGTGCGATCTGTTCTGTCCACGATCTGGGCCTCTTCAGCAGTGGATGCCCTCATTTGCGGCCGGGGGAGAGGGGGGGGGCGTGGGGGTGGTGACAGCACTCCAAAGAGAGAGAGAGAGGCTTTTCTGCTGTTGCAACAGAGTCTTGTTCAGCCAACACGGCCAAGTTCAGAGGTGATGGGTGAGCGTGTGGGCTGAGCCGGAATCTTTCAGCACTCTGAACCTCGGCATCACTTTGTTCCAATCACGGTGCAAAACAGTGTTTACAACATGTCACTTTCCAGGGAATGCAGCCTGAGGGAAACTTTATACTTCTGAAAAAGACTGCCCCAAGAGTTTCAGTCAAACGTTTGCACCTAAATAAACTTCCAGCTAATTATTACTGGTTCTGTTGGGGTGGGCTTGTTTGTGTTTACACATACTGAGGAATTGCGTGGGCCTCAGCTCTGCAGGGTTCCAGCACTATCATTGTGTGCGCTATTCGGATAGAACAAAAACCGAGTCGAGATTCTACATAACCGTATTTCAATAAAACCATGGCGAAATTAACCCAAAACTCATTCTTAATGACGTTTGGGGTGAACTTCAAACTACTTATGAGTGAAATGAAACTTCCAACCCTTGTCACATCGGTGAGGGGTTCAGCCAACAACAGCCCGGTAGTTTGTCGAAAATTACCTATTCTTCCCCCACTCATTAACTTCCGAGCTGTGAATATCGCCCAGGACAGGACAAAGTGTTGCCAGGAGAACGTGCGGCCTTGCAGATACATAACACCGACAGAAAGGTCAATTACTATCGGGCATTGAGGTTGGTTGGGATTTCAGCGCCCTCGATTTCCAAAAGAAATAACAAAATAGAAAATGAAAGGGAATATATCTTCCGGAGACCCGCCGCCTTGGTTTTGCCGGAGTTGCTGTGTGCTGGGGCAACAGGGACTTCAGAGAGCAGCCAATTAATATTCCATTGACCTTTAACAAAACAGAGCCCGCTGCAAAGCTGGTCGGCACAGATGAAAAGAGGTGATTTTTTTTTTTAGAAAAACACAAGATGATGCCTCCCACCTGGTATAATCCCCACTTTGTTTCCTGTCGTGTCAGCAACTGTCCAAATGTATTGGACAGGTGCTCTCGAAGCTTCCCCAGTAATGCGCGGGAGGGGGGAATAAAGCGCTGGGTGTCGGAGAAAGGAACATTGGAGCACTGCTCTGTCGCCTTACACGGGAATTAGGAGCAGAAGTAAGCAATTCAGCCCTCCAAGTCTGCTCCGCCATTCAATCAGACCAGGATGTGGAGATACATGCCGATATCTGCTGTAATTGCGAACCAGTCTCCCCCTGATAAAGGAGCAGCGTTTCTGAAGCTTGTGATTTCAAATAAACGCGTTGGACTTGAACCTGATGTGATCAGATCATGGCTGATCTGTTCCTGGTCTCAAATCCACCTCCCCACCTGTTGCCCATATCCCTTTAACTGTTTTTTTAAAAACTCATAAATGTATCTATCTCTTTATTGAAACCATTATTTAATGTTTCAGATTCCATTCCACTATGGGGCACCTTCCATAGTTTTGGAAAGCACAGCCTGAGTAACGAAACGGGGGTTGGGGGAGTGGACGGTGGGGAGTAGAACCAATTCATGAGACTGGTGCACAATATGCAGCAAGTTGACGCTAGGCGCGATAGTGAAGCAATCTGGTGTGGTGGGCGAGACCCCGGAATGGACAGGGAAATCGCTCCTGGGTAAAACAGCACCGACCGTCCAGAGCCTGAGAGAGAGATTGTTGGAACTTTGCAAAACGACACTGTTTCGGGGGTCTGGTCCTCTTATTTTCCAGACACGTGGTTTCCAGTGGAATTATAGATACATATACACCCGACGTGACTATAAATAATACCAAAATACTCTAGGCCACGGATGGTCATGATTTACGGGCTGCAAGAGGCATAAACAAAATCTAATCTGCAACGATGCTAATGGCATCCTGACAGAGAGAGAGCCCGCCCCCAGTTTAATGTCTGGTCTCTTCCACCCCAATGCTTGTCGATTGTCAGAGTCGAAAAGGTGGTGTTAACGGTAAGGATTCTAAATTTGAATGGAACACAAACTAATGCACAATTCCTCTTTAGGTGAACATAAAATCATCCAAAAAACCCCAGCAGGTCAAACAACAACAAAAATTCCTTCTGGATCACAGCGCAGCGAGTGATGTGACTTAGGCCAAGTGATGAGGAACTTGAAAAGTTTGGTTTTCCCTAAATAATTCCATTTACTGACACCGCCCCATATATTGCACTGCTCCCCGTGATTAAGTGAGTAAAACGGCAAGCGCTTCGGCCCCAAGCACTCCAATCTAATATACAACTGTTACAAACAAACCGAGAAAAGCACTCGGTTGCAGCGGCCATGGGTTAAGTCTGGAGAAGTGCCGCCGGGTTATTACATCAATCGTTAACCCAAATCATCCCGCACGGGGTATCAGCCACCGGCCTGCTCCTTTCGCCTTTCGTTCATAAACAATAACGTTAATGATGACCTTGGAAGAAATCAAGCGCCTGTGATTTGGAAAGTCACGGAAGTATTCAAATGAAAACCACCACCAGAGTAGAAGCCTGCCCAGTACTAAGAGATAAGTTATTGACTGTAAAGGCACTTGGAAATGGAAATCTGTGAACTTTGCAACTGTATAAAGTGTGATAACAGACTGGGGTATTCAATAGTGCCAACCCCATCACCGGGCAATGTATTGAAAAATGTCCTATAGCACCGCATGTAGTGGTGCGATTGTGTTTGTATTTATTTGTGTGTGGGTGTTTATACTGTGTGAGTGAATGTTGAGTGTACGTGTGTGTGTTTATATGTATGTCCTGGTGAGCGCCTCTATATCTGCACGTGTATGGTTCTATGTATGTTCAGCAATGTCGGTGAGTATAGATCTGAGTGTACGAGTTGTTCATGCGTATCTCTGGGTGACTGTCTCTGTGTGCTAGTGCAGGATTATGGAAATGCCTGTGTCGGTGTTTATGTATATGGCTGTGTGTGTGTTTACTAAAATGTACTGTATGTCTATGTGCATTTGGTTATATGTATCTGTGTGCGTTTATATGTATATGCTATAGGTATGTGCCAATCTGTGTGTTTATTTGTAATTGTCTATGCGTGTGTTTATAAGTATATGTCTGTGAGCGTTCTTACATATATGTTGATGTGTGTGATTATATATAAATGTCTATGTGTGTGTTATATGTTTATGCCAATGTGTGAGTTTGTATGTAGATGTATGTGTGTGTTATATGTAAATGTCCATGTGTGTGTGTTATATGTATATGCTAATGTGTGTGTTTAAATTTAGATGTCTACGTGTGTTTATACATATATATGTCGATGTGTGTATTTATATGTAATTATCTACGTGTGTTTATATATATATGTCGATGTGTGTGTTTATATGTAATTGTCTTGGTGTGTTTATATGTATATGTCGATGTGTGTTTATATGTAATTGTCTGTGTGTGTGTAAAATACATATGCCAATGTGTGTTTATATGTATATGTCTATGTCTATGTGTGTTTATATGTAATTGCCTATATTTGTGTTCATGTGATTTCTGTCATTTCATATATCGGTGTGTTTACGTGTAAATGTCTATGTGTGTTATATGTAAATGTCTATGTGTGTTATATACATATTCCAATGTGTGTGTTTATATATAGATGTCAATGTATGTGTTTATATGCATATGTTTGCGTGTGTCATATGTAAATGTCTATGTGTGTGTTTTATGTATATGCCAATGTGTGTGTTTATACATATGTCTATGAGTGTTGATATATATATGTCGATGTATATGTTTATATGTAATTGTGGATGTGTGTTTATATGTATATGTCTGTGAGTGTTCATATGTGTATGTAGATGTGTATGTTATATGTATATGTCTGTGAGTGTTCATATGTGTATGTAGATGTGTATGCTATATGTATATGTCTGTGAGTGTTCATATGTGTATGTAGATGTGTATGTTATATGTATATGTCTGTGAGTGTTCATATGTGTATATAGGTGTGTATGTTATATGTATATGTCTGTGAGTGTTCATATGTGTATGTAGCTGTGTATGTTATATGTATATGTCTGTGAGTGTTCATATGTGCATGTAGATGTGTGCGTTATATGTCTGTGAGTGTTATATGTAATTGTCCATGCGTGTATTATATGTATATGTCTGTGTGTGTCTATATGCACATGTCGATGTGTGTGTTTATATGTAATTGTGTGTTTGAGGGTCCTTCCTGGTGATTCCCTTATTTCCCGTTTCTTAATATTTTTTGCTGTTATCATTTTGATCCATGGATACTTAATAGACAGTATATTTAAGTCAAGCAGCAGAGTGAATGAGGAATTAAAGAAGTTACAACATAGTATATGGCAAGCTTTCAATATGTCTATGTCTGTGTGTGTTTATATGTATACATCTGTGTGTGTTCATAGTATATATCCATGTGTATGTTCATATAATAATAATCTTTTTATTGTCGCATTAACACTACAATGAAGTTACTGTGAAAAGCCCCTAGTCGCCACATTCTGGCGCCTGTTCGGGCACATGGAGGAAGTATTCAGAATTCTCAGCTGGTACAAGAACTGAACCCGTGCTGCTGGCTTTATTCTGCATCAGAAACCAGCTGTCTAGCCCACTGAGCTACACCAGGCTTTATGTATATGTCTGTATGTCTTTATATGTAATTGTTTATGTGCGTGTTCATATGTATATGTCTATGTGTGTGTTGTGTGTACATGTTTATGTGTGTTCATATGTATATATCTATGTGTGTTTGTATGTATATGTCTATATGTGTGTTCATATGTATATGTCCATATGTGTGTTTATATGTATATGTATATGTGTGTTTATATGTATATATCTATATGTGTATTTATATGTATGTGTCTATATGTGTGTTCATATGTATATGTCCATATGTGTGTTTATATGTATATGTCTATGTGTGTTTATATGTATATGTCTATATGTGTGTTCATATGTATATGTCTATATGTGTGTTCATATGTATCTGTCTATGTATGTGTGTGTTTATATGTATATGTCGATGTGTGTGTTTATATGTAAATGCCTATATTTGTGTTCATATGTATATGTCTAAGTGTTTATATGTATATGTCTATATGTGTGTTCATATGTATATGTCTAAGTGTGTGTTTATATGTATATGTCTATATTTGTGTTCATATGTATATGCATGTGTTTCTCTGTATATGTTTATGTGTGTGTTCATATGTGTTTGTCCATGTATGTGTTTCTCTGTATATGTTTATATGTGTTTGTCCATGTATGTGTTTATATATATATGTTTATGTGTGTGTTCATGTATGCATAAATTAATGAAATGAAAATCACTTATTGTCACAAGCAGACTTCAAATGAAGTTACTGTGAAAAGCCCCTAGTCGCCACATTCTGGCGCCTGTTCGGGGAGGCTGTTACGAGAATCGAACCGTGCTGCTGGCCTGCCTTGGTCTGCTTTCAAAGCCAGCGATTTAGCCCTGTGCTAAACAGCCCCTTCTCTGTGTCTTTGTGTGTTTATATGTACATATCTATGTATGTTTATATGTATACGCCTATATGTGTGTTCATATGTATATTTCTAAGTGTGTGTTTATATCTATATGTCTATGTGTGTGTTTATATGTGTGTGCCTATGTGTGTGTTTATATGTATATGTTTGTGCGTGTGAGTGTTTATATGTGAATCTATTTGAATGTCTGTGTGTTTTTATTTGAATGATTGAACAAGGCAAGTTGTTCATCGTAGACAACAACTATTATGTTAACACTGTACCGATGCTGCGGATAAAGCGGCTCCAGTCCTTTGGCATCTGTTGTCTCAGTGAGCAGCAGTCAGCCCATTCTCTGATGACCAGCAGGTAAGGTCGAGGGCGCCAGGCTCAGGGATTTTCTGTCGATCAATAATGGCATTTCTGAAATGAATTAATTAGTTTTAATGTCATCGTATGATCCCCATATTTCCCTCCAGAATTCTGGATGTGGTAGTTGCTGATTGTTTAGTAGCTATTTGACTCTGACAGATTAACAGAGGAAGTCTGATTGGAGCTGCTTGAAGAGCCTGGTCTGGACGCCGTACAGATCACCGGGTTCAACGCTAAAGTTCATTAAGTTCAAGGGTAAGTAACAGAACGTGCTCTCGGCCATCGTCACAGCTACCACTGTCTAGTGGATTCCTCATTCACTTTGGAAGCAAATAAACGAATTCAGTACCCACACTCCTGCCAATCTTTCGTCTCGCAGAGTGCCAAGAAGTATGTCCCACACCGTGCCAGAGTGTGCCAAAGGCTGCCACGCAGTGTCAGACAGACTAGCGCACAGACGGTCACACCGTGCTCTCCAAAGTGGCATCCGAGAGTCTGTGATTCTCTTTCCTGATGGGTTTAATTTCAGGGATGATATTAGAACCTGATTTTAATCTGCAACGACCAGCAAGATTCTAACTCGACGTGGCGAGCAAGTGAATAAATAGCATGGTTTTAGCAACTGTTTCACCCTGGCAGACAAATGCGCTCAGGCACTGGCACAGTGCCCGCCCCAAGAGCCACCCGGATGAACAACTGAAGCTGCCGCCATAGACTGGCCATCAAACTAACTTCGTAAGAATTGTGATCGAATTATTAGGGGAATAAAACAGAATCACTCGATATAATTGGCCTGCATAATTGAAGGGCAGCGATGTTGAAAGTGAGTGTCATTTGTACAATGTGATTGGATTGATGAGGGGGGGGGGGGGTGCGGGGTAGAGAAAACTGTTTGTCGTCATCGCTCCGAATGATTCCGTCTCGGCGTGAATCCCGCTGCATTTTTTTTTCAATTAAGGGGCAATTTACCGTGGCCAATCCACCTGCTCTGCACATCTTTGGGTTGTGGGGGTGAGAGCCTGGAAGAATAAACTCCACGTGGACAGATGAAACCCGGGGTTTCGGTGCCCTGAGGCAGCAGTGCTAACCACTTCACCACCGTGCCGCCGTAATCAAGAAGCATTTGGAGCGGATATTCCCAATCCACAATGGCGAGCTTCCAAAATATTATACAAGGCTGTCCGTACATAGAAATAGAGAAAATAGGTGTAGGATTAGGCCATTCGGCCCTTCGAGCCTGCACCACCATTCAATGTGATCATGGCTGATCATGCAAATTCAGTATCCCACCCCCACTTTCTCGCCATACCCCTTGATTCCTTTAGCCGCAAGGCCACGTCCAGCTCCCTCTTGAATATAGCCAACAAACTGGCCACAACAGCTTTCTGTGGTAGTGAATTCCTCAAGTTCACCACTGCCTGAGAGAAGAAGTTCTTCCTCATCTCAGTCCTGAATGACTTACCCCTTATTCTTAGGTTATGACCTCTAGTTCTGGACGTCCCCAACATTGGGGACATTCTTTCCACATCTAGCCTGCCCAGTCCCATCAGGATTTTATATGTTTCTATGAAATCCCCTCTCATTCTTCTAAACTCCAGTGAGTACAAGCCCAGTCGATCCAATCTTTCTTCATACGTCAGTCCTGCCATCCCGGGAATTAGTCTGGTGTAACTTCGCTGGACACCCTCAATAGCAAGAATGTCCTTCCTCAAACTAGGAGAACAAAACTGCACACAATATTCAAGGTGTGGCCTCACCAAGGCCTTTTATAACTGCAGCAAGACATTGGTACTCCTATACTCAAATCCTCTCACTATTAAGGCTGGCATGCCATTAGTTTTCCTCACCGCCTGCTGTACCTGCATGTCAACCTTCAGTATCTGTTCCACCGTAACACCCAGATCTTATTGCACTTCCCCTTTTCCTAAACTGCCACCATTCAGATAATAATCTGCCTTCTTGTTTTTGCAACCACAGTGGATAACCTCACATTTACCCACATTACATTGCATTTGCCAAGTTTTGCCCACTCTGCTAACCTGTCCAAGTCACGCTGCAGCTTCTTTGCATCCTCCTCACAGCAAACACTGCCACCCAGCTTCGTGTTGTCTGCAAATTTGGAGATATTTCATACAATCCCTTTGTCCAAATCATTAATGTATATTGTGAACAGCTGGGATCCCAGCACTGAACTCTATGGTACACCACTAGTCACTGCCTGCCACTCTGAAAATAAGCTGTTTATTCCCACTCTCTGCTTCCTGTCTGCCAACCAGTTCTCTAGCCACATCAATACATTATCCCTAATACATGAGCTTTAATTTTGCTCACTAATGTCTTGTGTGGGACTTTGTCAAAAGCCTTTTGAAAGTCCAGGTATTCGTGTCCACTCTACTGGTCACAGCCTCAAAAAGTTCCAGAAGATTTGTCAAGCATGATTTCCCTTTAGTGAATCCATGCTGACTTGGACCAATCCTGTCCCCACTTTCCAAATGCTCCATTATTTCAATCTTAACAATTGACTCCAACATTTCCCCCACCACCGATGTCAGGTTAACCGGTTTATAATTCCCCGTTTTCTCTTTTCCACCTTTTTTAAAAAGTGGGGTTACATTAGCTACCCTCCAATCCATTCAAATTCTTCCAGGGTCTATAGAATGCTGGAAAATGATCACCAATGTGTCTATTTCTAGAGCACTTCCTTAGCACTCTGGGATGCAGAGCATCAGACCCTGGGGACTTATCGGGTTTTAATCCCATCAATTTCCCTAATAAAATTCCTGACTAATAAGGAATTCCTTCAGCTCCTCCTTCATGCGAGACCCTCTGTCCCCTAGTATTTCCAGAAGGTTATTTGTGTCCTCCTTAATGAAGACAGATCCAAAGTATTTGTTCAACTGGTCTGCCATCTCCTTGTTGCCCATTATGAATTCATCTGATTCAAACATAATGGACCTACATTTGTCATCACCAGTCTTTTTCTCTTCACAAATCTATAGAAGCTTTTACAGTCAGTTTTGATGTTTTCTACAAGCTTACTGTTGTATCTTCCCCTTCCGAATTAAACCCTTTGTCCTCCTCTGTTGAATTTTAAATTTCTCCCAGTCCTTAGGCTTGCTGATTTTTCAGGCCAATTTATATGCCTCCTCTGGCTTTAACACTATCCCTGATTTTCCTTGTTAGCCATGGTTGAGCCAACTTCCCTGTCTTACACTTGCACCAGACAGGGATATACAATTGTTGAAGTTCATTCCTACTCTGATTAGCACATGGTACTGGTAGCAATGTGAGATTACTATCTTTGAGGTCTTGCTTTTTAGTTTAACTCCTAACTCCCTAAATTCAGCTTGTAGGACCTCATCCTATTTTTTACCTATGTAGTTGGTGCCTATATGCACCACAACAGCTGGCTGTTCACCCTTCCCCTCCAGAATGCCCTGCAGCCATTCCGAGACAACCTTGACCCTTGCACCAGGGAGGCAACATACAACCCTGGAGTCTTGTTTGCGTCCGCAGAAATGTTTATCTATTCCCCTTACAATTGAATCCTCTATCACTATAGCTCCACCACTCTTCTTCCTGCCCATTTGCGCAGCAGAGCCAGCCACGGTGCCATGAACCTGGCTGCTGCCGCCTTCCCCTGGTGAGCCATCTTCCTCAACAGTATCCAAAACGGTATGCCTGTTGTGAAGGGAGATGACCACAGGGGACCCCTGCACTACCTTCCTACTCTTCCTCTGTCTGGTGATCACCCATTCTCCATCTCCCTCAGTAATTTTTACACCCGCCACCGTCCCCCAGACCCTGCCAAAAAAAAGACCCCAGTCTTAATGCTCTTCTTATTTAATTAAAAGTGAGTAGCTAACATTCAAATGAATCAAAATAACACAGTACATGTAAAAATGCAGTTGCAACTGTACGTATATTCAATGTGAGTCAATGAGCAAGTGGTGGGTTGAGGGGGTGACGGGGTGGGGGAATGATAAAACGATATAGAAACAATCAGCAAGGTAAGAACTGCCAAGGGGCGGCCTGGGACGATTGCATGAGTTAGAGAGGGATTCCAAGCATCGAGGCTTTGCGATGCCCTTGTGCGTTGAAGATATAAATCCCTCTGGATTCATCTCTTCTGATTTTCTGCCAGCTATTGAACCTCGCCTCACACTGACCTTTCCAGCTCCGGCAAATACCAACATGCCAGACGACCAGGAACTCCTTCATTTGGGACCTTTCATTAATAAATGGCTCTCAAGATTATGGGGAACAGGGACCAATGTATTTTTAAATTAGGAATAATAAGACTAAATACAAAATTATTCACAAAAATATAAATGTTTCATGACGGCCATCGACATAAACTAATCCATGAGGAATTCGGAGGGGTCCGTTAGGAGGGGTTATTGGGTTATAGGGATAGGGTGGAAGTGGGGGTTTGAATGGGTCGGTGCAGACTCGAAGGGCCGAAGGGCCCCCTTCTGCACTGTATGTTCTATGTTCCATGAATGTCGGATTCAGAATAAACAATTTCACACAAATGGTAATGAGACTGGGGATAAAGGATTTAAAAGAAGAAAACGGGGTGACGAAAGGAGCCAAAAGGGCCAGCATGGAGTTGTTGGGCTGATGGGCCAGGTTCTGTGCGGCTTATCCAATGTAATTCCAAACATCAATACGGTTTTAAAAGCAAAGCGAGTTAAGGACATTAGTTGACCAAAATCCTAATCCTCCTCAGTAAAGTAAGTATGGCAAAAATCAAAGGCAAAACATCACCATTTGTCAATTCTGAAAACCTATTCCACATCCAAACAATGTATTGAGAGGTATCTACATTAAATACATTAGCCTGGATAATAAACTGCATTTAACATGCAAGAGTGGACAATAATATACACTCAATGCACTGGGCTGGAAAATAAACATTACTCAATGCACTGGGCTGGAAAATAGTGTAAACTCAATGCACTGGCTGGAAAATAATGTACACTCATTGCACTGGCTGGAAAATAATGTACACTCAATGCACTGGACTGCAAAAAATTCTACACCCAATACGGTGGAATGGATAATAATCTACATTTAACATAGAGGGCTGGACAATAATCTATACTCAATGCACTGGGCTGGAAAATAATGTACACTCAATGCACTGGGCTGGAAAATAATGTAAACTCAATGCACTGGGCTGGAAAATAATGTACACTCAATGCACTGGGCTGGAAAATAATGTACACTCAATGCACTGGCTGAAAATAATGTACACTCAATGCACTGGCTGGAAAATAATGTACACTCAATGCACTGGACTGGAAAATAATGTACACTCAATGCACTGGGCTGGAAAATAATGTAAACTCAATGCACTGGGCTGGAAAATAATGTAAACTCAATGCACTGGGCTGGAAAATAATGTACACTCAATGCACTGGGCTGGAAAATAATGTACACTCAATGCACTGGGCTGGAAAATAATGTACACTCAATGCACTGGGCTGAAAAATAATGTAAACTCAATGCACTGGGCTGGAAAATAATGTAAACTCAATGCACTGGGCTGGAAAATAATGTAAACTCAATGCACTGGGCTGGAAAATAATGTACACTCAATGCACTGGGCTGGAAAATAATGTACACTCAATGCACTGGCTGGAAAATAATGTACACTCAATGCACTGGCTGGAAAATAATGTACACTCAATGCACTGGACTGCAAGAAATTCTACACTCAATACGGTGGAATGGATAATAATCTACATTTAACATAGAGGGCTGGACAATAATCTATACTCAATGCAATCGGTGGGTAATACTCTCCACTCAACACACTGGACTGGATAATAGTCAACTCTTGCTACACTGGGCTGGATAGTAATCTACTCTCAATACACTGCGTGGCTAATAATCCACAGTCAATACAATGGATGAATAATAGTCTATACATTGGGCTGGATAATAATCTACTCTCAATACACCGGGTGGATAATAATCCACACTCAATACAATAGGTGAATAATAGTTTACATTCAATAGGCAGAGCACAGTGGTTAGCACTGTTGCTTCACAGCGCCAGAGTCCTGGGTTCGATTCCTGGCTTGATTCACTATCTGTGCGGAGCCTGTACGTTCTCCCGCGTCTGTGTGGGTTTCCTCCAGGGGCTCCGGTTTCCTCCCACATGTCCCGAAAGACGTACTCGTTCAGGTGAATTGGACACGGGGCTGGATAATAATCTACACTCAATACACTGTGCTGGATAATAATCTACACTCAATACACTGTGCTGGATAATAATCTACACTCAATACACTGTGCTGGATAATAATCTTCACTCAATACACTGTGCTGGATAATAATCTACACTCAATACACTGGACTGGATAATAATCTACACTCAATACACTGTGCTGGATAATAATCTACACTCAATACACTGGGCGGATAATAATCTACACTCAATACACTGTGCTGGATAATAATCTACACTCAATACACTGTGCTGGATAATAATCTACACTCAATACACTGGACTGGATAATAATCTACACTCAATACACTGGACTGGATAATAATCTACACTCAATACACTGTGCTGGATAATAATCTACACTCAATACACTGTGCTGGATAATAATCTACACTCAATACACTGTGCTGGATAATAATCTACACTCAATACACTGTGCTGGATAATAATCTACACTCAATACACTGTGCTGGATAATAATCTACACTCAATACACTGTGCTGGATAATAATCTACACTCAATACACTGGACTGGATAATAATCTACCCTCAATACACTGGACTGGATAATAATCTACACTCAATACACTGTGCTGGATAATAATCTACACTCAATACACTGTGCTGGATAATAATCTACACTCAATACACTGTGCTGGATAATAATCTACACTCAATACACTGGACTGGATAATAATCTACACTCAATACACTGGACTGGATAATAATCTGCACTCAATACACTGTGCTGGATAATAATCTACACTCAATACACTGTGCTGGATAATAATCTACACTCAATACACTGTGCTGGATAATAATCTACACTCAATACACTGTGCTGGATAATAATCTACACTCAATACACTGGGCGGATAATAATCTACACTCAATACACTGTGCTGGATAATAATCTACACTCAATACACTGTGCTGGATAATAATCTACACTCAATACACTGGGCGGATAATAATCTACACTCAATACACTGTGCTGGATAATAATCTACACTCAATACACTGTGCTGGATAATAATCTACACTCAATACACTGGGCGGATAATAATCTACACTCAATACACTGTGCTGGATAATAATCTACACTCAATACACTGGACTGGATAATAATCTACACTCAATACACTGGACTGGATAATAATCTACACTCAATACACTGTGCTGGATAATAATCTACACTCAATACACTGGACTGGATAATAATCTACACTCAATACACTGGACTGGATAATAATCTACACTCAATACACTGTGCTGGATAATAATCTACACTCAATACACTGGACTGGATAATAATCTACACTCAATACACTGTGCTGGATAATAATCTACACTCAATACACTGGGCGGATAATAATCCACACTCAATACACTGTGCTGGATAATAATCTACACTCAATACACTGTGCTGGATAATAATCTACACTCAATACACTGGACTGGATAATAATCTACACTCAATACACTGGACTGGATAATAATCTACACTCAATACACTGTGCTGGATAATAATCTACACTCAATACACTGTGCTGGATAATAATCTACACTCAATACACTGTGCTGGATAATAATCTACACTCAATACACTGTGCTGTATAATAATCTACACTCAATACACTGTGCTGGATAATAATCTACACTCAATACACTGTGCTGGATAATAATCTACACTCAATACACTGGGCGGATAATAATCTACACTCAATACACTGTGCTGGATAATAATCTACACTCAATACACTGTGCTGGATAATAATCTACACTCAATACACTGGACTGGATAATAATCTACACTCAATACACTGGACTGGATAATAATCTACACTCAATACACTGTGCTGGATAATAATCTACACTCAATACACTGTGCTGGATAATAATCTACACTCAATACACTGTGCTGGATAATAATCTACACTCAATACACTGTGCTGGATAATAATCTACACTCAATACACTGTGCTGGATAATAATCTACACTCAATACACTGTGCTGGATAATAATCCACACTCAATACACTGGACTGGATAATAATCTACACTCAATACACTGTGCTGGATAATAATATACACTCAATACACTGTGCTGGATAATAATCTACACTCAATACACTGTGCTGGATAATAATCTACACTCAATGCACTGTGCTGGATAATAATCTACACTCAATACACTGTGCTGGATAATAATCTACACTCAACACACTGTGCTGGATAATAATCTACACTCAATACACTGTGCTGGATAATAATCTACACTCAATACACTGTGCTGGATAATAATCCACACTCAATACACTGTGCTGGATAATAATCTACACTCAATACACTGTGCTGGATAATAATCTACACTCAATACACTGTGCTGGATAATAATCTACACTCAATACACTGTGCTGGATAATAATCTTCACTCAATACACTGTGCTGGATAATAATCCACACTAAATACACTGTGCTGGATAATAATCTACACTCAATACACTGTGCTGGATAATAATCTACACTCAATACACTGTGCTGGATAATAATCTTCACTCAATACACTGTGCTGGATAATAATCTACACTCAATACACTGTGAGGATAATAATCTACACTCAATACACTGTGCTGGATAATAATCTACACTCAATACACTGTGCTGGATAATAATCTACACTCAATACACTGTGCTGGATAATAATCTACACTCAATACACTGTGCTGGATAATAATCTACACTCAATACACTGTGCTGGATAATAATCTACACTCAATACACTGTGCTGGATAATAATCTGCACTCAATACACTGTGCTGGATAATAATCTACACTCAATACACTGTGCTGGATAATAATCTACACTCAATACACTGTGCTGGATAATAATCTACACTCAACACACTGTGCTGGATAATAATCTACACTCAATACACTGTGCTGGATAATAATCTACACTCAATACACTGTGCTGGATAAGAATCCACACTCAATACACTGTGCTGGATAATAATCTACACTCAATACACTGTGCTGGATAATAATCTTCACTCAATACACTGTGCTGGATAATAATCTACACTCAATACACTGTGCTGGATAATAATCTACACTCAATACACTGTGCTGGATAATAATCTACACTCAATACACTGTGCTGGATAATAATCTACACTCAATACACTGTGAGAATAATAATCTACACTCAATACACTGTGCTGGATAATAATCTACACTCAATACACTGTGCTGGATAATAATCTACACTCAATACACTGTGCTGGATAATAATCTTCACTCAATACACTGTGCTGGATAATAATCTACACTCAATACACTGTGCTGGATAATAATCTACACTCAATACACTGTGCTGGATAATAATCCACACTCAATACACTGTGCTGGATAATAATCTACACTCAATACACTGTGCTGGATAATAATCTACACTCAATACACTGTGCTGGATAATAATCTTCACTCAATACACTGTGCTGGATAATAATCTACACTCAATACACTGTGCTGGATAATAATCTACACTCAATACACTGTGCTGGATAATAATCTTCACTCAATACACTGTGCTAGATAATAATCTACACTCAATACACTGTGCTGGATAATAATCTTCACTCAATACACTGTGCTGGATAATAATCTTCACTCAATACACTGTGCTGGATAATAATCTTCACTCAATACACTGTGCTGGATAATAATCCACACTCAATACACTGTGCTGGATAATAATCTACACTCAATACACTGGACTGGATAATAATCTACACTCAACACACTGTGCTGGATAATAATCTTCACTCAATACACTGTGCTGGATAATAATCCACACTCAATACACTGTGCTGGATAATAATCTACACTCAATACACTGGACTGGATAATAATCTACACTCAATACACTGTGCTGGATAATAATCTACACTCAATACACTGTGCTGGATAATAATCTACACTCAATACACTGTGCTGGATAATAATCTACACTCAATACACTGTGCTGGATAATAATCTTCACTCAATACACTGTGCTGGATAATAATCTACACTCAATACACTGTGCTGGATAATAATCTTCACTCAATACACTGTGCTGGATAATAATCTTCACTCAATACACTGTGCTGGATAATAATCTTCACTCAATACACTGTGCTGGATAATAATCTACACTCAATACACTGTGCTGGATAATAATCTACACTCAATACACTGTGCTGGATAATAATCTACACTCAATACACTGTGCTGGATAAATAATCTTCACTCAATACACTGTGCTGGATAATAATCTACACTCAATACACTGTGCTGGATAATAATCTTCACTCAATACACTGTGCTGGATAATAATCTACACTCAATACACTGTGAGGATAATAATCTACACTCAATACACTGTGCTGGATAATAATCTACACTCAATACACTGTGCTGGATAATAATCTACACTGAATACACTGTGCTGGATAATAATCTACACTCAATACAGTGTGCTGGATAATAATCTTCACTCAATACACTGTGCTGGATAATAATCTACACTCAATACACTGTGCTGGATAATAATCTTCACTCAATACACTGTGCTGTATAATAATCTACACTCAATACACTGTGCTGGATAATAATCTACACTCAATACACTGTGAGGATAATAATCTACACTCAATACACTGTGCTGGATAATAATCTACACTCAATACACTGTGCTGGATAATAATCTACACTCAATACACTGTGCTGGATAATAATCTACACTCAATACAGTGTGCTGGATAATAATCTTCACTCAATACACTGTGCTGGATAATAATCTACACTCAATACACTGTGCTGGATAATAATCTACACTCAATACACTGTGCTGGATAATAATCTACACTCAATACGCTGTGCTGGATAATAATCTACACTCAATACACTGGACTGGATAATAATCTACACTCAATATCCGGGACTGGATAAAAACCTACACTCAATACACTGGGTGAACAATAATCTACTCTCAATACACTGGGCTCAATAATGATCTACACTCAGTACAATGGGCTGGCTAATAACCTACACTCAACACACTAGACTGGATATGATCCACACTCAATATGCTGGTGTGGATAATAATCTTTATTCAATCACTGAGTGGGTAATGATCTACACCCAATACACTGCACTGGACAATAAACAAAACCCAATACAAAGGCTGGATAATAAACCATACCCAATACATGGGGCTGGATAATAATCCACACTCAATAGACTGGGTGAATAATAGTTTCCACTCAATACACTGGGTGAATAATAAGCAACACTCAACACACTGCACTGGACAATAAACTAACCCAATACACAGGGCTGGTTAATAATCTACACTTAATAAAGTGGACATGATAATCTATGCACAATTAACAATCGTCTCCACTCAATACATTGGTCTGGTTAAGAATCTCCAGTCAATACACTGGTGTGTATAATAATCTGCACTCAGTACACTGCGTGGATAATAATCAACAATCAATACACTGGACTGGATAACAATCTACACTCAATATACTGGGTGGATAATAATCCACACTAATACAGTGCCTGAATAATAATTTACATTCAAAGCACTGGGTGTATAAAATTCAGCACTCAATACATTGGGTAGATGATAATCTACACTTAATAAACTAGGCTAGATAATAATCCACACTCAAACTGGACTGGAAAATAATCTGCACTCAACAAACTGGACTGGATAATAATCTACACGTAATACACTGGTCTAGAGGTTTTTCTACACATAATACACTTATCTGCACTCAATAAATTGGGTAGATAATGTTCTACACTCCATACACTGGGTGGAAAATAATCTACATTCAAAACACTGGGTGAGTAATAATGTACATTCAATATCCTGGGCTGGACACAAATCTACACTCAATAAACTGGGTGGATAATAATCTAGACTCAATGCACTGGGTGGATAATAATTTACACTCAATACACCGGGTGGATAATAATCTACACTCAATACACTGGGTGGATAAAAATCTCCATTTAATACAATCGGTGTTAAATAATCAACACTCAATGCACTGGGTGGATAATAATCTACACTCAATACACTGGGTGGATAATAATCTACACTCAATACACTGGGTGGATAATAATCTACACTCAATACACTGGGTGGATAATAATCTACACTCAATACACTGGGTGGATAATAATCTACACTCAATACACTGGGTGGATAATAATCTACACTCAATACACTGGGTGGATAAAAATCTACACTCAATACACTGGGTGGATAATAATCTACACTCAATACACTGGGTGGATAATAATCTACACTCAATATACTGGGTGGATAATAATCTAACCTCAATACACTGGGTGGATAATAATCTTCACTCAATACACTGGGTGGATAATAATCTACACTCAATACACTGGGTGGATAAAAATCTCCATTCAATACAATCAGTGTATAATAATCAACACTCAATACACTGGGTGGATAATAATCTACCCTCAATACACTGGGTGCATAATAATCTACACTCAATACACTGGGTGGATAAAAATCTCCGTTCAATACAATCAGTGTATAATAATCAACACTCAATACACTGGGTGGATAATAATCTACACTCAATTCACTGGGTGGATAATAATCTACACTCAATACACTGGGTGGATAATAATCTACACTCAATACACTGGGTGGATAATAATCTACACTCAATACACTGGGTGGATAATAATCTACCCTCAATACACTGGGTGGATAATAATCTACCCTCAATACACTGGGTGCATAATAATCTACACTCAATACACTGGGTGGATAAAAATCTCCATTCAATACAATCAGTGTATAATAATCAACACTCAATACACTGGGTGGATAATAATCTACACTCAATACACTGGGTGGATAATAATCTACACTCAATTCACTGGGTGGATAATAATCTACACTCAATACACTGGGTGGATAATAATCTACACTCAATACACTGGGTGGATAATAATCTACACTCAATACAATCGGTGTATAATAATCTACACTCAATACACTGAGTGGCTAATAATCTACACTCAATACACTGGGTGGATAAAAATCTCCATTCAATACACTGGGTGGATAATAATCTACACTCAATACACTGGGTGGATAATAATCTACCCTCAATACACTGGGTGGATAATAATCTTCACTCAATACACTGGGTGGATAATAATCTACACTCAATACACTGGGTGGATAAAAATCTCCGTTCAATACAATCAGTGTATAATAATCAACACTCAATACACTGGGTGGATAGTAATCTACACTCAATACACTGGGTGGATAAAAATCTCCGTTCAATACAATCAGTGTATAATAATCAACAATCAATACACTGGGTGGATAATAATCTACACTCAATTCACTGGGTGGATAATAATCTACACTCAATACACTGGGTGGATAATAATCTACACTCAATACACTGGGTGGATAATAATCTACACTCAATATACTGGGTGGATAATAATCTACCCTCAATACACTGGGTGGATAATAATCTACCCTCAATACACTGGGTGCATAATAATCTACACTCAATACACTGGGTGGATAAAAATCTCCATTCAATACAATCAGTGTATAATAATCAACACTCAATACACTGGGTGGATAATAATCTACACTCAATTCACTGGGTGGATAACAATCTACACTCAATACACTGGGTGGATAATAATCTACACTCAATACACTGGGTGGATAATAATCTACACTCAATACAATCGGTGTATAATAATCTACACTCAATACACTGGGTGGCTAATAATCTACACTCAATACACTGGGTGGATAAAAATCTCCATTCAATACAATCGGTGTATAATAATCTACACTCAATACACTGGGTGGATAATAATCAACTCTCAATACACTGGGTGGATAATAATCAACACTCAATGCACTGGGTGGATAATAATCAACACTCAATGCACTGGGTAGATAATAATTAACTCTCAATACACTGGGTGGATAATAATCAACAATCAATGCACTGGGTGGATAATAATCAACACTCTATACACTGGGTGCATAATAATCTACACTCAATACAATCGGTGTATAATAATCTACACTCAATACACTGTGAGGATAATAATCGACACTCAATTTACTGGGTGGATAATAATCTACCCTCAATACACTGGGTGGATAATAATCAACACTCTATACACTGGGTGGATAAAAATCTCCATTCAATACAATCGGTGTATAATAATCAACACTCAATGCACTGGGTGGATAATAATCAACACTCAATACGATGTGAGGATAATAATCTACCCCCAATACACTGGGTGGATAATAATCAACACTCTATACACTGGGTGGATAAAAATCTCCATTCAATACAATCGGTGTATAATAATCAACACTCAATACACTGGGTGGATAATAATCTACACTCAATACACTGGGTGGATAATAATCGACACTCAATACACTGGGTGGATAATAATCTACACTCAATACACTGGGTGGGTAATAATCTACACTCAATACACTGGGTGGATAATAATCAACACTCGATACACTGGGTGGATATTAATCAACACTCAAGGCACTGCGTTCACAATAATCTACACTCAATACACTGGAATTGATAATAATTTTCACTCAATACACTACTTGGATAATAACCTAAACACAATACACTAGGCTAGATAATAGTCTACACCCAATGCATTGGGCACGATAATAACCTACACTCAATTAACAATGGACTGGATAATAATCTACTCTCAATGCACTGGGTAGTTAATAATCTACATTAAAAAAACAGGATGAGGGCAGCACGGTGGATGCAGTGGTTAGCACTGCTGTCTCACAGCACCGAGGTCCCAGGTTCAATCCCAGCTCTGGGTCACTGTCCGTGTGGAGTTTGCACATTCTCCCCGTGTTTGCGTGGGTTTCGCCCCCACAACCCAAAGATGTGCAGGCAAGGTGGATTGGCCACGCTAAATTGCCCTTTAATTGGAAAAAACGAATTGGGTACTCTAAATTTATTTAAAAAAAGAACAGGGTGGACTATAATCTGCACTCTATAAATGTAACTGGATAATAATCTACACTCAATACATTGTGTGGATAATGATCTATATTCAATAAACTGGGTGTCTAATAATCTACAGTTAATACATTGGGTGGATATTAACCTACACTCAAAAAACAGGACTGGATAAAAAGCCACACTCAATACACTGGATTGGATAATATTACCCAGCCAGTGTATTGAGTGTAGATTATTTTCCAGTTCAGTGCATTGAAAGTAGATTTTTATCCACTCCAGTATTTTGAGTGTAGATTATACTCCAGTCCAATGTATTGAATTTACATTATTATCCAGCTCACTGTAGTCGGTGTAGATAAGTTTTCAGTCCAGTGTACTGAGTGTAGAATATTAACTGTCTAAGTAAACTGTGTGTAGATAAGACACACACAATACACAGGGTGGATAATGATCTACAGTCAAACACTTGCTGTATTATCATCTGTTCTCAATGCAGAGGGTGGATAATTACAGTAAATACACTGGTTGGTTACTAATGTACACTCAAAAAATGGGGTAGATTATAATCTATACTCAATACACTTGACTGGATAATAATCAACAGTCAATACACTCAACTGGATAATAATCTACAGTCAATACAATGGGTGAATAATGATGTACACTCAATAAACTGGGTGGATAATAATCTACGCTCAGTACACTGGACTGATAACACTCGACATTCAATACACTGGTCTGGATAATTATCTGCACTCAATAAAAAGGACTAGATGATAATGTACACTCAATACACTAATACACTGAACTGGGTAATACTCCACACTCAGTTCACTGGGTTGTAAAATAATTATCTACACGCAATACACTGGGCTGGATAACAATCTGCAGTCAATTTACTCAGGTGGAAAATAATCTACACTCACTACACTGGGCGATAATAATCTACAAGCAATACACTGGGGTGGATAACAATCTACTCTCAATACACTGGGCTGGGCACTAATCTGCAGCCAATACACTGGCTGGATAGTAATCTACACCCATTACACTGGGATGGATAATAATTTACATGCAATTCACTCGGTGGATAATAATTTACACTCAAAAAACAGGAATGGATAAAAAGCTACACTCAATACACTGGATTGGATAAAAATCTACACTCAATGCATTAGGTGAACAATAATCCACTCTCAATACACTGGGCTCGATAATAATCTACACACAATAGACTGGACTGGAGAACAATCTACTCTCAATACACTGGGCTTGATAATAATCTACACTCAATAGACTGGACTGGAAAACAATCTACTCTCAATACACACACAATACACAGGGTGGATAATGAGCTACAGTCAATACACTTGGTGTATTGTCATCTACACTCAATACACAGAGTGGATAATAATCTACAGTCAATACACTGTATGGTAAAGACTCTACACTCAAAAGCAGGCTGGTTTATAATCTACACTCAATACACTTGACTGAATAATAATCTACACTCAATATGCTGGTCTGGATTATAACCTATGGTCCATATACTGGACTGGATATTAATCTACTGTCAATACACTGGGCTGGATAATAATCTACATTAAAAACACTGGGCTGGATTATAATATATGCCCAATGCACTGGGTTGGATAATAATCTACACTCAATACACAGGGCTGTATATAATCTACACTCAATAGACTGGACCGGATAAAAATCTACACTTAATGCACTGGTTGAATAATAATCTATATGCAATACACTGGGTGGATATTAATCTAAACTCAATATATTGGACTGATTAATAATCTACATTTAATACACTGATCAGAATAATAATCTACTCTTATTACACTGGACCAAAAATAGTCTACAGTCAATACACTGGGCTGGATAATAATCTACACTGAATAAACTGGACTGTAAAATATAATACAATACACGGGGCTGGATAATAATTTACACACAATACACTGGATAAGATAATAATGCATTCGCAATAAACTGGACTCGATAATATACTCCTCCAGTCCACTGGGTGGCTAATAATCAACACTCAAGACACTGGACTGGAAAATAATTTACACCTTGCTGTCTAGCTAAGCCTCAATTTTAAAATTGCCACCCTCATTGAAATATTCAATAATGGCAGCAGTAACTATTATCTTTGAATGGAACTTGCTAAACCATGCTGCTATTGCGTGCAGTTTTGGTCTCCCTACCTAAGAAAGGGTGTACTTGGCATAGAGGGAGTCAGCAGAAGTTCACTTGGCTGATAATGGGTTGGCGGGACCATCCTATGAGGATAGCTTGGTTCGACTGGACCTGTATTCATTAGAGCTTCGAAGGATGAGAGAAGATCTGATTGGAACGTACACAATGCTAACAGGGCTGGACAGACTAGATGCAGGGAGGCAGTTTTCCCTGGGTGGGGAATCTAGAAGGGGTCACCATTTCAAGATACGAGGTGAACCATTTAGGACAGGGATGAGGAAAACTTTCTTCACTCAAAGGGGAGTGAACCTGTAGGGGGTGAATTAGATCCATTGGCTGAAAAAGACCTTTATCCCCACTTTCTGCCTTCTGCCAGTCAGCCAATCCTCTACCCATGCCAGGATCTTACCCTTAACACAATGGGCTCTTAACTTATTTAACAATCTCCTATACGGCACCTTGTCAAAGGCCTTCTGGAAATCTAAATAGATCATGTCCACTGGTTCTCCTTTGTCTAACTTCCTTGTTACCGCCTCAACGATTTCTCACAGATTTGTCAGACATGACCTCCCTTCAACAAAGCCGTGCTGACTCAGTCCTATTTTATCAAGCACTTCAAAGTACTCCACAATCTCATCTTTAAAAATGGACTGAAAGTGGCAGACCAGGTTAGGCTAAGGAAGGGCTGGGTTAGTCAGGTCTTTCATTCGGGGCTCGACACTAAGACTAGGGGGGTTGCGATCCTGATTAATAAAAGGGTTCAATTTGAGGCGGAGGGTACAGTTGCGGATGGGGGCGGCAGATTTGTTATGGTTCGGGGTAAGCTCGAAGGGGTGAGAGTAGTCTTGGTTAGTGTGTATGCCCCTAATTTGGACGATCTGGATTTTATCAGGAGGTTGCTAGGAAAGATCCCCGACTTGCACTCGCGCAAACTGATCATGGGCGGAGACTTTAGCATAATCCTGTGCCCGAGCCTGGATCGGTTCATGTTCAAAAACAGGCAGGTTGCCAGCGATGGCAAAGGAACTGAGAGGGTCATGGAGCAAATGGGGGGAGCTGATCTGTGGAGATTTAGCCGGCCATCGGTGAGGGAGTTTTCGTACTACTCCCACGTCCATCAGGTGTATTCCCAAATTGATTTCTTTGTCATGAGTAGGGACTTGCTGGCCGAGATGGTGGGGGCAGAATATTCGGCAATTGCCATATCGGACCACATTCTGCACTGCGCAGATCTACAGATTTGTAAGGACAGCTTTCAGCGTCCACAATTGAGGCTGGAAGTTGGATTGCTTACGGACGAGGCGGTGTGTGAGAGACTCAGGAGATGCATGCAGAATTACCTGCAGGTAAACGATACCGGAGAAGTCTCAGCAGCGGTGCTCTGGGAGGCGCTGAAGGCAGTGGTGAGAGGGGAGCTGATCTCAATCAGGGCCCAGAGGGACAGGACAGACAGGGCAGAAACGGGCCGACTCGTTCAGGAAATTTTTACGGACGGACAGGAGTTACGCGGAATCCCCGAGGCCAGAGTTACTCAGGAAACGACAGAGGCTGCAGGCCGAGTTCGGGGTGCTGACTACAGGCAAGGCCGTAGAGCAGCTTAGAAAGGCAAAAGGCGCGATATATGAGCATGGGGAGAAGGCCAGCAGAATGCTTGTGCAACAACTAAGGAAGAGAGAAGTGGCAAGGGAGATAGGAAGGATAGCGGATGGGGAGGGAAATCTGGTGGGGGACCCGGCAGGGCTGAACAAGGTGTTTAGGGACTTTTATAGTAAGCTGTACACATCGGAACCCCCCAGTGGACCGGAGGGGATGAGGCGATTCCTGGACAGACTGACCTTCCCAAGAGTGGGTAGGAGGGTGGTAGACGGACTGGGGACCCTGGTCGGAATCGAAGAGGTATTGGGGGGCCTGAAGGTCATGCAGTCGGGTAAAGCCCTGGGGCCGGATGGGTATCCGGTGGAGTTTTATAAAAAGTTTGCCGAAATAGTGGGGCCAGTGCTGGTCAGAGTTTTTAACGAGGCAAGAGACAGAGGGGTTCTACCCCCGACGATGTCTCTGACCCCTATTTCGCTTATTCTGAAACGGGATAAAGACCCGGAGGCTTGTGGGCCTTACAGGCCGATCTCTTTGATCAACACAGACGCTAAGTTACTGGCCAAGATCTTGGCGACTAGAATTGAGGACTGTGTACCGGACGTAATTGCGGAGGACCAAACCGGGTTCGCAAAGGGTAGGCAACTGGTGGCCAATCTAAGAATGCTGCTTTATGTGATTATGATGCCCCCGGAGAGCAGGGAGGCAGAGATAGTGGTAGCTTGGATGCGGAAAAGGCTTTTGACCGGGTCGAGTGGGACTATCTGTGGGAGGTGCTGGGACGGTTTGGGTTCGGGGAGGGGTTCATTGACTGGGTTAAGCCGTTATATCAGGCCCCAGAGGCTAGTGTAAGGATGAACAGCCCCACTGCTGTTCGCGCTGGCCATAGAGCCCCTGGCAATTGCTCTGAGAGCTTCAAGGGACTGGAAAGGGCTGGTCCGGGGGGGCAGAGGAGCATAAAGTCTCGTTATACGCGGATGACCTGCTGTTATACGTATCAGACACAATGGCGGGCATGGACGGTATCATGGAAACCCTGAGGGAATTTGGCTGGTTTTCAGGATATAAATTGAACATGGCTAAGAGCGAATTGTTCGTAATTCAGGCAAGGGGGCAGGAGAGTAGGCTGAAGGGGTTGCCGTTCAGGCTGGTGGAGAAAGCTTCAGATACTTGGGGATACAGGTGGCACGGGACTGGGGCAAGTTGCATAAGCTCAACCAGTCCCGACTGGTGGAACGAGTGAGGGAGGAGGTTCGGAGTTGGGATGCGCTCCCGCTGTCCCTACCGGGGAGGGTGCAGACTGTTAAGATGACGATTCTCCCGAGATTCTTGTTCATATTTCAGTGTCTCCCGGTTTTCATCCCAAGGTCCTTCTTTAAGAGGCTGAATAAAATTATCCTGGGATTTGTCTGCGCGGGGAAGTCCCCGCGGGTGAGGAAGGTGATGCGCGAAAGGAACAGAGGGGAAGGGGGGGCTGGCATTGCCGAACTTTAGCAACTATTACTGGGCGGCCATCATAGCGATGATTAGGAAATGGATGGTGGGTAAGGGGTCGGTTTGGGAGCGGATGGAGGCTGCTTCGTGCAGGGGCACCAGTTTGGCGGCCCTGGTTACGGCGCCTCTGCCACTCCCGCCGGCGCAGTACTCCACCAGCCCTATAGTGGTAGCGGCTCTACGGATCTGGGGCCAGTGCAGGAGGCATATAGGGGAAGTAAAAGAATCGGTGTGGACCCCAATCTGCGGCAACCACCGATTTGCCCCGGGGAACATGGACGGTGGGTATCGACTGTGGCGGAGGGCGGGGTATGCGAGGGTGGGTGATCTCTTCTTGGAAGGCAGCTTTCCGAGCATGAGGGCGCTGGAGGAGAGAAGTTTGGGCCGGTGGGAGGGAAGGACTTTAGATACTTGCAAGTGAGGGATTTTGTGCGCAGGCTGGTGCCGTCCTTCCCACGCCTCCCGCCAAAGGGGAGGCAGGACAGGGTAGTATCGAGGGGAGGGGTAGGTGAGGGTAGAGTCTCAGATATTTACAAAGAACTAATGGGAGCAGAGGATACACAGACTGAGGACCTGAAGCTTAAGTGGGAAGAGGAGCTCGGGGGGGGGGGGAGATGGTGAATGTTTTTTGGGCAGAAGCTCTGAGCAGAGTAAACACGACCGCAACATGCGCCAGGCTCAGTCTGATCCAGTTTAAGGTCATGCCCCGGGCCCTCATGTCGGTGGCCCGGATGAGTAAATTCTTCGGGCTGGAGGACAAGTGTGCCAGATGCGCCGGTGGGCCGGCTAATCACGTGCACATGTTCTGGTCGTGCCCTAGACTCAGGGGGTACTGGCAGGGATTTACGGACCTCATGTCCCGGGTTTTGAAAACTGGAGTGGCAGTGAGTCCTGAGGTGGCAATCTTTGGGGTGTCGGAGGACCCGGGAGTCCAGGAGGAGAAGGAGGCCGACGTCTTGGCCTTTGCTTCCCTGGTAGCCTGCCGACGAACACTGTTGGTATGGAGGGACTCAAAGCCCCCGAAGACCGAAGCATGGCTATCGGACATGGCGAGCTTTCTCGGTCTCGAGAAAGTTAAATTCCCTTTGAGAGGTTCACTATTGGGGTTCGCCCGGAGGTGGCAGCCATTCATTGACTTCTTCGCGGAGAATTAACCATCAGCAGGGGCGGGGGGGGGGCAGGGGGTCTAGGGTAGTGTAGAGTAGGGGGTGGTTTAGGCAGGTCCTTGCGAGAATGGAGTTGTGGTTTGCACTATGCGTTATTTGTTTTTATTTTTTGTACAGTACTATACAATGTCAATGTTTTATATGCCAAAAATACCTCAATAAAATTGTTTATTAAAAAAAATGGACTCTTAAAATCTTACCAATGACCGAAGTCAAGCTAACCGGCCCATATATTCCCATCTTCTGCCTCAATCGCCTCAGCTATTTTCTCTAAACCGCTGGGGTGTAGTCCATCTGGGCCAGGTGATTTATCTACCTCCAGAACTTTCAGTTTACTCAGTTTCTTGTGATCTTGGACCGAGCAGTTGTCATACCAGGCTGTGATGCAGCCGGATAGGATGCTCTCTATGGCACATCTGTAGAAGTTTGTGAGAGTCGATGCAGACATGCCAAATTTCTTCAGCTTCCGTAGGAAGTAGAGACGTTGTTGGGCTTTCTTGACTGTTGCATCAACGTGAGTGGACCAGGACAGGGTGATGGTGACCCCCAGGAACTTAAAGCTATCGACCATCTCTACTTCGGAGCCATTGATGCAGACGGGGGCGTGGGGGGGTGGGGGGGTGTCATGCTACGCTTACTGAAGATGATGATCGGTTCCTTGGTCTTTCCAACAACTCGAGAGGGGTTGTTTTTGGTACACCATACAACCAAATGATCTATCTCCCTCTGTAGTCTGATTCGTCGTTGTTTGAGATACAACCCACCACAGTCGTACCACCCGGAAACCTATAGATCGAATTGGAGTTAAATCTTGCCTCACAGTTGTGTGTGTATAGGGAGTACAGTAGAAGACTGAGCACACATCCTTGCGGGGCCCCGGTGTTGAGGACTATTGTGGAGGAGGTGCTGCTGCCGATCCTGACAGATTGCGTACTGTTGGTGAGAAAGTCAAGGATCCAGCTGCGCAGGGAGGGGTCAAGTCCAAGATTGCAGAGTTTGGTTATTAGTCTTGTCGGGATATGGTGTCGAAGGTGGAACTGTAGTCTATGAACAGCAGTCTGGCGTAGGTGTACTTGGTGTCGAGATGTTCGAGTGTTGCTGTAGAGCCAGAGAGATAGCATTTGCTGTGGACCGGTTGCGGTGATAAGCGAACTGCAATGGATCGAGACCATCTGGGAGGCTGGTGTTGATCCGTCTCATGACTAGCTGCTCAAAGCATTTTGTGATAACAGATGTCAGGGCCGCCGGTCGGTAGTCGTTGAGATACGTTACCTTGTTCTTCTTTGGTACTGGTATTTTGGAGGTTTTCTTGAAGGAGGTGGGGACCTCGGAGCGGAGAAGTGAGGTGTTGAAGATATCTATGAATACAATCGCCAGCTGGTCAGCACAGGTTCTGAGTGCTCACCCAGGGAATCTGTCGGGGCCCATCGCTTTCCACGGGTTCACTTTCAAGAAGGCAGCTCTCACCTCTGAGGCTGTAATAGTGGGTATGGGTGTGTTCAGATCTGTTGGGGCTGGTGGCACTGATGTATTGGCTGACTGTTCAAAGCGGGCATAGAACTTGTTCAGTCCATCGGGGAGGGATGCTCCAGCCCCAGAGATTCCGCCTGACCTTGCTTTGTAGCCTGTGATCTCGTGTAAGCCCTGCCAGCAGAGGGCAGTAGAGCGGAGCTGCTGATTGGCTGTTGCGGGGAACATTTGCATCAGTGCATTGCGGTCGCCATATCTTGAAGGTGGTTTGTGGGGGAACTGTTGTCAAGTGACAGTTAAACCCAAAACACTTCTTCAGTGTTTCCCTCCCTACCACCTCCTCTAACCAAAAAAAAAAGACAATTACTGTAAGGATCCCAGCCGAGTAAAGACAAAGAGGGAGACTCGAGGGTAGGTAGAAGTAGAAAGAAGTTGAACCGTGACGTCACAGCCTGCAGTGAAAGAGCGCGAAGAGAGCAGCGGAGACTCAGTGGAAGAGCGCGAGGAGAGCGGCAGGGACACAGGATAAAAGAGCGCGAGGAGAGCTGCGGGGACACAGGATAAAAGAGCGCGAGGACAGCGGCAGGGCCACAGTGAAATAGCGCAAGGAGAGCAGCAGGGACACAGGATAAAAGAGCGCGAGGAGAGCTGCGGGGACACAGGATAAAAGAGCGCGAGGAGAGCTGCGGGGACACAGGATAAAAGAGCGCGAGGAGAGCTGCGGGGACACAGGATAAAAGAGCGCGAGGAGAGCGGCAGGGACACAGGATAAAAGAGCGCGAGGAGAGCTGCGGGGACACAGGATAAAAGAGCGCGAGGAGAGCGGCAGGGACACAGGATAAAAGAGCGCGAGGAGAGCTGCGGGGACACAGGATAAAAGAGCGCGAGGAGAGCTGCGGGGAGACGGGATAAAAGAGCGCGAGGAGAGCTGCGGGGACACAGGATAAAAGAGCGCGAAGAGAGCGGTGAGGACACAGGATAAAAGACCCCAAGGAGACCGGCGGGGACACAGCTGCTGGAGAAGCGGCCTTCGGATTTTCGACGGGAGCAGTGGCCAGGGGTCTCTCGGGAAGGCACGTTTTCCTCTTTAACTCTTCGTGTGTTGGTAAGTATTGTGATTGGTAAGTAAAATCTTTATTCCTTACACTTATTCATTATTTGATATTATATTTGTAATCAGTTAAGGTAAAGTGTAAAAATGGCAGGGGATCCCAGAACTCAATGTGGGAGTTCAAGGACGCGGCCGATGCCCCTGACTCCTTCATGTGCGGGAAGTGTGTCCAGCTGCAGCTCCTGTTAGACCGCATGACGGCTCTGGAGCTGCGGATGGACTCACTTCGGAGCATCCGCGATGCTGAGGAGGTCGTGGATAGCACGTTCAGTGAGTTGGTCACTTCGCAGATTAGGATTGGTGAGGGAGACAGGGAATGGGTGACTAAAAGGCTGAGAAAGAGCAGGAAGGCAGTGCAGCTGTCCCCTGCGGTCATCTCCCTCCAAAACAGGTATACCGTTTTGGATACTGTTGAGGGAGATGGCTCACCAGGGGAAAGCAGTAGTAGCCAGGCTCATGGCACCGTGGCTGGCTCTGCTGCACAGAAGGACGGGAAAAAGACTGACAGGGCTATAGGCATAGGGGATTCAATCGTAAGGGGAGTGGACAGGCTTTTCTGTGGTCAAAAACGAGACTCCCGAATGGTATGTTGCCTCCCGGGTGCACGGGTCAGCGATGACTCAGATCGGCTGCAGGACATACTGAAGGGTGAGGGTGAACAGCCAGTTGTCATGGTGCATATAGGCACCAACGATATAGATAAAAAATGGGATGAGGTCCTACAATCAGAATTTAGGGAGTTAGGAGATAAGTTAAAAAGTAGGACCTCAAAGGTAGTAATCTCAGGATTGCTACCAGTGCCACGAGACAGTCAGAGTAGAAATTCAAGAATAGTCAGAATGAATACGTGGCTTGAGAGATGGTGCAGGAGGGAGGGGTTCAGATTTTTGGGACATTGGAACCGGTTCTGGGTGTGGTAGGACCATTACAAATTGGATGGTCTACACCTGGGCAGGACTGGAACCATTGTCCTAGGGGGTGCTTTTGCTAACACTGTTGGGGAGGTTTTAAACTAATGTGGCAGGGGGATGGGGACCAGATTAGGAAGTTAGAGGTCAGTAAAGAGGCAGCAACTAAAGACAGTAAGGTACTAGATAATAAACTCAATGTGACTAAGGGGAAGAGTAGACAGGGAAGAGATGATGAACGCAAAGGGACAGGTGGTCTGAGGTGCATTTGTTTCAATGCGAGAAGTGTAGCAGGTAAGGCAGATGAACTTAGGGCTTGGATTAGTACCTGGGAATATGATGTTATCGGTATTACTAAGACTTGGTTGAGGGAAGGGCAAGACTGGCAACTAAATATCCCAGGGTATAGATGCTTCAGGAGGGATAGAGAGGGAGGTAAAAGGGGTGGAGGAGTTGGATTACTGGTCAGAGATGATATCACAGCTGTGATTAAGGAGGGCACGATGGAGGATTCGGGCACTGAGGCAATATGGGTAGAGCTAAGAAATAGGGAGGGTGCAGTAACATTGTTAGGGCTTTACTACAGGCCTCCCAAAAGCCAGCGTGAAGTAGAGGTGCAAATATGTAGACAGATTATAGAAAAATGTTGGAGTAAATAGGGTGGTCATGATGGGGGATTTTAACTTCCCCAACATTAAATGGGACTCATGCAGTGTTGGAGGCGTAGATGGAGCAGAATTGGTAAGGAGCATCCAGGAGAGTTTTTTTAGAGCAGTATGTAAATAGTCCAACTCCGGAAGGAGCCATACTGGGCCTGGTATTGGGGAATGATCACGGCCAGGTGGTTGAAGTTTCAGTCGGTGATTACTTTGGGAATAGCGATCACAATTCCGTAAGTTTTAGAATACTCATGGACAAAGACGAGAGTGGTCCTAAAGGAAGAGTGCTAAATTGGGGCAGGAGCTAGGGAATGTGGATTGGGAGCAGCTGTTTAAGGGTAAATCCACATTTGAAATGTGGGAGTCTTTTCAGGAAAGGTTGATTAGAGTGCAGGACAGACATGTTCCTGTGAAAATGAGGGATAGAAATGGCAAGTTTAGGGATCCATGGATGATGGGTGGAATTATGAGACTAGCTAAGATGAAAAAGGAAACATAGATAAGATCTAGGCGACATAAAACTGATGAAGCTTTGGAGGAATATCGGGAAAGTAGGACAAATCTCAAACGCGCAATGAAGAGGGCTAAAAGGGGTCATGAAATATCTTTGGCTAACAGGGTTAAGGAAAATCCCAAAGCCTTTTATTCGTATTTAAGGAGCAAGAGGGTAACTAGAGAAAGGGTTAGCCTACTCAAAGACAAAAGAAGGAATTAATGCGTGGAGTCAGAGGAAATGGATGAGATTCTTAATGAGTACTTTGCATCGGTAGTCACTAAGTAGAGGGACATGACGGATGTTGAGGCTAGGGGTGGATGATTAAATACTCTAGGTCAAGTTGGCATAAGGAAGGGGAAAGTTTTGGGTATTCTAAAAGGCATTAAGGTGGACAAGTCCCCAGGTCCAGATCGGATCTATCCCAGGTTACTGAGGGAAGCGAGGGACGAAATAGCTGGGGCTTTAACAGATATCTTTGCAGCATCCTTGAGCAAGGGTGAGGTCCCGGAGGACTGGAGAATTGCTAATGTTGTCCCTTTGTTTAAGAAGGGTAGCAGGGATAATCCAGGGAATTATAGACCTGTGTGCTTGACGTCAGTGGTAGGCAAACTGCTGGAGAAGATACTGAGGGATAGGATCTATTCACATTTGGAAGAAAATAGACTTATCGGTGATAGGTAGCATGGTTTTGTGCAGAAAAGGTCATGTCTTACAAACCTAATAGAATTCTTTGAGGAAGTGACAAAGTTAATTGATGAGGGAAGGGCTGTAGATGTCATATACATGGACTTCAGTCAGGCGTTTGATAAAGTTTCCCATGGCAGGTTGATGGAAAAAATGAAGTTGTATGGGGTTCAGGATGTACTAGCTAGATGGATAAAGAACTGGCTGGGCAACAGGAGACAGAGAGTAGCGGTGGAAGGGAGTGTCTCAAAATGGAGAAAGGTGACTAGTGGTGTTCCACAGGGATCCGTGCTTGGACCACTGTTGTTTGTGATATACATAAATGATCTGGATGAAGGTATAGGTGGTCTCATTAGCAAGTTTGCAGATGATACTAAGATTGGTGGAGTTGCAGATAGCGAGCAGGACAGTCAGAGAATACAGCAAAATATAGATAGATTGGAAGTTGCGCAGAGAAATGGCAGATGGAGTTCAATCCAGGCAAATGCGAGGTGATGCATTTTGGAAGATCTAATTCAAGAGCGGACTATACAGTCTTGGGGAAAATTGATGTACAAGAGACCCGGGAGTTCAGGTCCATTGTACCCTGAAGGTGGCAACGCAGGTCGATAGAGTGGTCAAGAAGGCATACAGCATGCTTGCCTTCATCGGACGGGGTATTGAGTACAAGAGTCGGCAGGTCATGTTACAGTTGTATAGGACTTTGGTTGGGCCACATTTGGAATACTGCGTGCAGTTCTGGTCGCCACATTACCAGAAGGATGTGGATGCTTTAGAGAGTGTGCAGAGGAGGTTCACCAAGGATGTTGCCTGGTATGGAGGGTGCTAGCTATAAAGAAAGGTTGAGTAGATTAGGATTGTTTTCATTGGAAAGACGGAGGTTGAAAGGGGACCTGATTGAGGTCTATAAAATTATGAGAGGTATGGACAGGGTGGATAGCAACAAGCTTTTTCCAAGAGTGGGGGTGTCAATTACAAGGGGTCACAATTTCAAGGTGAGAGGGGGAAAGTTTAAGGGAGATGTGCGCGGAAAGTTTTTTACGCAGAGGGTGGCGGGTGCCTGGAACGCTTTGCCAGCGGAGGTGGTAGAGGCGGGCACGATAGCATCATTTAAGATGCATCTAGACAGATATATGAACGGGCGGGGAACAGAGGAAAGTAGATCCTTGGAAAATAGAAGACAGGTTTAGATAAAGGATCTGGATCGGTGCAGGCTGGGAGGGCCGAAGGGCCTGTTCCTGTGCTGTAATTTTCTTTGTTCATTCTCTTTATAAACATTGTGGGTTTGTGTCGTTGGCCTGGGACTCTAGTTTGATGCGGTATTGTCTTTTGGTGTCCCTGATGGCTTTCCGTACTGGATTTCTTGTTTCGGTCATGGTCGCAGACTTGAACTCCGCCATCCGGGACTTCAGCAGGGAGTGGAACCTTTGGTTGAGCCAGGATTTCCGATTGGGGAACACCCATATTGTCATCTTTGGTGCACAGTCCTCAACACACTTACTGATGAAGTCTACTACTGATGAGGTGCTACTTCTCCAGCCTCATTTTCCAGTGGTCCAATGTCTATTCTTACCTCGCTCTTACCTTTTATATATTGAAAAACACTCTCGCCATTTTCTTTCATATTACTAGCTAGCTTACACTCACATTACACTCACAGGGGCTGGTTTAGCACACTGGGCTAAATCGCTGGCTTACCAAGCAGGCCAGCAGCACAGTTCAATTCCCGTACCAGCCTCCCCGAACAGGTGCCGGAATGTGGCGACTAGGGGCTTTTCACAGTAACTTCAATGAAGCCTACTTGTGACAATAAGCGATTTTCATTTCATCTTCTCCCACCTTATTGCTTTTTTAGTTGTCCTCTTCTCACTTTTAAAGGCTTCCCAATCCTCTGGCAGCCCACTAATCCTCGCGACCTTTTATGCTTTCCCTTTTGCTTTTATGCTGTCCCTGACGTCCCTCATCAGCCGTGGATGCCTCGTCCTGCCCTGAGCATGTTTCCTCCTTCGTGGAATGAATTTCTCTTGCCTCCCAAATAATCCCCAAAACTCTTGTCAATGCTTTTCCACTGTCTTCCCTGCTAGGCTCCTTTTCCAATCAACTCTGGCCAGCTCCTCCCTCATGTCTTTGTAGTTACCCTTATTTAATATCATTACACGTGACTCCAGCTTCTCCCTCTCAAACTGCAGGGTAAATTCTATCATATTGTAGTCACTGCCCCCCTAAGGATTCCTTCACCTTAAGTTCCCTAATCAAGTCTGCCTCATTACACATCACCAAATCCAGAATTGCCTGTTCCCTAGTGGGCTCTACCACAAGCTGCTCCAAAAAAACATCTCTTAGACATTCCACAGATTCCTTTCCTTGTGATCCAGTACCAACCTGATTTTCCCAGTCCACCAGCACATTTAAGTCATAGAACATAGAAGAGTACAGTACGAAGTCTTACAACACCAGGTTGAAGTCCAACAGGTTTGTTTTGATATCACTAGCTTCCTCACCTGAGGAAGGAACAGCGCTCCGAAAGCTAGTGACATCGAAACAAACCTGTTGGACTTTAACCTGGTGTTGTAAGACTTCGTACTGTGCTCACCCCAGTCCAATGCCGGCATCTCCACATCATAGAACAGTACAGCACAGTACAGGCCATTCAGCCCACAATGTTGTGCCGACCATTTAACCTAATCTAAGATCAACCTAACATACACACCTTCAATTTACTGCTGTCCATGTGCCTGTGTAAGAGTCACTTAAATGTCCCTAATGACTCTGGCTTCACCACCCCTGCTGGCAGTGCATTCCACACACCCACCACTCTCTGTGTAAAGAACCGACCTCTGACATCTCCCCTATACCTTCCTCCAATCACCTTAAAATTATGTCCCCTCGTGACAGCCATTTCCACCCTGGGGAAAAGTCTCTGGCTATCCAGTCTATCCATGCCTCTCATCACCTTGTACACCTCTATCAAGTCACCTCTCTGCCTTTTTCGCTCCAGTGAGAAAAGCCCTAGCTCCCTCAACCTTTCTTCATAAGACATGCCATCCAGTCCAGGCAACATCCTGGTAAATCTCCCGATTCGTGGGCAGCACGGTAGCATTGTGGATAGCACAATTGCTTCACAGCTCCAGGGTCCCAGGTTCGATTCTGGCTTGGGTCACTGTCTGTGAGGAGTCTGCACATCCTCCCCGTGTGTGCGTGGGTTTCCTCTGGGTGCTCCCGTTTCCTCCCACAGTCCAAAGATGTGCACGTTAGGTGGATTGGCCATGATAAATTGCCCTTAGTGTCCAAAATTGCCCTTAGTGTTGGGTGGGGTTACTGGGTTATGGGGATAGGGTGGAGGTGTTGACCTTGGGTAGGGTGCTCTTTCCAAGAGCCAGTGCAGACTCGATGGGCCGAATGGCCTCCTTCTGCACTGTAAATTCTATGATAATCTATGAATGAGGCAACCAGAGCTGGACACAATATTCCAAGTGTGGTCTAACTAGAGTTTTATAAAGCTGCAGCAAAACCTCGCGGCTCTTAAACTCAATCCCCCTGTTAATGAAAGCCAACACACCATACGCCTTCTTAACAACCCTATCAACCTGGGTGGCAACGTTTGAGGGATCTATCTACGTAGACCCCAAGATCCCACTGTTCCCCCACACTTCCAAGAATCCTGCTTTAACCCTGTATTCAGCATTCAAATTCAACCTTCCAAAATGAATCACCACATTTATCAAGGTTGAACTCCATCTGCCACTTCTCAGCCCAGCTCTGCATCCTGTCAATGTCTTGCTGTAACCTGCAACAACCCTCAACACTATCTACAACTCCCCCAACCTTCGTGTCATCGGCAAACTTACTAACCCACCCTTCCACTTCCTCATCCAAGTCATTTATAAAAATCACAAAGAGCAGATGTCGCAGAACAGATCCTTGCGGGCCACCACTGGTCACCGACCTCCAGGCAGAATACTTTCCATCCACTACCACTCGAAGTCTTCTTTCGGCCAGCCAATTCTGTATCCAGACAGCCAAATTTCCCTGTATCCCATGCCCCCTAACTTTCGGAATGAGCCTACCATAGGGAACCTTATCAAATGCCTTACTGAACTCCATATACACCACATCCACTGCCCGACCTTCATCAATATGTCTCGTCCCATCCTCAAAGAATTCAATGAGGCTTGTGAGGCATGACCAGGCCCTCACAACGCCATGCTGACTATCTTTAATCAAACTATGTTTTTCTAAATAATCATAAATCCTGGGTGGGATTCTCCGACCTCCACCGTGTGGGAAAATCGCCGCGGCGCAGCGCGAATTGCGCCACGCCGCCCCGACGCCGGGGCGATTCCCCCACCCCTGTGAAAGCGGCCGTGCGCGGGTGGCACCGGCCGCACGGAGAATCACCGCAAATGGCCATAGCGGCGATTCTCCGGTGGGCCAGCGATTCTCCGGGCAGGATGGGCCGAAGTCCTGTCGGTGCGACCGGATGTCACGCCGGTGCCTTTCCAACCTGCTATAAAACAGCGTCAACCAGACGTGCTGGCTGACGCTGCGGGAGGAGGTGGGTGACGGCGTGGGGAGGCCCCCCCCAGGGGGGGGGGAGCGGGTGGTGCGCGACTGCATTGGGGGTGGGGACCCACGGACGGGGAGCAGGACGGCTGTGTCTGCGGGCGGTGTGGGGGAGGCCCCAGGGGGGAGAGGGGGGAGGGGGGGTGGGGTGGGGTTGGACCCACACATCCGTTGCCGGGGGTTGGGGTGGGGGGTGGGGAGGTGGGGGTGGGGAGGTGGGGGTTGGGGTGGCCCCACACATCCGCTGCCGTGGGTGGGGGTGGGGGAGGTGGGGGTGACGGTGGAGGCAGTGGGTGCGCAGAAGGCTGCGGGGGGCCACGGCCCACCATGACGGCGGACACGCGGTCGTCCACCCAGCCCATCCACCGTCGCGGCCCCGTCCTGACATGTGCCAGACCGGCGGCACCCATCAGCGGGTGGCTCCAGGGCGGCACACACGGCAGCCCGCCTGTGAGGGCAGTGCCAGCGGAAGATGGCCCTGGCAGGGGGGACGGCCGACAGGTGCCAGGGCACTGAGGGGTCGGGGGTGGGGTGCGTGCTGGCAACCGGGCCTGTCATGCTGCCCATGGCACCTGGTAGTGGAGGGAGGTATACCAATGCTGAAACCCTGTCTACTCCCACCTCCTACAGATCGTACAATGTTCAGCCATCTTCCAGTGTTGTTGGCCGCCGTGGCGGGGCCTGCTGCCCGGCATGAGGCCCAGTGGGAGCTGGAGCACGGGCGTGAGAGGGAGGTGGTGGAGCCAGCAGTGGGCTGCAGTGGGGCACGCGCAAGCCGCCGAGGCCACAGTGCTGCACGTCCGAGAGGCGCAGGAGGGGCATCATGCCGTGCGGGAGCCACAGCACGGGGATGACGAGGGGGAGGAGGAGGAGGAGGAGGTGTGCCACGGGCACGGAGGCGTCCGATGCGATACCGTGCGTACCGGCTCCGCATGTCCTTTGAGGACCTCCCGGACAGGGCGTGCAGGAGGAGACTACGGATGAGCCGCGAGACCGTCGCCCACACCTGCCACCTGATGGCACACCTGGCACCACGCGGGTCCGGGGGTGGACATGCCATCCCGGTGACCATCAAGGCGACGGTCGCCCTCAACTCCTTTGCGGCGGGGTCGTTCCAGTCGCCGAGTGGGGATCTGTCTGGTATCTCGCAGCCATCGGTGCACAGGTGCACCCGGGCCATCACCGACGCCCGGTATGACATCGCAGGCCGGTCCATACAGTCCCTGCGGACCGCATCCACCAGGATGCCCGCGCAGCGGGGTTCGCCGCTGTTGCCCAGATGCCCATGGTGCACGGGGCGATCGATGGAGTGCACATCGCCATGCGGCCCACCTCGGAGAAAAGGACCATGTGCATAAACAGGAAGGGTACACATTCAATGAACGTGCAGGTTGTCTGCGACCACAGGATGACAATCCTGCACGTCTGTGCCAGGTACCCTGGCACTGTGCACGACTGCTTTATACTGGCCCAATCATTCATCTCTGCCATGTATGAGGGACCCCCCCCCCCTCCACCCCCTGGCTGCAGGGCTGGTTGCTGGGTGACAGGGAATACCCGTTGCGGTCGTGGCTGATGACGCCTATACGGAGGCCACTGACCGACGCGGAGCAACGCTACAACGATGCCCATGCAGCGACCAGAGGTGTGGTCGAAAGGTGTTTTGGGCTGCTCAAGATGCGCTTCCGATGCCTGGACTGCTCTGGAGAGGCCCTCCAGTACCCGTCGGAGAGGGTCAGCCGCATCGTCGTGGTCTGCTGCGTCCTGCACAACATAGCCCAGCAGAGGGGCGATATTCTGGAGGAGGAGGAGGACGGTTAGGATGAAGGGAACTCCTCCCCAGATGAGGGGGATGGCGAGGGGGGAGCCGATGCACGGGACATGGGGGATGGACAGGAACACGAGGCTGCCTGGCGCCGCCGACTGGGCCAGGATGCACAGGAGGTGCTGGTAGCTGCCCATTTCGGCGACCACGTTGGGCGGCAGTAGTGATGTGTATGGGCACAGGCAGCGGATTCGGCACCACCCCAATGGACGACCACCCTCACCATCCCCACCCCCAACCCCCCCAGCACCACAACACCCACATGCACACCGCCCCTCCATGACACACCCGCCTGCAGCACCGCGGGATGGAGGCACGGTCGATGGTGTACGCGGGTCTGCTACAAGGCATGGAGGATGATGACAGCCTGCTCTGCGATGGGCTCCGAGCCATACATCGTTCGATAATGTCTGACGCATGGCCACATCACGACCCTCCACATGGGTGGGCTCTGCACGCAGCCCTGTCACTGCATCTCATGGCACTGTCGTATGGCCTGGGGCGGGGTGGCGCGGAGGAACCGTGGGGTGGGTGGGGGGGGACGTGGGCCCGCGGGTCACACGCACCAGAGCCCAACCTCTACCGCAGCACCCCTCACACACACTGGCACACAGTCCCCGCCCCACCCCCGTACGCATAGGACAGAGTACAGAGGCAGTTTGCATAGGTGTGGAATGTGTTTAGTAACAGACGTCCTGTACATGTGCCCGAGCCCATGTAACTAATCTGTGCCCTGCACCCGTGTCAACTTACTCATCCGTGTCAACCTTTCTGGCCTTACTACGTCTAGGTGGTCCCCCAGACGGTACAGCAGAACTGCTGGTGGACTCCTGTAATTCCTGCCTTGAGACGGTGGTCCCCATCGGCAGCCGCTTCCTGGATGGGCCAGGCCGCACCTTGGGCAATTGGGATGGCCACCCTGTTCTGCCCGCTGCCCACCATGTGCACCAGGGACGGTGGGGGGGGGAGCGAAAGTGGCACGGTGTTCCAGGACCCCCCTGCCTCCGTGCCTGTGGCACACCATCCTCCTCCCCTCCGGGGTGCCTGGTGCCCCCGGGGCTCTCCATGGGATGGGGTTGCGTGCAGATCCAGCACCTGGGGCACCGGCATCACCTGCCGCTGCCAGTCCTGGAGGACCGTGCTGGTATCGACCAGAGTCTGGAAGTTCACGGCCATGGAGCTCAGGGAGTGCGCCAACCGTGTCTGGCTCTGTATAACGCCGTCCATCACCCGGCCAATGGCGCTGATGCTGTCAACAATGGCATGCAGAGACTGGGCCATGGCTTGCTGGGACTGGGCCGTGGCCTGCTGGGACTGGGCCATGGCCTGCCGGGACTGGGCCGTGGCCTGCCGGGACTGGGCCGTGGCCTGCTGGGACTGGGCTGTGGCCTGCTGGGACTGGGCCGTGACCTGCTGGGACTGGGCCGTGGCGTGCAAAGACTGGGCCAGGGCCTGCTGGGACTGTGCCAGGGCCTGCTGGGACTGGGCCATGGCCTGCTGGGACTGGGCCGTGGCATGCTGGGACTGGGCCACGGCCTGCCGGGACTGGGCTGTGGCCTGCTGGGACTGGGCCGTGACCTGCTGGGACTGGGCCGTGGCGTGCAGAGACTGGGCCAGGGCCTGCTGGGACTGGGCAGTGGCCTGCTGGGACTGGGTCATGGCCTGCTGGGACTGGGCCATGTTGTTGAGCGCCTCTGCGATGTTCAGCTGGCTCTGGCCCATGGCTTCCTGTGCGACAGCAGCCCTGTCCCGGGCCGCGGAGGCTGCATGCCCGGATGGCCCCAGGCCTTGCAGGCTCAGACCCATGCCCGACACCGTCGCCACCATTGTCTCCATCGCAGACGCCACCCATGCGGTGTTGGCCTGTGTGGCACTCATGACCGGCACCATTTCCTGCTCCTGGACAGGTGTTGGAAGCCGGCCGTTACCTTCTCACGCCCCTGGGTCCTCGACTGCATCGGGTCTATGGGTGGGCGGGACCCGTCCGGGTGACCGGTGTTTGCCAGGGCTGGGCTGCCCTCCCAGCGTCCGGCCCCTCGGCTGCTCCTACCTCCACCTGCTGTACCAGAGCGGCTGTGTGGTGCGCACCAGTTAGTGTCCGAGAAGCCTCACCACTAACATGGCTGTGGTAGTCTGTGTAGAGGTATTACGGTACCTGGTAATGCTGGAACACCATTGGTAGATATTGTATGCTTCCTATTGGTCAAGCTGTATGGTAGCTCCGCCCTGCTAGGTGGGGGAAAAGTGCCCGTGCCGCCTCAGCAGCCTTCATTCTGTACCTGTGCTGCTGGGGGAAACGTCTAGCTTATTAAAGCCTTCAGTTGCACTACAACCTCGCTTCATTGATCGTGCATCAATTTAATAAGCTCGATTTAAAAGGATGGAGCTCCGAATCAAGCCGGAGTGTTTGCAACTCAGCCCCCACGCGGCGAACTCAGCGGCAATCTTCAAGCTCTGGCTGGCGTGGTTTAAAGGGTATCTCGGGACGGCCAAAAACACACCCACGGGAGAACAGAAAATGCAAGTACTGCACTGTCCCCTGTGTGCTGGTGTCCTGTGTGGTTGTGTCGTGTCTGTCTGTCCCCTGTGTGCTGGTGTCCTGTGTGGTTGTGTCGTGTCTGTCTGTCCCCTGTCTGCTGGTGTCCTGTGTGGTTGTGTCGTGTCTGTCTGTCCCCTGTGTGCTGGTGTCCTGTGTGGTTGTGTCGTGTCTGTCTGTCCCCTGTGTGCTGGTGTCCTGTGTGGTTGTGTTGTGTCTGTCTGTCCCCTGTGTGCTGGTGTCCTGTGTAATCGTGTCGTGTCTGTCTGTCCCCTGTGTGCTGGTGTCCTGTGTGGTCGTGTCGTTTCCGTCTGTCTCCTGTGTGTTGGTGTCCTGTGTAATCGTGTCGTGTCTGTCTGTCCCCTGGCTGCTGGTGTCCTCTGTAATCATGTTGTGTCTGTCTGTCCCCTGTGTGCTGGTGTCCTGTGTGGTTGTGTCGTGTCTGTCTGTCTCGTGTGTGCTGGTGTCCTGTGTAATTGTGTTGTGTCTGTCTGTCTCCTGTGTGCTGGTGTCCTGTGTAATCATGTTGTGTCTGTCTGTCCCCTGTGTGCTGGTGTCCTCTGTAATCGTGTTGTGTCTGTCTGTCCCCTGTGTGCTGGTGTCCTGTGTGGTTGTGTCGTGTCTATCTGTCTCGTGTGTGCTGGTGTCCTGTGTAATCATGTTGTGTCTGTCTGTCCCCTGTGTGCTGGTGTCCTGTGTAATCATGTTGTGTCTGTCTGTCCCCTGTGTGCTGGTGTCCTGTGTAATCATGTTGTGTCTGTCTGTCCCCTGTGTGCTGGTGTCCTGTGTGGTTGTGTCGTGTCTGTCTGTCTCGTGTGTGCTGGTGTCCTGTGTAAACGTGTCGTGTCTGTCTGTCCCCTGTGTGCTGGTGTCCTGTGTAATCATGTTGTGTCTGTCTGTCCCCTGTGTGCTGGTGTCCTGTGTGGTTGTGTCGTGTCTGTCTGTCCCCTGTGTGCTGGTGTCCTGTGTAATCGTGTTGTGTCTGTCTGTCCCCTGTGTGCTGGTGTCCTGTGTGGTTGTGTCGTGTCTGTCTGTCTCGTGTGTGCTGGTGTCCTGTGTAATTGTGTTGTGTCTGTCTGTCTCCTGTGTGCTGGTGTCCTGTGTCGTCACTGGACTGGGTGGGGGGGGCTGTTGTTGGAGCTGCCCTCCCCGTCGCTGCTAGAGTCCCTGTGGGCTGGCCACCCAGGCGCTGGCCGGGGGCGGTGTAAGCCTGATGCGCCTGGTTGGTCTGCGTCGGCTGGCCGTCCAGGTGCTGGATGCGGGCGTGTCTTCCAGGTGCGCCCGGTTGGTCTGCGTCGGCTGGCCGTCCAGGTGCCGGATGCGGGCGGTGTCCGCCGGGTGCTCCAGGTCAGTCACCGCGTGGCCCTGCAACACACAATACACCATCATGGTTAGGCAGGTGCAGGGGGGAGAGGGCTGAGGGGGCAGGGCTGAGGGGAGAGGGCTGAGGGGGCAGGGCTGAGGGGGGAGGGCTGAGGGGAGAGGGCTGAGGGGAGAGGGCTGAGGGGGCAGGGCTGAGGGGGGAGGGCTGAGGGGAGAGGGCTGAGGGGGAGGGCTGAGGGAAAGGGGGTCACGCAGGGGGGTATCTCACTTGGTAGCGCACCCCCGACCTCGGCCTGGGCCATCTCCCGGTCCTCGGGTGCACCAGCTATGTCCAGTGCCCTCTGTTCGTGCACGGTGAGCTGGCATAGGTCAGCTACACCCCCTCCGGTTCGGGCCCGCTCCCGTTGATTATGGGCCCTCTTTTCTTTGGGAGGGGGAGGAATAACAGCATTGTTAGGCGGTCCACTGCATGCAGTTGAGTCTATGTTGGCATGGGTGCACAGGGCCAACACTGTTTGTATGGGTGGCTGCAGCCATGTGCCTCATGGCTGTGGTTCTACCACCCCCTGCGGAGGGGGTGGGTGTCCCACATGTGGGGGGCAGGGGGGTTATTGCCATGGGCACACTGCTGGGTACTCACCCCGGCTGCCCACAGTAGGTCGTAGAGCTTTTTGCGGCACTGCTCGCCAGTCCTGGGTGTCACCGCGGTGGCACTCACGGCTGCGCCCAGCTCCCTCCACAGACGCCGGGCCACGTTGGCTGGCACCCTCCGGCCGGGTCCGAGGAACAGATGCCCCCTCGTTTCCTCGAGGGCGTCCAGCAGCGTCTCCAGGTCGTGGTGTGTGAACCTGGGCACTGCTCGGTGGGGAGCCATGGTCCCCCGTCGGCGGCCTGGGCGCTCGCGTCACCTGTTGTGCGCCGCGGTGTCGCGTCGTTTACGTGGCACCAGGTCTCCGACGCTGCTCCGAGGCCGTGCCCCCGCATTTCCCGCCACGCCCCTGCAAGCCCCCTTGTAGGCCGGAGAATGCCATCTCGGAACGGGCGGCGGCAGCGAGGTAAAACGTGCCCATTTTCCTGCCAGCGCCTGGACTCTGTCGCCGGAGCAGAGAATCGCGGCCCCTATCTCTCAGAATCCTTTCCAATATTTTGCTCACCACAGACGTAAGACTGATGGGTCTGTAATTCCCAGGGATTTCCCTGTTCCCTTTCTTGAACAGGGGAACAACAATCGCCTCCCTCCAATCATCCGGTACTACTCCAGTGGAAAGTGAGGACGCTGTGGTAGTATGTATTGGGGGTCATGTGGGACTGGAAGCCCTAATGTCATTGGCTGACAGATCCCGGGTCCTGGTTGGCCGTTGACCCCTAGCTCCGCCCTGAAGGCGGAGTATAAGAAGCCGGAGTCTTCCCCCGCAGGCCAGTTTACTATCGAGCTGCGGGGGAACAGACACGCTTAATAAAGCCTCATCGACTTCACTCTATCCGTCTCACGGAGTCTTTGTGCGCTACAATTTATTAAGCGTGCCTAAAAAGGACTATGGAGCTCAGGATCATTCCGGAATGCCTGAGGATCAGCCCCCACGCAGTGAACGCGGCAGCAGCCTTCAAGCACTGGCAGACTTGCTTCGAGGCCTACCTCAGAACGACCACCGGCCAGGTCACAGAAGACCAAAAACTGTAGGTCCTGCATTCGAGGGTGAGCACGGAGATTTTCTCCCTCATCGAAGACGCGGAGGATTTCCAGACGGCGTTCGCAGCACTGAAAAGTCTCTATGTCCGCCCAGTTAACCAAATCTACGCTCGCTACCAACTCGCGACGAGACGGCAAGCTCCCGGAGAATCGATGGACGAATTCTACGCCGCGCTGCTGATTTTGGGACGAGCCTGCAGCTGCCCGTCGGTGAACGCAAACGAACACACGGACATGTTAATGCGCGATGCTTTTGTGGCAGGTATGCAATCCTCCCAAATCCGCCCAAGACTTCTAGAAAAAGAGTCGCTAGGACTCTCAGAGGCACGGGCCCTAGCAGCCTCCCTAGACGTGGCCGCGCGTAATACCCGCGCCTACGGCCCCGACCGCGCGGCAGCCCATTGGGCCCCGTACGTACCCATCGCGGCAAACCCCCTACCCCCCCCCCCCGGACACCCCACAGGCTTGCGCGGTCCAAACGCCGAGTCGCACCGGGGGCGCCTGCTGTTATTTCTGCGGCCAGGCGAAACACCCCCGACAGCGCTGCCCGGCCCGCGCAGCGATCTGCAAAAGCTGCGGGAAAAAGGGCCATTATGCGGTTGTGTGCCGGTCCCGCGAGGTCGCCGCTGTCCCGGGAGAACAGGGAGCCCTGCAAGCCGTTTACGCGCCCCAACCCCCCCAGCACGCCATGTACGACCCGCAGGCGCAGCCGCTCTGGGTCCCGACCACCGCGGTCCCGGGAGAACAGGGAGCCCTGCACGCCGCTTACGCTCCCCAACCCCCCTCCCCGCAGCCCATGTATGACCCGCCGCCGGCGCTACCGCTTTGGGTCCCGGCCAACACTCTCCACGGAGAGGAGGGAGTTTTGCGCGTCCCTAACGCCCCCCTAACCCCCACCCCGCGCCCCACGCCTGACCCGCCGGCGCCACCTACTTGGGCCCCGACCACCGCTGTCCCCGGTGAGGGAGCTCCGCGCGGTCCTAGCGCTCGCGGTCCTAGCGCTCGCGGTCCTAGTGCTCCCCAGCCCCCCCAGCGCACCATGTGCGACCCACAGATGCCGCCATTTTGGGTCCCGGCCACCACAAGGGGAGGAGGGGCGCCGCCATCTTGGACCGCCCCAGACCTGTACGACGCGTGGGGGCGGCCATTTTGTCCACCCCCGCCGCCATCTTGTGACCCCCCAGCCACGTGCGATGTATGGGGGCGGCCATTTTGTCCATCCCCGACGCCATCTTGGACGGCAACAACGGACCCCACTCCACTACTACAACCACGTCTCGCTTCAATTACGCTCGATCAAGCTCGGCCCCGGACACTCCAGACGACGACGACAACGGTGCTAATTAACGGCCACGAGACGCCATGCCTAGTCGACTCCAGGAGCACGGAGAGCTTTATACACCCCGACACGGTAAGACGCTGTTCCTTGACCACCTATCCCAGCGCACAAAAGATTTCCCTAGCTGCAGGATCCCACTCTGTACAGATCCAGGGATTCTGCATAGTTACCCTAACGGTGCAGGGGAGGGAGTTCAAAAACTACAAACTAAACGTCCTTCCCCAACTCTGTGCCCCCACCTTGCTGGGATTAGATTTCCAATGCAATCTACAGAGCCTTAACTTCAAATTCGGCGGCCCAATACCCCCACTCACTATCTGCGGCCTCGCAACCCTCAAGGTGCAACCCCCGTCCTTGTTTGCGAACCTCACCCCGGATTGCAAACCCGTCGCCACTAGGAGCAGACGGTACAGCGCCCAGGACCGGACCTTCATTCGGTCCGAAGTCCAGCGGCTACTAAAGGAGGGCATAATCCAGGCCAGCAATAGTCCCTGGAGAGCGCAGGTGGTAGTAGTGAAGACAGGGGAGAAACAAAGGATGGTCATTGACTATAGCCAGACCATCAACAGGTACACACAACTAGACGCGTACCCTCTCCCCCGCATATCCGACATGGTCAACCGGATTGCCCAATATAAACTCTTCTCCACCGTGGACCTCAAGTCCGCCTACCATCAGCTCCCCATCCGCCCAAGTGACCGCAAGTACACAGCCTTCGAGGCAGACGGGCGATTATACCATTTCCTACGGGCCCCTTTTGGCGTCACAAACGGGGTCTCGGTCTTCCAACGGGAGATGGACCGAATGGTTGATCAACATGGGTTGCGGGCCACGTTCCCGTATCTCGACAATGTAACCATCTGCGGCCACGATCAGCAGGACCACGACGCCAACCTCCAAAAATTCCTCCAGACCGCCAAAGCCTTGAACCTCACGTACAACGAGGACAAGTGCGTTTTTAGCACCGATCGGCTAGCCATTCTGGGCTACGTAGTGCGCAATGGGATAATAGGCCCCGACCCCGAACGTATGCGCGCACTCATGGAATTTCCCCTCCCGCACTGCCCAAAAGCCCTGAAACGCTGCCTGGGGTTCTTTTCGTACTACGCCCAGTGGGTCCCCCAGTACGCAGACAAGGCCCGCCCCCTAATACAGACCACGACCTTCCCTCTGTCGACAGAGGCTTGCCAGGCCTTCAGCCGCATCAAAGCGGATATCGCAAAGGCCACGATGCGCGCCATCGACGAGTCCCTCCCCTTCCAGGTCAAGAGCGACGCCTCCGACGTAGCTCTAGCGGCCACCCTTAACCAAGCGGGCAGACCCATGGCCTTTTTCTCCCGGACCCTCCACGCCTCAGAAATCCGCCACTCTTCAGTAGAAAAGGAAGCCCAAGCCATAGTGGAAGCTGTGCGACATTGGAGGCATTACCTGGCCGGCAGGAGATTCACTCTCCTCACTGACCAACGCTCGGTAGCCTTCATGTTCGATAATGCACAGCGGGGCAAAATCAAAAACGACAAGATCTTAAGGTGGAGGATCGAGCTCTCCACCTTCAACTATGAGATTTTGTATCGTCCCGGAAAGCTGAACGAGCCGTCCGATGCCCTATCCCGCGGCACATGTGCCAACGCACAAATTAACCGCCTCCAAACCCTCCACGAGGACCTCTGCCACCCGGGGGTCACTCGGTTTTACCACTTCATCAAGTCCCGCAATCTCCCATACTCTTTAGAGGAGGTCCGTACAGTCACAAGGGACTGCCACATCTGCGCGGAATGCAAGCCACATTTTTTCAGGCCGGATGGAGCGCACCTGATTAAGGCTTCCCGCCCCTTTGAAAGCCTCAGTCTCGATTTCAAAGGGCCCCTCCCCTCCACCGACCGCAACGCAGATTTTCTTAATGTGGTGGACGAATACTCCCGCTTCCCTTTTGCCATTCCCTGTTCTGACATGACCGCGGCCACAGTCATTAAAGCCCTGAACAGCATCTTCACACTGTTCGGTTACCCCGCATACGTCCACAGCGACAGGGGGTCCTCTTTCATGAGTGACGAGCTGCGCCAGTTCCTGCTCAGCAAGGGCATAGCCTCAAGCAGGACGACCAGCTACAACCCCCGGGAGAACGGGCAAGGAGAGAGGGAGAACGTCACGGTCTGGAAGGCCGTCCTACTGGCCCTACGGTCCAGGGACCTCCCAGTTTCACGGTGGCAGGAGGTCCTCCCGGACGCTCTCCACTCCATCCGGTCGTTATTATGTATGAGCACTAATCAAACGCCTCATGAGCATCTCCTTGTTTTCCCTAGGAGGTCCTCCTCTGGAACGTCGCTGCCAACCTGGCTGGCGGCCCCAGGACCCATCCTGCTCCGAAAGCATGTGCGGGCACATAAGGCGGACCCGTTGGTCGAAAGGGTTCACCTCCTCCACGCGAACCCCCAGTGCGCCTACGTGGAGTACCCCGACGGCCGACAGGACACGGTCTCCCTGCGGGATCTGGCGCCCGCCGGCAACACGCACACCCCCCCGACACCATCAACCCAACCCCCCCCTTCCTGCCACCGCCGCACCCCGCGACCGCCCCCTTCCCAGGAGGATCGGTTTCCCTCCCCTCAGCACCGACCAAGAATAAAGCCCAAGCTGAAACCGTAAGGCTCCTGGAGGCGACAACACCGGTACAAGCACCACCACCACCGGGGCCGAGGCGATCGACACGGACGACCAGACCACCCGACCGACTCGTGGCGTCGATCTAAAACTAAATATGGACTTTTCACAAGAACATTTTGCTTTTCTTCCTATACCCTCTGTAAATAGTTGCAACAGGACAAAATTGTACAATTCTATTGCCATGTGAATGTTTTTTTTCCTCCGAGGACCAGCCCTGTAAACCCTTACCACCATACGAAGCATCACCCCGCCGGGTTCATTTTTGACAAGGGGTGAATGTGGTAGTATGTATTGGGGGTCATGTGGGACTGGAAGCCCTAATGTCATTGGCTGACAGATCCCGGGTCCTGGTTGGCCGTTGACCTCTATCTCCGCCCTGAAGGCGGAGTATAAGAAGCCGGAGTCTTCTCCCGCAGGCCAGTTTACTATCGAGCTGCAGGGGAACAGACACGCTTAATAAAGCCTCATCGACTTCACTCTATTCGTCTCACGGAGTCTTTGTGCGCTACAGACGCAAAGATCATCGTCACCGGCGCAGCAATGTCCTCCCTCGCTTCCTGTAGTAACCTTGGGTATATCCCGTCAGACCCAGGGGACTTATCTATCCTGATGCTTTTCAAAATTTCCAGCACATTCTCCTTCTTAATATCAACCTGTTCTAGTCTATTAACCTGGTTCACACTGTTCTCATGAGCAACAAGGTCCCTCTCTCTAGTGAATACTGAAGCAAAGTATTCATTTAGGGCCTCCCCCATCTCCTCAGACTCTAGGTACAAGTTCCCTCCACTATCCCTGATCGGCCCGACTCTCACTCTGATCATCCTCTTATTTCTCACATAAGTGTAGAGCGCTTTGGGGTTTCCCTAATCCTTCCCGCCAGGGATTTTCATGCCCCCTTCTAGCTCTCCTCAGTCCATTTTTGAGTTTCTTCCTGGCTACCTTGCAACCCTGTAGGGCCGAGTCAGATCCTTGCTTCCTCAACCATATGTAAGCTTCCTTTTTCCTCTTGACGAGAAGCTCCACTTCTCTTGTCATCCAAGGCTCCTTCACCTTCCCATTCCTTCCTCGTCTCAGTGGGACAAAACTATTCAGCACTCGTAGCAAGTGCTCCGTAAACAACCCCCACATTACTGTTGTGCATTTCCCCAAGAACAATTGTTCCCACTTTATGCTCCTCAGCTCCTGTCTAATGGCAGTATAATATCCCCTCCTCCAAATAAATACCTTCCCATACTGTCTGTTCCTATCCCTATCCATGACTATGGTAAAGGTCAAGGAGTTCTGGTCACTGTCACCGAAATGCTCTCCCACCGAGACATCTGACACCTGGCCTGGTTCGTTGCGAGCACCAAGTCCAATATGGCCTCCCCCCTAGTCGGCCTATTTACATATTGAGTCAGGAATCTTTCCTGTACACACCTGACAAAATCTGCTCCATCCAAACGATTTGCACTAAGGAGGTTCCAGTCAATATTAGGGAAGTTGAAGTCACCCATGACAACAACTCTGTTACTTCTGCACTTTTCCAAGATCTGCCGCCCAATCTGTTCCTCTATCTCTCTGCTGCTATTGGGGGGTCTATAGAAAACGCCCAATAAAGTGACTGCTCCTTTCTTGTTTCTGACTTCCACCCATACTGACTCAGTGGACAAACCCTCCTCAACTACCTCCTTTTCTGCAGCTGTGATGCACTCTCTAATGAACAGTGCCACTCCCCCTCCTCTTTTACCTCATTCCCTATTCTTCTGAAAACATCTAAACCCCGGAACATCTAACAACCATTCCTGCCCCTGTGAAATCCATGTCTCCGTAATGGCCACAACATCGTAGTTCCAAGTACTGATCCATGCTCTAAGTTCATCTCCCTTATTCCTGACATTCCTTGCATTGAAACAGACACACTTTAACCCATTCCACTGAGTGCAACTTTGCCCTATCAACTGCCTATCCTTCCTCACAGACTCGCTGCTTACTATTTCTGCCTGTTCAACAGCTATCCTATCCTCTGATCCATAGCTCTGGTTCCCATCCCGCTGCCAAACTAGTTTAAACCCTCCTGAAGAGCTCTAGCAAACCTCCCATCCAGGATATTGGGGCCCTTCCAGTTTAGGTGCAATCCGTCCTTCATGTACAGGTCCTACCTTCCCCAGAAGATATCCCAATGATCCATATATCTGAAGTCTTCCCTCCTTCCCTGCTGCACCAGCCCTGTAGCCACGTGTTCAGCAGCACTCGCTCTCTGTTCCTTGCCTCACTTGCACATGGCACCGGTAGCAATCCTGAGATCACTACTCTGCTTGTCCTGCTCTTTAGCTTCCAACCTAACTCCCTAAAATCACTTTTTAGTTCCTCATCCCTTTTCTTAGCTATGTCATTGGTGCCTATGTGCACCACGACTTCTGGTTGCTCCCCCTCCCCCTAAAGAGTCCTGTAGACTCGATCCGAGAGATCTGTGGCCCTGGCAACCGGGAGGCAACATACCTTCTGGGAGTCTCGCTCACGACCACAGAATCTCCTATCTATTCCCCTAACCATTGAGTCTCCTATCACTATTGCTTTTCTATTCTCCCCCCTTCCCTTCTGAGCCACAGAGCCAGACTCAGTGCCAGAGACCTGACCGCTAGGGCCTTACCCCGGTAGGTTATCCCCCCCAACAGCATCCAAAACGTCCTCCATGATTATTATAATATTGCCTTTCTTATATGCCTTTTCTCTTGATTTATTTTCTGTCCACATCCTGATGACTGCTAGGGGGTCTGTACATAACTACCATCAGGGTCTTTTTCCCTTTGCGATTCCTCAACTACACCCACACAGATTCTATGACTTCTGATCCTATATCGATCCTTGCTATCGATTTAATTCCATTCCTTACCAACAATTCAACCCCCATCCACTCTATCAATCTGCTTGTCCTTTGCATAGGACACATATCCTTGGATATTTAGATCCCATCCCTGATCCCCTTGCAGCCACGTCTCTGTGATGCCCACAACATGGTACCAGCCAATTTCAATTTGCACAACAAGCTCATGGTTCCATATACTGCACGCATTTAGGTACAACACCCTCAACCCTGCATTGACCATCTCCCTTCTCATATTTGTTGCCTTTTTTGCTCTGCCTGAGGTTAGATTTCTGCCACCTTCTGTGTTCTATTACGTGGCCTGGAAACCTTCCTAGCCTCTCCTGAGTCCTCGGCTCCTTTAACTAGTTTAAAGTCCTTGTCATTAACCTGCACTTCTAGCTTCTCCTTTAACCTTGATTTTCTAATTCTCCATAAAGCTGAACCCTCCCCCAGTATTTCGTTTAAAGCCCTATATACAGCCCTAGTTATGTAATTCACCAGGACTCTGGTCCAAGCATGATTCAGGCGAAGACCGTCCCTTTGGAACAGGTTAAATCTTCCCCAGTACTGATGCCAATGTCCCCAGAATTCAAACCCATTCCTCCCACACCAGTCTTTGAGCAGCGCATTTACCTCCTTAATTATATTGACCCTATGAAGTGGGTCAGGGAGTAATCCAGAGATTATTATATTTTTGGTTATGCTTTTAAATTTAGCTGTTGCTGTTCATACTCCCTTAGCAGAGCTTTTGTCCTTGTTCTCATTTGACTGATTAATCTACACTCAATACACTGGGTGCATAATGATCTGCACTCAATCCTCTGGATGGATAACAATCTACACTTAATACACTGGGCAGGAAAATATTCTACACCCAATACACTCAATACACTGGACTAGATAATAATCGACATTCAATATACTGGGTTGGATAATAATCTACACTCAAAACACAGGGCAGGTTAATAGAAAGGACTGGATAATAATGTACACTCAATACACTGAACTGGGTAATAATCTGTATATGGACGGAAGGTAATTTACACTCAATACACTGGACTGAACAATATAATACACACAATACATGGGGCAGGATAATAACCTACACTCAATAAACGAGGTGGATAATTATCTACATTCAACACACTGGACAGGAAAATAATATTCACTCAATTCACTGGACTGGATAACAATCTACACTAAATACACTTGGCTCGATAATATTCTACCCTGAATAAACATAACTGAATTATAAAATAATCTCAGTTAACTGGACTGTATAATAATCTACACTCAATTCACTGGGCATGATAATAATCTCTACTCAATACACAGGATGGGAAATTATCTACACTCAGTGCACTGGACTGGACAATATAACAAATGCAATGCACTAGGCTGGATATTTATTTTTTATGGTAGCCTAAATCAAACTTTATTATGTACTAACACAGTATTGAAATGTCTTGAACATCAGACTGGAAAATAGCTTACAATTACCGCTTAAACAACATTAATCAATACAGTATCCCTTAACTGCTATCTCTATTCCCACTCAAACAGCAACAAACAAAAATCTCAGCTCTTAATCCACTGTTAAAATACAGTTAGCACTGAGGAATACCTGAATTACAGAGATATCTGGTTACTCTACTTGAGAAAAAGAGATCTTTCGACACTGATCTAAAGAAAAGACCTGAAACCTGGCAGAACCATGTATAAACTCTGGCTGTAATTCTCCTGGAGCTGCTCCAGTTTGTTTCCACTCGCCTTCCAAACACATTCTTCTGAACTGCTCGGTAAAAAACTGCTAATCTATCTACAGACGTATCTTTTAATTGAATTGAGATGCTAGACTTCTGCTCACATCTCCAGCTAACTCTCAACTAAAACTGCTTTTCTATCTTAGCTTCTCCGAGTAACAACATCATCTGACCAAGCTGAAATCCAATTAATTCCACAGGGAACTCTCTAATTGCGAACAGCATTTCATTAGCCCAATCTTTTTATGATGCTTTAATTTAACCCATTGATCCCTAAACCTTTCAACACAGGATTCTTTTAAAAAAATACTGCGAACCCATGTTTTTCAACCCTTAGTGCACCAAATACCGATAATATAATATATCTGAAATTCCTATATTCATCACAGTTCCCAAGACGGAAAACCTATCACAATTACTCTTCCATAAGACCATAAGGCCATAAGACCATAAGACATCGGAGCAGAATTAGGCCACTCGGCCCATCGAGTCTGCTCCTCCATTCAATCATGGCTGATATTTTCTCATCCCCATTCTCCTGCTTTCTCCCCATAACCCCTGATCCCCTTATTAATCAAGAGCCTATCTATCTCTGTCTGAAAGAAACTCAGTGATTTGGCCTCCACAGCCTTCTGCGGTAAAGAGTTCCACAGATTCACCACCCTCTGGCTGAAGAAATTCCTCCTCACCTCAGTTTTAAAGGATCGTCCCTTTAGTCTGAGATGGTGTCCTCTGGTTCTATTTATTCCTACAAGTGGAAACATCCTCTCCACATCCACTCTATCCAGGCCTCGCAGTCTCCTGTAAGTTTCAATAAGATCCCCCCTCATCCTTCTAAACTCCAACGAGTACAGATGCAGAGTCCTCAACCATTCCTCATACGACAAGCTCTTCATTCCAGAACTTCCACTCTCCTTCCTCCCCTCCTAAGCAGCTGAGTCACCCATGATGCCACACACTTGGCTTCGACTGCAGTCCTCTGAGGAACCATCACCTTCACCAGTATCCAAAATAAAAATACAATTAATTTGGGGGGATGAGAGGTAAGGAGTAATAGACTCGGGGGACTCCTGCACCACCTGCCTGATCCTCCAAGACGGTCTGCCAGTCTGTCGCCCATTCCCTTTCTGCCTGCACTCTTTTTAAAATATTTTTATTCTCCTCCTTTATCACATTTTCTCCCAAATTTGTACCCACCAACAATAAACAATAAGCCGTAATGAATATAATGTCAATCCCCATATCAATAACAACGATGCCATCCTCCCACAAAACCCCCAAACATTAGCCCGCATGTTAACATAAACAAATGACATTTAGAGACCTCCAGTAAGCACCGTTCAGCACTGGTCATCACGGGGACCAGACAGAAATGGCACTTGGGGGGGTCTTCCAGGGGATCGGAGGCTGCCAGCTGCATGCCCTTTGGGCAGGGTGGTGCCCTGGCAGTGCTCCTGCCAAGGTGCCCAGGTGGCACTGCTATGGTGCCAGGTTGACACTGCCAAGGTGCCATACTGGCATTTTCCTCATGTGTGTGATCAGGCCATTGGTTCCCTGTGTGGGTATTGGGGAGGATGTGGGGGGGACTTGGGGGGAGGTCGGGGATCACTTTGAGGCCTCAGGGATTGGAGTGCCATTTAAAAATGGCATCCTGATCTCTCATTACACGGGAGAGTAAAAAAAAACATAAACAAATTACAAAAAAGAATCAGAAATCACCCATAGTGTCATGTGAGAGTACCTTTAAGAAATGGGTGTTTAAGAAATGGACCTTTAAGAAATGGGTGTTTATCAGTGATGTCAGAGTGTGGGTGGAGCTGGGCTGTCTGTCAGCTTTTTTACTTTCATTTTAGGCTGTTTGCTGCATGGTGTGTTTTAGTTTCATTTTCAGTGTTGGAGCTGAAGCCAGACAGAGCAGGTGTACTGTTGTTCTCTCTGCCATGATAAGCTATCTCTTCATCATTTGGTGAATTCAGAATTATAAATGTTCTCAGTAGTGAATGTAAACCTAATGTGCTTCTGTTAAAAGGTGTTTCTTTTGTCTTCTGGATGTTGTTTGGGAAGTTATTAAGGATTACTTAGTGTTGTATTCTTTGGTGGTTGTATTTGAATTAATGGTTGCTAAGAAGTTCACTGTATGTTTTAAAAAGGTAATCTTGAGTTTATAGAATAAACATTGTTTTGCTTTAAAAAATACTTTTCCATTTCTGCTGTACCACAACTGTAGAGAGGGCCGTGTGCTCCCCAGACCACAATCTATTAAAAGTTGTGGGTCAGGTGAACTCCATGATATACTTTGGGGTTCTCTAAACCCTGGCCCATAACAAATTGACGGCTTGTCCGGGATAAGAGTCTAACTTTTGGATAGGCTTTGTGAACTTAAAGACAGAGAGGGGTGAGCATATTGTGGTTGCTTTTCAGGTGTGGTATTTTAGTTTAGGTAGCGAGTGTGTTGTGGACAATGGCTCTTTCAGAGGCTCAGGCATTTTTGGGTGTGGAGACGGTCATACGCAGTGCCTTATGGACAGAGACTAAAAACAGGCTTTTAGATATGGCAAAAACATTGCAGTTAACATTACCTGACAAAATGCGGAAATATGAGGTAATTATGGTGGTGGCTAAGCATTTAAAGTTGCCTGAGATACAGTTTGACTCATTGGAAATGGCAACAATTCAGTTACAAATTAAACAAACGGAACATGAGAAAGAATTAAAGCAGCTTGAATACGAAAGAGAAAGAGAGAGGAAAAAGAAAGAGAAAGAGAGAGAGAGGAAAAAGAGAGAGAAGAAAGAAAAACAGAAAGAATAGCCCTAGCAGAACAAAAAGAAAGAGAAAGGGAGATACAGATCAGGGAAAAAGATAGAGAGAGAGTTTGAACTTCAGAAAATGGCCATGAAACATGACAGTCAGTTAAAATTGGCAGGTATAAAGGGAAACGTACAGTTGGAGGATAGTGATGAGGATATTGAGAAAGAGCGTCAAAGTCGAAGGCTTGGTGGGAATCTATTTAAATATGTCCAAGCATTGTCAAGGTTTGACGAGAAGGAGGTAGAAGCCTTTTTCAGTTCGTTAGAGAAGGTAGCTAAACAAATGAAATGGCCACAGGATATGTGGGTATTGTGATGTGGTACGAATTAAGTAATGGCATGATGGGAAAACTGGTCAATGGGAAGACTGGTCAAAATGTTTGATACAATGTAAGAACGGTTGAAACTACTCATTCCAGCTCACCAGGTCCATGTAAAGAATGCTCACAGTTCACCAGACCCCTGTAAGAAACGCTGCCCTAACCATTTCAGACTGTAAGACTGATAAGGCCAACTCTGCATAACTTGAAGTCTGAAAAGATCAGCGAAGGTCGAGCCATTCCAAAACACCGGACCTCGGCAACTCCTGATAAAACTAACTCGTCATACCCCAGGGCCATAGGAATTAAACAAGATAGGTTCAGGCTTCCAAAAATGGTATGAGTGATGTGACCAAAAATGGTCTGTTCTATGCTTCCGTTTGTATTTCCGATCAAATTCCTGACGATACTGTTGTCACACAATCTTGATAATGATAATGTATAAATATTGAGCTAATTCTCTGTGAAAGCGCGGAACTTGCGAAAGACTCAGCAGTTTTGTTGACTGCTCTCTGACTTCAAGTTTCAGCCAGTACTGCATGCAGTCTGTTTGAAAGTAAAGCTTTGTTATTCTATCTTAACAAGTGTGTTGAATCTTTCTACTACAGAAGCGGGAAAATATTGACTTTAGCAGTATTACTGATTCAAACAAAGCTGATGGGTAGGGCTAGTGAAGTGTTTGCATCACTACTGGAGGAGGTATATGGGTCATATGAGGAGGTGAAAAAATCCATCTAGGTGCATATGAACTATTGCCTGCAGCTTACAGACAAAGGTTTAGAAATTTAAGGAACAAAATTGGTCAAACATACATGGAGTTTGAAAGGCTTAAACAGAGTAATTTTGATAGGTGGATAAGGGCTTTGAAAATGGACTAAACGTATGAAGCTCTCAGAGAAATTATGCTTTTGCAGGAGTTTAAAAATTCAATTCCTGATCTAGTGAGAACTCATGAGGAAGAGTGGAGGGTTAAAACTGCGAGATTAGTAGCAGAAATGGCAGGTGATTATGAATTAGTTCATAAATCAAAGCTTGGTTTCTGACATCAGTTTCAGCCTGTGAGGGATAGAAACTGGGGACATGAGAAATACTCAAGTGGTAAAGGTAAAGGTGATCTAATGGGAGATAATAAGGAGAGTCTACCTCAGATTTAAAATGAAATCCAGGAGGGTGGAAAAGAAATGAAAAATGTCAAATGTTTTCGCTGTAATAAACTAGGCCATGTAAAGTCACAGTGTTGGTGGTTGAAGAAAAGCACTGGGAAGGCTGATGTGGTAAAACGGGATAAAACAGTGGGATTTGTTAAAGTGGTATAGGAAAGCCCAAGTGAAGCAAAGGAGGTGCAAAGATTGTACAGCTTTATCAAGAGGTGATTGATAAGAAGGTGCCAGATGTATTTAAAGAATTTACTTGTGTGGGTAAAATTTACTCATGTGTATCAAGTGGAGTAGGTAAAGAAGTCACAATTTAATGGTAAGAGATAACGAGTTATGTAGTCTGGGAAGAATATTGCCAGAAAAGGTGGTAATATGTGGAATTCAGGGTGAGAGGAGTAGTGTTCCATTATATAAGGTAAGGTTGGAAAGTCCAGTGAAGAGTGGTGAAGTGGTAGTAGGAGTAATAGAGAAACTGTCTTGTCCAGGAATACAGTTTATCTTGGGTAATATCATGTGAGAGTACTTCTAAGACATGGATGTTTAAGCAATGTATCTTTAAGAAAACAGTGATGTCAGAGAGTGGGTGGGGGTCAGCTCAGTTCAGCCATTTTGCAGTCTGTGTTTTGCAGGCTTAGTTTCAGTTTAAATGCAGTGTTTGTGTGTCTGTGTGTTTCCAGAGAGCTGCAAGTTTTGCAGTTTGGTTTTGCAGCTCAGAAAGAGCCTGGCTGGTTTTGCTGAGAGCAGTTTAAAAGTGCCTGGCTGTTTTGCTGGAGCTGAAGGCAACCAAGCTAATATGTCTCTGCCATTCTACAGAAAATATATATACCCTTTAACCTGATGTGATACTGTTTAAAGGTGTTAAGTCTCTTGGAAGTTTGAAGGAACATTTTAAAGAGTTATTTACTGTTGCAATATTTTCTGAGTTATCTTTGAAGTAAGGGGTGTTAAGAGATCCAATGTTTATTCAAGATGTTAAGTTGTGTTCATGGAATAAACAGTGTTTAAAAACCCATGTGTCCATAATTGTAATCCACACCTAGGGAAAAAGCCATGTGCTTGGAAAAGCAACAAATCCATGAAAGGGAGGTTGGTTGAACTCCATGATACATTTTGGGGTTCTGAAACGCCTCGCCCATAACAATTGGGGGCTCCTCCGGGATAAAAGTCTATCTATTGGATTAGCTTTTGTGAACTTAAAGACAGTGAAGGATTGTTGCTTTTCCGGTGTGGTATTTTAGTTTAAGTGGGGAGAGTGTTGTGAACAATGGCTCTTTCAGAGGCTCAGAAGTTTCTGGGGGTGGAGAATGTTGCACGTAGTACCTTACGGACAGAAACGAAACGCAGACTGTTTGATTTGGCAAAAACATTGCAGTTAACATTACCTGACAAAATGCGAAAAGATGAGGTAATTATGGCGGTGGTTAAGCATTTAAAGTTGCCTGAGTTAGAATTTGACTCATTGGAAATGGCAAAAATTCAGTTGCAAATTAAACAAATGGAACATCAGAAAGAATTAAAGTGGCTGGAATACGAGAGTGAGAGAGAGCAAAAAGAAAGAGAAAGAGAGAGAGAGGAAAAAGAAAAGGAGAGAGAAGAAAGGAGAAAAGAAAGAATAGCCCTAGCAGAACAAAAAGATAAAGAGTGGGAGTTTGAACTTCAGAAAATGGCCATGAAATATGACAATCAGTTAAAATTGGCAGACGTAAAGGGAAACGTACAGTTGGATGATAGTGATGAGGATAGTGGGAAAGAGCGTCATAGTCGAAGGCTTGGTGGGAATCTATTTAAATATGTTCAAGCATTGCCAAGGTTTGACGAGAAGGAAGTGGAAGCTTTTTTCATTTCATTTGAGAAGGTAGCTAAACAAATGAAATGGCCACAGGACATGTGGGTGTTACTGATTCAAACAAAGCTGGTAGGTAGAGCTAGTGAAGTGTTTGCATCACTACCGGAGGAGGTATCTGGAACGTATGAGGAGGTGAAGAAATCCATCTTAAGTGCATATGATCTAGTGCCTGAAGCTTACAGACAAAGGTTTAGAAATTTAAGGAAAACATTTGGTCAAACATACATGGAGTTTGAAAGGCTCAAACAGAGTAATTTTGAAAGGGCTTTGAAAATGACCAAACGTATGAAGCTCTCAGAAATTATACTTTTGGAGGAGTTTAAAAATTCAATTCCTGATGTAGTGAGAACTCATGTGGAAGAGCAGAGGGTTAAAACTGCGAGATTAGCAGCGGAAATGGCAGATGATTATGAATTAGTTCATAAATCAAAGATTGGTTTCCGACACCAGTTTCAGCCGGTGAGGGATAGAAACGGGGACATGAGAAATACTCAAGTGGTAGAAGTTCATCAAGTAATATTGCCGGTAGGGTATAGAAAGGAGGTGTTGCGAGTTGCACATGAGGTTCAGTGGGCGGTCATTTGGGAATAAGGAAAAGTCAAGCTAAAATCCAGAAACATTTTTATTGGCCTGGACTACATAAAGATGTAGTTAAATTTTGTCGATCATGGCACACATGTCAAGTGATAGGGAAACCTCAAGCAGTGACAAAACCAGCGCCCTTAATACCCATTCCAGCATTTGAGGAACCTTTTACAAGGGTCCTAATTGATTGCATAGGACCGCTTCCTAAAATGAAAAGTAGGAATCGATATCTTTTGACTATAATGGATGTGCTACTAGGTTTCCAGAGGCCATTCAAGTACATAATATTACAGCTAAAAAGATTGTGGAGGAGTTACTTAAATTCTTTACTAGATATGGACTACCTACAGAAATTCAATCGGATCAAGGATCAAATTTTACCTCAAGGTTATTCAAAGAAGTTATGGATAGCTTAGGAATAAAACAATTTAAATGAACTGCATACCATGCAGAATTGCAGGGAGCGTTAGAAAGGTGGCATCAGACATTAAAGACAATGTTGAGCGCTTATTGTCACGGTTATCCAGAGGGTTGGGATAAATTGTTGAGTTACCTTCCAGAGGAAAAACAAACTGACCTGAAAGAGTTATTGATATCACATGGGCAAGTTTGTAGAGATAAATTGGGAAGTACTAAAATGGCTATACATAACGTAGATGTGGGAAATGCTGTTCCAATCAAACAACATCCACACAGACTTAACCCTTTAAAATTGGCACTGGTTAACAAAGAGATTGAGAGTATGCTTAAAAATGGCCTAATTGAAGTGTGTGCCCACCCATAGTGATGGTACCAATGGAGCTCCCCCATAGTGATGGTACCTAAACCAGATGGTACCCAACAGTTGTGTGTGTACTATAGAAAGGTTAATGCAGTTACAAGAACGGACTCTTATCCTATCTCACGATTGCAGGATTGCATTGAGAAAGTGGGACAATCAGCTTTTATTTCCAAACTGGACTTAGTTAAAGGTTACTAGCAGGTACCTTTATCCAAAAGGGCGAAGGAGATTTCAGCTTTTGTGACTCCAGATGGTATATACCAATTCAAAGTTATGCCATTTGGTATGAAAAACACCTCAGCCACATTTCAACGGTTAACTAACAAAGTCATTTCAGGATAACCCAAGTGTGCGGTATACATCGACGTTCTGGTAATTTTCAGCCAGACATGGAAAGAACATTTAAAACATCTGATGGAGTTATTCGATCGACTTCAGGAGGCGGGTTTGGTGATAAACCTAGCCTAAAGTGAATTTGGAAAAGCCCAAGTCACTTTCCTTGGCCATACAATCAGACAGGGTCGAATGGTCACACGGGATGTGAAACCAACAGTTATTGAGGAGTTTCCAATACCCTCAAGATGAAGGGAAATAACTTGATTCCTTGGCATGAGTGGATTTGATTGAACATTTGTGAAAAGTTTTTGTAGCGTGGTTGCTCCATTGATGGACTTGATGAAAACACGTTGAAAATTTCAGTGGACAGCGGACTTTCAACAGGCATTTGACTGCCTGAGAGCTGTGATAACCAATTCTCCTGTGTTGGAGAATTACAAGGGACTCTGTGATCAGATTGAACTAACGTGTCTGACTTTAAAGAGAAATGCCGAGGTGACGAGAAATGAACGGATCGTGCAGAGACCTTCTTGTTCAAAGAGACTGTCAATCGAGACGGATTTCAGTTGGAGGAAGTAGAACGAAAAAAAAATGGACTATATCATTATACCTGTTTGCGTGTGTTTTTTGAAACAAAAATGTATATTTATTGTGTGCATTTCTTAAAGGATAGTGAAAAGGTGAAAAATGAAACCATCTTGAAGTTGATGGTTTATTTTTTTTCTTGGGGGGAGGTGTCATGTGAGAGTACCTTTAAGAAATGGGTGTTTAAGAAATGTAACTTTAAGAAATGGGTGTTTATCAGAGATGTCAGAGTGTGGGTGGAGCTGGGCTGTCTGTCAGCTTTTTACTTTCATTTTAAGCTGTTTGCTGCAGGGTGTGTTTTAGTTTTGTTTTCAGTGTTGGAGCTGAAGACAGACAAAGCAGGTGTACTGTTGTTCTCTCTGCCATGAAAAGACTATCTCTTGATCATTTGGTGAATTCAGAATTATAAATGTTCTCAGTAGTGAATGTAAGCCTAATGTGCTTCTGTTAAAAGGTGTTTCTTTTGTCTTCTGAATGTTATTTGGGAAGTTATTAAGGATTACTTAGTGTTGTATTCTTTGGGGGTTGTATTTGAATTGATGATTGCTAAGATGTTCACTGTATGTTTTGAAAAGGTGAACTTGAGTTCATAGAATAAACATTGTTTTGCTTTAAAAAATACTTTTCCATTTCTGCTGTACACCTGTAGAGTGGGCCGTGTGCTCCCCATACCACAATCTATTAAAAGTTGTGGGTCAGGTGAAATCCTTGATACACTTTGGGGTTCTCTAAACCCTGGCTCATAACAATAGCCACCATTAACACATACAGTCCCCCTCCCCGAACCCTCCCAATATTCTGGACAGGATAGTAATCTACGCTCAGTAAACTGGACAGGATTATAATTTACACTCAATAAACTGGACAGGATTATAATCTACACTCAATTCTCTGGGGAGATAATAATGTACACTCAATAAACTGGGGAGGATAATAATCAGCACTTAATACATTGATTGGGTAATAATCTACACTTCGTGCACTGAGCTTGATAATATTCTGCACTCACTGAACAGGACTGCATAATAATCTACATACAATTCACTGGACTGGTAATAAACTACATTCAATGCACTGGACTGGATAATAATCTATACTTGATAAATTATGTGGATAATGATCGATACTCAATAAAATGTATGGATAATGATCACACTTAATACATTGGGGGGATAATAATTTACACTGAATACACTGAGTGGATAATAATCCACACTCAATACACTGTTAGGATAACAAAATATATTCAGTACACTTGGCTGGAAAATAATCTACACTCAATACACCGGATTGGATAATATTTTACACAGTACACTGGATTGGATACTAATCTACTCTCAATACATTGAAAGTATCATATAAACACTCAACACACTGAGGGAATAATGATCTACACACAATATTCTGGACTGGATAATATTCTACACTCATACACTGGACTGGATAAGAATCAACACTTAATACGCTGGGCAGGATAATACTCCAGTCAATACATTGGTTGGATAATAATCTATTCTCAATTCCCTAGGGGGATAATAATCTAAACTCAATATACTGGTCTGGATAATAATCTACACTCAATAAACTGGGCTGCATATTAATCTACAATCCATACACTGGATGGCTAATAATCTACGTTTAATAGACAGGGTGGAAAATGATCTCCACTCAAAACACTGAGTGGATAATATTCTGCACTCAACACATTGGATGAATAATAATCTACACTCAATACACAAGGCTGAACAATAATCTACACTCAATATAGTGGCAGAAAGAAATCTACACTCAACACACTCATTGCAGAGGTGCTAGACGACCGCCACAAGAAGATGCAGGAGAAGCTGGAGGAGCTGGAGAGCAGGACCAGGAGGCAGAATTTAAGAATCGTTAACCTTCCTGAAGGCATTGAGGGACCAGATACGGGAGCGTATGTGTCGGGTATGCTGGAGTCGTTGATGGGAGTGGGTGCTTTCCCTCGACCCCTGGAGCTGGGCGGAGTTCACAGAGCCCTCGCAAGGAAGCCCAAGGCGAACCGCCGAGGGCCGTGGTGGTTCGTTTTCACCGTTTTTCAGATAAGGAGCGTGGCTTGCGGTGGGCGAAGAAGGAACAGAACAGACAGTGGGAGAACAGTGAGGTGCGCATCTATCAGGACCTGGGAGCGGAGCTGGCCAAGAGACGTGTGGGGTTCAACTGGGCAAAGGCGACCCTCTTTAAGAAATGAAATGAAATGAAAATCGCTTATTGTCACAAGTAGGCTTCAAATAAAGTTACTGTGAAAAGCTCCTAGTCGCCACATTCCGCCGCCTGTTCGGGGAGGCTGTTACGGGAAGGGGGTGAAGTTTGGGGTGTTATACCCAGCGAGGCTGGGGGTAACGCATGAAGATCGACACTACTATTTTGAGTCGCCAGATGATGTTTGGACATTTATTAAAGAGAAGAAGTTGGACTCAAGTTAAAAGACACTAAGCTTTGAAGATGGGATGTGGCAGTGGTTTGTAATTGTGTTCTGTTTTAAACAAGATTGTATTTAGTCTTGGGCGAGAGAGTGGGCTGGAGGAATGGTTGGAGGGCGCTTTGTTCAGCAGGCAGTTGATATGGGGGGACCTGAAGTTAGCATTATCCTTCGGGAGACTGGGCTTTGTTTTAAGTGAGTGCGCCTGTTCTGCTTTATGGTTATGTTAATGTCTTCTTGAGAGCTGTTGTTTACTTACTGGGGAATGTGATCCTGTAAATAGGTTTTTTTCCTATGTGGGGAGAGGGGTCCGAACAATAAGGTGATAGTCTGATCGGCGCCAGGGGTGGGGGTTATCGGGGTCAGCATGGATCAGCTGACTCACGGAAGAATGGTGGGGGGTGAGCTAGTGTTGAGTTGGTGTCTGACTTGGGGGATTAGTTTTCTGGTGCTATGGTTGGGGGAGGGTGGGGGGGGTGGCTGTTTTGCTGGCAAGTGAGAAATTATTTTCAGGGAATAAATGGGAGGTCGGGGGCGACTGCAGCTTAAGGGGGTGCTCGGGGAAGTGGGGGGCACGGGCTCGGGGCTGGCCTAAAAAGGGTGATAGCTAGTCGGCAGGGGGGGGAGGGGGGCGGGGGGGGGGGGGGGGGGGGTTGGTAGCCCCCCGTCCAGGCTGATTACGTGGAACGTGAGAGGTCTGAATGGACCAGTTAAGAGAGCACGCGTGTTCGCGCAATTAAAGGGACTAAAGGCAGACGTGGCAATGCTGCAAGAGACGCATCTAGAGGTCACGGATCAGATGAGATTAAGGAAGGGTTGGGTGGGTCAGGTGTTCCACTCAGGACTGGACTCGAAGACCAGGGGGCTAGCAATTGTGATCAGTAAGCGAGTGGCATTTGAGGCTGGGAGAATTGTGGCTGATAAAGGGGGTAGGTATATCATGGCGAGTGGGAAGCTGGAGGGGATCCGAGTGGTGCTCGTGAACGTCTATGCCCCGAACTGGGATAACGTGGATTTCATGAGGCGCATGTTAGGCAAAATCCTGGACATTGAGTCACACAACTTGATCTTTGGGGGGGGACTTCAATACGGTTATTGAACCTGAATTGGACCGCTCAAAATCCAGGACAGGGAAGAGGCCGGCAGCGGCAAAGGAATTGAAGGGCTCTATGGAGCAGATGGGGGGCGTAGACTCCTGGAGGTTTACACGGCTGAGGGTAAAGGAGTTTTCTTCTTTCTCCCACGTCCACAAAGTTTATTCCCGTATTGAGTTTTTTGTTCTGGGCAGGGCATTGATCCCGAAGGTGGCGGGGACGGAATACTCAGCGATTACAGTCTCGGGCCATGCCCCGCACTGGGTGGATTTGCGGCTTAGGGAGGAGAGAGGGCAGCGTCCGCTGTGGAGACTGGATGTGGGGTTGTTAGCGGATGAGGTGGTTTGCGGGCAGGTAAATAAGAGTATCCAGAACTACCTGGAAACAAACGACATGGAAGAGGTATCGGCAGCGACTGTCTGGGAAGCCCTGAAGGCAGTTGTTAGAGGGGAACTAATATCGATCCGGTCTCATAGAGAAAAGAGGGAAAGGGCGGAGAGGGAGAGATTAGTGGAAGAGATAGGATAGGATGGAAGTGGATATGAGTTATGTGGAGGAGCGGCGTAAGTTACAGACGGAATTTGAATTGTTGACCACAGGGAAAGGAGTAGAACAACTGAGAAAGGCTAAGGTGGCGGTCTATTAGTATGGGGAGAAGGCGAGCGGGATGCTAGTGCACCAGCTTAAGAAGAGAGAGGTGGCCAGGGAGATTGGTGGGGTAAAGAATAAGGAGGGTAACTTGGTCTTGGACCCAGAGGGGATGAATGAAGTTTTTAAGGAATTCTACAGCAAATTATATGAGTCGGAACCCCCGGCGGGAGCCTAAGGGATGAGGCAATTTCTGGACAGTTGAGATTCCCGAGGATGGAGGAGGGCCTGGTGGAGGGGCTGGGCGCCCCGATCGAGATAGAAGAAATCATGAGGGGGCTGGAGGGCATGCAGTCGGGTAAGGCTCCGGGGCCGGATGGCTATCCGGTGGAATATTTAAAGAAATTTTCAGAGACATTGAGCCCACTGCTGATGAGGACCTTTAATGAGGCTAGAGAGAAGGGAATCCTCCCCCCGACAATGTCGCAGGCCTCGATCTCACTCATTCTTAAATGGGAGAAGGACCCTGAACAGTGTGGGTCTTACAGGCCAATCTCGCTTCTAAATGTGGATGCCAAGCTATTGGCTAAGATCTTGGCCACAAGGATAGAGGATTGTGTCCCGGGGGTGATAGGGGAAGACCAGACTGGATTTGTTAAGGGCCGGCAACTTAATGCCAATGTACGGAGGCCTTTAAATATTGTTATGATGCCCTCGGAAAGAATTGGAAATATTCTGCACACAGCACACCGGGTAGATAATAATCTACACTCAGTACACTGGATGGAGAATAATCTATACTCAATTCACTGGACTGGAAAATATTCTGCACTCAGGACACTAGGTGGAGAATAAACTACACTCAATACACTGGGCAGACAATAATCTGCACTCAATTCACTGGACTGGAATATCTTGGATCTTGTCTTGTCTTTGCAATGCCATCCCTAGCCCACAATAGCAACAACCATAATAAATTGTACATTCACAAAAAGAAACACAATAACATCCACAGTGATACACTGATATACAGAGCAGGGAACTATTACTAGATATATATCTATACAACAGACTGAGTAATGAATGGAACAATGGAACTAAATACATTGTGATTCCGAATGGGGGGGGATCAAGGACTTTTTTCACATATGCTTTCCCAAAGTCGGAGAGCCCTTTCCGTATCCAGGCGTTGTGTGAATTCCTTTTTCTAACGGACGAATTTGAGTGAGTATTGTAAGGTTCACTGCCATAAGTAGGATGCCTATTACGGTTACTAGTGACAGGAGGCGGACCCGTTGGGGAATTTGAATATTTGAACCCCAATCCCTGAGGTCCTCCCACCATGTAGTGATTTTAATCTCACTGATGTTCTTTTTTATTTCTCCTGTTTGTTGCACTAGGTCGTGTGTGCTTCGACAAAGGTCTTGTGTGCTTTGATCAATTGTGTCCGGATTTGTTGCAGGGTCTCAGGTAGTAGCGTTATCCCGGTGTCAGAATGTTCAAAATATGCGGCCAAATTTTGTCTCAATTCCTCGCTAGCACTTATAAATATTTTCTCCCTCTGGTGTATATCTACCATTTCAATCAACCCTATCCGAGTGGTAATGTGTGGCCTAAAACTAAAGGAGGCCTTGTGAATGTTACATGTTGCTGCCCCATATTGGTATTTTGCTCGCGAGGACATGATGCAATATTCTCATCCCTTTTCAGATTTCTAACTTCTAGTGTACAGTTTAGGTCGATAGTTGTCCTGAATCCACACGGGGCATGTTTGTTTTCATGCACCGGGTATGGACACACAACCGTTTTGTCCGTATGGGAGAGTCTCCTGATCGCCATCCACATCCCTCCTTGAATGACTTCTATATTTTCAGCTTCAAAGAGTCTCAACCCAACTTTGCCATTTAGTATTAGTAGGATCCCTAACACCATCCCTAGAGGGCTCCCTCAGGTTCCCTTACAGCTATCGTTAGACCAGACCTTGGTTAATTGCCACAATTGTCCGTTTGTTACATTATGGTCTTTTCCCTGATCTAGGTGTGCGATTTGCTCATCGCTGATCCCTGCTAACCTGGTTGAGGTACTCTCGCAGCTGCTCGATTATCCATTGGCCATTGATAGTGCACAGGGTTCTGTTCTGTGGCCTGGCATCATCTTCCGCCCTCCCTCAGGCAACCTGATTGATTGTTTGGGCACAGCACAGTAATCATAAGGCTACTGGCCCTGTTCTCACCAGATCTCCTTAATTTCCAATCAGCCAAATCAAGCACGTTGATGGTGGATGTCCGTGCCCCATATGCGGTCACCAGGTCGTTTAGAAATTCCCTCTTCTTGCACCCCTTGGATTTGGGTATCTCTTTTCTTTTAATAAACATTTTATTGAGGTATTTTTTGGTATGATAACAACACAATAAACAATATACATGAAACTATAAACATAGTGCAAAAGCCGCCCCCTTCCCTTACAGGTCCTACCTTTATTAACCCCCTACTCTATGCTAAACTAACCCCCCCCCCACTCTCCCCCTTCTGCTGACGATTAATTTTCCGCGAAGAAGTCAACGAACAGTTGCCACCTCCAGGCGAACCCTAACAGTGACCCTCTCAAGGCGAACTTGATTTTCTCCAAACAGAGAAAGCTAGCCATGTCCGATAGCCAGGTCTCTGACTTCGGGGGCTTTGAGTCCCTCCAAGCTAATAATATCCGTCTCTGGGCTACCAGGGAGGCAAAGGCCAGAACAGCTGCCTCTTTCTCCTCCTGGATTCCCGGGTCTTCCGACACCCCGAAAATCGCCACCTCTGGACTCAGTGCCACCCTTATTTTTAACACCGTGCACATGACATCTGCAAACCCCTGCCCTTAAGCTTCAGACATGCCCAGAACATGTGGACATGGTTCGCTGGCCCTCCCACACAGTTTGCACACCTGTCCTCCACCCCAAAGAATCTACTCATCCGCGCCACTGTCATGTGAGCCCGGAGAACGACCTTAAATTGTATCAGGCTGAGCCTGGCACATGTTGCGGACGCGTTGACTCGACTCAATGCGTCCGCCCATAGATGTTAGACGTTTTAGTTGCTGTGATATGAAGAGTCTAAAGTTCAGGGGCGAAATTCTCCGTTATCGGCGGAAAGTCCGCCGATCGGCGCAAAAAACGGCGCAAATCCCACTTGCGTCACGTCATAAAAATGGGACGATAGTCTCCGGCCCGAAATGGGCTAGCAGCGACGTAACGGGATCCGCGCTTGCGCAGTGGTTCACGCCGTGCAGCGTCATACGCGCTGCACGGCGTGACGGCTCATAAGGCCGCGCAGCCCCCCCAACCGACCGGAACACCCGACCGCAACAGCCGACTGGATGGCTGGCCGTCGCTCAGCCCCGAGGTTCGAGTCACGGGATGTGGAGGCGCTCCTGGATGCGGTGGAGCAGAGGAGGGATGCCCTGTATCCCGGGCACGGCCGCAGAGTTGCCCCACGCCACAGCCGGCGTCTGTGGAGGGAAGTGGCAGAGGCCGTCACCGCTGTGGCCCTGACACCACGGACAGGCACCCAGTGCCACAAGAAGGTGAACGACCTCGTCAGAGCAGGCAGGGTGAGCCTCCCCCATATCCCCCATATCCTCCCTCCCCCAAATCCCCCCCTCCCCCATATCCCCCCTCCCCCATATCCCCCATATCCCCCCCTCCCCCATATCCCCCCCTCCCCCATATCCCCCCTTCCCCCATATCCCCCCCTCCCCCATATCCCCCCTCCCCATATCCCCCCTCCCCCATATCCCCCATATCCCCCCTCCCCCATATCACCCCCTCCCCCATATCCCCCCTCCCCATATCCCCCCACCCCCATATCCCCCCTCCCCCATATCCCCCACTCCCCCATATCCCCCTCCCCCATATCCCCCATATCCCCCCTCCCCCATATCCCCCCTCCCCCATATCCCCCTCCCCCATATCCCCCATATCCCCTCTCCCCATATCCCCCCCTCCCCCATATCCCCCCTCCCCCATATCCCCCCCTCCCCCATATCCCCCCTCCCCCATATCCCCCCTCCCCCATATCCCCCCTCCCCCATATCCCCCCTCCCCCATATGCCGCATATACCCCCTCCCCCATATCCCCCCTCCCCCATATCCCCCTCCCCCATATCCCCCCTCCCCCATATCCCCCATATCCCCCCTCCCCCATATCCCCCTCCCCATATCCCACATATCCCCCTCCCCCATATCCCCCCTCCCCCATATCCCCCTCCCCCATATCCCCCCTCCCCCATATCCCCCATATCCCCCTTCCCCATATCCCCCATATCCCCCCCATATCCCCCCTCCCCCATATCCCCCATATCCCCCCTCCCCCATATCCCCCATATCCCCCCTCCCCCATATCCCCCCTCCCCCATATCCCCCATATCCCCATATCCCCCCTCCCCCATATCCCCAATATCCCCCCTCCCCCATATACCCCCCTCCCCCATATCCCCCATATCCCCCCTCCCCCATATCCCCAAGTGAATCCAGCCCTAACCTTAACCTCTGCAATGCACGCGCAACCGATGGCGTGCATTCATATACCTGCCTAACACTGTTGCCTTTTACCCCTGCCACCACCCCCCCCCCCCCCCACAGGAGAAGCGCGCACACAACAATGGGGAGCATGTGAGGACTGGAGGAGGGCCCGCTGATGAGAGGCCACTGACCGTACACGAGGAAAGGGCCCTGGAACTGGCTGGCGGACCTGAGGACCGGGAGGTTGCTGATGCAGAGGTCGGGGGCCCACGAGCAAGTGAGTCACCAACAGCCCGTCCCCATATCCCCCCTCCCCTATATCCCCCTCCCCCGTATCACCTGATCACTGCCTGATGTCTAACCATGCATGCTTCATTGTGTATCGCAGGACCAAACGTCCAGGCACCCATCCCCGCAGATGCACACCGCCCGCAGGATGCCCCTCGGAGACCACAGGAGACGGAGAGACCCGCACCCTCCAGCATGCGACGCCCGCAGGATGCCCCTCGGAGACCACGGGAGACGGAGAGACCCGGACCCTCCAGCATGCGACGCCCGCAGGATGCCCCTCGGAGACCACGGGAGACGGAGAGACCCGGACCCTCCAGCATGCGACGCCCGCAGGATGCCCCTCGGAGACCACGGGAGACGGAGAGACCCGGACCCTCCAGCATGCGACGCCCGCAGGATGCCCCTCGCACACCACGGGAGACGGAGAGACCCGGACCCTCCAGCATGCGACGCCCGCAGGATGCCCCTCGCACACCACGGGAGACGGAGAGACCTGGAGCAACAGGGAGACGACACCCCCGTCATGTGCGGGAGCGACCACCCAGCGATGAGGGGGGCAGCCACAGGCCCCTGTCACATCCGAGCCAGGACACCACTACCCAGGACACCACTACCCAGGACACCCCTACCCGGGACGGCACTACCCGGGACAGCACTACCCAGGACACCCCTACCCGGGACAGCACTACCCGGGACAGCACTACCCAGGACACCCCTACCCGGGAAGACGAAATACCGGACAGTGACTCAGAGTGGATGGGTGGAGACGAACCCCCCACCCCAAAGTGCCATGGAGTCAGAGTGGGACGAAGAGCACGACACAACGCCACTGCTGTCACCAACACCCTCCACCATCGCAGAAACACTCACCACGGGTGGGCACTTTAGTGATGAGGCGTCTGGTACACTCACTGGTGCGCACAACACAGCCGTCCCGGTACAGCAGGTGGAGGTAGGAGCAGCAGAGGGACCGGGCGGTCGGAGGGCAGCCCAGGCCAAGCGAACATCTGCCGCCCAGATGGATCCCGGGTTCCTGCAGTTACCACACCCACACATAGATCCGATGCAACCACCGACACGGAGACGAGCGAATAGGGTGACGGGTGGCTTGCGGCGGCTGCGGTCGCAGGTGGAGGAGTCCACCCGCGTCCAGGAGCTGGGAGTGGTCCCGGTCATGCGTGCCACCCAGGCTGACACCGCATGGGTGGCGTCCGCGGTGGAGGCAATGGGTGCAACGGTGTCAGACATGGGGAACGGTTTGCGAGGCCTGGGGCCTTCCGTGCAGGCGGCGTCTGTGGCCCAGGAAATGGCTGCCCTCTCACAGGAGGCCATGAGCCAGTGCCAGCGCCAGATGGCAGAGGCGCTCAACGCCATAGCCCAGTCTCAGCAGGCCATGGCCCAGTCTCAGCAGGCCATAGCCCAGTCTCTGCAGGCCATGGCCCAGTCTCTGCAGGCCATGGCCCAGTCTCAGCAGGCCATCGCTGAGGGCATCGGCGCCAGTGGCCATGTGCGAGCCGGCGTCGCACTGTCACAGACAGGGTTTGACAACACCCTGGGCTCCATGGCTGCAAACTTGCAGACCCCTGTCGATACCAGCACGGGCCTCCAGGACTGGCAGCGCCAGATGTCGGGGGGGCGTCGGATGGCCAGTCCGTTCGCATCCCCCACCCATGTAGAGGACTGGGGGCTATCGGGCACCCCGAGGGAGGAGGAGGTGGTGTGGTCCGTCCCGGCTCCCTCTGTAGGGGAGGTCCCGGTACACCGTGACACCTCGGACTCCCCCCCTTCCGTCCCAGGTGCATCGGGTGGGCAACGGGCAGGACAGGCTGGCAGCTCGCCATCCCAGTCGCCCGGGCCGCAGCCTGGCCCATCTAGGCCAGGACGCCCCAGGAAACGGCCGCCAAATGGATCCAGTGTCAGAGGGCAGGAATCACAGGAGTCCACCTCCAGTTCTGCTGTACCGTCTGGGGAACCACGTAGACGTAGTCAAAGGGCCCGTAAGGCCAAACAATTAGACACTGAGTAAGTTGGCACGGGTGCAGGTCACAGATGAGTTTTAGGGGCTAGGGCACGTGCATGAACTCCTTTGGTTATTAAAGTCAATGTTACACCTACCGAAGCTGCCTTTGTGCTCTGTCCAAAGTGTGCGGGCGTGTCATGTACGTTGAGCGCAAGTGTGTGTGTGAGGGGTGGTCTTACCTCAGCCCCAGGTGAGTCTGCCCCCTTCCCCCTGGGCCGCCATCAACATCCCCCGGGCAGAGGACGGGACCGTGCGCTGCAGTGTCACAGCCGCATGCAGGGATGGTCCGGGTGGATGGTGGTACTGTGGCCATGGGTCAGACATAGTCCAACGATGTAGAGCCAGGAGCTCATCGCAGGGCGGGTTGTCATCATCCTCCATGGCCTGCGATAGACACGCGTCCACCCGCAACTGGGTGAGCCCGGCCCGTTGTGCCGCCGGTGGATCGGCAATTGGGGGGGGGGGCGGTGTGCATGCCGGTGGGGTGTGTGGGGTTGGGGAGGGGGGTGAGGGTGCTGGGTGGGTGGATGGGTGGGGGGTGTGGGTGGTCGGCTGTTGCCATGGTGTGCGGTCTGTGGCCATACTACCCGATTCCCACGCCCATCTAGTCAGTGAAGCGGGCGGCTATCAGTCTGTCCCGTGCCCGCTGGGCCAGCCGGTAACGGTGGACAGCCACCCGCCTGTGTCTACCCCGTCTGCCCTGACCATTGCCCCCATCCCCCTCATCTGGGGAGGACTGCGCCTCTTCCTGCTGCTCCTCCACTCCGCCCTCCTCTGCCTGCGGCACATCGCCCCTCTGTTGGGCTATGTTGTGCAGGACGCAGCACACCACAATGATGCGGCCGACCCTATCTGACCGATACTGGAGGGCGCCCCCAGAGAGGTCCAGGCACCTGAAACGCATCTTCAGCACGCCAAAGCACCTCTCTATCACTCCCCTTGTCGCTACATGGGCATCATTGTAGCGGTTCTCCGCCTCATTGCGTGGCCTCCGTATAGGCGTCATCAGCCACGATCGCAATGGGTAACCCCTGTCGCCCAGCAACCAGCCCCTCAGCCGGGGATGGATGACCGCGACAACACGAATGAGTCGTGTACACTGCCTGGGTGACGGGCGCAGACGTGCAGGATCATCATGCGGTGGTCGCAGACCACCTGTACGTTCATCGAATAGGTCCCCTTCCTATTAGTGAACACGGCCCTGTTATCTGCAGGTGGCCGCACGGCGACGTGCATCCCATCGATCGCGCCCTGGACCATGGGGAACCCGGCCACGGCAGAGAAGCCCACGGCCCGGGCATCTTGGCTGGCCCGGTCCACGGGGAAGCGGATGTAGCGGTGCGCCATGGCATAAAGGGCATCTGTCACTGCCCGGATGCACCGGTGCACCGATGTCTGCGATATGCCGGACAGGTCCCCACTCGGTGCCTGGAATGACCCCGTTGCATAAAAGTTCAGGGCCACCGTAACCTTGACGGACACGGGGAGAGGGTGTCCCCCGCCAGTGCCACGCGGTGACAGGTGTGCCAGCAGGTGGCAGATGTGTGCCACGGTTTCCCGGCTCATCCGGAGTCTCCTCCTGCATTCCCGGTCCGTGAGGTCCTGGTATGACTGCCGGGGCCGGTACACACGGGGCGCCCTCGGGTGCCTCCGTTGCCGTGGGGCCGCGACGTCCTCCTCCCCCTCCTCGTCCTGTCGGTCAGGTGTCCCTCCAGCCTGGGCGGCTGCCGCCTGCCCCTCTGCGGCAGCCTGCGCCGCCTCTCTGGCACGCTCCTCCTCCTCCTCATCCAGGGCAACATAGACATGAGCGGCTGCCACCACGGCGGCCAACATCGCTGGATGGTCTGAAAACATGACGGCCTGGTGGGGGGGAGGGGAACGACGACATGTCATCATTGCCCATATCCCCTCCTCCCCCCAACCAGGTGGCATGGACCGCATGGGTCTAACTGTTGGAGGCTGGCACCTGGCCAGGTGGACCAACTCATTTGCCCTCCCATCACCCTCCTCGGCACGGACCCCCTCCCCAACCCCCAACCTCCACCCCGGCACGGACCCCCCCCCAACCTGCACCCCAGCACGGACCCCCTCCCCAACCTCCACCCCAGCACGGACCGCCCCCCCAACCCCCAACCTCCACCCCGGCACAGACCCCCTCCCCAACCTCCACCCCGGCATGGACCCCCTCCCCAACCTCCACCCCGGCACGGACCCCCTCCAAACCCCAACCTCCACCCCAGCACGGACCCCCTCCCCAACCTCCACCCCAGCACGGACCCCCCCCCCAACCTCCACTCCAGCACGGACCCCCTCCCCAACCTCCACCCCAGCACGGACCCCCTCCGCAACCTCCACCCCGGCACGGACCCCCTCCCCAACCTCCACCCCAGCACAGACCCCCTCCCCAACCTCCACCCCAGCACGGACCCCCTCCCCAACCTCCACCCCAGCCCGGACCCCCTCCCCAACCTCCACCCCAGCACGGACCCCCTCCCCAACCTCCACCCCAGCACGGACCCCCTCCCCAAACTCCTCCCCAGCACGGACCCCCTCCCCAACCTCCACCCCGGCACGGACCCCCCCCCAACCCCCAACCTCCACCCCGGCACGGACCCCCTCCAACCCCCAACCTCCACCCCAGCACGGACCCCCTCCCGGCACTCCCCCGGAGCCCAGCCTACTCTAACCCCCCCCCCCCCCGCCGCACACACACACACACAAGCCGAGACACACCTCTCCTCACGCAATCAGTCTGCGGCCACGCCATCGCCTGCCCAGAGCCAACCCCCCAGGCCGTCACTCACCTCCTCGCTGGTCGGCGTGAGCCTGGAGCACCAGGTCACGCCGATGAAAAGGAGGTTTGATTCACGTCGACGTGAACGGTCATCACGTCGACGGGACTTCGGCCCATCCGGAAGGGAGAATATCGGCAGGCCGAAAATCGGCTGCCTTGCGCAGACCCGTGACATTCTCCGCGGCAGCGGCGCCATTAACGCCCCGCCGACTTTTCTCCCTTCGGAGACTTCGGCGGGGGCGGGGGCGGGATTCACGGCGGCCAACAGCCATTCTCCGACCCGGCGGGGGGTCGGAGAATGACGCCCCAGTTCCTTATTCAAAGACACACATTTATTTCATTCCAACAGCCTTTGCACAAAGCTCTAACTATACGTAACCTGACAGAGGCCACCTGAAGCCCCTTTACATATCAGTGTCAATTAATGGATACTTAACATAAATGAGACAACTAATTGCAATGTCTCTTAACCCATTACTTAACAGTCTCCCCTTCCTTGGAGAAAAAATAATAATTAGGTGAAAACAAAATTTCAAGAAACTCAAAAACACACACATGATTTCCCCCCCTTTTTTTTTGTTTGGACGAGAGAAAAAAACAGTCACAGAAACAAGCGCCCTTCATTAACAATATCCAAAAGTTTCTGTGAACTCGCCCCTCTTTTCGTAAAACAGTCTGACAGTTGATAGCTCCTGTCGACCCATTTAATTTTTGTTATTTCCCCTCTGTCCAACATCTGCTTCAAACATGCGATGTCTATCCGTAACCTCTTTTCATTGACACTTTTTATAGAGTGCACATTTTCCCACAGGGATTTATTGTCAATGTGACAGTCAATAGGTATATTACCCAAATCTCCTAATCCCAAAATTTCTGTCAATATCATACTTATATAAAAGGCCATATCCACCGCCTCTACAAGGCTTAACATCTCAGCAGCCAAAGTGCTTTTTACCACTCTCCTTATTTTCTTTGTTTCCCACACAAGCGGGTAACATTTACCATTGTTCCCCAAAAGGAAAATTATAAAACTACCTGCGCTTTAAACCCCATCATATAAATTTGCGTAGGACGCATCACTATAAACTATGAGTTTCAAGTGCCTGAGGTCACCTAAAACCGGGAACTTCAAAACACACTCCTGCATTTTTAGTTTGGCCAACACTTTATTTGCTCTTATTATGTCTTCCACTTTGGGATCATTCATTTTTGTACTCAACTCTAAGACATCAAAACTCACTTCCGGTCTAGCCTGTCTACCTAACCAGTTCAGTTGCCCAATTAAACTTTGCAGTTGCTCTTTTTCTATCTTTGAAACCATTGCGTCTTTTTGTGAAACTCGGCCACAACTAATTGCTATTGGGCTGATGCTTTCCAAATAAGATTGCTGACGTAAAGTTGCCCCGAACTTAGTCTGTCCAATTTCCAGTCCAATATATTTAAATGCACCGGAAGCCTGACTTCCAACCCTGAATTCTTTCCTCAAACCAGAGATTACAATAGCTTCAAAATCACTAGTCCCACCCCACAAAAATTCATCGACATGCATCATAAAAATGCCAGAAAAGTTTCCTTTATAGTGCCAGTAAAACACTGCAGGATCTGCTTTCAACTGGCAACAGCCTAACTTTAACAAAACTGACCTTTAATCATTTAATCCATATACACATTTGTTCAACTTCCAGAGTGCCCCTTCTGTGTAAGCTGCTTGTTTAGGAGGACAGAGAAAAATGTCTCTCTGGAGCTGATGCCCCTGCAAAAAGGCAGCTTTTTTTTCTATAGATTTGCATTCCCATGCCTTTGTGGCTAATAGAGCCAAGAAGATTTTTAAAATAACCTTTCCTGCTGTAGGTGAATCTACCCCTAAATCCTGATCTTCTAAGTTCTCTTCAAATCCCCTTGCCACAAGCCTGGCCTTTGCCTTATAAGTTCCATCCGGACTAACCTTTTTCGTGAAAATCCATCTGTGGGATAGAGCTCTTTGTCCCCGATCCGGTACTTCCGTGTATACCCCAAATTCACTCCAACTATGCAATTCTTGCTGTTTAGCTTCTTTGATAACTTTTTCATCTAATTTATTTGAAGCCACCAAAATCTCATGTGCATATGGGCTTCTACTCCTATTAGTATTCGGAGTTTTCCTCATGTTCCGAGATCTTGATAAACTACGTCCCCTCTCCCGCCTGGTATCTCGTTCTGTACTTCTACTACTTGATCTTTCCCTTCTGCTGTGGGATGTCCTTTCAATAGTTCTCGACCTTTTCCTGGGGACCTGTTCACTATCCGATGTACTATCTGAACTGGCACTGCGTTTCTGTGCCCTCCATTTTTGAACTTTGTTTTCCCAATCCATTGTCTTGACTCCTTCCCCTGAATGCTGTACATTCAACCAATGACTATACTTTCCAGTGGCCTTCCCTGCTCTACTAATAACAGTTGCATCCTTCCATTGACTAGACCCTTCAGGCAAGTATGTCACTTTTGTACCAACTTTTGGCAGTTGCCCTTTCGGAAAAATGGCCTGTTCTAATTCATCAGAAGTGTTGTGTTCCTCCACAGAAACTCTGTCTATATCAGTTCATTGGTCCTCATAGTTCTGTAACACATGCATACCAGATGACTCTGGTTCCTCGTCATGTCTGTCTGCTCTGTCTAAATTTGAAAATTTGTAATCTGTACCCATTATCCTTGATGAATGTACCCTAACAGTTTGATTACCATGTTGCAAAATAATTGTTTTGCCATCTATGCCTATGATCTTCCCAGGGCCTTTCCATTCATTAGAATTGTCTCTCTTATGGTATACCATGCCTCCTTGCTGAAAAACGGCATCTGATGGCCATACGTTATGTCTTAAAGCTCTGCGAATTCTTTCAGAGGCTTCTGCTTCCAAAAAACTTTTCTACTGCTATGTAATGCATTTAAATGTTCAGCAAAACCAGAGCTAATTGTAGTCCCCTCCCAAGCTGGAGGTTGGTCATCCAAAATGGACAGAATTTTAGGATTTCTTCCAAACACTAATTGATAAGGACTATAGCCCCAAACCATCTGCAATGAATTCTTTGCATGTACTGCCCATGCTAAAGCTGAATTTAGCCTGCAATTTGGTCGATCTGCCAACATTTTCCAAAGCATATCCTCGATGACAGCATGATTTCTTTCACAGACAGCATTACTAAATGAGCTTTCTGCAGCCGTATTCATAACTCTGATATTCATGTTTTCACACATATCCCTAAACTCATCATTAGCAAATTCTCCCCCATTGTCCGTAAGGAATTTTGCCAGTGGACCCATTCCTGTCCCGATCCATTTTTCCACGATTTGATCCAGAATTACTCTCTTTTCTTTACTTCGTACAATCATTGATTGACTAAATCTGGTTGCTAAATCTGCAAAATGCAAAATAAATATATTATTTGCTTTATCCCAGATCTTAAGGTCCATGGCCACAGTGTCGTTAAAATTCCTGGCCAAAGGTAGGGTTACTATCGGTCGTGCTGGTGTCCTTCTGTACTTCCAACAAACTTCACAGCGGTCACTAACCTGTTCTATCAGTTTAGTATGGTCGTCATCCCTTACTCCTGCAACCTTTAATAAATTTTTCAGCCTCCGAGGAGACGGATGTGCAAATTGCCTATGCAGTTTTAATACCACAAGCTTTTTATTAGCTAAAGTCCCATTTTTAACTTCCATTGACACATCCTTAACCACTCTACTTGAAATATTATTCGTCAGTAATGGAATACAATAGTGTCCCGACTGTGTAAATTGTAAGTCCACCGTCTTTCCAAACACTGTTGCCTTATCCTGTTCCATATCCAGTTTCATGTGTGCTTTCTTCATCGACGGTCTGCTCAGAAGCAAAGGTATCTCACTTGATACAACATCCGTGCTGATGAAATGATTCACTCCGGCAATATTGCAAGGGATCACCACTCTTTTCAGCGACTTCAGAGTATTATCATCCCCAAACCTGAAACTTGTGGAACTTTCAAATTCCTTAACCTTGTTACGATTTTCAGCATTCAAAGAGTCCAGGTAACATTTTAACCAGTCAATTCCACACACAGTAGATGTGCAGCCACTGTCCAATACAGCACAGTTGAAGGATTCTGCAACCAACACCCTCATTACCGGCGTAAAACTGCTTGTCAATAGGACAATGCCTTCTTTCTGGTCACTATCTTTTTCCTCTTCTGACTCTTCCGTGTCATGTGTCGCTTCAAACACTCTATCACAACGAGTTGGACAGTTGAAAGCATAATGGTATTGAGAGTCACATCGAAAACATCGATTTATCATGCCCCGTGCATTTCTGGGATTCATCTTCCTATTGTAGGTTCTAACTGGGTTTCTGTCTTCATAATTTCCTTGTCTCGGTCTCTTTCTATAGTCTTGAGCCCTGTTTGTAGCCGTACGATTTGGCCATCCTGTTACTAGTGTATCTTCCATATTCTGCCTTTTTGCAGGCTGACCTATTTGGGTCGTCAGAGCCATCGGAATCGAATGTTTCCCCAGAAACTTTTGTAAAGTTTTGTCATCTGTTCGAATAAGGTATCCTTATCAGTAAACTGAACTCCTGTCAAAACCAGGAGCCTATCCATGTTGCTCACTCTAGCACAGTCAAGTAATATAAAGGCCAACACAGACTGTGGAAATTCCAGGTTGTGTTTCTGCAGTCTTTTATATAGTCTGCCAAATTCCATTATATAGTCTTCCATGGAGATATCCTCCATTTTCCGGAACTTATCAAAATCCGACCATGCTTCATTCGCACTTAACAAGTCATCTTTCTTATAAATCTTATCCATATAATGTAATAAAGTCTCCAGACCTTCTTCTGAGTCTAACTCTTCCAATTCCGGCTGAGAAAGCACTTTGTTTCGGATTTTACTGTCATAAGGTAGAGAAAGAGCCAATGCCATACCTTGTTTTCTCTTTCCCAAAGAAGTTACCTGAGTCCACATAACTACTGCACTTCTCCATTGGTTGTATGATTCCCTTTCAGAAAATAAGGGAGGATAGTCTTATCCAGCCATCTTTATCCTCGGTTCAGCCACATATCCCTCTTTTTTTTTTCCTTTCTCACTCACTCCTTGGTTTGATCTGGAAAAGTTGTATCTTTCAACCCTTCACATTTACACAGCAACCATCCTCTGCTACCAATTGTTAGACGTTTTAGTTGCTGTGATATGAAGAGTCTAAAGTTCTGTTCCTTTTTCACAAACACACATTTATTTCATTCCAACAGCCTTTGCACAAATCTCTAACCATCCATCACCTCACAGAGGCCACCTGAAGTCCCTTTACATATCAGTGTCAATTAATGGATACTTAACATAAATGAGACAACTAATTGCAATGTCTCTTAACCCATTACTTAACAATAGACCATCCTCTATCTCTCCTCTCAGCTCCTCCTCCCACTTGCGCTTCAGCTCCTCGGTCTGCGTCTCCTCTGACCCCATAAGTTCCTTGTAAATGTCCGAGATGCTCCCTTCTCCTACCCACCCACATACAGAAGCAGGTCGTCTGCATAGAGCGAGACTCTGTGCTCCACCAAACCCCCCCACCCCCCCGCCCCCAGACCAGCCCCTTGAGGCTCAGAGCAATTGCCAATGGCTCTATAGCTAGCGTGAACAACAGTGGGGAGAGGGGGCATCCCTGTCTCGTCCCCCGGTGCAGTCTAAAATAGTCCGATGTTGTCCTATTCGTCCGTACACTTGCCACAGGAGCCTGATACAGCAACCTGGCCCAGTCAATAAAGCCCCGCCCGAATCCAAACCGTCCCAGTACCTCCCACAGATAATCCCATTCTCCCCGATCAAAAGCCTTTTCTGCATCCATTGCAATCACTACCTCCATCTCCTTACCTTCAGGGGCATCTTGATCACATTTAACAGCCTTCTTACATTGGCCACCAATTGCCTACCATTAACAAACCCCGTCTGGTCCTCCCCAATAATGTCTGGAACACAGTCCTCAATCCTGGAGGACAAAACTTTGGCCAGACGTTTGGTGTCCACATTCAACAGGGATATCGGACTGCAGGACCCACACAGCACCGAGTTCTTGTCCCACTTCAGAATCAGCAAAATTGTGGCCAATGTCGGGGGCAGCACCCCTCTTTCCCTTGCCTCATTGAACATCCTCATCAACACCGGCCCCAGTATCCCCGAGAACTTTTTATAAAACTCCACTGGGTACCCGTCCGGCCCCGGGGCTTTACAGGCCTGCATGGCCTTCAGACACTCCACTATCTCCTGCAATCCGATCGGGGCCCCCAGAGCTTCTACCAGCTCCCCGTCCATCTTTGGGAAATCCAGCCCCCGCAAGAAATGCCTCATCCCCCTCCGGCCCCGGAGGGGGTTCCGACCTATACAGCCTACTGTAGAAATCCCTAAACACCTTATTCATCCCTGCTGAATCTCCAACCAGGTTCCCATCTCCATCATTTACTTTCCCTATCTCTCCCAAGCTGCCTCCCTCTTTCTAAGCTGCTGTGCAAGCATTCTGCTGGCCTTCTCTCCATACTCATAGACCACCCCCCTCGCCTTTCTCAGCTGCTCCACTGCCCTCCCTGTGGTTAACAAGCCGGACTCCGCCTGTAGCTCCGCCGTTTTCTTAAAAGCCCTGCCTCTGGGGTCTCCGCATACCTCCTATTGATCTGTAGTATCTCCTTAACCAGTCGGTCCGTCTCTGCCCTGTGTACCTTCTCCCTGTGGGCCCGTATCGAGATCAGCTCCCCTCTGACCACCGCCTTCAGTGCTTCCCAGACCACCGCTGCTGAAATTTCCCCCGTGTCGTTGACCTGCAGGTAGTTCCGAATACATTTCCTCAGCCGCTCACACACCCCTTCATCCGCCAAAAATCCCACATCCAACCTCCAGTGCCGGCGCTGGTTACTAACCTGCAGGTCAACCCAGTGCGGAGCATGGTCTGAGATTGTAATTGCCGAGTACCCCGTATCCACCACCCCAGCCAGCAAGGCCCTGCTCAAAATAAAGAAATTGATCCGGGAATACACTTTATACACGTGTGAGTAGAAGGACAACTCCTTCACCCTCGGCTGCCCAAATCTCCATGGAGCCACCAGCACCCCCGCCACCTCCCCCCCCCCCCCCCCCCCCCCCCCCCCCCCCCGACCCCACCCCGCCCCACCACCACCACCCAATCTGCTCCATTAACCCTTTTAGTTCCTTTGCCATTGCTGGCACCCTGCCCGTTTGAGCTTGACCGGTCCAAGCCAGGGTCCATAACTGTGTTGAAGTCCCCTCCCATGACCAACCTGTGGGGTCCAGGTCTGGTATCTTCCCCAGCATCCTCTTTATCAACTCCACATCATCCCAATTTGGCGCATACACATTTACTAATACCACCTGCACCCCCTCCAGTTTCCCACTGACCATAATGTACCGACCTCCCACAACCAAATCTATTCTACCCGCCTCAAAAAACACCCGTTTATTGATCAGGATCGCGACCCCTCTAATCTTTGAATCCAGTCCCGAGTGAAAAGCCTGACTGACCCAGCCTTTCCTCAATCTAATCTGGTCAGTTACTCTAAGGTGCGTCTCCTGCAACATTACCACGTCTGCCTTCAGTCCCCTAAGATGCAGAACACACGTGCCCTCTTGACCGGCCCATTTAACCCTCGAACATTCCAGGTGATCAGCCTAGTTGGGGGGCTCATCGCACCCCCTCTCTTCGCCGATCAGCCATCCCCTTTTTTGGGTTCGCCTCCAGCCCATGTTCCACGCCTACACTGGCCCACCCCAGGCAGCCTCCGCCCCCAACCTCCTCTCTGTCCCTCAGCCCAAGTCCCTCCCTCGTCAGCAGAAAATCTTCCCCCCACCCTCACCCCCGAGTAACAATACTCTGGAACCCAATCCCTTTGGTAAACCGAACATATGCACACCCCCCACTGCTAGCTTGGTGGCCCCATCCCTGGCGCCGGATAGTCTCCCACCTATTGTTCCCCCCCCCCCCCCGCTCATACAAACATACTCCAATGTCAAACAATCCCCACACAATTGCCCGACAGAAAAACACCAACATCTAAACAAGCACACCTCCTTCCCCCAACAGTACAAATGAAAACCTTAACTCACTCAGCTCTGCCACTGCTCCCAAATCAATACAGAAAGCATTACAAACAGCTTCCACAAAACGAAAAACGAGAAACTTTTTTTTGAAAGAACAGAGAAACAAAAAGAAAAAAAAAACATGAATGCTGCAGCACAGTTCAAAAGTTCTCAGTCCACCACCAGTCCTTTCCTTTTCACGAAGTCCAGCGCGTCCTCAGGCGACTCAAAATAAAAGTGCTGTTCCTCGTGCGTGACCCAGAGACGGGCCTGATACAACAGTCCGAACTTCACCTTTTTCTTAAAAAGATTCGACCTAATCTGGTTGAAGCCTGCTCTTCTCCTGGCCACCTCCACACTCGGGTTTGATAGACCCGCAGGACACTATTGTCACACTTACAGCTCCATGTCTGCTTGGCCCACTGTAGAATGCGCTCCTTATCCAAGTACCTGTGGAATCTCACCACCATTGCTCTCGGGGGGGTCTCCCGTTCACAGCTTCCTCGCGAGTGCTCTGTGAGCCCTGTCCACCTCCAAGGGTCGGGAGAATGCCCCATCCCCCATCAGCTTCAACGATTCTCAAGTTCTGCCGGCGGGACCTATTCTCTAGGCCCTCCACCTTCTCCAGGAGCTTCTTCTGCTGGTCCCTCAGCATCCCCACCTCCAACTCCACAGCATAAGAACATAAGAACTAGGAGCAGGAGTAGTCCATCTGGCCCCTCAAGCCTGCTCCACCATTCAATGAGACCATGGCTGATCTTTTGTGGACTCAGCTCCACTTTCCGGCCCGAACACCATAACCCTTAATCCCTTTATTCTTCAAAAAACTATCTATCTTTATCTTTAAAACATTTAATGAAGGAGCCTCTACTGCTTCACTGGGCAAGGAATTCCATAGATTCACAACCCTTTGGGTGAAGAAGGTTCTCCTAAACTCAGTCCTAAATCTACTTCCCCTTATTTTGAGGCTAGGCCCCCTAGTTCTGCTTTCACCTGCCAGTGGAAACAACCTGCCCGCATCTATCCTGTCTATTCCCTTCATAATCTTATATGTTTCTATAAGATCCCCCCTCATCCTTCTAAATTCCAACGAGTACAGTCCCCGTCTACTCAACCTCTCCTCGTAATCCAACCCCTTCAGCTCTGGGATTAACCTAGTGAATCTCCTCTGCACACCCTCCAGTGCCAGTACATCCTTTCTCAAGTAAGGAGACCAAAACTGAACACAATACTCCAGGTGTGGCCTCACTAACACCTTATACAATTGCAGCAGAACCTCCCTAGTCTTAAACTCCATCCCTCTAACAATGAAGGACAAAATTCCATTTGCCTTCTTAATCACCTGTTGCACCTGTAAACCAACTTTTTGCGACTCATGCACTAGCACACCCAGGTCTCTCTGCACAGCAGCATGTTTTAATATTTTATCATTTAAATAATAATCCCTTTTGCTGTTATTCCTACCAAAATGGATAACCTCACATTTGTCAACATTAGATGTTCCTCCTGCTCAGCCAGCCAGAGTGACACCTTCTGGATCGTCCGATCTTGGGCGTCTAATCTAAGCTCCAGACGCTCAATCGACTCTTTTTTATCGGGTCCAAGCAGTCCCGTTTCTGCTTAGCAAAACTTTCCTGAATAACTTGCATCAGCTGCTCCGTTGACCGCTGGGTCGACAGACCAGAGGCCCGGTCCTCCGCCATGCTGTCTCCCGCTGCAGCTTCAGCTAAGCCTTCTCTGTCTTTCTGTTTCTGCCTTTACGAGCACTTCTAGTCCTTCTCTCCATGCACCGACGTGGGAATTCAGTTTTACTGTCTTCAGTTTTACAGTTCAAGTCCGGTAGAAAATCGGGCGGAAAGGTCCAAAAGACCGACTCGAACGGGAGCCACCAAATGTGCGACTTACTCCTTCACAGCCGCCACCGAAAGTCTGGATCTGGGTATCTCTTTCCTCCCAGACTTTGGGTTGAGTAATCGCTGAGTTAAGTGGAGGTACAATTTCCTAAGTGGGGAGGGACACCGGTCTGGTAATTGCATCCCGGCCAGATCTACCACTACTGGTTTCAATTTGTAGTGTGTGTTATCGAATACAAATTTTCCAGTGTGTTTTGATATCAACCCATCTTGGGGCCCTGGGGTGGTTTCAGGACAAATGGGGAGGGGCGTGCTCACTGTAAGTTTTAACTCATTTCTAATTTCATAGTTGACATACTCGTCCTGAATAACCTCACCGGGGCACATCTGTCCTAATTCCAGCCCTTTTTCCAGGCCATGGGCTGGGAAAGCTAGCTCCATGCATCCATGGTTAATATATGCCCACCAATAGCTAGTGAGGGTTGTCCTTAGTAAGCAATAATCAGAGCTCCTATTATCCTTCCTGTACAGAACTCTTTGGTTATTGCACCCATAGGAGACACTCTTAGTCAGGTGTATCCATAGGATGCCATTCCCACACTCGCCTGCATCTGGTGGGGTGAACCACATTTATCCAGGGTATCATAGGCTGAGCGTCAGGTCTGCAGTTGATGAGGCCTCTGCGGTCGGGGTTGCTGCAGCCATTCTGGGATGAGAAGACCCCGATAGAAGATAAGTATGAGTTCACTCTGGAGGGGTGCAGCATCCGTTATTCTTATCACTACCTGATTCCCTTCCCCCAAGAAAAGGTGGAAGTTACAACCTCCCTGACATCTCTGTAATAGGTCCCGCAGAATTTTGCAATCCATGTTTACTGGGGTTGTTTGGGTACAGTATATCCTGGGGTGGGAATGAGAGCCACCTACAGGAGAGGAAGCAGGGTGTGTCCTGGGGTGGGGATGTGTGCCACCTACAGGGGAGGAAGTGGGTGTGTCCTGGGGTAGGGATGAGTGCCCACAGGGGAGGAAGTGGGGTGTTTCCTGGGGCGGGAACGTGTGCCACCTACAGGGGAGGAAGAAGGGTGTTTCCTGGGGTAGGGATGAGTGCCCACAGGGGAGGAAGTGGGGTGTTTCCTGGGGTGGGGATGAGTGCCCACAGGGGAGGAAGCAGGGTGTGTCTTGGGGTAGGGATGTGTGCCACCTACAGGTGAGGAAGCAGGGTGTGTCCTGGGGTGGGGATGTGTGCCACCTACAGGGGAGGAAGAAGGGTGTTTCCTGGGGTAGGGATGAGTGCCCACAGGGGAGGAAGTGGGGTGTTTCCTGGGGTGGGAATGTGTTCCACCTACTGGAGAGGAAGCAGGGTGTTTCCTGGGGCGGGAACGTGTGCCACCTACAGGGGAGGAAGCAGGGTATTTCCTAGGGTAGGGATGAGTGCCCACAGGGGAAGAAGTGGGGTGTTTCCTGGGGTGGGGATGTGTGGCACCCACAGGGGAGGAAGCAGGGTGTGTCCTGGGGTAGGGATGAGTGCCCACAGGGGAGGAAGCAGGGTGTGTCTTGGGGTAGGGATGTGTGCCACCTACAGGTGAGGAAGCAGGGTGTGTCCTGGAGTAGGGATGTGTGCCACCTACAGGGGAGGAAGCAGGGTGTGTCCTGGGGTAGGGATGTGTGCCACCTACAGGAGAGGAAGCAGGGTGTATCCTGGGGTGGGGATGAGTGGCACCCACAGGGGAGGAAGTGGGTGTGTCCTGGGGTGGGAATGAGTGGTACCCTCAGGGAAGGAAGGGGGTGTTTCCTGGGGTAGGGGTGCGTGCCCACAGGAGAGGAAGCAGAATGTGTCCTGGGGTGGGGATGAGTGCCACCTACAGGAGAGGAAGCAGGGTGTATCCTGGGGTGGGGATGAGTACCACCTACAGGAGAGGAAGCAGGGCGTGTGCTGGGGTGGGGATGAGTGCCCACAGGGGAGGAGGTGGGTGTGTCCTGGGGTGGGGATGAGTGCCACCTACAGGAGAGGAAGCAGGGCATGTGCTGGGGTGGGGATGAGTGCCCACAGGGGAGGAAGTGGGTGTGTCCTGGGGTGGGGATGAGTGGCACCCTCAGGGAAGGAAGGGGGTGTTTCCTGGGGTGGGTACTGAGTGGCACCCACATGAGAGGAAGCGGGGTGTCTCCTGGGATGGGGATGAGTGCTCACTGGGGAGGAAGTGCGGTTGCACAGGTGGATGCTGTGTTAAAGTTTCCGAAAAATGTGAAGGCTCAATTGCAGGATTGTCCTGTATTACTTGGGTGTGTTTTGGTGGAGTAGGTGTACTTCAAAGGAAAAATGTAATTGATGGCATGGGGTGTGTGTCAATCAGGGAAGGGGTGTTGTGGTGTACCCAGAGGTTCGCAGCAGGAAGCATACCATGGGGTACTAGTTTTACAGGCCATTTGGAAATAAGTGAAAACTCGATTGCAGGATAATCCTTGGTGGAGTGGCGATGTAACATGCAAGAGGCTCTGTAGCACTTTTGTGTGCTTGACTGGAGTAGGAGGATAACAGGGAAAAGGTACTTGGGTGTGCTTGGTTGGAGGAGGGGAATATCGGGGAAGAAGTGCAGTAACACTTGGATGCGGTTGGCTGCAGAAGGGGTATATCGGAGAAGAGGTGGAGGTGTGCTTGGCTGGAGTAGCAGTACAACCTCTGGTAAATACGTTCTTCTTCCCACAACCAGTCTTCTATTGATTGAAGGCCATCATCTAGTTAACATGGTACCATCAGCTTTCTTGGGGTCTACCAATACCTTGTAAACAGAGGGACTTGTTTTATCTGTCACCGAGTAGGGCCCGATGTATCTGGGGGACAAGAAAGTACCAGGCTGGAAAAGGCAGAGCATTACCTGTTGTCCTACCGCATAATCGGCAAGATACACCTTCCCATCAAAGTAGACCTTACTCTGTTGTCTCTGTTTGCCTATCTTAACAGCTGCGGTCTGTTGTGCAGCCTGGATATTCTGTTACAGCGTTTTAATGGCGTTCTTGTGTGTGAGTGCCGCGACTTCGGGTCCGGATGTTATGCACCTACTCCAGCCAAGCACACAAAAGTACGACTGAGCCTCTTCCTCGATTCCTCCCATGGGTTGTCTGGTCATTTGGACGTGGAGAGTGTATCCAGTGGAACTAGACAGAGAGTTCTGTGCTATCATGAGTACGAAGGGTAGGATTTTATTCCAGGAGTGATCGTTTTGCTGACCGTTTTTTCAGATCATTTTAGGATGCGATTCATTCTCTCCACTGGACTGGAGGTGGTATGCAATGTGGAATTGATTTATTCCAAACAGTTTCATCACCCGTTGCATGACCTGGGCTGTGAAATGAGTTCCTTGGTCGGAGTCGATGCTGCTGGGGAGACCCACCCCTTGAATATTTGCTGCACTAGGATGTCAGCTGTGATTTTGGCCATGTTAGTGAGGGTTGGAAAAGCCTCCACCCACTTACTATAGGTGTCTAAAGGACCAGGATGTACTTGTAACCTCCCTCACCAGGCGGTGGAGGACTGATATAATCAGTGTGAATATTCGTCCAGGGACCCTCCATCGGGCGGGTATGTCTCAACTCCCCTTTCCGAGCATATTTATCGGGATTATTCTGTGCACATACTGTACAATTATCTTCATAATGTCCAACATCCTGTTCTAGGGTGGGCCACCAGCACAATCCATTAATTCACTCGCTTGTGGCCCCTTGATAGGGCAGGTCCGGACATGACTTGGCAGCCTGACTAACCTCTAATGTATTCAAACTTGGCCAGTTCAAATTCCCTGTGAGGCTCTGCTGGAGTGACTGTGGTTTATTTTTAAGTGCACAATTATTTAATTTAAAATGGACAATTTTAATAGGGCCTAAAAGCTAGGCCCTGGTAGGTCATCACAATCTACCCGCAACACACTGGACTGGATAATAGTCTGCACACAATACACTGGAGTTGGTCATGATCCACACTCAATACCCTGCACTGGAATATAATTTACATCCAATACATTGAGCTGGATAATAATCTATATCCAATAAACTGGACCGGATAATAATCTACACTCAATATACTCAACTGGATAATAATATTACTCAATAAATTGGTTCAATAACAATTTATAATGAATATATTGGGGGGACAATAATCTACACTCAATAAACTGGACTGGATAATAATCTACACTCAATAAACTGGGTGGGACAATAATCTACACTCAATACACTGGACTGGATAATACTCTACACTCAATACACTGGGTAGGTAATAATCTACACTCAATAAACTGGGTGGGACAATAATCTACACTCAATAAACTGGGTGGGACAATAATCTACACTCAACACACTGGGTAGATAATAATCTAGACTCAATGCACTGGGCTGGACAATAGTCAACACTCAATGCACTGGACTGGATAATAATCTACCCTCAATACACTGGGTGGGCAATAATCTACACTGAATACACTGGTCTGGATAATAATCTGCACTCAATAAACAGGGTGGATAAGAAACTGCACTCAATAGACTGGGAGGAATAATAATCTACACTCAATACACTGGTTGGATAATAATCTACACTCAATACACTCGTCAGATAATAATCTACACTAAATACACTGGGTAGATAATAATCTACACACAATGCACTGGGTAAATAATAATCTACACTCAATATACTGGATGGATAATAATCTAGACTCAATACACTGTGAGTATAATAATCTACACTCAATACACTGGGTAGATAATAATCTACACTCAATACACTGTGAGTATAATAATCTACACTCAATACACTGGGGAGATAATAATCTGCACTCAATACACTGGTTGGATAATAATCTTCAGTCAATACACTGGGTGGATAACAATCTACACTCAATACACTGTGAGGATAATAATCTACACTCAATACACTGGGTGGATAATAATCTACACTCAATACACTGTGAGTATAATAATCTACACTCAATACACTGGGTGGATAATAATCTACACTCAATACACTGGGTGGATAATAATCTACACTCAACACACTGGGTGGATAATAATCTGCACTCAATACACTGGTTGGATAATAATCTACACTCAATACACTGTGAGGATAATAATCTACACTCAATACACTGGCTGGATAATAATCTACACTCAATACACTGTGAGGATAATAATCTACACTCAATACACTGTTAGATAATAATCTACACTCAATACACTGTGAGTATAATAATCTACACTCAATACACTGTGAGGATAATAATCTACACTCAATACACTGTGAGTATAATAATCTACACTCAATACACTGTGAGGATAATGATCTTCACTCAATACACTGGGTAGATAATAATCTACACTCAATACACTGGATGGATAATAATCTACACTCAATAAACTATGAGTATAATAATCTACACTTAATACACTGTGAGGATAATAATCTTCACTCAATACACTGGGTAGATAATAATCTACACTCAATACACTGTGAGGATAATAATCTACACTCAATACGCTGGTTAGATAATAATCTACACTCAATACACTGTGAGTATAATAATCTACACTCAATACGCTGGGTAGATAATAATCTACACTCAATACACTGGATGGATAATAATCTACACCCAATACACTGTGAGGATAATAATCTACACCCAATACACTGTGAGGATAATAATCTACACTCAATACACTGGTTAGATAATAACCTACACTCAATACACTGTGACGATAATAATCTATACTCAATACACTGGGTAGATAATAATCTACACTCAATACACTGGATGGATAATAATCTACACTCAATACACTGTGAGGATAATAATCTACACTCAATACGCTGGTTAGATAATAATCTACACTCAATACACTGTGAGTATAACAATCTACACTCAATACACTGGGTAGATAATAATCTACACTCAATACACTGGATGGATAATAATCTACACTCAATACACTGTGAGTATAATAATCTACACTCAATACACTGGGTAGATAATAATCTACACTCAATACACTGGATGGATAATAATCTACACTCAATACACTGTGAGTATAATAATCTACACTCAATACACTGGGTAGATAATAATCTACACTCAATACACTGGATGGATAATAATCTACACTCAATACACTGTGAGTATAATAATCTACACTCAATACACTGGTTAGATAATAATCTACACTCAATACACTGGGTGGATAATAATCCACACTCAATACACTGCGCTGGATAATAACCTGTACTCAATACACTGGGTGGGATAATAATCTACACTCAATACACTGGGTGGGATAATAATCTACACTCAATACACTGGGTGGATAATAATCTACACTCAATACACTGGGTGGATAATAATCTACACTCAATACACTGGGTGGGATAATAATCTACACGCAATACACTGGGTGGATAATAATCTGTACTCAACACACTGGGAGGATAATATTCTACACTTCATACACTTATCTAACAACAATTCAAGTATTTATTTTAAATTAACTAAATAGTGCTTAAATGTCACTCAGCGAGGTCCAGTGCTCCAACTATGAGATGTGGCAGATCTGTGACGCTTCCAGCGAACCAGCGACTACATCTGCAGCAAGTGTAACCAATGGCAGCTCCTCACAGACCGCGTGGTTCAGTTGGAGCAGTAGTTGGATGCACTTATGAGCATGCAGGTGACGGAAAGCATCATAGATAGGAGTTATAGAGGTGTGGTCAGACCCAAGGTGCAGGCAGACAGATGGGTGACCGCTAGAAAGGGCAGGCAGTCAGCGCTGGAATCCCCTGTGGTTGGCCCCCTCTCAAACAGGTATACCACTTTGGATGCTGTTGGGGGGGGATAGCCTATCAGGGGAAAACAACAGCAGCCAGAACTGTGGCACCGCAACTAGCTCTGATGCTCAGCAGAGGAGGGAGAAGTGCAGGAGAGCGATAGTTATAGGAGACCCTATAATAAGGGGCACAGATAGGTGCTTCTGTGGATGGGAAAGAGACTCCAGGATGGTATGTTGCCTCCCTGGTGCCAGGGTCAAGGATGTCTCTGAATGAACACAGGAAATTCTGAAGTGGGAGGGGGAACAGCCAGAGGTCATAGTACACATAGGTATTAACGACATAGGCAGGAAGAGTGATGAGGTCCTGCAGAAGGAGTTCAGGGAGTTAGGCAATGAGCGAAAAAGCAGGACCTCTCTGGTGTCATCTCAGGATTACACCCTGTGCCACGTGCTAGTGAGGCAAGAAATAGGAGGACAGTGCAGCTAAACACGTGGCTAAACTGGTGGTGTAGGAGGGAGGGTTTCAGATTTTTGGACCATTGCGATCTCTTCCGGGGCAGGTGGGACCTGTACAAGAAGGACAGGTCACATCTAAACTAGAGGGGCACTGATACCCTGGCTGGGAGGTTTGCTAAATTCACTCGGGGGGATTTAAACTAGTATGGCAGGGGGGTGGGAACCAAAATGTGAGCTTAGAAGGTGTAATAACTGAAGGGGAAAGAGAGAACCAAAATAAGAGAACAACATCACCCTCAGGCAGAGCAAAAAAGATGACAAGTGTGAAAAGGGAGGTGGTCAATGCAGGATTGAGGGTGTTGTACCTAAATGCACGCAGTATTCAGAATGAGGTTGTAGCGTACATTGAAATTGGCCCGTACGATGTTGTGGGCATTTCAGAGGCGTGGCTGCAAGGGGGTCAGGGCTGGGATCTAAATATCTAACGATATGTGTCCTATCGAAAGGACAGGCAGATGTGCAAAGGGGCGGGGTTGCATTGTTAGTAAGGAATGAAGTTAGATCGATAGCAAGAAGCGATATAGGATCAGAAGGCATAGAACCTCTGTGGGTAGAGTTAAGGAATCGCAAAGGTAATAAGACCCTGATGGGAGTTATGTACAGGCCCCCTAGCAGTAGTCAGGAGGTGGGGCAGAAACTAAATCAGGAGATAGAAAAGGTATGCAGAAAAGGCAACATTACAATAATTATGGGGGACTTCAATATGCAGGTGGACTGGGAAGATCAGGTTGGTAGTGGATCCCAAGAAATGGAATTTGTGGAATGTCTAAGAGATGTTTTTGGGGGCAGCTTGTGACAGAGCCCACTAGGGAACAGGCAATTCTGGATTCAGTGATGTGTAATGAGGCAGACTTGATTAGGCAACTCAAGGTGAAGGAACTCTTCAGGAGCAGTGACCACAATATGATAGAATTTACCCTGCAGTTTGAAAGGGAGAAGCTGCAATCAGATGTAACGGTAACTCACCTCCCAGGGGCCTTCTGGGAGGTCAGTAGCGACTTTAAAACCACTTACCTTTACAGGAGCAGCCCTTTGGATTTCGGCGGCAGCGGTGCGCAGGGGCCTTCTGGGAGGTGAGTAGCGACTTTAAAACCACTTACCTTTACAGGAGCAGCCCTTTGGATTTCGGCGGCAGCGGTGCGCAGGGGCCTTCTGGGAGGTGAAGTTCGACCCGCGGACCTCTGGGAAGTCCCCCCCCCAACCAATAAATTCTGGTGGAGAGGAAACCCGAGACACTACACGTGTAGTGTCTCCCACCCGCCCTCCTCATCTAACCTAATAATAAGACCCATTGGTGTGAGGTAAGTGCCATATTATATTATTATTATATTATTAGCATTGTGCAGGTCAAGGTTCGGAGGTGGAGGAGCAGTCTCTGTCAGCGAGAGAACCTGAGAACATCTAAGACACTCAGAAGGTAAGAAGGTAAGTAAGTGATTTTTACTTATTTTTACTTTTATACCTTTTTTCAAATTGTGTGTGTCGGGGGGAAACTGAAGTGACATCACAGAAAAGCTGTGGCCAGAGTGGCTAGTATTTGGTCACTAATTAAACATAATAACTTAATTATAATTTAGAGGGATATCTAAGCCAGAGATCGGAGAGTACTATAGTTAGCTATCGCATTTCTATTAGAAATCTAGTGCTAGGAAACAGATAGTTGACAGTAACTTTGCAATTTTTTTTAAAAAATATTTTTTAAAAAGACAAATTTTAATTTTAATTTTAATTAATTGACGCAATGTCAGTTAGAGGGGTGCTGTGCTCTGACTGTGAGATGTGGCAGGTCCAGGAGGCTTCCAGCGTCCCGGATGGCTTCATCTGCAGAAAGTGCACCCAACTGGAGCTCCTCACAGACCGCATGGTTCGGTTGGAGCAGCAATTGGATGCACTTAGGAGCATGCAGGTGGCGGAAAGCATCATAGATCGCAGTTATGTAAATGTGGTCACACCCAAGGTGCAGGCAGAGAAATGGGTGACCACCAGAAAGGGCAGGCAGTCAGTGCAGGAATCCCCTGTGGTTGTCCCCCTCTCGAACAGATATACCCCTTTGGATACTGTCGGGGGGGATAGCCTATCAGGGGAAAACAGCAGCAGCCAGAGCAGTGGCACCACGGCTGGCTCTGATGTTCAGAAGGGAGGGTCAAAGCGCAGAAGAGTAATAGTAATAGGGGACTCTATAGTCAGGGGCACAGATAGGCGCTTCTGTGGACGTGAAAGAGACTCCAGGATGGTATGTTGCCTCCCTGGTGCCAGGGTCCAGGATGTCTCCGAACGGGTAGAGGGCATCCTGAAGGGGGAGGGCAAACAGGCAGAGGTCGTTGTACATATTGGTACTAACGACATAGGCAGGAAGGGGCATGAGGTCCTGCAGCAGGAGTTCAGGGAGCTAGGCAGAAAGTTAAAAGACAGGACCTCGAGGGTTGTAATCTCGGGATTACTCCCTGTGCCACGTGCCAGTGAGGCTAGAAATAGGAAGATAGAGCAGCTAAACACGTGGCTAAACAGCTGGTGTAGGAGGGAGGGTTTCCATTATCTGGACCACTGGGAGCTCTTCCGGGGCAGGTGTGAACTGTATAAGAAGGACGGGTTGCATCTAAACCGGAGATGCATAAATATCCTGGCCGCGAGGTTTGCTAGTGTCACACGGGAGGGTTTAAACTAGTATGGCAGGGGGGTGGGCACGGGAGCAATAGGTCAGAAGGTGAGAGCATTGAGAGAGAACTAGGGAATAGTGACAGTGTGGCTCTGAGGCAGAGCAGACAGGGAGAGGTTGCTGAACACAGCGGGTCTGGTGGCCTGAAGAATAATCTACACTCAATACACTGGGTGGGATAATAATCTACACTCAATACACTGGGTGGATAATAATCTACACACAATACACTGGGTGGGATAATAATCTACACACAATACACTGGGTGGATAATAATCTACACTCAATTCACTGGTCTAAATAATAATCTACACTCAACACTCTTGGTGGGATAATAATCTACACTCTATACACTGGGTGGGATAATAATCTACACTCAATACACTGGGTGGGATAATAATCTACACCCAATACACTGGGTGGATAATAATCTACACTCAATACACTGGGTGGATAATAATCTACACTCAATACACTGGGTGGGATAATAATCTACACGCAATACACTGGGTGGATAATAATCTGTACTCAACACACTGGGAGGATAATATTCTACACTTCATACACTTATCTAACAACAATTCAAGTATTTATTTTAAATTAACTAAATAGTGCTTAAATGTCACTCAGCGAGGTCCAGTGCTCCAACTATGAGATGTGGCAGATCTGTGACGCTTCCAGCGAACCAGCGACTACATCTGCAGCAAGTGTAACCAATGGCAGCTCCTCACAGACCGCGTGGTTCAGTTGGAGCAGTAGTTGGATGCACTTATGAGCATGCAGGTGACGGAAAGCATCATAGATAGGAGTTATAGAGGCGTGGTCAGACCCAAGGTGCAGGCAGACAGATGGGTGACCGCTAGAAAGGGCAGGCAGTCAGCGCTGGAATCCCCTGTGGTTGGCCCCCTCTCAAACAGGTATACCACTTTGGATGCTGTTGGGGGGGGATAGCCTATCAGGGGAAAACAACAGCAGCCAGAACTGTGGCACCGCAACTAGCTCTGATGCTCAGCAGAGGAGGGAGAAGTGCAGGAGAGCGATAGTTATAGGAGACCCTATAATAAGGGGCACAGATAGGTGCTTCTGTGGATGGGAAAGAGACTCCAGGATGGTATGTTGCCTCCCTGGTGCCAGGGTCAAGGATGTCTCTGAATGAACACAGGAAATTCTGAAGTGGGAGGGGGAACAGCCAGAGGTCGTAGTACACATAGGTATTAACGACATAGGCAGGAAGAGTGATGAGGTCCTTCAGAAGGAGTTCAGGGAGTTAGGCAATGAGCTAAAAAGCAGGACCTCTCTGGTGTCATCTCAGGATTACACCCTGCGCCACGTGCTAGTGAGGCAAGAAATAGGAGGATAGTGCAGCTAAACACGTGGCTAAACTGGTGGTGTAGGAGGGAGGGTTTCAGATTTTTGGACCATTGCGATCTCTTCCGGGGCAGGTGGGACCTGTACAAGAAGGACAGGTCACATCTAAACTAGAGGGGCACTGATACCCTGGCTGGGAGGTTTGCTAAATTCACTCGGGGGGATTTAAACTAGTATGGCAGGGGGGTGGGAACCAAAATGTGAGCTTAGAAGGTGTAATAACTGAAGGGGAAAGAGAGAACCAAAATAAGAGAACAACATCACCCTCAGGCAGAGCAAAAAAGATGACAAGTGTGAAAAGGGAGGTGGTCAATGCAGGATTGAGGGTGTTGTACCTAAATGCACGCAGTATTCAGAATGAGGTTGTAGCGTACATTGAAATTGGCCCGTACGATGTTGTGGGCATTTCAGAGGCGTGGCTGCAAGGGGGTCAGGGCTGGGATCTAAATATCTAACGATATGTGTCCTATCGAAAGGACAGGCAGATGTGCAAAGGGGCGGGGTTGCATTGTTAGTAAGGAATGAAGTTAGATCGATAGCAAGAAGCGATATAGGATCAGAAGGCATAGAATCTCTGTGGGTAGAGTTAAGGAATCGCAAAGGTAATAAGACCCTGATGGGAGTTATGTACAGGCCCCCTAGCAGTAGTCAGGAGGTGGGGCAGAAACTAAATCAGGAGATAGAAAAGGTATGCAGAAAAGGCAACATTACAATAATTATGGGGGACTTCAATATGCAGGTGGACTGGGAAGATCAGGTTGGTAGTGGATCCCAAGAAATGGAATTTGTGGAATGTCTAAGAGATGTTTTTGGGGGCAGCTTGTGACAGAGCCCACTAGGGAACAGGCAATTCTGGATTCAGTGATGTGTAATGAGGCAGACTTGATTAGGCAACTCAAGGTGAAGGAACTCTTCAGGAGCAGTGACCACAATATGATAGAATTTACCCTGCAGTTTGAAAGGGAGAAGCTGCAATCAGATGTAACGGTAACTCACCTCCCAGGGGCCTTCTGGGAGGTCAGTAGCGACTTTAAAACCACTTACCTTTACAGGAGCAGCCCTTTGGATTTCGGCGGCAGCGGTGCGCAGGGGCCTTCTGGGAGGTGAGTAGCGACTTTAAAACCACTTACCTTTACAGAAGCAGCCCTTTGGATTTCGGCGGCAGCGGTGCGCAGGGGCCTTCTGGGAGGTGAAGTTCGACCCGCGGACCTCTGGGAAGTCCCCCCCCCAACCAATAAATTCTGGTGGAGAGGAAACCCGAGACACTACACGTGTAGTGTCTCCCACCCGCCCTCCTCATCTAACCTAATAATAAGACCCATTGGTGTGAGGTAAGTGCCATATTATATTATTATTATATTATTAGCATTGTGCAGGTCAAGGTTCGGAGGTGGAGGAGCAGTCTCTGTCAGCGAGAGAACCTGAGAACATCTAAGACACTCAGAAGGTAAGAAGGTAAGTAAGTGATTTTTACTTATTTTTACTTTTATACCTTTTTTCAAATTGTGTGTCGGGGGGAAACTGAAGTGACATCACAGAAAAGCTGTGGCCAGAGTGGCTAGTATTTGGTAACTAATTAAACATAATAACTTAATTATAATTTAGAGGGATATCTAAGCCAGAGATCAGAGAGTACTATAGTTAGCTATCGCATTTCTATTAGAAATCTAGTGCTAGGAAACAGATAGTTGACAGTAACTTTGAAATTTTTTTTTAAAAATATTTTTTAAAAAGACAAATTTTAATTTTAATTTTAATTAATTGACGCAATGTCAGTTAGAGGGGTGCTGTGCTCTGACTGTGAGATGTGGCAGGTCCAGGAGGCTTCCAGCGTCCCGGATGGCTTCATCTGCAGAAAGTGCACCCAACTGGAGCTCCTCACAGACCGCATGGTTCGGTTGGAGCAGCAATTGGATGCACTTAGGAGCATGCAGGTGGCGGAAAGCGTCATAGATCGCAGTTATGTAAATGTGGTCACACCCAAGGTGCAGGCAGAGAAATGGGTGACCACCAGAAAGGGCAGGCAGTCAGTGCAGGAATCCCCTGTGGTTGTCCCCCTCTCGAACAGATATACCCCTTTGGATACTGTCGGGGGGGATAGCCTATCAGGGGAAAACAGCAGCAGCCAGAGCAGTGGCACCACGGCTGGCTCTGATGTTCAGAAGGGAGGGTCAAAGCGCAGAAGAGTAATAGTAATAGGGGACTCTATAGTCAGGGGCACAGATAGGCGCTTCTGTAGACGTGAAAGAGACTCCAGGATGGTATGTTGCCTCCCTGGTGCCAGGGTCCAGGATGTCTCCGAACGGGTAGAGGGCATCCTGAAGGGGGAGGGCAAACAGGCAGAGGTCGTTGTACATATTGGTACTAACGACATAGGCAGGAAGGGGCATGAGGTCCTGCAGCAGGAGTTCAGGGAGCTAGGCAGAAAGGTAAAAGACAGGACCTCGAGGGTTGTAATCTCGGGATTACTCCCTGTGCCACGTGCCAGTGAGGCTAGAAATAGGAAGATAGAGCAGCTAAACACGTGGCTAAACAGCTGGTGTAGGAGGGAGGGTTTCCATTATCTGGACCACTGGGAGCTCTTCCGGGGCAGGTGTGAACTGTATAAGAAGGACGGGTTGCATCTAAACCGGAGATGCATAAATATCCTGGCCGCGAGGTTTGCTAGTGTCACACGGGAGGGTTTAAACTAATATGGCAGGGGGGTGGGCACGGGAGCAATAGGTCAGAAGGTGAGAGCATTGAGAGAGAACTAGGGAATAGTGACAGTGTGGCTCTGAGGCAGAGCAGACAGCGAGAAGTTGCTGAACACAGCGGGTCTGGTGGCCTGAAGAATAATCTACACTCAATACACTGGGTGGGATAATAATCTACACTCAATACACTGGGTGGATAATAATCTACACACAATACACTGGGTGGGATAATAATCTACACACAATACACTGGGTGGATAATAATCTACACTCAATTCACTGGGCTAAATAATAATCTACACTCAACACTCTTGGTGGGATAATAATCTACACTCTATACACTGGGTGGGATAATAATCTACACTCAATACACTGGGTGGATAATAATCTACACTCAATACACGGAGTGGGATAATAATCTACACTCAATACACTGGGTGGATAATAATCTACACTCAACACTCTTGGTGGGATAATAATCTACACTCAATACACTGGGTGGATAATAGTCTACACACAATACACTGGGTGGGATAATAATCTACACACAATACACTGGGTGGATAATAATCTACACTCAATTCACTGGGCTAAATAATAATCTACACTCAACACTCTTGGTGGGATAATAATCTACACTCTATACACTGGGTGGGATAATAATCTACACTCAATACACTGGGTGGATAATAATCTACACTCAATACACTGGGTGGGATAATAATCTACACTCAATACACTGGGTGGATAATAATCTACACTCAACACTCTTGGTGGGATAATAATCTACACTCAATACACTGGGTGGATAATAATCTACACTCAACACTCTTGGTGGGATAATAATCTACACTCAATACACTGGGTGGATAATAATCTACACTCAATACTCTGGGTGGGATAATAATCTGCACTCAATACACTGGGTGGGATGATAATCTACACACAATACACTGGGTGGATAATAATCTACACTCAACACTCTTGGTGGGATAATAATCTCCACTCTATACACTGGGTGGATAATAATCTACACTCAATACACTGGGTGGGATAATAATCTACATTCAATATACTGGGCGGATGATAATCTACACTCAATACACTGGGTGGGATAATAATCTACACACAATACACTGGGTGGGATAATAATCTACACACAATACACTGGGTGGATAATATTCTACACTCAATTCACTGGGCTAAATAATAATCTACACTCAACACTCTTGGTGGGATAATAATATACACTCTATTCACTGGGTGGATGATAATCTACACTCAATGCACTGGGTGGGATAATAATCTACACTCAATACACTGGGTGGATAATAATCTACACTCAATACACTGGAATGAATAATAATCTACATTCAATACACTGGGTGGATAATAATCTACACTCAATACACTTCGTGGATAATAATCCACATGCAATACACTGGGTGGACAATAATCTACACTCAAGACACTGGGTGAATAATAATCCACACTCAATACACTGGGTGAGACAATAATCTACACTCAAGACACTGGGTGAATAATAATCTACACTCAATACACTGGGTGAGATAATAATCTACACTCAACACACTGGGAGGATAATAATCTCCACTCAATACACTGGGATGGATAATAATCTACACTCAATACACTGGGTGGGATAATAATCTACATTTGATACATTGGGTGAATAATAATCTACACTCAATACACTGAGATGAATAATAATCTAAACTCAACACACTGTGGGGGTAATAATCTACACTCAATACACTTGGTGGATAATAATCTACATCCAATACACTGGATGGATAATAATCTACACTCAATACACGGGGTGAGTAATAATCTACACTCAATACACTGGGTGGGATAATAATCTACACTCAATACACGGGGTGAGTAATAATCTACATCCAATACACTGGATGGATAATAATCTACACTCAATACACTGTGAGAATAATAATCTACACTCAATACACTGTGAGGATAATAATCTACACTCAATACACTTGGTGGATAATAATCTATATCCAATACACTGGGTGGACAATAATCTACACTCAATACACGGGGTGAGTAATAATCTACATCCAATACACTGGATGGATAATAATCTACACTCAATACACTGTGAGAATAATAATCTACACTCAATACACTGTGAGGATAATAATCTACACTCAATACACTTGGTGGATAATAATCTATATCCAATACACTGGGTGGACAATAATCTACACTCAATACACGGGGTGAGTAATAATCTACATCCAATACACTGGATGGATAATAATCTACACTCAATACACTGTGAGAATAATAATCTACACTCAATACACTGTGAGGATAATAATCTACACTCAATACACTTGGTGGATAATAATCTATATCCAATACACTGGGTGGACAATAATCTACACTCAATACACTGGGTGAATAATAATCTACACTCAATACACTGGGTGGGATAATAATCTACACTCAATACACTAGGTTGGATAATAATCTACACTCAACACACTGGGAGGATAATAATCTACACTCAATACACTGGGTTGGATAATAATCTACACTCCATACACTGGGTGGGATAATAATCTACACTCAATACACTGGGTTGGATAATAATCTACACTCAACACACTGGGAGGATAATAATCTACACTCAATACACTGGGTTGGATAAAAATCTACACTCAATACACTGGGTGGGATAATAATCTACACTCAATACACTGGGTTGGATAATAATCTACACTCAACACACTGGGAGGATAATAATCTACACTCAATACACTGGGTTGGATAATAATCTACACTCAACACACTGGGAGAATAATAATATACACTCAATACACTGGGTTGGATAATAATCTACACTCAACACTCTGGGAGGATAATAATCTACACCCAATGCACTGGGTGGATAATAATCTACATTCAATACATTGGGTGGATAATGATTCAAACTCAATACATTTGGTAGATAATAATCTACACTCAATACACTGGGTGAATAATAATAAACACTAAATATACAGGGTGGGTAATAATTTACACACAATACACTGGGTGTATAATAATCTACATCCAATACACTGGGTGGACAATAATCTACACTCAATACACTGGGTGAATAATAATAAACACTAAATATACAGGGTGGGTAATAATTTACACACAATACACTGGGTGTATAATAATCTACAGTCAATACACTGGGTGAATAATAATCTGCACTAAAGATACAGGGTGGGTAATAATTTACACTCAATACACTGGGTGTATAATAATCTACACTCAATGCGCTGAGGGGGCTAATAATCCACACCAAACACATTGATCTGGACAATAATCTGCAATCAATACTGAGGACTAGATAATAATGTACTCTTAATACACTAGGACTAAAAAATAATGTACACACAATAAACTGGGTGAAGAGTAACCTACGCTCAGTACACTGGACTGGCAAATAACCAACACTCACTACTCTGGGTGGAATTCTACACCCAGTGCACTGGGCCAGATAAAGCTCTACACTCAATAACCTGGACAAGATAACAATCTACACTCAAAGCTTATGACTCAATAATAATGACACTCAATAAACAGAACAGAATAATTATATGCACTCAATTCACTGGAATGGTTAATTATATACACTAACTAAACTGGTGGATATTAATATACACAGAATAAACTGGACTGGATAATATTCTACACTCATACACTGAGTGAATATTAAACAACACTCAAAACACTGGACTAAGAAATAATACACATTCAATACATTGGACTGGATAATAATCTACCCGCAATCGACTAGGCTGGTTAGTAATGTACACTCGATACACTGGGTGGCTAATAATCTACACTCAGTATGCTGGGTGGATAATAAAATAGACTCAATACTGTGGAGTGGTCAATAATCTTATCTCAATTCACTGGACTGGAAAATATTCTGCACTCAACACACTGGGTGGATAATAATCTACACTCAATAGACTGGTCGGAAAAAAATCCACACTCAATACACTAGGCTGGATGCTAATCCATACTCAAACATTGGGTGGATAATAATCTACACTCAATACACTGGATGGAAAATAATCTACACTCAATACACTGTGAGGATAATAATCTATACTCAATACACTGCGTGGGCAATAATCTACACTCAATACACTGGACTGGAAAATATTCTCTCTTCGTCACACTGGGTGGATTATAATCTACCCTCAATACACTGGACATAAAATAATCTACATTCAATACAATGGGTCGCTAATAATTTACACTCAATACACAGGACGGAAAATAATCTACAGTCAATACACTGGACTGGGTAATAATCTACACTCAATGCACTGCTCTGGACAATAGTCTAAACTCAATCGATAGTAATGGATAATAATCTCCACTCAATATACTGGACTGGAAAATAATGTACACTCAATAGACTGAATGAGGACTAATCAACACTCAAAACACAGGGTGCATAATAATCTACACCCGGTGCACTGGGCTGGATAAAACTCTCCACTCAATACACTGGGTATCTTAATTAACCTACACTCAATACACATGGCTTGATGATAATCTACACTCAATAAACAGGAACTGGACAGTAAACTACTCTCAATACAATGGTTGCGATAATAATTTACTCTCAATACACTGGGCTGGATAATAATCTACAATAAATAGTCTCTGCGGATAATAATCTCCACTCATTACACTTGACGGAAAATAATCTACACTCAATAAACTGGACCGGATAACTGGATACACTCAATTACACAGAGTGGGTAGTAATCGGCAGTTGATGCATTGGGTGGGTCATAATCTACACTCAATACACTGGGTGAATAATAATCTACACTCAATACATGGTGGATAATAATCTACACTCAATACACTGGGTGAATAATAATGTACACTCAATACATGGTGGATAATAATCTACACTCAATACACTGGGTGGATAATAATCCACACTCAATACACTGGATGGGATAACAATCTACACTCAGTACACTGGGTGGGATAATAATCTACACTCAATACACTGGTTGGGACAATAATCTGCACTCAATACACTCGGCTGGACAGTAATTTACACTCAATACACTGGGTAGGAAAATAATCTGCACTCAATACACCAGGGGAATAATAATCTGCACTCAATACACTGAGCGGGCTAATAATCCACACTAAATACACTGGGTGGACAATAACCTACACTCAATTACACAGTGTGGATAGTAATCGGCAGTCGATGCATTGGGTGGATTATAATCTACACTCAATACACTGGGTGGGATAATAATCTACACTCAATACACTGGGTGGGATAATAATATACACTCAATACACTGGATGGTATAATAATCTACACTCAATACACTGGGTGGGATAATAATCGACACTCAATACACTGGGTGGATTATAATCCACACTAAATACCTGGGTGGATAATAATCTATACTCAATATACCTGGTGGATAATATTCTACACTCAATACACTGGCTGGGAACTAATCTTCACTCAATATGCTGGACTAGATAATAATCTCCACCCAATACACTGGACTTGATAATAATCTACAATCAATTCAATGGACCTCATAATCTACACTCAATACTCTGGACTCGATAATAATCTACAATCAATTCACTGGACCTCATTATAATCTATACTCAATACTCTGGCCTGGATAATAATCTGCGCTGAATACATTGGACACCCAGCTCAAGGAATGATCCTGAACAAGAGGGGGACTAAGGAAGTGCATCAAAGACACACTGAAGGCTTCCCTCAAGAATTGCAACATAAATGTCAACGCCGGGGAGACCCTTGCTCTATTCGGTGGAATGTCCTGATTGAAGGGACATAATTCTTTGACCGACCAGAACACGTACTTCCTGAACATGATTGATGAGTACTCCCGGTTCCCATTCGCTATCCCCTGCCCCGACATGATCGCCACCACCGTCATCAAAGCACTCCATAGCATCTTTGCACTGTTTGGGTTCCCCGCTTACATACATAGTGATAGGGGGTCCTCCTTTATGAGCGACGAACTGCGTCAATTGCAGCTCAGCAAGGGTATCGCCTCGAGCAGGACGACCAGTTACAACCCCCGGGGTAACGGACATGTAGAGTGGTAGAACGGAACGGTCTGGAAGACCGTCCTACTGGCCCTACAGTCCAGGAATCTCCCAGTCTCCCGCTGGCAGGAAGTCCTCCCGGATGCCGTCCACTCCATCCGGTCACTGCTTTGTACCACGACCAACCAAACACCTCACGAACGTATCCTTGTCTTCCCCAGGAAGCCCTCCTCTGGGACCTCACTCCCAACCTGGCTGGCAGCTCCCGGACCCATTCTGCTCCGAAAACACGTGCGGGCACACAAGTCGGACCCATTGGTCGAGAGGGTCCATCTTTGCCACGCTAATCCCCAGTACGCCTACGTGGTGTACCCCGATGGCCGACAAGATACGGTCTCCCTACGAGACCTGGCGACCGCCGGATCCCCACGCACACCCCAGCCACCAGTCCCACCCTCCCTCCCACCAGTGCACCTTACAGGAGGATCGGTCCTTCCGCCGGCCCCGTCTAGGCCCCCCACCCATCGACGCACCCCGCAGGCGCTCCCTTCCCAGGTCAACCGTTTTCCCCACCAGCGCCGTCTAGGGTTGTTGAAGCTGCCACAGAGATCGAGGCCACGCTCCCGGAGTCACAGCCGCCCGAGCCTCCACCAGAGTCACCACCGAAGCTTCGCCGATCACAGAGGACGACCAGGGCCCCCGATCGACTGATTGCTTCATTTTAAAGTATATAGTTAATTATGAATCTGTAAATAGTTACAAAACGCTGTACGAAGGTATTACGGTACCTCCATAACTGTAATTTCTACCATGTTGTAATATCAAGCCACCAACCCCGCCGGACTCTTTTTTAACAGGGGGTGAATGTGGTAGTCTGTGTAGAGGTATTACGGTACCTGGTAATGCTGGAACACCATTGGTAGATATTGTACGTTTCCTATTGGTCAAGCTGTATGGTAGCTCCGCCCTGCAAGGCGGGGTATAAGATCCCGTGCTGCCCCAGCAGCCCTCTTTCTGTACCTGAGCTGCTGGGGGAAACATCTAGCTTATTAAAGCCTTCAGTTGGACTACAACCTCGCTTTAGTGGTCATTGATCGTGCATCAGTGAGTGAGAGAGGAAAGGTGGTGATGAGAGAAGGAAGGTGGTGAGTGTGAGAGGGAAGGTGGTGAGAAAGAGAGGGAAGGTGGTGAGTGAGAGAGGGAAGGTGGTGAGTGAGAGAGGGAAGGTGGTGAGTGAGAGACGGAAGGTTGTGAGTGAGAGAGGGAAGGTGGTGAGTGAGAGAGGGAAGGTGGTGAGTGGGAGAGGGAAGGTGGTGAGTGAGAGAGGGAAGGTGGTGAGTGAGAGAGGGAAGGTGGTGAGTGAGAGAGGGAAGGTGGTGAGTGGGAGAGGGAAGGTGGTGAGTGAGAGAGGGAAGGTGGTGAGTGAGAGAGGGAAGGTGGTGAGTGAGAGAGGGAAGGTGGTGAGTGAGAGAGGGAAGGTGGTGAGTGAGCGAGGGAAGGTGGTGAGTGACTGCCAGGTGATAAAAAACATCCTTGTCAATGATGGCCAAGCGAGTTTGGAGTGAGGAAGATGATGATGAACAGCTGTTCAAAGGTCGTGACTATGACATTCCTCAACAGAATCGTACAAAGAAGCTTTATAACCAAGTTAAATGGATACCTGATGAGAATGAGAACTTAAACAAGTTGGTAGGAAAGGACTGTGGCCGGGATTCTCTGTTTCAGAGACTAATGGTTGAGGGCGGGACTGAATCATTGGACATCTCCAACCATGGAATCGGTGCCATTGCCGAGTAATTCAGGACCCGTTAATGGGCTAGCACCGGCGCCATGTGGAACTTGAGCAATTCCAATGGCAAACGGTGTCTGATTTGCGGAGGTCATGATCGGCATTCGATAGGCTGTCAAGTTGCAGCCGCATATTAGCACTCCACTCCCCACACACACTCATCCCAGCCAACAAGGTGGCAGCATGAAAAGCAGCACCCATTTTGTGGATGCGGCGCTGGAGACCCTGTTGGACACCATTGAGGAGATGCAGGCCATTCTGTTGCCCGGAGTGGGAAGGAGGCTACCACTCGCTGCCGTACACTGGGCCTGGCGCAGGTGGCAGAGGCCATGAGCGCCGTGGGCACCACTGCCAGAACCGGCCAGCAGTGCCGGAAGAAGCCGCACAACCTCCTCAGGGCGGCCAGGGTAAATAGGCAACAACGTACCCCTGGCATCTCCCCATCCCCCTCCCCACCCAGAGGGCGACTGAATCCCACCCACCAGCAGTCTGTGCGCAACATACCCTCCACCACATGCCAACATCCATACCACCCGCTGTGGCCGGGTGCCCTATTCACAAAGGCCACCAGCAGGTAACCCACTGCCGAACACTTTGCACATTCTGTTCCCCCCCCCTACCCCCACCTCCCCCCCCCCCCCCCAGGGGAAGGCAGCTCAACACAGGGAGAGAGTGAAGAACGGAGGTGGACCGCCGGACCTGCGGCCCCTCAGGTCCACCTCGCCCTCCATGAAGTGGAGAGACCCCAAGCTGCGACATCCAGTGGTGCAGTCAGCTACAGTGATAGTCCACAACTGCCCCACCCTACACCAGCATCGCAGCAATGCAGTCTGAGGACCTCAGCTTCCACTCTAGCCTAACCAGACATGCCGCAGGAAGCTGAACACACGACGCTACAAACATCCTGGAATGGGAGGTCACGGATATAGGTTGAGAGGTGGGTGTTTTAGAATTGAGGTGAGGTGCAACTACTTCTCGCAGAGGGTGGTGAATTTGTGGAACTCGCTGCCCCATAATGCGGTGGAATCAGAGTCTTTAAATGGTTTCAAGAAAGAGATAGATATATTTCTGATTTTAAAAACAGGTTAAAGGGATATGGGCAACAGGTGGGGAGGTGGATTTCAGACCAGGACGATTTCAGCCATGATCTGAGTGAATGGCTGAGCAGCTCGAAGGGCTGGGTTGTCTACCACTGCTCCTAGTTCCTATGTTCCTATGTCCGACCGGAAGGAGTCAAAGCTGTTGCCCTTCCAGGCGGGAGAAGACATTGAGAATTATCTTCCCATATTTAAACGTTTGGCTAGGACCTGGAGATGGCCAGACACAGAGTAGCCCTGCCACCTGCTTCCAATGCTTTCTGGCAAGGCATTGGCTGCCTATACTGTGATGGAGGAGGTTCGGTCCAACAGCCATCCTGACCTCAGGGAGGCGCTGTTGGCCAAATTTGACATTTTGGCTGAGACTTATCGGTTGCGGTTCAGAGCATCCACCACAACAGCAGGAGAGAGGCCCAAGGGGACCTACACCCATCTGAAGAGATTGTATCGCAGGTGGAACAAGACACAGGAGCTGTCCAAAGAGTAGGTCTGGGAGAAAATCATCTTGGAGTAGGTTTTTCAGGTTCTTCCGGTGGATATGCGGACATGGGGGGAAAGAGCACGAGCTTATCAATGGACACGAGACTGGAAAGCTGGTGCAACAGTACCTGGGTGCACACCCAGTACCTGGGTGCAGGAACACACCCAGGCCCTACCATCAAATGCACAGGCCAGATAAAGGCAAGGAAGGCAATATTAATCCATCCAATGACACTAGTGGGGACAACAGGGTTAAGAGGGTCAGCTCTAATATTAGCAATGCTGAACTCATCCATTTTCTTCTGTGGTGGAAAATTTACCCCGTGATTTTTCTGGGTAGAGAACGTCCTGTCCTGCATGTCTTGCTGCGAGGGGAATCACAGGTGGAAGTGTGCTGCCCGGTTGCACGGTAGCACAATCATTAGCACTGTTGCTTCACAACACCAAGGCCCCAGGTTCGATTCCCGGCTTGGGTCACTGTCTGTGCGGACTCTGCACGTTCTCCCTGTGTCTGCGTGGATTTTCTCCAGGTGCTCCGGTTTCCTCCCAAAAGACATGCGGGGCTGGATTCTCCGGTCGCCGACGCCAAATTCACATTTCGCGAACAGCCGGAGGATCCTAGTTTCTGACCGAATCGGGGGCGGCGCCGCTTTCGCCATGCTCCGCCCCTTCCGAAGCCGTGTACTCGGAGAGCATGCCACGCCACGTATCGACGATCTCAGGACATTGCCTGAGGCTGGCCCCCCCGATGCTCCGCCCCGACCGGCCGAGTTCCCGACGGCGTGGGTCTCGCATGGTCTCATCCGTCGGGAACTCAGCATGGCGAGTGCGGACTCAGTCCAGCACTGCCACAGTCGGGGAGGGCTGATCCGCAGGCAGGGGGGATATCGTCAGGGGCTGGCGGCACTGTGGGGGGTGGTCCTGCGCGCATGAGCCGACCAAAGGGGATGCACTATTTCGCCGGACCGGGTCAGCGGGCTGCGTCCGCCATATAGCACGGCGTGGCCGCTGCGGCCAGGGACCCAGAAATTCTCCAGGGTGTATCGGCAGCTTGAAATGGGTGCTCTACGCTGCACTCCTGCAACTACCAGCAAAACGGGGAATTGGTGGCCGATTTGCGCCAGTTTTTCTGGTGTAAAATGCCACCGTTCCCACGCCGGCTGAGGACCTAGTCCCAGAGTCGGAGAATCCAGCCTGCTGTTAGGTAATTTGGACATTCTGAATTCTCCCTCAGTGTACCCGAACAGGCGCCGGAATGTGGCGACTGAGGGAGTTTCACAGTAACTTCATTGCAGTGGAAATGTAAGCCTACTTGTCATTGCCTAAATCATCAATGCCCTGCTCCAGCTGTCGCCCTCTCAGGTTGGCATTCCCGAAGAAATCATTACAGATCCGGGGACCAACTCCAATTCCAAGCTGATGAAGCTGCTTGACCACCAGCTGAACATTACCAGCATCAGAACCATAAGACCATAAGACCTAGGAGCAGAATTAGGCCACTCGGCCCATCAAGTCTGCTCCGCCATGCAATCATGGCTGATATTTTCTGATCCCCATTCTCCTGCCTTCTCCCCATAACCCCTGATCCCCTTATTAATCAAGAACCTATCTATCTCTGTCTTAAAGACAGTCAGTGAATTGGCCTCCACAGCCTTCTGCGGCAAAGAGTTCCACAGATTCACCACCCTCTGGCTGAAGAAATTCCTCCTCATCTCAGTTTTAAAGGATCGTCCCTTTAGTCTGAGATGGTGTCCTCTGGTTCTAGTTTTTCCTACAAGTGGAAACATCCTCTCCACGTCCACTCTACCCAGGCCTCGCAGTATCCTGTAAGTTTCAATATGATCCTCCCTCATCCTTCTGAACTCCAACGAGTACAGACCCAGAGTCCTCAACCATTCCTCATACGACAAGTTCTTCAGTCCAGGGATCATTCTTGTGAACCTCCTCTGGACCCTTTCCAAGGTCAGCACATCCTTCCTTCGATACGGGGCCCAAAACTGCTCCTAATACTCCAAATGGGGTCTGATCAGAGCCTTATACAGCCTCAGAAGTACATCTCTGGACTTGTATTCTAGCCCTCTTGACATGAATGCTAACATTACATTTGCCTTCTTAACTATCAACTGAACCTGCATGTTAACCTGAAGAGAATCGTGAACAAGGACTCCCAAGTCCCTTTGTGCTTCTGGTTTCCTGAGCATTTCCCCATTTAGAAAATAGTCTACGCCTAAATCCCTCCTTCCAAAGTGCATAACCTCACACTTTTCCACATTGTATTTCAATTGCCACTTCATTACCCACTCTCCTAGCCTGTCCAAATCCTTCTGCAGCCCCCTTGCTTCCTCAATACTACCTGTCCCTCTACAGATCTTTGCATCATCTGCAAACTTAGCAACAGTGCCTTCAGTTCCTTCCTCCAGATCATTAATGTATATTGTGAAACGTTGTGGTCCCACACAGACCCCTGAGACACACCACTAATCACCGGCTGCCATCCTGAAAAAGGCCCCTTTATCCCCACTCTCTGCCTTCTGCCAGTCAGTCAATCCTCTATCCATGCCAGGATCTTACCCTTAACACCATGGGCTTTTAACTTATTTAACAGTCTCCTATGCGGCATCTTGTCAAAGGCCTTCTGGAAATCTAAATAAATCACGTTGACTGGTTCTCCTTTGTCGAACAGATTTGTCAGACACTACCTCCTTTTGACAAAGCCGTGCTGACTCAGTCCTATTTTACCATGCACTTCCAAGTACTTTGCAATCTCATCTTTAATAACACTCTCTAAAATCTTACCAAAGACCGAAGTCAGGCTAACCGACCTATAATTTCCCGTCTTCTGCCCCCCTCCCTTCTTAAACAGGGGTGCTACATCAGCCACTTTCCAGTCTTCTGGGACCCTTCCTGCCTCAAGTGATTCCTGAAAGATCATCTCTAATGCTTCCACAATTTCCTCAGATATCTCTTATAGGACCCTGGGGTGTAGTCCATCCAGTCCAGGTGCCTTATCCACCTTCAGACCTTTCAGTTTCCCCAGAACCTTCTCCTTAGTGATGGCTACTACACTCACTTCTGCCCCCTGATTCTCCTGGAGCTCTGGCATCCTACTGCTGTCTTCCACCGTGAAGAATGATGCAAAGTAACTATTCAGTTTGTCTGCCATTTCTTTGTTTCCTGTTATTACTTCTCCAGCCACATTTTCCAGTGGTCCGATGTCTATTTTTGCCTCTCTCTTACCTTTTATATATTGAAAAAAATTCTTCCTATCTTCCTTTATATTACTAGCGAGCTTGCACTCATACTTCATCTTCTCCCCCTTTCTTGCTTTTTTAGTTGTCCTCTGCTCGCTTTTAAAGGCTTCCCAATCCTCTAGCTTCCCACTAATCCTCGCCACTTTGTATCCTTTTTCTTTAGCTTTTATGCTGTCCTTGACATCCCTCGTCAGCCATGGATGCCTTGTCCCCCCCTTAGCATGTTTCCTCCTCCTTGGGATGAATTTCTGTTGTGCCTCCCTAATATCCCACAAAAACTCCTGCCATTGCTGTTCCACTGTCTTCCCTGCTAGGCTCCTTTTCCAATCAACTCTGGCCAGCTCCTCCCTCATGTCTTTGTAGTTACCCTTATTTAATTGTAATACCGTTACATCTGATTGCAGCTTCTCCCTCTCAAACTGCAGGGTAAATTCTATCATATTGTGGTCACTGCTCCATTAGGGTTCCTCCACCTTAAGTTCCCTAATCAAGTCTGCCTCGTTACACATCACCAAATCCAGAATTGCCTGTTCCCTAGTGGGCTCTGTCACAAGCTGCTCGAAAAAAAACCATCTCTTAGACATTCCACAAATTCCTTTTCTTGGGATCCGCTACCAACCTGATCTTCCCAGTCCACCTGCCTATTGAAGTCCCCCATGATTATTGTAATGTTGCCTTTTCTGCATACCTTTTCTATCTCCTGATTTATTTACTGCCCCACATCCTGACTACAGCTAGGGGGCCTGTACATAACTCCCATCAGGGTCTTTTTACCTTTACGATTCCTCAACTCTACCCACAGAGATTCTATGCCTTATGATCCTATATCGCCCCTTGCTATCGATTTAACTTCACTCCTTACTAACAATGCAACCACGCCCCCTTTGCCCATCTGCCTGTCCTTTCGATAGGACATATATCCTTGGATATTTAGATCCCAGCCCTGATCCCCTTGCAGCCACATCTCTGCGATGCCCACAACATCGTACCGGCCAATTTCAATGTGCGCAACAAGCTCATTTACCTTGTTCCATTTACTGCGCGCATTTAGGTACAACACCCTCAATCCTGCATTGACCACCTCCCCTTTCACACTCTCCTCAGTCACTGTACCCTGTACTGTGGCCCTTTTTGATTTTTGGCTATGGCTTCTCTGCCTTACACTTTTTGTTTCTGGCCCTGTTTTACTTCCCTCCGACTTCCTCCATCGGTTCCCATCCCCCTGCCACATACCATCCCATAACATCCTCAGATGGTCGGACATGGTGAGCACTTTAACAAGAGATTGGAGCAATACCATGAGGTGGCTCAAGAGAACCTCCAGACGGCCCAGCAGTCACAGAAAATGGTGGTTTAATGAGCATACTCATCAATGTAAGTGTCCTTCCTGTTTCTTCCCCGTTTATTCCCTTATTTGCCCATTCCTTTATTTTTGCCGTTACATTTTTGATCCCTGGGTGATTAATGAACATCTGACTTTTAGGTAAGCAGCCTGTATCTTCAATTCAAGCAGGAATAATCCAGATGGCTGTGCTGTTTTAAGCAGAAGCTACAGACTGACCAATGTCAGTGACAGTGACAGAGAGATGGGTTGGGACTCAGTTTGATTGTTTGGCTGGTGGCCAATGGATTTGCCCAAATGGTTGTGCTCTGCCTGGTAACAGGTGGTGATTGGATCTGATCCCACTGGGATGATTTTTAGAGTCCAAGATTTGAGTTTGGTTTCAGTTTTGACTCTGGCAGCAAGAAGGGGACAAGACTCTGGTCACTGTCCAGAAAGATCCAGCTAACTCTCTCCAGAAGCCCACTGTGAGGGCTGACTCTCTCTCCAGAAAGCCTGTGGATGCTGTTTTCCTGGATCTACAGAGGCCTGAAGACAAACAGCAAACCCAAAGCACCATTTGATAAGGAATAAGGTTCATCTCCAAGAAAAGCTGTGAGTAATGCATTTCTAAACTACCTAGAAAATCATTGCTGGCTGCGAACCAAAGACTTTGATCTGCAAACCTGCTGTGTAGCTGCTCCAAAATTACATCTCTTAGACATTCCACAAATTCCTTTTCTTGGGATCCACTACCAACCTGGTTTTTCCAGTCCTGCATATTGAAGTCCCCATCATCTAAAACCATCATCTGGAACATTGACATATTCTTCCCTCCACTTATGATTTTTACGCCTTTCCACCCCTCTCTGTTTGTCTGTCTAGTGTGTGTGTGTATGTTTAGAGGGTGTGGGTAAGGTAAAGGATATTAGGTATTCACTTGTCATTAGCCAGTTGTATTTACAGCACCTTTCATGATGTTTCTTTTTTTATTTAACAGTAATTGTGTTTAAATTTACAAACCAGGGGCACGATTTTCCGACCCCCCACCGGGTCGGAGAATCCCCGGGGGCTGGCGTGAATCCCGTCCCCGCCGTGTCCCGAATTCTCCGCCACCAGAAGTTTGGCGGGGGTGGGAATCGCGCCGCGTCGGTCGGCGGGAATCACGCCGGTCGGCGGGCCCACCCCCGGCGATTCCCCAGCCCGTGATGGGCCGAAGTCCCACCGCTGTCAACCCTCTCCCGCCAGCGTGGATTCAACCACCTTTTGAATGGCGGGAGCAGGCGGCGCGGGCTGGCTCCGGGGTCCTGGGGGGGGGCGCGAGGCGATCTGGCCCCGGGGGGTGCCCCCACGGTGGCCTGGCCTGCGATCGGGGCCCACCGATCCGCGGGCAGGCCTGTGCCATGGGGGCACTCTTTTTCTTCCGCCTTCGCCATGGTCTTCACTGTGGCGGAGGCGGAAGAGACCCCCTCCCCTGCGCATGCGCGGGGATGCCGTGAGCGGGCGCTGACGATCTCGCGCATGCGTCGCCCGGTGAAGACCTTTCGCCGCCAGCTGGCGTGGCACCAAAGGCCTTTCCCGCCAGCCGGCGGAGCGGAAACCGCTCCGGCGCGGTCCTAGCCCCTCAAGGTGAGGGATTCGCCCCTAAAGGTGTGGAGAATTCCGCACCTTTGGGGCGGCCCAACGCCGGAGTGGTTCCCGCCCTCCATTACGCCGGAACCCCCCACCCCACCGGGTAGGGGAGAATCCCGCCCCTGGTGTCTGTGATCATTGGGCAGCCTGTCCAATGCTACACATTGATGACCTGCTGGAACAGATGGGAAATGCCGGATATATCACAGTCCTTTTGCAAAGGGTACTGGCAGGTGCCACTGGAGGAGAGGTCCAGTGAATACACTGCCTTCAGGTCACCCCAGCTGTTCAGGTTCACCATGATGCCATTTGGCCTCCATGGAACCCCTGCCACATTCCAGAGGCTAATGAACAAGGTCTTACAGGGTGATGAAGGTCACAGTGCAGCCTACTTGGACAACATGGTGATTCACAGTGATAGTTGAGGCTGCCAGCTGAACCACCTCTGCAATGACCTTGGGAAGATCGATGCTGCCAGTTTGACCCTGAATTCAGCAAAATGTGTCTGAGTGAAGCGGGAGACAAAATATCTTGGCCACCGGCTGGGGAATGGGAAAATCTGCCCATGAATCGACAAAGTGGAGGCCACTAATATCAGTAGAAGACCAACCACCAAGCACCAAGCGCGATCCTTCCTGCGACTGAGAGGCTCGTACAGGCGTTTCATTCCCCAGTTTGTCACCATTGCTGAGCCCTTGAGTCAGACCCTAACCCTAACCCAACTAAAATCTCCAGCAACCCAGTCATATGGACTGAGGAAGGTGAGAGATGCTTTGCTGAGTTGAAAACCCGATTGTGTTTTTCCACTGTCCTGCGGAGCCCAGATTTCAGCAAATGCTTTCTGGTCCAAGTGGATGCACTCAGCAGTGGGAATCGGTGACCGAGAGCTCCATCGCTGGCTACCTGCCACACCTTTCTAACCCATGCCCACCCTTGGCGGACGTTAGGCCTCTGAATGTTCCGGACCCGTACACACATTCAAAGAAATATTGATGGGGAATGGTTGAGATGAAGTCTGGGCACAAGATTTGGTGGGATATAGAATCAGAGATACAGAGTAGCTGAAAGAATGGCGGAGAGCAGACACACGCACATACATATATCAGGACAGCTTGGAATATGGTGACTCCACTGCTGGCCCTCTGTCAGCGAGCAGCGACCCTCAGCTGTTGTATTAACTATCAATGTTAACTATCCTGGAATTCTGATGGAGCTAGTGAGTGAGTGTGCGAAGGGGTGAATGAGTGCCGGGAGATACAAACCATCTTGTCAACGGTGGTCAAGCGAGCTCGGAGTGAAGAAAATGATGATGAAGAGTTGTTCTACGATCATGACTATGACATGCCTCAACAGAAAGGTACAAAGCTCTGTAACAAAGTTAAATGGATAACTGATGAGGATGAGAAGTTTAAGAAGCTGGGAGGAAAGGATTGCGCTGTCTTCACTATTCTAACTAAGACCGGGGGCAATGAGCTATGAAACTGAATGTAAACAATGCAGTTCAAAGCTTTTAGCCTTTTCAGCAAGTCCAGAGGTTTGAAAAGATTAGAGGGGAATGAAATTGAATGTGAAAAAAGCACTTCAAAGGTTTCCAACACATCAAAGAGAAGACCTTTACCATTATCTGACAGATCTTTGAACTTGACATACTGAGAGAGAGCTTAAAGGTTTGAAGGCTGCAGAGGAAAGACTTTTACCTTCATCTAACAGATCTTTTAGACATTCTGAAAGAGTGTTTGAAGGTTGTCAAAGCTACAGCGGGAAGATTTGTCAAACAAACCCCATCCCAGGAAAAAAAACAACCTGAGCCCTTCCAGCCCAGCTCCCCTGATGGATCCCCTAGAGGTAAGTATAGAGAGGGTGCTCTCCTTCTTGATTCCCCTCAGTGTCATTGGAAACCGGTCGCCACATTTTGGGACCAGCAGTGACTTCCCATTGGGGGGAGGGGGCGGGTAATTTCTGGCAGGCTGCTGCATTCAACTATAATCTTGGTAATGAGATTAAAATGAATGAAAATGGTGTGGGCGGGGACCATGTGATGCTGGCGTGGCAATAGCAACTTTTCCTTGAGCTCTGGCACCATTCTTGTTATAATCCATCTTTTATCCCGTTTGCGCGGCACGTGCTTGCCTAATCTGAGAGTTAATACTCATGTTACAGACACCTGGTCAGCCCTCAAGAATGGCTAAGATACTGAACCAGCCATGTAACTTTTTTAAAGTTTTTAAATCTGTGCAGAAAGATCGATTTGTTCTGGGAGTGATAATATAGTGAATAGGGTTTGGTTGTTCTATAAACAAAACGTTATTAAAACAAAAGAAAACAACGTTTAAATTTTTACTTAATAGTTCTAACACTAACAGATCACATACAGTTTCTTAACCTTAACACTAGTTCCTGTTAAACCACACTTTACATGAAAATACAGCTCTTTTTCCACTTACATATACAGGCAAAGACACAACACTTGCATTTAGGAAGCAATTTTTCTTCTGTTTGGGACATTCGTTCAGGATCTTTTTTTTCTGTGGCTGTTTTATTGACATGTCCCATGGCTGCACACATCCTTTTCTCTAGAGCATATTTCATGACCTATTTCATGGTTGCTCACATCTTTCCCTGTCTGTTCCAAATTGATTCTCTCTCTCGCCCTCTCTCTCTCTAAGCTATGCCCAGCCCTCCAAAGAAAGGTCCTCTTCTGGGATGTCCAGACTGGGACTCAACTGGTATGAGGGCCTGATTTCCCACTCCCATTTACACAAAAGACCAGAGCTAAGACATTCATATGCAACTAGCCTTCCATTGATGGACAAATGGATTGTCAGACTCCAGAATGGGATAATGACTTGTCAAACAAGGTGGTCCCGATTTACAATGGATCTCAAGTGAATCATCTTATGCATTCCCTAAGGAGTTTATTTCTAAATGAGACCATGTGACTCAACCAGGTGTGGGCATATACCTTTGATTCTGTTGCTAGCAGTCTTTTATCCTTTTCAGTCTGTTTGAAACCCTAAATTGCCTATTACATCTTGGACGCATTTCTGGACCCAATTGCCTAATATGGAGCTGCCTGAAAAGAAAATGATGACTGCGAACATTATCCGAGTGATGAAGGAGGGATCTGTAGCGTTCGGAAGGTCTCCACCAAAACCGATCTGGGGCCAGTACATCCCTTGCAGATATTGCCAATCCTAGGGCGTCATTCTCCGACCCCCCAGCGGGTCGGAGAATGGCCGTTGGCCGCCGTGAATCCCGCCCCCGCCAGTTGCCGAAGTCTCCGAAGGGAGAAAAGTCGGCGGGGCGTTAATGGCGCCGCAGACGTCGGAGAATGTCACGGGTCTGCGCAAGGCAGCCGATTTTCGGCCTGCCGATATTCTCCCTTCCGGATGGGCCGAAGTCCCGTCGACGCGATGACCGGCCACGTCGACGTAAATTAAACCACCGTTTCATCGGCGTGAACCTGTGCTCCAGGCTCACGCCGACCAGCGTGGAGGTGGGTGACAGCCTGGGGGGTTGGCTCTGGGCAGGCGATGGCGTGGCCGCAGTCTGAATGTGTGGGGAGAGGTGTGTCTAGGGTTGTGTGTGTGTGTGCGGCGGGGGGGGGTGGTTAGAGTGGGCTGGGCTCCGGGGGAGTGCCAGGAGGGGGTCCGTGCCGGGGAGGAGGATGGGGGGTCTGTGCCGGGGAGGAGGATGTGGGGTCCGTGCCGGGGAGGAGGATGGGAGGTCCGTGCCGGGGAGGGGAATGGGGGGTCCATGCCGGGGGGGAGGATGGGGGGGGGTCTGTGCCGGGGAGGAGGATTGGGGGGGGGTCCGTGTCAGGGAGGAGGATGGGGGAGGTGGGCCGTGCCGGGGAGGGGGATGGGGGGTCCGTGCCGGGGAGGAGGATGGGGGGGGTCCGTGCCGGGGAGGAGGATTTGGGGGGGGTCCGTGCCGGGGAGGAGGATGGGAGGGGGCCCCGTGCCGGGGGGGGGGCCCGTGCCGGGGTGGAGGATGGGGGGGGTGCGTGCCGGGGAGGAGGATGGGGGGGGGTCCGTGCTGGGGAGGAGGATGGGGGGGGGGTCCATGCCGGGGAGGATGATGGGGGGTGGTCCGTGCCGTGTAGGAGGATGGGGGGGGGGGTCCGTGCCGGGCAGGAGGATGGGGGGGGGGGGTCCGTGCCGGGGAGGAGGATGGGGGGGGCCCGTGCTGGGGAGAAGGATGGGGGGGGTCCGTGCCGGGGAGGAGGATGGGGGGGCCCGTGCCGGGGAGGGGGATGGGGGGACCGTGCCGGGGAGGGGGTTGCGAGGGCAAGTGAGTTGGTCCACCTGGCCAGGTGCCAGCCTCCAACAGTTGGACCCATGCGGTCCATGCCACCTGGCTGGGGGGAGGAGGGGATATGGGCAATGATGACATGTCGTCGTTCCCACCCCCACCAGGCCGTCATGTTTTCCGATCATCCTGCGATGTTGGCCGCCGTGGCGGCAGCCGCTAATGTCTATGTTGCCCTGGATGAGGAGGAGGAGGAGGAGCGTGCCAGAGAGGCGGCGCAGGCTGCCGCAGAGGGGCAGGCGGCAGCCGCCCAGGCTGGAGGGACACCTGACCGACAGGACGAGGAGGGAGGGGAGGACGTCGCGGCCCCACGGCAACGGAGGCACCCGAGGGCGCCCCGTGTGTACCGGCCCCGGCAGTCATGCCAGGACCTCACGGACCGGGAATGCATGAGGAGACTCCGGATGAGGTGGGAAACCGTGGCACACATCTGCCACCTGCTGGCACACCTGTCACCGCGTGGCACTGGCGGGGGACACCCTCTCCCCGTGTCCGTCAAGGTTACGGTGGCCCTGAACTTTTATGCAACGGGGTCATTCCAGGCACCGAGTGGGGACCTGTCCGGCATATCGCAGACATCGGTGCATCGGTGCATCCGGGCAGTGACAGATGCCCTATATGCCATGGCGCACCGCTACATCCGTTTCCCCGTGGACCGGGCCAGCCAAGATGCCCGGGGGCTTCTCTGCCGTGGCCGGGTTCCCCATGGTCCAGGGCGCGATTGATGGGACGCACGTCGCCGTGCGGCCACCTGCAGATAACAGGGCCGTGTTCACCAATAGGAAGGGGACCTATTCGATGAACATACAGGTGGTCTGCGACCACCGCATGATGATCCTGCACATCTGCGCCCGTTACCCAGGCAGTGTACACGACTCATACGTGTTGTCGCGGTCATCCATCCCCAGCATGTACGAGGGACGCCATCCCCGGCTGAGGGGCTGGTTGCTGGGCGACAGGGGCTACCCATTGCGATCGTGGCTGATGACGCCTATACGGAGGCCACGCAATGAGGCGGAGAACCGCTACAATGATGCCCATGTAGCGACAAGGCCCTCCAGTATCGGTCAGATAGGGTCGGCCGCATCATTGTGGTGTGCTGCGTCCTGCACAACATAGCCCAGCAGAGGGGCGATGTGCCGCAGGCAGAGGAGGGCGGAGTGGAGGAGCAGCAGGAAGAGGCGCAGTCCTCCCCAGATGAGGGGGATGGGCGCAATGGTCAGACAGGCTAGACACAGGCGGGTGGCTGTCCACCGTTACCGGCTGGTCCAGCGGGCACGGGACAGACTGATAGATGCCCGCTTCACTGACTAGATGGGCGTGGGAATCGGGTAGTATGGCCACAGACTGCACACCATGGCAACAGCCGACCACCCACACCCCCCCACCCATCCACCCACCAAGCACCCTCACCCCCCTCCCCAACCCCACCCACCCCACCCGCATGCACACCACCCCTCCCCCATTGCCGATCCACCTGCGGCACAACGGGCCGGGCTCACACAGTTGCGGGTGGACGTGTGTCTATCGCAGGCCATGGAGGATGATGACAAGCCGCCCAGCGATGAGCTCCTGGCTCCACATCGTTGGACTATGTCTGACCCATGGCCACAGTACCACCATCCACCCGGACCATCCCTGCATGCGGCTGTGACACTGCAGTGCACGGTCCCGTCCTCTGCCCGGGGGGGATGTTGATGGCGGCCCAGGGGGAAGGGGGCAGACTCACCTGGGGCTGAGGTAAGACCACCCCTCACACACACACTTGCGCTCAACGTACATGACACCCCCGCACGCTTTGGACAGAGCACAAAGGCAGCTTCTGTAGGTGTAACATTGACTTTAATAACCAAAGGAGTTCATGCACGTGCCCTAGCCCCTAAAACCCATCTGTGCCCTGCACCCGTGCCAACTTACTCAGTGTCTAATTGTTTGGGCTTACGGGCCCTTTGACTACGTCTACGTGGTTCCCCAGACGGTACAGCAGAACTGGAGGTGGACTCCTGTGATTCTTGCCCTCTGAAACAGGATCCCTTTGGCGGCCGTTTCCTGGGGCGTACTGGCCTAGATGGGCCAGGCTGCGGCCCGGGCGACTGGGATGGCGAGCTGCCAGCCTGTCCTGCCCGTTGCCCACCCGATGCACCTGGGACGGAAGGGGGGGAGTCCGAGGTGTCGCGGTGTTCCGGGACCTCCCCTACAGGGGGAGCCGGGACGGACCACACCACCTCCTCCTCCCTCGGGGTGCCCGATGGCCCCCAGGCCTCTACATGGGTGGGGATGCGAACGGACTGGCCATCCGACGCCCCCCCGACATCTGGCGCTGCCAGTCCTGGAGGCCCGTGCTGGTATCGACAGGTTCTGCAGGTTTGCAGCCATGGAGCCCAGGGGGTTGGCAAACCCTGTCTGTGACTGTGCAACGCCGGATTACACATGGCCACTGGCGCCGATGCCCTCAGCGATGGCCTGCTGAGACTGGGCCATGGCCTGCAGAGACTGGGCTATGGCCTGCTGAGACTGGGCCATGGCATTGAGCGCCTCTGCCATCTGGCACTGGCACTGGCTCATGGCCTCCTGTGAGAGGGCAGTCATGTCCTGGGCCACAGACGCCGCCTGCACGGAAAGCCCCAGGCCTCGCAAACCGTTCCCCATGTCTGACACCGTCGCACCCATTGCCTCCACCGCGGACGCCACCCTTGCGGTGTCGGCCTGGGTGGCACGCATGACCGGGACCACTCCCAACTCCTGGACGCGGGTGGACTCCTCCACCTGCGACTGCAGCCGCCGCACGCCGGCCGTCACCCTCTTCGCTCGTCTCCGGGTCGGTGGTTGCATCTGATCTATGTGTGGGTGTGGTAACAGCAGGAACCCGGGATCCATCTGGGCGGCAGATGTTCGCTTGGGCTGGGCTGCCCTCCGACCGCCCGGCCCCTCTGCTGCTCCTACCTCCACCTGCTGTACCGGGACGGCTGTGTTGTGCGCACCAGTGAGTGTACAGACGCCTCATCACTAAAGTGCCCAACCGAGGTGAGTGTTTCTACGATGGTGGAGGGTGTTGGTGACAGCAGTGGCGTTGTGTCGTGCTCTTCATCCCACTCTGAGTCCCTGGCACTTTGGGGTGGGGGTTCGTCTCCACCCATCCACTCTGAGTCACTGTCCGGTATTTCGTCTTCCTGGGTAGTGCTGTCCCGGGTAGGGGTGTCCTGGGTAGTGCTGTCCCGGGTAGTGCTGTCCCGGGTAGGGGTGTCCCGGGTAGGGGTGTCCCGGGTAGGGGTGTCCTGGGTAGTGGTGTCCTGGGTAGTGGTGACCTGGGTAGTGGTGTCCTGGGTAGTGGTGTCCTGGCTCGGCTGTGACGGGGGCCTGTGGCTGCCCCCCTCATCGCTGGGTGGTCGCTCCCGCACGTGACGGGGGCGTCGCCTCCCTATTGCTCCAGGTCTCTCCGTCTCCCGTGGTCTCCAAGGGACATCCTGCAGGCGTCGCATGCCGAGGGTCCGGGTCTCTCCGTCTCCCGTGGTGTGCGAGGGGCATCCTGCGGGCGTCGCATGCCGGAGGGTCCGGGTCTCTCCGTCTCCCGTGGTGTGCGAGAGGCATCCTGCGGGCGTCGCATGCCGGAGGGTCCGGGTCTCTCCGTCTCCCGTGGTGTGCGAGGGGCATCCTGCGGGCGTCGCATGCCGGAGGGTGCGGGTCTCTCCGTCTCCCGTGGTCTCCGAGGGGCATCCTGCGGGCGGTCTGCATCTGCGGGGATGGGTGCCTGGACGTTTGGTCCTGCGATACACAATGAAGCATGCATGGTTAGACATCAGGCAGTGATCAGGTGATATGGGGGAGGGGGATATAGGGGAGGGGGGATATGGGGACGGGCTGTTGGTGGCTCACTTGCTAGTACGCCCCCGACCTCTGCATCAGCAACCTCCCGGTCCTCAGGTCCGCCAGCCAGTTCCAGGGCCCTTTCCTCGTGTTCGGTCAGTGGCCTCTCATCAGCGGGGCCTCCTCCAGTCCTCACATGCTCCCTGGTGTTGTGTGCGCGTTTCTCCTGTGGCGGGGGGGGAGGGTTGTGGCAGGGGTAAAAGGCAACAGTGTTAGGCAGGTGTATGAATGCACGCCATCGGTTGCGCGTGTATTGCAGAGGTTACGGTTAGGGCTGGATTCACTTGGGGATATGGGGGATATGGGGGAAGGGGGATATGGAGGAGGGGGGATATGGGGGAGGGGGGATATGGGGATATGGGGAGGGGGATATGGGGTAGGGGGGATATGGGGTGGGGGGGATACAGAGGAGGGGGATATGGGGAGGGGGATATGGGGGAGGGGGGATATGGGGATATGGGGGAGGGGGATATGGGGGAGGGGGGATATGGGGAGGGGGATATGGGGGGGATATGGGGGAGGGGGGTTATGGGGAGGGGGGATATGGGGGAGGGGGGATATGGGGGGATATGGGGGAGGGGGGATATGGGGAGCGGGGATATGGGGGATATGGGGAGGGGGATATGGGGAGGGGGGATATGGGGAGGGGGATATGGGGGAGGGGGGATATGGGGGAGGGGGATATGGGGAAGGCGGGGATATGGGGGATATGGGGGAGGGGATATGGCTGAGGGGGGATACGGGGAGGAGGGATATGGGGAGGGGGGATATGGGGGAGGGGGGATATGGGGGATATGGGGGAGGGGGATATGGGGGAGGGGGGATAGGGGGGAGGGGGGATATGGGGGAGGGGGGATATGGGGAGGTGGATATGGGGGAGGGGGGATATGGGGGATATGGGGGAGGGGGATATGGGGGAGGGGGGATAGGGGGAGGGGGGATATGGGGGAGGGGGATATGGATATCGGGCGGGGGGAGGCTCACCCTGTCTGCTCTGACGAGGTCGTTCACCTTCTTGTGGCACTGGGTGCCTGTCCGTGGTGTTAGGGCCGCAGCGGTGACGGCCTCTGCCACCTCCCTCCACAGATGCCGGCTGTGGCGTGGGGCAACTCTGCGGCCATGCCCGGGATACAGGGCCTCCCTCCTCTGCTCCACTGCGTCCAGGAGCGCCTCCACATCGCGTGACTGGAACCTCGGGGCTGAGCGGCGGCCAGCCATCCAGTCGGGTGTCCCGGAAGGGTGTTCCGGTCGGGTGGGGGGGAGCAGCGCGTCGTTATGAGCCGTCACGCCGTGCGGCGTGTATGACGCTGCACGGCGTGAACCACGTGAGCAAGCGCGGATCCCGTCACGTCGCTGCTAGCCCATTTCGGGCCGGAGACTTCGCGGCGATTTTTCCGGTGTGACGCAAGTCAGATTTGCGCCGTTTTTTGCGCCGATCGGCGGACTTTGCGCCGATAACGGAGAATTTCGCCCCTGTTGTCTGCTAGAGTTTTAAAGGAAGTTAATGGAATTATCAGCTCGTTTATATGGAATAAAAAGAAGCCTCGTCTAAAATTCACCAACCTGCTGCATTCAAGTTACAACGTGTGGTCTGGGGTTCCCAAATATTAGATTATACACATTAGCCTCTCACCTTAGGTTTATAAGGAATTGGGTGATGCAGGACGCTCCCTCCATTTGGCTCTACTTGGCAGCAGGCTTTCCCATTGTTGGTCTTGTTATTTACTGAGGACTTCAGATTGGGTTCTGTTAGGATTTAGATTTAGATTTAGTGTCACGTGTACCGAGGTACAGTGGAAAGTAGTGTGTGCGTACAATCCAGGCAGACTGTTCCATCCTTGAAAAACATAGGGGGCGGAATTCGCTGTCCGGTTGGACCAGTTTTCTGGTGTGGCGCGCCCTTGCCGGCAGCGGAATTCTCCATCCTGCCAGCCGGCCAATGGGGTTTCCCATTGTGGGAAGCCCCATGCCGTCAGGAACTCCCCGGGCATGGGTGCGCTGACGGTGAAACGGAGGAGTATTCAGCCCAGGGCATACGATAAAGACACAATGTAAATACATAGACATAGACATCGGGTGAAACATACAGAGTGTAATACTACTCAGTAGAGAAGATGGGTGGAGAGATCAGTTCTGTCCATAAAAGGTTCAATCAGGAGACTGGTAACAGTAGGGAAGAAGCTGTTTTTGAATCTGTTAGTGCGTGTTCTGAGACTTTTGTATCTCCTGCCTGATGGAAGAGGTTGGAAAAGAGAATAACCCGGGTGGGAGGGGTCTTTGATTATGGTGCCCTATTGATGAGGTGATATGGGGTAGTACATGGGACTATACCAATAGAACTTTCGGATGCAATAGAATAAAGGAGACTCCATAGAATTCCTACAGTGCAGAAGGAGGCCATTCGGCCCATCAAGTCTGCAGTGATTCTCTGAAAGGGCACCCTGCCTAGGCCCACATCCCTACCCTGTCGCTGTAACCCCATAGTCCCACCTAACCTGCACATCCCTAGACACTAAGGGGCAATTTATCAAGGCCAATCCACCTAACTTGCCCTTCTTTGGACTGTTGGAGGAAACCTGAGCACCGGGTGGAAACCCACGCAGACACTGAGAGAAAGTGCAAACTCCACACAGACAGTCACCAAGGCCGGAATTGAACCCGGGTCCCTGGCGCTGTGAGGTAGCAGTGCTGATCACTGTGCCACCGGAAGCATAGTTTTGGTATCAATATTACTGTTTATGAAGCTCAAGATCGAATTTTCTTTGCAAACTACTCTCTTTAATGTGTCTTGTAGATATACAAAACCCCTCTTTACCTCTTTCTCACTCCTCCCAAAGAGGCCAGTTGCGTTTTTATGACAATCCAGCAGTTTTCATGGTCACTTTTTCCCAGTGCCGGCCCCACAAATGACCAGATTCATTCAGCTCAACCTCACAACCTGCCCCCGTGTCCCCGTAGGCTCTCTCTCACTCCCCATCCTCTGCCCTTAAATCAGTTTCACAGGGTGTTCGAAGGGGAGGCCTCAAAGTCTGAAAACTCAAACCAAGCTCACATCAGGATCTGACGGAGTCCTGAATTTATCATATCCTGGATATCATCGTAACCTGCACATGGAAGGAAAAAGCATTGTTCACAGTCCCAGTTCAAGATACTGCACTGCATGGATATCACACCGCGTCTAAGACGGTGTTTGATCTTGCTATATCCCCATTGTGCCCAAAGTGCCTGGTAGTCGAGGATGATTATGTACACTGCACATGGACCTGTGTCAAGAGTCAATCCTATTGGTCTGGGGTGGTTATGTGCTTGAGAGGATATTTGACAGCCTTTGTTCCCCATTCTGTGTCTTCCAGATAGAAGAATTATTGATGTTAATGAAAAAAGGCAGCATAACATCTTAAATTTTGCAGCTCGTAATAATATCCTCTGCTCCTGGATCAGTGACAAGTATCTTTCAATTCAAAACTGTCATAAACTAGTCATGGAATGTATTCCTTTGGAAACCCTGACATCTGTGATCATTCTAAGTCTGATACATTGCGTAAAGTGTGGCACCCCATCTCAAATTTATAAGGCTCCGCTTTGCCTGATCTGCTCCTGCAAGGTTTCTCATGAGTCTTAGTGCAAGTTGCGATCTCACTACACATAAAGGTGTGCAGCTTGATATATTTACCTCAATGTTTTTATGGCCTTATGCTCCTTCTCCTCCATTTCCTGATTGATCCGGTGTTTAAATTGGAGGCACCAGTTTTTAAAGGGTAATGTTATGAATTTATCCTGGCTTGTTTATTCATACATTTGCAGAAATATTTGTTCTGTACTTTACCAGTTGTGCTTTGAAAACGTTGTAACGTTACTTGCAAAAAAATTATAAAACTCTGATAAAATCGTACAGAAAAAAAGATTTGTTCAGGCACTTTCACAATTTGATGAAAAGGATGTGGAGGCATTTTTTAAGGACATTTGAGAAAATAGGGAAACAAATGAAATGCTCGAAAGATATTTGGATGCTGCTCTTATGAGTAATCTCGCTGGTAAGGCGAGTGAAATATATACGGCTTGATTAGAGGAAAGGTCTGGGGAAAATGGTACAGTGAAGAAAGTTATAATGAATGCTTATGAATTAGTGCCGCAGGCTTACAAACAAATGTTTCAAAATGTAAGAAAACAGACTGGACAGACTTATATTGAATTTGAAAGGATTAAACAAAGTAATTTTGATAGATGGATGAGAGCATTGAAAATAGAAGCAACCTATGATGCTCTGAGAGAAATAATTCTGTTGGAAGAATTCAAAGATTCATTACCTGCAGTGATAAGAACTCATGTGGAGGAATAAAGAGTAAAAACTGTGAGGCAAGCCACGGAGCTTGCCGATGAATGTGAATTGGCTCATAGGTCAAAGCCTTTTTATGACCCACTTTTAAATGTGAGAAAGATAGAAAATGGGAAGGTGTGAGAAAAGGCAGTCAAGCAAGAGAGGGAGTGGTTGAAAATTCCAAGGAAACTACGTCAAAGTAAAAAAGATGGTGCTGAGGGACTGAGTGATGCAAGGAACGTTCGATGCTCTCATTGTAATAAACTCAGCCATACAAAATCATTCTGCCAGAGTTTAAATGGAAAGCCGGTTGGAGTTACAAGTTGTAAGAACGGACATATTAATTCAGAGACTAGAGAACAAGAGAAGCTGGTAAGGTTTGTCCACAGAGATGAATAAACAATAGGGATGAATGAAGAGGTGAAAATGTGTGCACAACTTGTACATGGGCAGGGTGAACAGCAGGTGGCTGATGTGTTTCAGGATTTTGTACGTGAAGGGAAAGATTTTCATGTTTACAAAATGGAATGGGGAAAAATTTAAGATTTTAAGCAAGTCAATTCCGAATGTTGTGGGATGAAGGTATTTTTGTTCAGAAGGGATAGTGAAGGATGAGGCTCTGATTAGCAGTATTCACAAAGAGACTAAATTAATTCCTTTGGTTAAAGTAAACTTTAGGTGCAGCTTTGCGATGGGAGAAGTGGCTATAGGAGTTGGTAGAAACATTACCCTTTGCAGGAATTCAATTCATTCGAGGGAATGCTACACCTGGATCACAGATAGTAGTAATGCCTACTGTGGCTGAATAGCTGGTAGAAAATCAGGCTCAAGAAAAACTGCAAATGGACCATCCTGGGGTCGTTCCTGATTATGCTGTGATGAGATCACAGGCACATAAGATGATACAAGAGAAGGAGGAGTTAAGAGCACAGGATGAGAAAAGTGAGATAAAGTTATCTGATATTGGGCGGGATTCTCTATCCCGGGATACCCGGAATGCATTCCCCGATGGGACTGAGAATCAGGCATCAGGGCAAAATTGGAATCGGTGCCAATCTGAATGTGTGCTCTGACCTGCCACTGATAGTGTGGGCGAGGTCCACGATACCCGCCGACAGGGGAATGTAAATAAATGCAAATGCATCTTAACGACCCATGTGCATCTATTTAGCGGACCCAGTGCTTTATCTCCGCCCTCCAGTATTTCCCCGGTACCCGTGGTTTAAGGTCTCAGCAATCATGAACCTGATGTGGTGGACCTCACAGAGGGCCAAGGGAATCCACCACACCAGGGCCACACTGGTAAAGCCCAGAGAATCACAGAATTCCTTCAGTGCAGAGGGAGGCCATTCGGCCCATCGAGTCTGCACCGACCCTCTGAAAGAACACCCTACCTAGGCCCACTACCCTGACCTATCCCCGTAATGTTATAACCCCATCTAACCTGCACATCTTTGGAGACTATGGGAAAATTTAATAAGGCAATTTACACTAATGGCCATCCGAGTCCATCCAAAAGCCACTGCCCTCCCCCCCAACAATGCACTGCCTGCCCAATCCTCCTGTAGTAGGGCCCCCATCACACCCCCTCCCAGGTATCCCTTTAATAGGGGGACCCCCCCCCACAGGGACCCCTGTAATAGGAATACCCCCCCCCCCCCCCCCCGCGGGACCCCTGAAGCATGGAGACACCCCAGGGATGCCTGTAATAGGGGGACACCAACAGGTACCCCTGTTATAGGGAGACCCCCACGGGACCCCTGTAATAAGGGGACCCCCACAGGGAGCCCGTGCCTAAAGGAACTCCCTGCACAGACCACCCCACACATAGACCCCGCCCAGACAGACCCTCCACCCAACCCCTAGAAAAGGGAAATTTGTCTGGAGGCTGGAGAGCAGGCCAGACAGGAGCAGTGGGAAGCATTATACCTATTATCCTTATCTTGCAGCTCTACGTGTCCATTCTTGGAAGGACAGCATCTGTGACCTGCCTCTGGTACCACAGATCCATTCATAGCTTTCAGTATTGGGTCTGTGATTGTCAGCTCGTAAAAATCATCTGCAGCTTTGATCCATTCATATCCCTTCATGCTTCAGTGGCCTAAGGGGTGAAACCCCAAATTTTGTATACATTGACCACATCAAAGAGATGTACGTGCAGTCCAAACACTAAGTGCATTCCAATCAGTGCTAAACGGTGCCGTGGCAAGGCCTCCCATGCAAGGCTGTTAGTTCCCGGAGCCCGGGAGAATACAACGCAGACATATTTAAACGAGTGTAATGGCTCACTTATATATGTTCATCTGGATATCGCCCAACGAGGGTACTCTGAGTTTATTTTTAAAAAGAAGGATTTGTTTCCTATACCATGGTTGGAGGATTGTATTGAAAGAGTTGGACTGTCTACATTCACTGCAAAAATAGATTTGCTAACGGGATATTGGCAAGTACCTTTGTCCGAGAGGCAAAGGGAATTTCAGCATTCATGACACCAAAAGGATATTTACCACTTTAAAGTTGTGGCATTCAGGATGAAGAACATACCCGCAACATTTAGAGACGGACGAGTAAAGTTATTCAGGAAGCTGAGTCACTGTGCAGGATACATTGACGATTTAGTGGTGTTTAGTCAAAGCAGGAAGAGCATCTGCAACATCTAAAAGAACCGTTTGAACACTTAAAATAAGTTAATCTAGTCATGGATTTGGCAAAAAAATGAATTTGCTAAAGCTTACATTTCATATTCAGGACATATCGTGGGACATGGTCAGATGGCTCCACAAGATGTGGAAATACGGGACATTTGGGATTTTCCAGAACCCACAACAAGAAAAGAGATTTTAAAGATTTCTGGGAATTGGTGGATTTTACCGTAAGTTTGTGTCGAACATTAGCAGTGTAGTAGCACCACAAACAGAACTTTGGAACAAGAACAAGAAATTTAACTGGGTGGGGGACTGCATTTAAAAACTGTGTTAACAATAGCACCAGTGCTAGCCGCACCAAATTATGACAACCAGTTTAAACTGGCTGTGGATGCGAGTGACATTGGTGTGGGGGCTTTGTTGCTACAGGAAGACAAACTTGGAATTAAGAAGCCTGTGGAGTATTCCTCAAATAAATTCAATCCTCATCAGCAGAAGTATTCCGCAATTCTTTAAGTTTGGTATTTGAAGGGCAACACGGTGGCGCAGTGAGTCGCATTGCTGCCTCACCACGCCGAGGTGCCAGGTTCGATTCTGGGTCACTGTCCGTGTGGAGTTTGCACATTCTCCCCGTGTTTGTGTGGGTTTCACCCCCACAACCCAAAGATGTGCAGGGTAGGTGGATTGGCCACGTTAAATTGGCCCTTAATTGGAAAAAATGAATTGGGTACTCTAAATTTATTTTTAAAAGTTTGGTATTTGTATTCCAACATTTTGAGATTTATGTTGCAAGTAATTCAGCAGAAACAATCATATATACAGACCATAAGTTCTGTGGTTCCTGGGGAGACTGTAAGTTCCTGGGGAGATTTTGAAATCACAACTTGCAGGTTATTTAGATAACATTTCTTACTTCAACCATTGCATTTGAAAATCATTCATGTGTCTGGGAGAGAAGATAAAATTGCTGATGCATTGTCACTAGTGTAAAAGAGATTATTGGGAACCTTGGGCGGGATTCTCCGACCCCCCGCCGGGTCAGAGAATCGCCGGGGGACGGCATGAATCTCGCCCCCGCCGGTTGCCAAATTCTCCGCCATCGGATATTCGGCGGGGGCGGGAATCGCGCCACGTCGGTGGGTGGACACCCCCCCCCCCGGCGATTCTCTGGCCTGCAATGGGCCGAAGTCCCACTGCTGGAATGCCTGTCCCGCCGGCATGGATTAAACCACATTTCTTACCGGCGGGACAAGGCAGCGGGAGCGGACTCTGGGGTCCTGGGGCGGGGCGCGGGGTGCCCCCACGGTGGCCTGGCCCGCGATCAGGCCCACCGATCGGCAGGCGGGCCTGTGCCGTGGGGGCACTCTTTTCCCTCCGCCTCGGCCACAGTTTTCACCATGGCCGATGCGGACGCAGCCACTGACGCTCCCGCGCATGCGCGGACTTCCACCGCCCAGCAAAGATCTTTCGGCCCCGGCTGGTGTGGCGCCAAAGGCCTTTCCCGCCGGCCGGCGGAGCGCCAACCACGCCGGCGTGGGGCTAGCCCCTCAAGTTGAGGGCTTGGCCCGTAAAGGTGCGGAGAAATGTGCACCTTTGGAACGGCCCGACGCCGGAGTGGTTGCCGCCACTCCATCCCGCCGGTCCCCCCCACCCTGCCTGGTAGGGGAGAATCCTGCCCCTTGTGTCTAAATACAATGGGGTATATTTTATGTTCATATGTGTTTTTAAATTTTTGCAATGTTAATAAGGTAGAACTGATAAGAAACGGTTGAGAAATTAAATTGTCTTTCAAATTATGATGTTTCATTTGGAAAAAGAGGGGAGGTGTTCAGGTCCATCGGGCAGGAGATACAAAAGTCTGAGAACACGCACTAATGGGTTCAAAAACAGCTTCTTCCCCACTGTTAACAGGCTCCTGAATGACCCTCTTATGGACTGAACTGATCTCTCCACGCAACTTCTCTACTGAGTAGTACCACCAACTCTGTATGCTTCACCCAATGTCTCTGTATTTACATTGTGTATCTATCATATGTCCTATGTCTTTCATGTATGGAACAATCTGCCTGGCTGAACGCAGAACAATACTTTTCACTGTAGCTCGCTACACTTGACAATAAATCTAAAGATAATTGGGTAAAATTATGAGTAAAAATGAAATTGGGAAAAAACAAAATAAAAATGGGAACTGATAAGGGCAGCTGCCTGAAGGTGTGTTTTGATATGTGAATTAGCATAACAGTGAGAAAAGCAAGTGTTTGCCTATGTGACTAGAGGAGAAAAATGGGATGTTGAAGAGGGAACTTCAAATTGGAGAGATAAGGGACTGGATTCTCCACACCCCGACGCTGAAATTGCGACCGGCGCCGGGGAGGGTAATCCAGTTTGACGCCGTAAACAGGACAGGTGCTGGTTCGGCAATTCTCCTGGCACCGAAAATCGGCGTCACCTGGGAGTACGCTCCACAACCCTCCGCCCCCGACCGGCCAAGTTCCCGACGGCGTCGGAATACTTGCTTGGCGGCTGCGGACTCAGTCCGCGTCCACCCTGGTCAGGGGCAGGACAATCAGAAGCCGGGGGGCCTTATAGGTGGCCGGGGAATGATTGTGCGGGGTTTGAGGGTCAGGCACATGGTCGATTGGGGGGTCTCTTTTTCGGGTCTAGCTCCGCAGTCGAGTCCGCCATGGAGCATAGAGTGGCCGTTGGAGGCCACCGACGTGCGCATGCTCGGCCTCTGACCCGGAAGTGCGGGGATCCGTATCTACAGCAAGATTTACTCCGGGTTCCTGCAAGCCCCCTGCAGGGCTATGAAGTCGTTTCACTTTTTTCCAGGATTTTCAGGAGTAAAACTCCACAGTTTTGATGTGGGGACATAGTCTCAATAATGGAGAATCCAGCCCAAGGGATTTGACACTTATATGCTAAAAGCCTGGTCCACAGGGTGGGCTACATCAAAGGGAAAGAATGATGTATCCATAGCACAATAATTGGAGACAGGGGCACAGTAGAAGTAGCTATCATCACAGCCACACCCAGCTGCAGAGAACAGTCCCCTGAAAACATGTTATTGCTAAAAGGGCAAACGTTAAAATCAAAACTCGAACTGAGGAGATTACCCATTCTCTGAAACTGAAGATGATTTTCCCAAACCTGGACAAATAACCTGTGCATGATAATTATCAGCTGGATTTAGCTCATAGAGTTATAAAATGTTAGATGTTATTTGGGAAAAGGGATGTCTCAGATTTCAGGACACATGGTAGCTGGAACAAAGGGGTAACTTCATGCAATAATGTGTGTGTGTAGCCATCGGTGTAGTTAACTTTACTGTTCTGGTGTATAGTCCTTCATGTCATGTGGTTTTCTTTTAAGTCAATAAATATTCTTTATTAATTGATCACAAAACAATTGGACTGTTCCTTCCTAGGTTGAGTGTATTTTAAGCGAAACAGTAAATCAAAGCGAAAATATAACCACTAAGAATCGGTGTTCCAAGATACCCTTCAGGTTTGTGGATTTAACACCAGCGGAGTTCATAACAGTCTGACCATCGGTGACATCCCAGGATCGGAACTGATAACGGACGAACCTGCTCCGCAAAAAGAAGGTGAAATCCAGGACCATATTTGAGTACTCGGGACTGTACTGTTCTGGTTGCCTAATATCCTCCATTGCCTGGAGGAGACATAGAAAATAGGAGCAAGGGGAGGCCATTCGGCCCTTCGAGCCTGCTCCGCCATTCATTATGATCATGGCTGATCACCCAACTCAATTCTCTGGAGTTCAGAAGAATGAGGGGGATCTCATAGAAACCTATAAAATTCTAAAAGGACTCGACAGGGGAGATGGAAAAAAGATGTTCTCAATGGTGGTGGTGTCCAGAACCTGGGGTCTGAGGACATGGAGTAGACCATTTAGGACAGAGATGAGGAGAAATTTCTTCACCGAGAGTGGTGAGCCTATGGAATTCGTTACCACAGGAAGTTGAGGCCAAAACTTTGCATGTTTTCAAGAAGCAATTATATATGTGGGGCGAAGGGGATCAAAGGATATGGGGGGAAGGTGGGGGAATTCATAACGGGGACAAAGAAATGGCTGAAGAACAAAATTCATATTTTGCTTCTGTCTTCGCAAAGGATGACATGAATAATGTACCGGAAGTTCTGAGAAACACAAGTTTCAGTGAATCACTGAAGGAAATAGTATGAGCAAAGAAATAGTTTTGGGGAAATTAATGGGATTGAAGGCGGATAAATCTCCAGGGCCTGATAATCTTCACCCTAGATACTTAAGACGGCAGCACAGTGGTGCAGTGGTTAGTGCTGCTGCCTCACGGCGCCGAGGTCCCAGGTTCGATCCCGGCTCTGGGTCACTGTCCGTGTGGAGTTTGCACATTCTCCCCGTGTTTGAGTGGGTTTCGCCCCCACAACCCAAAGATGTGCAGGGCAGGTGGATTGGCTATGCTAAATTGCCCCTTAATTGGAAAAAATGAATTGGGTACTCTAAAAAAAATTTTTTTAATCCTGGATACTTAAGGAAGTGGCCCTAGACGGGGGCGAGATTGAGTAGGTTCTTTGGGGTAGGGGACAGATGTGGAAGGTGCGCAGGGAGCCCGGCGAACCATGTCCATATATTTTGGTCATGCCTGGCACTGGAGGGGTTCTGGAGAGGAGTGGCGGGAGCAATATCTCAGGTGGTGAAAGTCCGGGTCAAGCCAAGCTGGGGGCTAGCGATATTTGGAGTAGTGGACGAACCGGGAGTGCAGGAGGCGAAAGAGGCTGGCATTCTGGCCTTTGCGTCCCTAGTAGCCTGGCGAAGGATCTTGTGGAAGGAGGTGAAGCCCCCCAGCGTGAAGGCCTGGACAAACAACATGGCTGGGTTCATAAAGTTGGAGAGGATTAAGTTTGCCTTGGGAGGGTCTGCACAGGGGTTCTACATGCGGTGGCAAACGTTCCTAGACTATCTCACGGAGCGTTAGAGGAAGGTCGGTCAGCAGCAGCAACCTGGGGGGGGGGGGGGGGCGTCCAGTCAGGGGGGGGAGGGAGGGGGGATGGGGGCTTGCCTGGGAGGGTGGATGAGCAAGAGGAAACATGAATTTGGGGCAGCACGGTAGCCTTGTGGATAGCACAATTGCTTCACAGCTCCAGGGTCCCAGGTTCGATTCTGGCTTGGGTCACTGTCTGTGCGGAGTCTGCACATCCTCCCCGTGTGTGCGTGGGTTTCCTTCGGATGCTCCGGTTTCCTCCCACAGTCCAAAGATGTGCAGGTTAGGTGGATTGGCCATGATAAATTGCCCTTAGTGTCCAAAATTGCCCTTAGGGTTGGGTGGGGTTACTGGGTTATGGAGATAGGGTGGCGGTGTTGACCTTGGGTAGGGTGCTCTTTCCAAGAGCCGGTGCAGACTCGATGGGCTGAATGGCCTCCTTCTGCACTGTAAATTCTATGATAATCTATGAAGGATTTGGTAAACTGGCACGTGCGGGAGAGAGCCAGTGTACAAAGCTCTGTAACATATCGTTTTACCATGTATATATCTTGCTCTGTGCGATTTCTTGTTATTTTGTCACGAGGGGGGGGGGGGGAGTTATTGTTTGTAAGGGTGAAAAATTGTGTTAATAAACTTTAATAAATATATTTTTTTTTAAAAAGGAAGTGGCCCTAGGAATAGTAAATCCATTGGTGGTCATTTTCCAAAATTCTTTGGACTCTGGAATGGTTCCTACAAATTGGAGGTAAGCTAATATAGCCCCACAATTCAAAAAGGGAGGTAGAGAGAAAACAGGGAACTATAGACCAGTGAGCCTAACGTCAGTAGTAGGGAAGTTGCTAGAGTCCATTATCAAAGATTTCAGAGCACTGCATTTGGAAAGCAGTGGTGCAATCAGACAAAGTCAGCATGGATTGACGAAAGGGAAATCATGCCTGACAAATCTACTAAAATTCTTTGACAGAGTAACCGGTGGATATAAGAACAAAGAACAAAGAATATTACAGCACAGGAACCGGCCCTTCGGCCCTCCCAGCCTGCGCCGATCCAGATCCGTTATCTAAACCTGTCGCCTATTTTCCAAGGATCTACTTTCCTCTATTCCCCACCCGTTCATATATCTGTCTAGATGCATCTTAAATGATGCTATCGTGCCCGCCTCTACCACCTCCGCTGGCAAAGCGTTCCAGGCACCCACCACCCACTGCGTAAAAAACTTTCCACGCACATCTCCCTTAAATTTTCCCCCTCTCACCTTGAAATCGTGACCCCTTGTAATTGACACCCCCACTCTTGGAAAAAGCTTGTTGCTATCCATCCTGTCCATACCTCTCATAATTTTGTAGACCTCAATCAGGTCCCCCCTCAACCTCCGTCTTTCCAACGAAAACAATGCTAATCTACTCAACCTTTGTTCATAGCTAGCACCCTCCATACCAGGCAACATCCTGGTGAACCACCTCTGCACCCTCTCTAAAGCATCCACATCCTTCTGGTAATGTGGTGACCAGAACTGCACGCAGTATTCCAAATGTGGCCTAACCAAAGTCCTAAACAACTGTAACATGACCTGCCGACTCTTGTACTCAATACTCCGTCCGATGAAGGCAAGCATGCTGTATGCCTTCTTGACCACTCTATCGACCTGCGTAGCCACCTTCAGAGAAAATGGACCTGAACTCCCAGATCTCTCTGTACATCAATTTTCCCCAGGACTCTTCCATTGACCGTATAGTCCGCTCTTGAAATGAAATGAAAATCACTTATTGTCACAAGTAGGTTTCAAATGAAGTTACTGTGAAAAGCCCCTAGTCACCACATTCCGGCGCCTGTTCGGGGAGGCTGGTATGGGATTGAACCGTGCTGCTGGCCTGCCTTGGTCTGCTTTCAAAGCCAGCGATTTAACCCTGTGCTAAACCAGCCCCTTATTGGCTCTTGAATTAGATCTTCCAAAATGCATCACCTCGCATTTGCTTGGATTGAACTCCATCTGCCAGTTCTCTGCCCAACTCTCCAATCTATCTGTATTTTGCTGTATCCTCGGACAGTCCTCCTCGCTATCTGCAACTCCACCAATCTTAGTATCATCTGCTAATCAGACCACCTATACCTTCGTCCAGATCATTTATGTACATCACTATGGAACGGGATTCTCCTGTACCCGGCGGGGAAGGGGGTCCTGGCGGGACGGAGTGGCATGAACCACTCCGGCGTCGGGTCACCCCAAAGGTGCGGAATCCTCCGCACCATCAGGGGCGAGGCCCGCCCCGGAGTGGTTGGCGCACCTCCGGCCAGCGGGATAGGGGCCTGGCGCCACGCCAACTGGCGCCGAAGGGCCTCCGCGCATATGTGGGAGCGCCAGCGCGTGCTGGCGTCATCCCCGTGCATGCGCACAAGGATTCACGTCCGCATCAGCCATCATTGCGGACCACAACGGCCGATGCGGAAGGAATAGAGTGCCCCCGCAGCACAGGCTCACCCGCGGATCGGTGGGCCCCGACCGCGGGCCAGGCCACTGTGGGGGCACCTCCCGGGGCAAGATCCCTCCGTGACGCCCAGGAACTCCGGAGCCCGCCCGCGCCGCGAGGTCCCACCGGTAAGGGACCTACTCTGATTTACGCCGGCGGGAGAGGCTACAGGCGGGCGGGACGGAGAATCCGGGCGGCCCCGCCACCCATTGAATCGCACCGGACCCCACCATTCTCAGAGGCGGGCGGCATGACTCACGTCGGGCCAATTTCTGGGGGGGCGGGAGAATTGAGAGGACGGCGGGGGCGGAATTCACACCGACCCCCGGCGATTCTCCCACCCGGCAGGGTGTCGGAGAATCCCGCCCATGGTCTATTTAGACTTTCAGAAGGCTTTTGGCAAGATCTCACATAGAAGATTACTATGTAAAGTTAAAGCGCATGGGATTGTGGGTAGTGTCTTGAGATGGATACAAAGCTGGAAAGCTGGTTAACAGACAGGAAGCAAAAAGTTGGAATAAGTGGGTCTTTTTCCGATGTTGTTGTTCACGTCACTCAGACAGTCTTTGGAGCTGGATTGCCTTGTGTAGGGTAAGATCATCTTTAGCTTATTGGAGGTCAGAGAGTTAATCATCTGCGACATCCACCACAATTCTGTCTCAGCGGAGCTCATATTCTCACCCCTCTTCCAGCCTGCAGAGATCATTTTTGAAGGAACCAACAGGTTCCTCAGACAGTTGGACTTTCTTTTTAAACTTGGCTTTCTCCAATATTTTGTTGGATCTCAGGTTGAAATAAATATCAAAGGATTTGGCAGATGACTCCTCAGTATCTGTCATGCAATAATGTCATCTAAAATTGGCCCTATTGAATAAACTTCTGGGGCGGGATTCTCCGCAATCGGCGCGATGTCTGCCGACCGGCGCCAAAAACGGCGCAAATCAGTCCGGCATCGCACCATCCCAAAGGTGCGGAATTCTCCGCATCTTATGGGGCCGAGCCCTCACCTTGAGGGGCTAGGCCCGCGCCAGAGTGATTTCCGCCCCGCCAGCTGGCGGGAAAGGCCTTTGGCGCCCCGCCAGCTGGCGCGGAAATGACTTTGCCGAGTGACGCATGCGGGGGAGCATCAGCGGCCGCTCACGGCATCCCCGCGCATGCGCAGTGGAGGGAGGTCTCTTCCGCCTCCACCATAGTGAAGACCATGGCGAAGGCGGAAGGAAAAGAGTGCCCCCACAGCACAGGCCCGTCCGCGGATCGGTGGGCCCCGATCGTGGGCCAGGCCATCGTGGGGGCACCCCCCGGGGCCAGATCACCCCACGCCCCCCCAGGACCCCGGAGCGCACCCGCGCCGCTTTGTCCCGCCGTTCGAAAGGTGGTTCAATCCACGCTGGCTGGCGTGGGTTGACAGCGGCGGGACTTCGGCCCATCGCGGACCGGAGAATCGCTGGGGGTGGGCCCGCCGACTGGCGCGGCATGATTCCCGCCCCCGCCGAATCTTTGGTGGCGGAGAATTCGGGACACGGCAGGGGCGGGATCACCCGGTGGGGGGTCGGAGAATCGCACCCCAGAATTTTTATTTAAGCCTGAAGCAAAGCTTTTGCTTAAAAATCATTTCCTCCAAAAACTCCAATTTTGGGACTGGTCTGGCCTTGGGTGAGTCCCAGTGGAGTTCGAAGTGTGGAATTGGGACCCGTGTTGAGGATTTTAAAAGTGCGAGTACAGCTTTAAGAACTGACAGGCTTCCAAGATGGCGTCACCGTCCACTGCAGAACAATGGATTTCCTGTGCTTGCCAATTTTGCCTGGTTTTGCAAAGCGTTTCAGGAAGAAGAATTTTCAATAGTGACTGCAGGAGTCAGCAGTGTCCTCACTTGATTTATTGAGTGATGTAGCGTTGCAAGTAGAAAGGCAATTAAATGAATCAACTGCTTGTTTAAGGACTCAGACAGTCGTGAGGTTCCCCAGAATGGAGTAAATTTATTATTAACTTATTTTTTTTCTGTTTAACTCGAAGGCCACGTGTTGAGGCTCGGAGTTGGAGAATCAGGATTAGTGATGGGTTTTGTTCAAATGGTGTTTCTGACTGAATTGGTAAAAGTGCTTCTCAGGACTGGCTGCAGCCTGGAAGTGTAAAGGATTTAGCTCACCCACGCAGGCTATGATCTCTGCTGCTGAAGCTGTACTTCCGAGGGAGATTGTATGGAGTCTTCTGCTGCAGTAAAGCTTCTGCTCTTTAGCTTCCAGGCTCTTCTCAAACTTTGACCAGAAAATGTTTTCAACAATCGTAGCTTGAGTTGGGAGTTTATTTCAGTTCAGAATCTGTTGAAGATGTCCTCCTTCTTAGTCTTTCTGCAATTATCAGGATGGTGGTTTTTGATCTGGAGCTGCCAGCATGTTGGAGTGGTGTTGAGTGCAGAACGTGTCTGTTAAAGGAGTCTTCATAGTCTTCTACATGCTAAAAGTGTTACAACATTTGCGGTCAATTCCAGCACCACTTGACCCACAGTCACAACACAATTGAAATTAAAAATTAATTCTTAGAAAATACCCAAAATCTCCATCCCGTCAGCCACATTTTGCGGTGCCGCACGGCCCCGCCGGCAGCGGGATTCTCCGTTTCCACAGCCGGCCAATGGGGTTTCCCATTGTGGCCATCCCACGCCATCGGGAAACCCGTGGGCGTGGGTGCACTGCTGGCAAAGCAGAGAATTCTGCCTTTGGCTGCTCAATAACTACAGTCACCAGGTTTGTAAATGTAAACACAATTCATTTTTATTAATAACAATAACTATAATTAAATATGCAGCAGATACAACTGGTTAACTATTATCTAATTCCTAACCCCCCTCTTTAACTCATCCCCACCCTCTACGCACACACAAGGCAGACAAGCACAGAGGGGAAAGAGGGTTGTGAAGAAAAATAAAAAGGATAAAAGTTTCAGATCGACGCTTTCCAGTGCACCTTTCTTCAACATAGGCCTTCAGTTGGAGATTATTGCTTCCAGTCTGTAATGATCTTCGGTATAGATTCATCCAGGTCTCAAGAACATCTCTGCAGGTTCAGAAATCAGAAGCTAGGCATCATAGCCAGGCAGAATGCAGCCTTTGGCCAATTCATTGGCCACCAGCCAACCAATCGAACCGCATCCCTCCAATCTCTCGGGTGCCAGAAAGTCTGAGTTCTGCTGCTCAAAAGCTAAATCTCCAATAGCACAGTGTACTTTTTTGCAACTTTTGAGTTCCTCACTTCCTCTGCTCGACTCAAAGGTATTTGTCCATTAAATATCCATGTATCTAAAATGATAACCACAAAGTAAAAGAAACGTGAAATAAGGGAATCAACAGAAAGGGCCGTGACAACAACAAGGCTTGATTAGCTAGTTGTAACCAAATAGAAATATACCTTAAAGGGTGCAGTTATGAAGTTGTCTCCATCCTAGATGGTATTATGTCTCTGGTCGATACCACACAGACCCTTGGTCTCCGCCATGTTCCTTCTCAGATCACTGTGGGGGGGCAGTGCTGTATTCAGTCCCACATTAACCCTGTGTGGTATCAGAGCCTTCTACTGCAAACGTCTATCTGTTGTTCTCCATTCCCCACCCTGCTTTGGTCAGTGCTCGGCATGCCTTTTCCAGCCTAACAATATAAATTCTGATGAAAAGCTCCACTTACTATCCTCTCAGGCACCGACCTGCCCCCATGCAAACCTCCTGCATTTTCTGTTTGCATTTCAGATTTCCAGCAATTCTGTTTTCCCTTTTATCCTGTCAATAGTTTTCTTTTTATTGTTTATACCTAAAGGCATTAATATTCTTTTCCCTCATGTCACCATGCGTTTAAAGAGTGCTGACAGACACGGGCTAGCTGACAGCTGTGGGATCGACAAACGCAACATATCGAGTGATTGATTTTTTTTTTAAATAGGAAAACAATGGAGGAGCTCAAGGCTGTGAATTAATCCGAGGGTTCACATTGCAGTTGTAAAAGACTCGAGCTTCACTCATCTATCTGAATTGAAGTGATCGGAACCCTTCAATTAAATTACAGCCCTGTAATTAATTCTCAAGTGTCCATTATGTTTCATAAATGTCAGGTCAGGAAATTATCGAGTTGATGACAGACAAAAGAGAAAACAATGATGAACTTGCCAAGTGACCAGTGTTTTGAAATGGCTCGAAAAATCCTCGATTTGATTTTGTTTTTTAAAAAGAAAGAAAATATCCACCAGGGAGATACAATGCTGCATATGTAAGGCAGGTGGAATAAAGGTGTACAGATTAGGTGGATTGACCCTGCTAAATTGCCCCTTAGTGTCAAAAGATGAGGTGAGGTTACTGGGTTACGGGGATAAGGTGGAGACGTGGGCTTAAGTTGGGTGCTCTTTCCAAGGTCCGGTGCAGACTCGATGGGCCGAATGGCCTCCTTCTACACTGTAAATTGTATGAAAATGTGAAATAAAGCAAAGGACAATGATTCCAGTGTAACTCCCCACATAGCCATCCATCCGAGAACTAGCCAATTCTGTTAAAGTCACCCCCTAAGGTTCGGCTATTCTCGTTTAGTCGGCAACAGAAGATCAGTTCCACATTGCCAACATTTTTGGGTTGCACGCCAACCGTTGCAGCCTCCCTTGACCCATCCCATTATGATATGTCCACCTATTGTACACATACACAGGACAATTACCTCGATCCCTTCCGAGGGTCGACAAGCTCGGAAAAGAGATCCTGAGGGTCCCACATGTTGTGGATGCTGCATTACATTACTGCGGCATTAATGGGCAGACCGGTCACCGTGGTTATCCGAGGACCAAATATGTTAGCTCTATTTCGAAATGACTGCAGATGACAGTCGTGTTAGGACAGCTATGTCAACTGTCACTCACCTGCCCATTAGCAAAGGTAATAATGTCATTTACAGCAGGTGTCAGATTATAATTTGAAAGAGAAAAAAAAGCTACAATAATTGGATCACTGTTGGGTGATTACTTAGCCTGGGAGAGGACATTTAAATGAAGGTAGGATGATTAGCCAATCAGATCTTTGCATTCCCCATTGAGAAAATGTCCGTAATAATGAATGACAGAGTCAGAGATTGATTACTATAATAGAAAGTCATCGAGAACTGCACTCACAGGCAGACCTGCTTCAAGTGCATTTGAATACATTGACTTGCAGCTAGAGTTAAGTAATATTGAACGACTTGCCTGTATTACACTAGGGAATTGGAGATAGGTAGCTTGATTAAAGGATAAAACTACATGCTGAGTCCTTCAAGCAATCTATCTACCCCTCGCTTTCCCAATGGAGTACAGACAGAATCCTTTATCCGGCTCCATCTAGAATATATGCTTCGTCTATTTTGCAGATAGACTTGCCTTTCCTCATTTGCTGCTTCTCCTCTGCTTGGATCTGCCAAGAGCATGGGAAGGTTTACTTATTACAGTCAGTCTTGAGGGAGTCATTCCGCGCTGCGAAGCAGCCTCCCACCATTGTGGTTAAGGCACACACCGTGAAATATCGTCGATGCAGCGGCTCTCTGAAGATAGTTGTCAACAAGACAAATTGTTTTAAAAATATATAATTCTGTCTGCCTCCCCGAAGGGCTCTGACTGGATAATCTTGCCAAGCTTCCTGATCCAAGAGCCAAGGATTTATCTGTTCACAACTGTGTTAGGCACCTGTACTCTCTCTCTCTCAGCTGAGGTGATCAGATTGAAAGCGCGCTGCCTGCCCAGACATGACCTTGCCTTTTCCAAAAATGTGATCCAAATCTTTGATCTTCCGTTTGCGAGACTTTGGAATTGTTTGGTGTGATCATTTCGAAGCTCAGATTCAGTGGTTCGAATTGAAAGTGGTACAGCAGCATTAGAAGAGGAGAGAGATGAACATCAGCTACACAAAACTGTAATAGCTAACTCTGCATTTCACGCATGGAGGCGCAGAACAATGGTAAGCCAGATATGCTTAGGCATGAGTTAACACTCAAACATCTTCAGCTGACAAATTCAGTTCAATACAGAGAGGAAATGAGTGGAAGTCTTCTGGCAGGAGTGGGGAAGGGGGCTAATCTACTCCTCTCAGAGACCCTTCAACAACGTATAGCATCTTTATCATAATAAAACATCCGAAGGTGCCTCACAGAAGTGTAATAGAGCAAAATTAAACACAGAGACACATGGGGTGAGATTCTTGGTGGCCGATGCCGAACTAAGGAAAGGCAATTGGGCAGAGAATAGCGTCCAACGTCAAAATCGCAGCAGGAGCCAACGTGACGCCAAATCATGATTCTGCATCATCTAGATAACAGCATCAATGCGTTTCACTCCGCACGTACATTGTCTGTGTTGCAGGCTGTGAGCTCTGTGCTCCTAGCTAGCTGCTACTCGAATGAGCGGGAACTCTGATGTCCCCTATCTTTATAGTGCGTGTGCTCTCACTGGTGATTGGCTGCAGTGTTGTGTATGTTGATTGGTCCCACTGTGTGTCCATCAGTGTGTGTCTGCACCATGATATACTGGTGTATATTATGACAGCCCGGTATTCTCCGGGGCCTTCGCGATTCTCCGCCTCTGATGGGCCGAGTTCCCAACGACGTGGTGCGCTTGTACTTTTAAAAATCGGGAAACTAGTGTGTGGCTGCAGAGGGGGAGAGCAGGGAGGACACGAAGAGGAGTGAATGCGGGCTGCCAGCCTGGACACTGGCCTTACTGGCTGGGGTGGGGGAGGGCATGCTAGGGCCGGGGAAGGGGGAGGCAGGGGGGAACAGGCCGAGAAGCCGGAATGACCACCCCACTCCCCCCCCCCACGGGACTGTGGTGGTGCCAAGGCACAGACCGCCATTACGTTGACCATCTTGCTGTGCACCCACTGACCACACCTTGGCCCCTGTGTCACCAGCCGTATGGGTTCCCCCAACCTCCCACCCATGCACCCCACACCCCGCCACACCACCCCCCCACCCCAAAGTTCCCCAACCTGCCGCCACCCACCAGCGGCCCATCCAGGTCAACACCCACAGTAGCCCCTGGCGCGGGCAGTGCCAGCCAATGCTACCCCTGGCATCAGGGACAGGAACAAGGGCTAGAGGCCCCCATGGTGCCAGCCACCGACGGGTCCAGGGGTAAGGGAATGGGGGGAGAGGGGGAGATGCAGGGGTGGATCACGCAGTGCCAACCGAGACCACCATGCAGCCCGGTGGACCTGGTTGGGCATGGAGGTACGCACCATGCTAACGTGTCGACCTTTCACCCCTGCAGACAATGGATATTGGAATTTAACCAGCAACGGTGGCCTTCCTGCACGTCGCCGCAGCTCTGGGGGATGCCCTGCGGCTGTACGAGCTGGAGCTGCTCGAGGAGGAGGAAGCTGCGGCCGCGGGGCGGGCAGCAGAAGATCAGATGGCAGCCGCCCAGGTTGGAGAGCCGGCAGTCCAACAGGCCGAGGAGGAGGAGGTGCCAAGGAGGCACCGCATGAGGCCTCGCGTGTGCCAGCACCGCCTGTCATTCGAACACCTGCCGGCCCGGACATGCCGTTGAAGACTCCGCTGAACAGAGAGACAGTGCGACATATCTGGCAGATGATGGCACACCTGGCTAAATGGCTGAACAAAAATTACTTCTCAACATTTTTAAAAATTTGTTCTTGGGCTGTGGGTGTCGCTGGTTGGGCCAGCATTTGTTGCCCATCCCTAATTGCCCTTGAACTAACAATAATAATAATCTTTATTATCACAAGTAGGTTTACATTAACGCTGCAATGAAGTTACTGTGAAAAGCCTCTAGTCAGGGCTTCACAGCTCCAGGATCCTAGGTTCAATTCCCGGCTTGGGTCACTGTCTGTGTGGAGTCTACACGTTCTCCCTGTGTCTGCGTGGGTTTCCTCCGGGTGCTCCGGTTTCCTCCCACAGTCCAAAGATGTGCCGATTAGGTGGATTGGCCATGATAAATTGCCCTTAGTTATAATAACTTTTATTGTCACAAGTAGGCATACATTAGCACTGCAATGAAAGGGCAGCACGGTGGCGCAGTGGGTTAGCCCTGCAGCCTCACGGCGCCGAGGTCCCAGGTTCGATCCCGGCTCTGGGTCACTGTCCGTGTGGAGTTTGCCCATTCTCCCCGTGTTTGCGTGGGTTTCACCCCCACATCCCAAAAATGTGCAGGCTAGGTGGATTGGCCACGCTAAATTTGACCCGTAATTGGAAAAGATTAATTGGGTACACTAAATTTATTTTTTTAGAAACACTGCAATGAAGTAACTGTGAAAATCCCCTAGTCGCCACACTCCGGTGCCAGTTCAGACACACTGAGGGAGAATTCAGAATGTCCAATTCACCTGACTTTCGGGACTTGTGGTAGGAAACCGGAGCACCCGGAGGAAACCCACGCAGACACAGGGAGAACGTGCAGACTTCACACAGACAGTGACCCAAGCCGGGAATCGAACTTGGGACCCTGGAAGTGTGTAGCAACAGTGCTAACCACTGTGCTGCCCCACAAGGTCCAAAAAGGTTCAGTTGGGTTACTGGGTTACGGGGTTATGGTGGAGGTGTGGGCTTGGGTGGGGTGCTCTTTCCAGGGGCCGGTGAAGGCTCGATGGGCTGAATGGCCTCATTCTGCACTATAAATTTGCTGATTCACGGGGGAAAAAAACAAAAAAAGGCGAATTCTTGATTTCCTCCAAACACTGGGTTATGTTCATTATGCCATGTTTATATTATGCCATCTGCTGGTCTAAGATTAATGCAAACCTAAAGTAAGGTTCCACTAATATCTGCTCGCCATAAGCAGCTTTATGGGGTTAAACATTAAGCAACAGTCTATTGTCATTACTAATTACAACATTTAACAATAGCAACTGCAATCAGGAAAAATAAAATAAACCCATGAACCCAGGCACAAAGCTATGCTCATCTGTTCATTATATTTTCACTGCATCAATAGCCATGTTTAGCATCTGGGATATAACTTCCTGTAGAATCCCTACAATGTAGAAGGAGGCCATTCGGCCCGTTGAATCTGCACCGACCCTCGGAAAGAGAGATGAAGGTGTGAATTCTCCACTTGGGAGAACATGGGCTGGATTCTCCGTTTTAGGGACTGGTGCTGGGACTAAATCGGTGGCGTTCATCAACCCCGAAAGTGGCGCTGGTCCTGGAGTGATTCAGGTTCGGTTAATGGGCTAGCACCGGCACCACGTGGAACTAGTGCCATTCCAATACAAAAGGGCATCCAGTCCGACGGGCTCAGGACTGGCACTCGAATGGCAGGCAAGCTGCAGCCACATATCAGCACTCCACTCCCCAGAAACATTCCAGCCAAGAACATGGCATCCTGAAAAGCAACAGCCCATTTCACCAATGCGGGGCTTGACACCCTGCTGGATGCTGTGGAGGAGAGGGGAGGCACTCTGTTCCCATGACTAGGAAGGAGGCTGCCACCCATCACTGTACGCCGGGCCTGGGCGCAGGTGGCAGAGGCCGTGAGCCCCACCAGCAGGACTGGTCAGCAGGGCTAGAAAAAGCTGCACAACCTCCTCAGAGTGGCCAGCGTGAGTAACCAGCGCCATGCCCCTGGCACCAGCCCCCATCCCACACATCCGTACCACGCCCTCACCCAGAGGGAAACACACCACCCCCACGCCACCTCCACACCACCCCCACACCACACCCACACCACACCCACACCACACCCACACCACACCCACACCACACCCACACCACCCCCACACCACACCCACACCAACCCCACACCACATCCACGCCACCTCCAAACCACCCCCACACCACACCCACATCATCCCACCACCCCCACACCACACCCACGCCACACCCAAATCATCCCACCACCCCCACACCACCCCCAAACCACACCCACACCACCCCCACACCACACCCACACCAACCCCACACCACACCAACACCAACCCCACACCACACCCACACCACCTCCAAACCACCCCCACACCACACCCACACCACCCCTACACCACCCCCACGCCACCTCCACACCACCCCCTCACCAGCCCCACTCCACCCCCAAACCACACCCACACCACACCCACACCACCCCTACACCACCCCCACGCCACCTCCACACCACCCCCTCACCAGCCCCACTCCACCCCCAAACCACACCCACACCACTCCCACACCACCACCACACCACACCCACACCACTCCCACCCCACACACACACCACCTCCACATCATCCCACACCACCCCCTCACCACCCCCACACCACCCTCACACCACACCAACACCACCCCCACACCACCCCCACACCACCCCCACACCACCCCCACACCACACCCACACCATCCCCACACCACCCTACACCACCCCCACACCACCCCCACACCAACCCCACACCACACCCACACCACACCCACACCACCCCCACACCAACCCCACACCACACCCACACCACACCCACACCACCCCCACACCACACCCACACCACACCCACACCACACACACACCACACCCACACCACCCCCACACCACCCCCACACCACACCCACACCACACCCACACCACACACACACCGCCCCCACACCACACCCACGCCACACCCACACCACACCCACACCACACCCACACCACCCCCACACCACCCCCACACCACACACACACCGCCCCCACACCACACCCACGCCACCTCCACACCACCCCCACACCACACCCACACCACCCCCACGCCACCCCCACACCACACACACACCGCCCCCACACCCACACCACACCCACACCACCCCCACACCACACCCACACCACCCCCACACCGCCCCCACACCACACCCACACCACACCCACACCACACCCACGCCACACCCACACCACACCCACGCCACTTCCACACCACCCCCACACCACACCCACACCACCCCCACGCCACCCTCACACCACACACACACCGCCCCCACACCATCCCCACACCACCCCCACACCGCCCCCACACAACCCCCACACCACCCCCACACCACACCCACACCACCCCCACACCACACCCACACCACACCCGCACCACCCCCACACCACACACACACCACACCCACACCACACCCGCACCACCCCCACACCACACACACACCACACACACACCACCCCCACACCGCCCCCACACCACACCCACGCCACCTCCACACCACCCCCACGCCACCTCCACACCACCCCCACGCCACCTCCACACCACACCCACACCACACACACCGCCCCCACACCACACCCACACCACACCCACACCACCCCCACACCACCCCCACACCGCCCCCACACCACACCCACACCACCCCCACACCACACCCACACCACCCCCACACCACACACACACCACCCCCACACCACACCCACACCACACCCACACCACCCCCCACACCACACACACACCGCCCCCACACCACACCCACGCCACCTCCACACCACACCCACACCACACCCACACCACCCCCACACCACCCCCACACCGCCCCCACACCACACCCACACCACCCCCACACCACACCCACACCACCCCCACACCACCCCCACACCACACACACACCGCCCCCACACCACACCCACGCCACCCCCACACCACACCCACACCACCCCCACACCACACACACACCACCCCCACACCACACCCACACCACCCCCACACCACCCCCACACCACACACACACCGCCCCCACACCACATCCACACCACCCCCACACCACCCCCACACCACACACACACCGCCCCCACACCACACCCACACCACACCCGCACCACCCCCACACCACACACACACCACACCCACACCACACCCGCACCACCCCCACACCACACACACACCACACACACACCACCCCCACACCACACCCACACCACACCCACACCACCCCCACACCACACACACACCGCCCCCACACCACACCCACGCCACCTCCACACCACACCCACACCACACCCACACCACCCCCACACCACCCCCACACCGCCCCCACACCACACCCACACCACCCCCACACCACACCCACACCACCCCCACACCACCCCCACACCACACACACACCACACCCACACCACCCCCACACCACCCCCACACCACACACACACCGCCCCCACACCACACCCACTCCACACCCACTCCACACCCACACAACTCCCACACCACACCCACACCACCCCCACATCACCCCCATGCCACCTCCACACCACCCCCACACCACCCCCACACCACCCCCACATCATCCCACCACCCCCACACCACCCCCACACCACACCCACCCCACCCCCACACCACCCCCACACCACACCCACACCACACCACCCTTACACCACCCCCACGCCACCTCCACACCACCCCCACACCACCCCCACATCATCCCATCACCCCCACCCCACCCCCACACCACACCCACCCCACCCCCACACCACCCCCACACCACCCCCACACCGCACCCACACCGCCCCCACACCACCCCCACATCACCCCACACCATCCCCACACCACCCCACACTGTTCCCACACCACCCCCACACCACCCCCACACTACCCCCACACCAACCTCACACCACCCCCACACCAACCTCACACCACCCGCACACCACCCCCACACCACCCCCACACCACCCCCACGCCACCTCCACACCACCCCCACACCACCCCCACACCACCTCCACATCATCCCACCACCCCCACACCACCCCCACACCACCCCCACACCACACCCATCACACCCCACACCACCCCCACACCACCCCCTCACCACCCCCACATCATCCCACCACCCCCACACCACCACCACACCACCCCCACATCACCCCACACTGCCCCCACACTATCCCCACACCACCCCCACACTACCACCACACCACCCCCACACAACTCCCACATCACCCCACACCACCCCTACACCACCCCCACATCACCCCTCACACCACCCCACACCACCCCACACTGCCCCCACACTGTCCCCCACCACCCCCACACCACCCCACACCACCCCCACACCACCCCACACCACCCCACACCACCCCCACACTATCCCCACAACACCACCACACCACACCCACATCACCTCTCACTACCCCCACACCACCCCCACACCACCCCACACCACCCCCACACCACCCCACACCACCCCCACACCACCCCACACTGCCCCCACACTGTCCCCCACCACCCCCACACCACCCCACACCACCCCCACACCACCCCACACCACCCCCACACTATCCCCACAACACCACCACACCACACCCACATCACCTCTCACTACCCCCACACCACCCCCACACCACCCCCACACCACCCCCACACCACCCCACACCACCCCCACACCACCCCACACCACCCCACACCACCCCCACACTATCCCCACAACACCACCACACCACCCCCACATCACCCCTCACTACCCCCACACTATCCCCACAACACCACCGCACCACCCCCACATCACCCCTCACTACCCCCACGCTATCCCCACACCACCCGCACACCAGCACCACACCACCCCATCACCCCTACACCACCCCCACATCATCCCACCACCCCCAAACCACCCCCACATCACCTCCACACCACCCCGACATCATCCCACCACCCCTACACTACCCAGCTCTCCCCCACCCCAGCACTATGCCAACTCCACACCACCCATCCATCATCCCCCCCCCCCCCCCCCCCCCCCACACGCACCCAACCCTGGACTCCGTCTCCACCCTCCGCCACCCCAAGGGTTTGATGGGACCGTGCAATGGGATGGCCAGCTCGAATGCAGTGATCACCCAGGTGGATGGTGGAAAATGCTACCGGAGGCAGGAGACAGACGTAGTCAGATGATGCGGAGCACCAGAGCTCATCGCAGAGTGAGTCGTCATCATCCTCCATCATCCTCCATCCCATGGCCCAGATCCGCTGATACCGCCATCCCAGGTGCCCTGTCTCATAGTGAGGCAGGTAGGAATCACGGGGGGGTGCAGGGGGGTGGGTGGGGGGGGGAGTGGGGGCGGGAGTGTTTGTGCCTCCGTCGGCCAGGCCCCCTGATCGGTGAACCTGGAGCCAATTAGAGGGTCTCGGGTGGGGGAACCTCCTGCCACTGCCCGGGCCCCATGTCCAGCCCATCCTGGCCCTCCCCCGCATACTCCTCATCGGACAAAGCCTGGCGTTCATCCCCTCTTCCAGCACATCCCCCTCTGCTGCGCGATGATGTGGAGGATGCAGCAGGCCACCACGATGTGGGAAACTCTCCTAGCTCTATACTGGAGGGCCACTCCAGAGTAGTCCTGGAACCTGAACTGTATCTTCAGGGGGCCAAAGCTCCTCTCGATCACACCCCTGGTCGCGGCATGGCCATGGCTGTAGTGGGTCCCCACATTCGTCTGTGGCCTCCAGTTAGGCATCAACAGTCACGACCAGAGCGGATAACCCCTGTTTCCCAGGAGCCAAGCCCTCACCGAGGGGTGTGCCTCGAATGTGTTGGGAACCGTCGAGTGTGCCGCGATGAAGGTGTCGTGCCCTCTGCCTGGGTATCGGGCACAGAAGTGTACAATATGGACATCCGGGTGCGGCTATGAAGAGCTAGGTCGCATGTTCGGTAGCTCCCGCTTGGAACGGACTTTTGGGCTCTTTACAGGGCCCTCACGGCATGTTTTCAACATTTCCCGGTGTGGGAAGAAGACTGCAACATTCCCCCGACAGTGTCCCCCAGGAATGGTATGTCTCTTGGTTACCAGACCCGGCAGAAACAGTAAAAGATTTGGCTTTAACTGCAGGATAGACAAAGCCTCTTCCAGCATGCAGGCAGGTGAACGGCAAGCTCAAAGGCTGCAAGCTGACTTGAGGGTCTTTATTAAAGGTGAATTCTAGCAGCAGAGGAAACAACTGTGAAAAGATCTACCAAGGCCATTGAAGAAGCGGGGACGAGGCTTCCGGTGGCGGCCATGGAGGAGTAGGTCGCGCATTCGGCAGCTCCCGTCTGGAACGGACTCTCAGACCTTTTCCAGGAGTTTCCACAGACTTTTGGGGGCAGATTGGTGAAGCGAACACTACCAAAAGGATTCCCTCTCGAGACTTCTGGTTGCGGCTATGCGGAGCTAAGTCGCACATTCGGCGACTCCCGCAAAAACGGACTTTTGGGCTTTTTTCAGGGCCCCCAAGGGCACGTTTCCGACGTTTCCCGGTGTGGGAAGGAGTTAATAATAGCTCCCCGTCAGTATATGGCTTTAACTAGGAGCGGGGCGACAAAAAAGGTGGTGGTGGACCCGAAGAAGGGAGGGAAGAAGGACAAAATGGCGGTGGGCGGAGACCAGGCAGCGTGGAGGCAGTGGGTGGAGGAGCAACAGAAGGGTATCCAGCGCTGCCTCAGAGAGATTAAAAAGGACCTGCTAGAGCTGATGAAGGCTTCTATTGATAAGCTGCTGGAGACACAGGCGGCCCAGGGAGTGGCGATCCGAGAGGCTCGACAAAAGATCTCTGACAATGAGGACGAGATCTTAGACCTGGCGGTAAAGGTGGACGCGCACGAGGCACTCCATAAGAAATGGCAGGAGCGGTTCGAGGAGATGGAGAATCGGTCGAAGCGGAAGAATCTCAGGATTCTGGGCCTCCCGGAGGGGCTGGAGGGGCCGGACGTGGGGGCCTATGTGGTCACCATGTTAAACTCGCTGATGGGAGCGGGGTCCTTCCAGGGGCCCCTGGAGCTGGAAGGGGCCCATAGGGTGTTGGCGAGGAGGCCCAAGGCTAACGAGCCTCCGCGGGCGGTGCTGTTGCGGTTCCATCGGTTCGTTGATCGGGAGTGTGTGCTCAGGTGGGCCAAGAAGGAGAGGAGCAGCAGGTGGGAGAATGCGGAGGTTCGGATATATCAGGACTGGAGTGCGGAGGTGGCGAAGAGGAGGGCCGGGTACAATCGAGCGAAGGCGGTGCTGCACAGGAAGGGGGTGAAGTTTGGCACGTTGCAGCCGGCGCGACTGTGGGTTACCTACAAGGACCGGCACCATTATTTTGAGTCTCCGGAGGAGGTGTGGGCCTTTGTTCAGGCCGAGAAGCTGGACACAGACTGAGGGTCGGGATGGGTGATTGGGGACTGCGGTGGATATGTTATGCCTATTTTTTGTTCGGGAGGGGGGCCTTTGCATTGTTTTGGGTTTCTTTTTCTCTGTGTTTTTCTCTCTTGGGTTGGGGAGGGTGGATGGGGCGGGTTGGGCACTGTTTTGGATGGTGGCGGGGCCTGGTAGGTGGAGAGCGCGGGCTTTTTTCCCGCGCAGAAGACTGGGGTGGGGCGGGGCCGGGGCAGGGAAGCGAGGATTGTTTCCCGCGCTTAGAACAGAGGGGGGCGGGGGAGAGCCTGTGGATGGGGAGCGGGAGAGGAGGGTCTGCCACACAATGGGAGGAGTCGAAGGGGAGGCGGGAGTGGCCGGGGTCAGCAGGAGTCAGCTGACCTGCGGAAGTGCAATGGGGGGAGTAAACCAGCTAGGATGGGTATTAGCCGGGGTGGGGGGGGGATCGGGTTGCTGCTGCTCAGGTCAAGGAGGAGCTGGAGCGAGTGGGGGGGTCGAGGTGGGGTTATGCCGCTGTGGGGAACGGGCCGGGTGAGGGGGGTGGGCGCGTGGATGGCCGAGGAGGGGTCATGGCTAGTCGGCGGGTGAGGGGGGCGGGTAGCCCCTTGATCCGGCTGATAACCTGGAATGTAAGGGGATTGAATGGGCCGGTTAAGCGGGCCCGCGTGTTCGCGCACCTGAAGGGGCTCAAGGCGGATGTGGTTATGCTCCAGGAGACACACCTGAAGGTGGCAGACCAGGTAAGACTGAGGAAAGGGTGGGTCGGTCAGGTGTTTCACTCGGGGCTAGATGCCAAAAATCGAGGGGTGGCGACCTTGGTGGGAAAGAAGGTGTCATTTGAGGCATCGAGCATTGTGGCAAATAATGGCGGTAGGTACATAATGGTAAATGGTAAGTTGCAGGGAGAGAGGGTGGTACTGGTCAATGTGTATGCTCCGAACTGGGACGATGCGGGTTTTATGCGGCGTATGTTGGGTCGGATCCCAGACTTGGAAGTGGGGGGCCTGATAATGGGGGGAGACTTTAACACGGAGTTGGATCCGGCACTGGATCGCTCCAGGTCTAGGACGGGTAGGAAGCCGGCGGCGGCTAGAGTGTTGAGGGGATTTATGGACCAAATGGGAGGGGTGGACCCTTGGAGATTTGCAAGGCCGGGGGCTAGGGAATTTTCATTCTTCTCACATGTCCATAAGGCTTATTCTCGAATCGACTTTTTCATTTTGAGTAGGTCACTGATAGCGAGAGTAGAGGATACCGAGTATTCGGCAATAGCCAATTCGGACCACGCCCCGCATTGGGTGGACTTGGAGATGGGGGAGGAGAGGGACCAGTGCCCGCTGTGGCACGTGGAGGGGGGCTGTTGGCGGACGAGGAGGTGAGCGAGCGGGTCCGAGGAAATATAGAGAGGTACTTGGAGACCAACGACAACAGGGAGGTCCGAGTGGGGATGGTATGGGAGGCACTGAAGGCAGTGGTGAGGGGAGAGCTGATCTCCATCAGGGCCCACAAGGAGTGGAGGGAGTGGTGGGAAAGGGAGATGCTAGTGGGGGAGATGGTGAGGGTAGACAGGAGGTATGCGGAAGAGCCTGAGGAAGGATTGTTGAGGAAGAGGCGCAGCCTCCAGGCCGAATTCGACCTGGTGACCACCAGGAAGGCGGAGGTGCAGTGGAGGAAGGCCCAGGGGGTGGTCTATGAGTATGGGGAAAAGGCAAGCCGGATGCTGGCGCATCAGCTTCGGAGGCGGGACGCAGCTAGGGAGATCGGGGGAGTTAAGGACAGGGGAGGGAGCGTGGTGCGGAGTGGGGTTGGCATCAATGGGGTCTTCAGGGACTTCTACGAGGAATTGTACCGATCCGAGCCCCCACGGGAGGAGGGAGGGATGGGCCGTTTCCTGGACCAATTGAGGTTTCCAAAGGTGGAAGAGGGACTGGGGGCCCCGATTGGGCTGGAGGAGCTGATCAAAGGGATAGGAAGCATGCAGGCGGGGAAGGCACCGGGGCCGGACGGTTTCCCAGTCGAGTTCTATAAAAAAAATATATGGACCTGTTGGGCCCGCTATTAGTTAGGACCTTCAATGAGGCAAGGGGGGGGGGGGGGGGGGGTGGCATTGCCCCCGACGATGTCCCGGGCACTGATCTCCTTGATCTTGAAGCGGGACAAGGATCCCCTGCAGTGTGGGTCTTACAGACTGATTTCCTTGCTAAATGTAGATGCCAAGGTGCTGGCGAAGGTCTTAGCCACGGGGATTGAGGATTGTGTGCCGCAGATCATCCATGAAGACCAGACGGGGTTTGTGAAGGGGAGACAGTTGAACGCGAATCTGCGGAGGCTTTTGAACGTTATCATGATGCCGGCGAGGGAGGGGGAGGCGGAGATTGTGGTGGCGATGGACGCTGAGAAAGCCTTCGATAGGGTAGAGTGGGCGTACCTGTGGGAGGTGCTGAAGAGGTTTGGGTTTGGGGAGGGGTTTGTCAGGTGGGTTAGGCTGTTGTATGAGGTCCCGATGGCGAGTGTGGCCACAAATAGGAGGTCCGAGTACTTTTGGTTGCACCGAGGGACGAGACAGGGGTGTCCCCTGTCCCCCCCCTGCTCTTCGCACTCGCGATTGAACCCCTGGCTATGGCACTGAGAGAGTCGAGGAACTGGAGGGGGTTGGTGCGGGGTGGGGAGGAGCACAGGGTGTCGCTTTATGCGGACGACCTGCTGCTGTATGTGGCGGACCCGGTGGAAGGAAGCCAGAGGTAATGAGGATGCTTAGGGAATTCGGGGACTTTTTGGGGTACAAGCTCAATATGGGGAAGAGCGAGCTGGTCGGAGTTCAGCTGGGGGACCAGGAGAGGGGGATTGGCGAGCTCCCACTAAAAAGGGCGGAGAGGAGTTTCAGATATTTGGGGGTCCAGGTGGCCAGGAGCTGGGGGGCCCTGCATAGACATAATTTTACAAGGCTGGTGGAGCAAATGGAGGAGGAGTTCAAGAGGTGGGACGCGTTGCCACTGTCGTTGGCGGGTAGGGTGCAGTCAATCAAAATGACGGTGCTCCCAAGGTTTTTGTTCCTGTTCCAGTGCCTCCCCGCGTTTTTCAGGCAGGTTAACAGGAGTATAATGGGGTTTGTGTGGGCGCGAGGGACTCCGAGGGTGAGAAGGGTGTTCCTGGAGCAGAGCAGAGATGGGGGGGGCTGGCACTGCCCAACCTCTGTGGGTACTACTGGGCCGCCATTGCGATGATGGTGCGCAAGTGGGTGTTGGAGGGGGAGGGGGCTGCATGGAAGAGGCTGAAGACGGCATCCTGTGTGGGTACGAGTCTGGGGGCGCTGGCAACGGCATCGCTGCCGCTCCCTCCAAGGAGGTATACCACGTGCCCGGTGGTGGTGGCGGCCCTCAGAATTTGGGGGCAGTGGAGGCGGCATAGGGGGGAAGTTGGGGCCTCGGCGTGGACCCCATTACGGGGGAACCGCCGGTTCGCCCCAGGAAGAACAGGTGGAGGGTTTTCGGGGTGGCACAGGGCAGGGATACGAAAGTTGGAAGACCTGTTTGTGGACGGGAAGTTCGCGAGATTGGGTGAGCTGGAGGAGAAGAACGGGCTCCCCCCCGGGGAACACCTTCAGGTACTTACAGGTAAGGGCGTTTGCCAGACGGCAGGTGGTGGAATTCCCACGGCTACTGCCACACACAGTACAGGACAGGGTGCTCTCGGGGGGTTGGGTGGGAGTGGGGAAGATCTCGGAAACGTACCAGGTGATGCAGGAGGAGGAGGAGGCCTCGGTGGTGGAGTTGAAAGGTAAGTGGGAGGAGGGGTTGGGCGAGGAGATCGAAGAGGGGACGTGGGCAGATGCCCTAGGGAGGGTGAAGTCTTCCTCTTCGTGCGCGAGGCTCAGCCTCTTACAGTTTAAGGTGCTGCACAGGGCACACATGACCGGGACAAGGATGAGCCGGTTCTTTGGGGGTGAGGACAGGTGTGTTAGGTGCTCAGGGAGCCTGGCAAACCACACCCATATATTCTGGGCATGGCCAGCACTGGAGGAATTTTGGAAGGGGCGTAGCGAGGACGGTGTCGAGGGTGGTAGGATCCAGGGTCAAACCGGGCTGGGGGCTCACAATATTTGGGGTGGCAGAGGAGCCGGGAGTGCAGGAGGCGAAAGAGGCCGGAATTCTGGTCTTTGCCCGGCGAAGGATTCTCCTTCAGTGGAAAGATGCGAGGCCCCCAAGCGTGGAATCCTGGATCAGCGATAGGGCGGGGTTTATTAAATTGGAGAGGGTGAAATTCGCCTTGAGAGGGTCGGTACAAGGGTTCTTTAGGCGGTGGCAACCGTTCTTAGACTTTCTGGCAGAACGATAGACATTGGTCAATGGCAGCAGCAGCTCGGGGGGTTGGGGGGGGTTTACTTTATTTTTGTTTATGTTATTTACACTGGAGGGTCTGAGGGGGTGTATACACCTGTTGTGTTAAGCCGGGGTGTTAATGTTAATTTATTATTTAGGTACAAGGGGGGAGGGGTTTGGGGGGTTGTTTTTTTAGATTGTGTTTTGTACTTAACCCTGTTGGGTTCTTTTTTCTTTCTCACTTTGTTATTGATATTTTATCAAAACCTTTAATAAAAATTCTTTTTTTTTTTTAAAACGTGTATGATGTGCATCTTGTGGCCACACACGTTAGTTTTTTGAAAGCCACTCACTCATGCACCAGTGCTCGTAGGGGGACATGCGTCCCGTCGATCACCCCTAGACATGGGACATCCCGGTTCTGGCAGCGGACCCCACTTCCGGACAACCTGGTGGGCTTGGTCCACAATGAGTTTGATATATTGTGCCGACTGGGCCTAAAGAGTCTCCATGACAGCACAGATGCACCTGTGCACCGAGATCTGCGAGATTCCAGGCAGGTCCCCACTCGGCGCCTGGAAGGACCCTGTAGCCACTTAAATTGGCCAATTCCCGATTCAAAATGGCGAACGGCAAAGGCTGATGGGAAAGTCAGCCAACAAGACAAGAACCCAGCAGCTGCAGGTTTGCTGTGTATTTACCTCTGCAAAAACCAGACAGCATTGATACCAGCGGCCATCAGCATAACAATGTAGCAGCCATCTACATACTGATGAGCAATCCCCGGGAACAATAAGTAACATTTTGACACACAAAGCAAAGCCAGACTCCTTGGCGCCAGCAGGAGCCAAAACAAAGGAGGTGAACGAGCACCTCAAGACCGCCCATCGATCAGGGAACCGCTCCAGTATTGGAGAAATCGAACCAAGCGATTGGGACGAAGTCCAATCACTTGGGACCAGTTACAGGGTCCACCCTGAAAGGCAGGAAGCCCCTGGGAACTATAAGAATTGAGCCCCAAGTTCAAATCGCTCTCTTCAGCTCTTCTCTCTTCGTCCTGCCCGGGTCACCCAGCAACGAACCAACATTGAACGTGACCAGTGCAGTGACTCGAGTGATCATCAAAATTGTAAGTCTTAACTCAATGCTCGCTACGAGATAGGTGCTCCTAGCTACCAATCCGTACCAACTTCGAATCCCGCAGACTCAGAACCCGAACGAAAGGCCATTTGTTTCCCTGACCTGGTGGGCCAGTTCCAAGTTAAGTATAGGCCTGTTAGTTGTAGAAGTAGCTTAGACGTAGAATTTATGCATTAGTAGCGATTACTGTGTATAATAAATGTGCTTTGATTTAAATCTTACTAATCGGTGTATTGGATTATTGATCATTACTCGCACTTGACACTCGTGGCGGTATCATAGAGATACCTGGCGACTCAAGAGCAAAGGTGATAAAACAGAGTAATTGAACCAAGGCAAAGTTAGCAACATTATTTGGCGACATCCTGACGGGACCCGATCTAGAAGTGGAAAACCACTCCGGGAGAACCCAAGAATTTGAATTAGAGACCCAATTGGAAACAGAAAACCACAAGTGTTCAAGCAGTTCTGATCAATACTCATAATTCAGAAGTGTGTGTCTGCATGCGTAACTAACAGGGCGATGAGGTAAAACTGATAGATTTTTTGTTGCGACAAAACTGTCGGAAGTTTGTATATCGGAAAGTAGCGAAAGCCGTATCCGTATTTACAGCACCGCCTTAATACCCCTGTCTCAAATTTGAAGAGCAGCATTCGGATAGGAAAGATGGCAATGCAGCGCCTCATGAACCCAGAGGAATTTGCGGTCGCAGCGACCAGCAGCAGTAGAGTGGGACAATGTCCCATTTGGGAGGAAGAGATCAGGAAATATCTCAAAGGAAAAGGATGGCCCCTTTGGAATGAATTCTGTGACAATGAGGAATCAGGCCCCGGGAGTATAGGACATACTTGGTGGGAGAACCTGAGCGAGATCCACAAAAAGAGCTTAGGGAAAGCTCGCAAACCGATGGCAATCGTGTCCTGCTTGGCAAAATTGCGAGGCACAGAGGTCGTTAGGACGCTCCGGAAAGAAGTTGAGGGCATACATCGAATGAGTAAGGTCAATGTAAACGAGGTAGAAAAGGAGAACTTGGAATTGAGAAGGAAGTTGGCAGCAAAAGATGGAGAGGTGGAGGATGAAAAAAAGGGAACACCAGTCTTGTCTGGCGCACTTAAGCAGCTTCTCAATATGAAAAGGTCTATCAGGACACGCAACGTGCAGTCCTGGTACGTGAAGAAACATAAAACCAGGTATAAGCATTACAGAGACAATGTAGTGACCTCAAGGCAGCATTAAGAGCACTCCATGCTGCCACCACAGAACAAAGACAAAGCTCACTAGACCACGCAAAGTGCCGGAAGCAGATTGCAGAGCTGCAATCGCTGCTTTCAGTTCAGAAAGGTTTCCAGGAAACCTTTGGAGAAAAATTAGATCAGGAAGACGGCCCTGATTGGGAAGAATTGAACGAAACAGCGCAGAGATATGTTCAGGAACATGTGCGCAGGGAAAGCCCCAAAGGAGAAAAGCGCCGCAACCCCCCACACAGCAGATAGTTCAAGCTCCAATGAACCCAGTAACCACCCACCGCACAGCCACATCGGACGATGCGGAATTTCTATACTCCACCCCCTTAACAGTGACCCAATTACGGGACGCGTGCGATAAGATCACACCGTTCCTCCCCACCTCAGGCCCCCACCATTTCTTTGCCACAGTTAAGCATCAGGCGACCATGTACGGCCTGGATGAGCGAGAGCACGTAAAGCTCACAGTTTTAAGTTTAGACCCGTCAGTAGCAGCAGCCCTCCCCGACCCACAGAATGTAGGAGGCACCCTTGCAGAAATGCATACCGCAATCCTGGATGCGATCGGGTACAACCGGGGTGACCCCGTAGATGGCCTCAACAAATGTAGGCAAAAGAAATCCGAGCACCCCACAGTGTTTGCTGGACGCCTGTGGGTCCACTTTGCAGCAGTCTTTGGAGACTTAGACCATGCCCATTTGTCCCCAGACAACATGGCCAAATGGACCCGCACCCTTATCTCCCATGCCACAGCAACAGGACAGAAAGCTTGCGCGAGTTATGATCCCTCAGAGGAGGCCCATAACGAGTGTGGGTAGTGAAAAGATTGTCCCGCGCTTGGGAGCAATCTATACAAAGTAAACCCGCAGTTGAGAATACTGAGGAAAAGCAGGCCGGCGCAGATATGCAGGCAGTAAAAACAACACACCACAACCCCGCATGGGTGAATGAGGGAAAGAACAGCTCCCCACCCAAGTCACAGGAGTGTTACAACTGCGGACAGTTGGGACACTTCGCAAGAGAGTGTAATGCCCCTAAAAAGCCACAGCGAGCCCAGCAGACGGGCACTCTGAGTAAGAAAAAGACAGAGCCCATTCATAGCGTTAGCACCCATTCAGATCAGACGGACTTGAACGGAACGGACTGACAGTGTATGGACTCCCCCAGTTGGGTCTGCGACACCCTTTGGGATATGTCCGGACGACCGGAAGTTGCAGCAAAAATTCGGGGACAGCCCATCGAGTTTCTCTGGGACACAGGAGGGTCCCGCACCACAATAAATTCCTCCACCATGTTCCAAAAGGACACGTGGCCCACTACAGCCACCATCACCCTCAGCGGCTTCACAGGCCACTCACAGCAGGAACACATCACAGCCCTGTACCCATTCAAATCGGTAACATCACCATCAAGCACCCCGTAGTTTTAGTTGACCTGCCCCACACAGCAGAACACATTCTGGGAATCGATTTCATGAATTCCCATAATCTTTCATTCGATCCAGTCAACCAGTGTGTCTGGAAGATGGCAAAATCCGCAAGAGCCCCCGCAACGCTGAACATAGGAGAGAACACAAATAAAATTAGCGCCATAGGCGAATTTTGGTTCAACCCGACCACGCTTAGTACGGACAAGCAGGTTAGGGCAGTTCTGCAAAAGAACAGGGCAGCATTCGCGACCCACAAGCACGACTGTGGACAGATGACTGGCTCCATACAAATAACAGGACCTGACCCTAGACCCCAAAAACAGTATGGATTTCCCCAAGAGGCAGAGGGAGAAACCTCCAAGGTAATAGAAAGCTTATTAGAGCAGGGCGTACTTAGATCAGTAGCCTCCGCGAATAATGCCCCGATTTGGCCAGTGAGACAGCCCGATGGATCATGGCGACTGACCATCGATTACCGGGAACTCAACAAAGTCACCCCCGCAGCAGCCCCCACAGTAGCAACAAGTCCCGAGACCATGCTCAAGCAGGGACTCGATTCCCGATTCTTCACGGTTTTGGATGTCAGTAATGGATTCTGGTCCATTCCATTGGCAAAGGCGTGCCAGTACAAATTTGCCTTCACCTTTAAAGCACAGCAGTACACGTGGACATGCCTGCCACAAGGATTCCACAACTCCCCCTCCATTTTCCACACAGCTGGCAAATGGTTTACCCAAATTCTCTCTCCCCGAATGTCTCGTTCAGTACGTAGACGACCTACTACTGCAGACAGACACCAGGAAGTGCACATTGAGCTTCTGTCCAAACTCCTGGAACTCTTACACTCAATTGGTTGTAAAGTCAACCCCAAAAAGGCCCAGATTTTGAAAATAAAGTGATATATTTGGGAACAATTATCACACATGGTAAACGCGAGATCGAGCATAAAAGGATTGACTCGATTGCTAAATTGCCCCTTCCCCAGAACGTTTCAGCCCTCCGGTCGTTTTTAGGACTGGTTGGCTACTACCGAAACCACATTGACGGTTTCGCCAGCAAGGCAGCACCTCTCTCAGACCTCCTAAAGAAAGGAACCCCCTGGGAATGGCTTCCACGGCATACGGATGCTGTGGACTCTTTAAAACAGGCACTCATAGCAGCCCCCGCACTACAAATTCCAGACCCGCTTTCCCCTTACGCCATAGAGGTAGCGACCACAGACCGCACCCTGTCAGCCGCGTTCCTCCAGGAACGGCACGACCAGTTAAGGCCCGTAGCTTACGCCTCCAGAATTTTGGATGCTGTGGAGCAGGGATTTTCAGCCTGTGAGAGGCACCTGCTCGCAGTATTTTGGGCAGTGCAGTATTTTTCATATATTACCAGACTGAACCCCATCATAGTTCTCACCGAACACACCCCCAGCCAACTTTTACTGGACGGACGACTCAAGGACGGTACAGAAAGCCAAATTAGAGCAGCTCGATGGACCCTTCTCTTGCAGGGACGGGACATCACTGTTAAACGGACAAAGACACACACCTTTTTAGCCGACAACTTACAGTACCCCAGAACCCCCCATGAATGTGAGATTATCTCTCCACACCACTACACAGGCCCCTTTATTGCTAAAACACCCCCCAGAAAGATAGGTAGTTCAAACCAGAGCCCCCAGCACACGGACATGTGTGAGCCCATAAAGATCTATGTGGATGGATCTTCCACAGTCTTGGATTGGAAGCGCATAACAGGTTGCGGTATCTATGTCGAGGACGCGCAGGGACGCACCCTTGAGGAAATATCGTTAAAACTTCCAGGCCACTTAGGCGCGCAGGCAGCAGAGCTCGCGGCCGTAGCATATATAGTGGAACACCCAGATTCCTTCCCCAGCCCAGCAGACATATACTCGGACAGCCTCTATGTCTGCAACAGCCTCACGGAATTCCTGCCCCTGTGGAAAGCAAGAGGATTTGTTTCTGCAGACGGAAAACCCCTCCCCTCAGCCCCATTGCTCCGGCACATTTTAGAGAGAGCACAGAACAGGACTTTTGGGATAATCAAAGTTCGCAGTCACCATCATTCCTCACCCCCTGGAAATGTGAAAGCCGACACACTGGCTAAAGCAGGTTCCAGACATGGATATTTTTGGACACCCCCCGAAAGCGCACCAGTGAGTGCAGTTCAGGTCTCACAGACAAAGATCGAGGATCTAGTGGAGGCCCAGAAGCAGGACAGCAATCTCAGGGAGATTGTAAAAGGAAAATATCCAGCTCCCTATGAGAGGTTCAAAAATGCACTGACCACACATGACGGTGTGGTGTTAAAATACACCCTTTATGTGGTTCCTGAACAGGACAGGAATCAACTGATTTGTTTGTTCCATGACGGTCATGGACATCAGGGAATCGATCCCACTACAGCCCATCTCAAGCAGCTTTGTTGGTGGCCGAATTTAAAGGAAGATGTAAACTACTACATTGAGAATTGTCTTATCTGCGCCCAGAATAATCCGGACAGATATGCCAAAAAGGCTCAACTCAGTCACATCCGACCCGTTAATGGCCCCTGGACTAACCTCCAGATTAATTTTATAGGACCATTGCCGCCTTGCAGGAATGGCTATAAATATGTACTTGTGGTAATTGACACATTTACGAAATGGGTGGAAGCATTCCCAGCCGCAAAAACCACAGCCAAGATTTTGACCCACCACATCTTTGCAAGATGGGACTTCCCCGCAGCATTGAATCAGACCAAGGTTCCCATTTTACAGGACGTGTCATGCAGAACGTCCTCACGATATTTGGCACCACCCAAAAATTCCACATTGCATACCACCCACAGTCGAGTGGTATCGTGGAGCGCATGAATCGGACCCTAAAATCCACCCTCAGAAAAATGGTCCAGCAGAACAACACCACTTGGGACTCAGTCCTCCCTTTTGCGCTGATGTTTTTGCGTAATACAATTTCTACTTCCACAGGTTACACCCCACACACCCTCATGACCGGACGCCCCATGAAAGGCACAGAATATTTATTAGGTTTAGACTTGACCGGCCCTGAAGTGACGGCCCTCACACACGAGAAAGCAGTGGAGCAATTAGTTGAAAATGTTAAAACGGCTCAGCTAGCAGCCGCAGTAAAATTGGGCACCAGAAAAAAATAGAGCAAGGCTTGTTTCGGCAAGACAGTGCATGCGACTGAGTACAGTATAGGACAGCAAGTGATGCTCTCTGTATATAACCCCAGCACATTCCTGTCACCAAAATACTCGGGTCCGTACTCCATTGCGGACAAAGTAAGCCCTTCCGTGTATAAAATAAAGTTCCCCAACGGTAAGACTGCGTGGTTCCATATCAACCAGCTGAAGGCATATGGAACAAAGTCTAACCACGCACACCACGTCATGCTCGACGCAGCACACCACGCCCCGCCCACTGCCAACCTAACCCTACCATCCCCCAACACGTCTAGCCCAGCCACGGACTCGACCTTGACTCCACCCCCGATATATACACTCCGCCCCGGAACGCCCACAGACTGCAGCAGCAGCAGCGACTGTGACTCGGACGATAGCCACAGCACGCCTCCCTACTATCCCCATGCAACAGGACCCACACCCAGCGATTCCGACTACGATCCAAGTGATCCCTTCATGATCACTTTCCTGAACAAACCCCACCACCGACCACTGAACTACCATGACGACCCCGATTCTGTCCCCACACAACTAGACACCAACTATTGGCACCGAGATAACTCGTTCCAACTCGTCCGCAACGACAAGAGCGACCCCACCTCACACCACGCAGCCCTTTCAGCCCTGATACACTCAAGAGTTTGGCACCCGGGAGAAGATGACGATCTTGGGTCTGACTCCCATACCGAGAACCCCTTTGCGAACCTGTTCGCAACCGAGAACTGAGGTGTCCAGATGATGTTTTAAAGGAACCGCTTGTGAGAAGTGGTGTCCTTTCTGATGGAACCTGCCGCATGTTTAATGTTGTTTGTAGTGTTTTGTTAAATGTTGTATGTCAGACAGGAAATTTTTTTTCGCTGCCCCACGCCTTTTCGGCCGAGACCTCTGAGGACTTGCCCACAGAGACTCACTATTGCCAGACACTAGTTCAGCGGAATTAGCTTGTCTGCAGAGACTTGTTCAGGTACCAGACGCCCGTTCGTAACTACTCTTCTGGTTCCAGGAAAGAGCCACTACGGCAGCCCCACCACGATGACTACATTTCTTGCCCGTTCTTGTCGGTTGCTTAGGCAGTAGAGAAACGGCTTGGGACCCGCCCTGCCTGGGAACCCCCCCCCCCCTGGTCAACTACGCTTGGGTAGGAGAGACACGGCATTGGTAGCCGTCCTACCCGGGGACTCCATCCAACTCTTACCCGTCGCGGCCCATACGTACCTCATTTTGGAAATTTTAGTTCAAAAAGTTTTGTTTTCTTTCAGGTAACCCTTAGGTTGCCAACCATATGCTATTTACATCCTGAAACGTTTGGATGGTAAATTGCACAGTCTGCGAGACGGCTCGCACTGGTTCAGTATTTGGAAGTGTGTCTTGTCCTAAATAATTCGGTTTTTGAAAAAAAATGAGGGAGTCACACATAGTGACCAATTATAAAGGGAGTAATTGACACTACAGGACAGACACACTATCATACGAGATGTTAAACCAAGATAGTTACAGACACTAAGCTTGTTTCTACAGAACTCCACAAGCTCCAGGACCGGAGAAGAAAAGGAAAGAAACGAGAAGAGCCAAGAGGACTTCCTCCACATGGCTCATCATCATAATAATGGACATTTGGTTGCGAGTGAACGCGAACCCCATGATTTCAAGCCCCCCAGCCGTTAATGTTTCACTTCCCCACAGTACCCAGAGCCCAGTCACCAGCGACACCACATCATCTTGGTGTGCCAGGTTTATAACCTGGTACTCTCTGTGTCATATGTAATAGAAACCTTACTAGTATTGGCGATACTCTGCTGCATCGTGCAGACTATGCGTCTACGGAAATGGAGGAGAGCCTACCGCGCTCGAACCCCGGTATATAGGATCAGATCCCCTATGTTCGGATACGACCAGACCCCCAACCCCCGCGATCTATAATAAAGAGCATTCACTTGCGTTTATTGTAAATAAAGAAATGTAAAGATTGTTCATGAGCAAATTGTACGATCCTGAGCTTGACTGCCAAGCCAGGAAAACTGTGTATAAACTGCTATGATTTTGTTTGTATGGTTGAGGAAGTTAGAATAATGAAATGTTTAAGTGAGTGTAGTGTACTAAGAATAGTTAGAGGTTCCCAGTTTATTGTGTTGTAATGCATGTCGCTGTTCGACATAGCTCCCCTTAGAATTGTCAGTTGAAAATTTTTTACATCGTTATGGTCAGTGTAGAGGCCATGAAAGAAGTGCCCCCCAGGTCAGGGAATGGAAAGCAACATAGTTGTGTGATCCTTCACGCTTCGCGTTAGGATCACAAGGAGAGAATGTAGCCACCTAAATTGGCCAACTCCCGATTCAAAATGGCGAACGGCAAAGGCTGATGGGAAAGTCAGCCAACAAGACAAGAACCCAGCAGCTACAGGTTTGCTGTGTATTTACCTCTGCAAAAACCAGACAGCATCGATACCAGCGACCATCAGCATAACAAAGTAACAGCCATCTGCATACTGATGAGCAATCCCCGGGAACAATAAGTAACATTTTGACACACAAAGCAAAGCCAGACTCCTCGGCGCCAGCAGGAGCCAAAACAAAGGAGGTGAACGAGCACCTCAAGACCGCCCATCGATCAGGGAACCGCTCCAGTATTGGAGAAAATTGAACCAAGTGATTGGGACAAAGTCCAATCACTTGGGACCAGGTACAGGGTCCGCCCCGAAAGGCGGGAAGCCCCTGGGAACTATAAGAATTGAGCCCCAAGTTCAAATCGCTCTCTTCAGCTCTTCTCTCTTCGTCCTGCCCGGGTCACCCAGCAACGAACCAACATTGACCGTGACCGGTGCAGTGACTCCAGTGATCATCAAAATTGTAAGTCTTAACTCAATGCTCGCTACGGGATAGGCGCTCCTAGCTACCAATCCGTACCAACTTCGAATCCCGCAGGCTTAGAACCCGAACGAAAGGCCATTTGTTTCCCTGACCTGGTGGGCCAGTCCGAAGTTAAGTATAAGCCTGTTAGTTGTAGAAGTAGCTTAGACGTAGAATTTGTGCATTAGTAGCGATTACTGTGTATAATAAATGTGCTTTGATTTAAATCTTACTAATCGGTGTATTGGGTTATTGATCATTACTCGGACTTGAACCTCGTGGCGGTATCATAAAGATACCTGGCGACTCAAGAGCAAAGGTAATAAAACAGAGCAATTGAACCAAGGCAAAGTTAGCAACAATCCCGTGGCAAAAAGGTTCAGGTTGACCATCACCTTGATGGCCACTGGGGGCGGGTGTCCTCCTCATATCCCCGCAGTTCCAGGTGCGCCATGATCCGGCAAATATGCCGTACGGTCCTCTGCTCAGCCAGAGTCTTCGACCACAAGTCAGTGCGGCAGGTCCTCGAATGACAGGTGCTGCCGGTATACGTGAGGCCTCATGTGGCACCTCCTTCTCACCTCCTCCTCAGCATGTTGGGCAACCGGCTCTCCATCCTCACCGGCTGGCTCTTGTTCCACTGGGGCAGGCGCCGCTGCTGCAGGGACCTCCCCGAGCAGCTCCAGCTGCCCTCCAACATTGTCTTCAGGGGTGAAAGGCTGACATGTTAGCATGGTGCGTACCCTCATGCCCAACGAGGTCCAAGGGGCTACATGGTGGCCCCAGCCTGCTCTGCAGCCCCTGCCCCTGCAGGTCCCCCTCTCCCCTCACTCCTCTTCCATCCCCACACCCAACCCCGACCATTCCTGGCTTTTCCATTATTCACGTGTTTATTGGCAGCTCTGACTTGGTCCACTCTGGTGGTTAGCACAATTGCTTCACAGCTCCAGGGTCCCAGGTTCGATTCCTGGCTTGGGTCACAGTCTGTGCGGAGTCTCCACGTTCTCCCCGTGTGTGCGTGGGTTTCCTCCGGATGCTCTGGTTTCCTCCCACAGTCCAAATATGTGCAGGTTAGTTGGATTGGCCGTGCTAAATTGCCCTTAGTGTCCAAAATTGCCCTTCATGTTGGGTGGGGTTACTGGGTTATAGTGATAGAGTGGAGGTGTGGACCTTGGGTAGGGTGCTCTTTCCAAGAGCCGATGCAGACTCAATGGGCCGAATGGCCTCCTTCTGCACTGTAAATTCTATGATTCAAATTCTATGATTCTATGAGTGCTAGATCAACTTTGATGGGGAGTTGGGGGAATTTTCTCAATCACATCCTCATCTATGATTGTATCATGGTTTAGCAGTTCTTTAAAGGGTTCCCTCCTTCAAAGGCGGATGTTGACTCTGTCTGTCAAGAGGGTTTCATCCTTACTCCTCACCGATTTGAGGCCAAGATTGTTGGGTCCATATATTGCCTTGGTGGCAGGGAAGAAGCCCCGGATATCGTGCTAGTCTGGAGGAGTTGCAGATCGGTAGCTTTCTCAGTCCACCACAGGGTATTGATTGTTTAAGTTCTTCTTCATATGTCCACCTTGGCTGATTGATGAGCTCTAATTTTTGCCTTGCTGATTATATCATTTTGCAAGGTGTGGAGTGCTTTCCTCTTCTTGTGGGTGTGTGATCGTTCTCTTCGAAATCAGTTCAGATGGATGTCGGAATTTTGGCTATATTGTATAATATATTTGGTGCAGTAAGGGTTAAAAGTCTGGGTAGTGTGTGTGACTGCTGAAGTAGTGTTTTTAAGAATCCTGGTTTGCAAAACAGCTACGTTCTTTTGAGCCAGACGTGCAATTAAAACATCGTAAAAGTTTGGGCTAATGGTTTATTATTTATATTAAGAGGGTTCCCTGTGGAGTAATTAATTAATTCAGTTGAAGACAGCCCAACTTGATCAAAACCAACCTCACTGAGAAATACCATAAGACCATAAGACACAGGGGCAGAATTAGGCCACTCGGCCCATCGAGTCTGCTCCACCATTCAATCGTGGCTGATATTTTTCTCATCCCCATTCTCCTGCCTTCTCCCCATAACCCCTGATCCCGTTACTAATCATGAACCTATCTATCTCTGTCTTAAAAAGGGAGTAGAATGCATTTATTGCAGAAAAAAATACATTCATGTTATAGTATATTGTAATTTACATCAAAATAAAATATGAACCTTTTTTCAGAGGGGGAAATGGGTTAGGAAAGAATGGGGGCTGGATTCTTCCACAATGGACTACGTCCCCACACCGGCGTATAAACGCTGGAGTTTTACTCTAGAGATTCCTGCAAAAAAGTACAGTTAATTCAATGCCCTGCAGGGAGCTAGCAGAGACCCGGAGTACTGGCAGCACGGTAGCACAAGTGGATAGCACTGTGGCTTCACAGCGCCTGGGTCCCAGGTTCGATTCCCCGCTGGGTCACTGTCTGTGTGGAGTCTGCACGTTCTCCCCGTGTCTGCGTGGGTTTCCTCCGGGTGCTCCGGGTTCCTCCCACAGTCCAAAGATGTGCAGGTTAGGTGGATTGGCCATTCTAAACTGTCCTTAGTGACCAAAAAAGGATAGGAGGGGTTGTTGGGTTACGGGGATAGGGTGGAAGTGAGGGATTAAGTGGGTCGGTGCTGACTTGATGGGCTGAATGGCCTCCTTCTGCACTGTCTGTTCTATGTATTTCACGCAGCTTTAGCTGCGGATACGGGCCTCCGCACTTCCGGTTTTGAGTCCGCGCGTGTGCACGGCGACGGCCTCCAGCGGCTGCGCTGCACTCCATGGCGGACTCAGACCGTGGAGGCAGACATAAAAATTAGACCCTCCCGATCGGCCGTTCTCCCGAGAATCTAACTACGCGGACATTAATCCCGGCCGCCTATAAGGCTCCCCACCCCTCGGTGTCCAATCCCCCCCGCCCCCCAGCAGGATGGCCGCGGACTGAGTCCGCTGCCGGCACGCCAGCACCCCGATCGGCAATAGGTGGTTAGTTCCACACCGTCAAGAATTTGGCCAGTCGGGAGCGGAGGATCTCTGGGCTGGCCTCTGTCAATGGGCCCCCAGCCACGCGGCGTATCCCCGATACTCGGGTCCCAGGGAATCGCCGGATCGGTGCCGGGCCACGCTAAAATGCACCTTCATTAGGAAAAGAAATAATTGGGGAACTCTAAATTTATGCATGCTACAGTAGGTTTTGCATGCCAAGCTGGCGCGGGGGGTGGAATGCATTCACGCTGCCATTGAGGCACTGGAGCATGGGCACCTGGAGCAGACCTCGATCTTTGGCTGACACCCGGTTTTCCACCCGCTGGTGTCTCGCCATTCGCCCACACTGGGCAGAAAATCCCACCCTTTACCTGACACCGAGCGATAATGACAAAGAGGTACGGGGCGGGATTCTCCTTTTGGGAGACACTGGGCGGGATTACCGCCAGCTGACGCCGGAATCAGGAAACGCGATTGGGCGAAGGTTAGGTTTTGACTCCAAAATCGTGGCGGGCTCCAGTTTCACTCCAAATCACAGTTCCACAATGCCTCGACAGTGGCGTCAATGCGTTGCACTCCGCATGTACAGTAAATACCTTTGGCATCTCGTTAGCAGGCCTGACCCGGTAGTCTCCAGAGCCTCCATGATTCTCCCCCTCCACCAGGCGAATTTCCGAAAGGCGAGGTTCATTTGTACTTTTAAAAATCATGAAACAGGCGCCATGGGTGGTGAGGGAGAGAGAGAAAGTAGGACACGGAGAGGCGTGACTGTGGGCTGCCAGTCATGACGCTGAGTGAGGGGGGGGGCATTGGGCAGGGGGGTGCTGCCAGCGATCAGCGATCCAGCGATGGGGGCGGAGGGTGATGGGGGGAAGGGCCGTGGGGTCGGGGTGACCCCTCACGGGACTGGGACGGTGCCCAGGAACGGACCGTCACTGCCACAGCCTGCAAGGCAGCCATCTTGCTGCATTTTCGCAACCATGGAGCACATGGAGTGGACCACTTCTGTCTAACTGCACCGCATCACGCTGCGACTGTGCCACCACCTTCTGGGTCTGTGCCACATCAGCCAGTGACTGCGCCATCTCCATCTGTAACCATCGCTCTGCGTCTGTGTCATGTCGGCCAGTGCCTACGCATTGCTGCCAACAATTGTAACTGACCACGCTTAGGAACGCCGCTGCAATGTCCGGGTGACTCTGGCACCTCGCTGCCTATGAGAGGTCAGTTCTGTCCTGGGCCTCGGCCACCGCCTGCACAGAATGCCCCGGGCCTTGGACATGCTGATCACTGGACAAAACCCTCACACCTCAAGTCATCAACCGCGGGCGACACCTATGCGGTGTTGGCCTGGGTGGCATGCATGTCTAGCTCCTGCTCCTGCACGCGGTTGGGCTCCTCGACCTGCCCCGGCAGGTGCTGGATGCTCGCCGACAACCCCTCATGTAGTCCCGGCCTCTGTGACTGCATCTCCACGATCAATGGGCTGTCGATTTCAGAAGCCCAAAACCTGTCTGGACGGCAGCTAGTCCCTGGGGTCCACCCACCCTCGGACCGCTGCCCCTTCAGGAGTTCCGACCTCCACCTGATGTACCAGAGCATTTCTGAAATGCCCACCAGTTAGTGTCCCAAGAACCCCTACACTAAAGAGTCCAACCGAGGTGAATGTCTCTGGGATGGTGGAGGGTGTTGGAGACAGCTGTGACGGGAAATCTGTGTCATATCCGGACTCGAGCTCCGGAGTGGCCTTGGTCTCGGGTTGATGGCTCCCGTCCATGTCGGGGTCCTCCGCGCTGTTCGGCACCCGGGGCTCTGGCTCTGGCTGTGTGGTTGGGGGTGGGGGACACCAGAAGGACCCACCCCAGCAGCTCCTGCAAGACACAGGACAAAATACATGATTAGACTGCGGGCCAGGGGGAAGTGGCAGTGATGCGGGGGTGGAGCGCGGGTGGTGTGGGGGTGGAGTGGGTTTGGGGGTGGAGTGGCATGAGGGCGGTGCGGGGGCAGTGTTAGGATGGTGTGGGGGTGGAGTGGGTGTGAGGGCGGTGTGGGGGTGGAGTGGGCGTGAGGGCGGTGTGGGGGGGGTGCGGGATCTGTGTTAGGATGGTGTGGGGGCGGTGCGGGGGCAGTGTTAGGATGGTGTGTGGGTGGAGTGGGTGTGAGGGCGGTGTGGGGGTGGAGTGGGCGTGAGGGCGGTGTGGGGGGGTGCGGGATCAGTGTTAGGATGGTGTGGGGGTGGAGTGGGTGGAGTGTTAGGATGGTGTGGGGGTGGAGTGGGGGTGGTGTTAGGATGGTGTGGGGGTGGAGTGGGTGCGAGGGTGGTGTGGCGGTGGAGTGGGCATGAGGGTGGTGTAGGGGTGGTGTTAGGATGGCGTCGGTGCGGGGGTGGTGTTAGGATGGTGTGGGGGTGGAATGGGTGTGGGGGTGGTGTGGGGTGGTGTTAGGATGGTGTGGGGGTGGTGTGAGGGTGGTGTTAGGATGGTGTGGGTGTGGGGGTGGTGTTAGGATGGTGTGGGGGTGGGGGTGGTGTTAGGATGGTGTGGGGGTGGGTGGTGTTAGGATGGTGTGGGTGTGCGGGGGGGTGTTAGGATGGTGTGGCGGTGGGGGGGTGTTAGGATTGTGTGTGTGTGGGGGGTGTTAGGATGGTGTGGGTGTGGGGGTGGTGTTAGGATGGTGTGGCGGTGGGGGGTGTTAGGATGGTGTGGGTGTGGGCGGGGGTGTTAGGATGGTGTGGGTGTGCGGGGGGGTGTTAGGATGGTGTGGCGGTGGGGGGTGTTAGGATTGTGTGTGTGTGTGGGGGGGTGTTAGGATGGTGTGGGTGTGGGGGTGGTGTTAGGATGGTGTGGGTGTGGGGGGCAGTTAGGATGGTGTGGGGGGGGTGTTAGGATGGTGTGGGTGTGGGGATGGTATTAGGGTAGTGTGGGTGTGGGGTGGTGTTAAGATGGTGTGGGTGTGGGGTGGTGTTAGGATGGTGTGGGTGTGGGGGGGTGTTAGGATGGTGTGGGTGTGGGGGGTGTTAGGATGGTGTGGGTGTGGGGGGGGGTGTTAGGATGGTGTGGGGGGGGTGTTAGGATGGTGTGGGTGTGGGGGGGTGTTAGGATGGTGTGGGGGTGGAGTGGGGGTGGGGGCGGCGTGGGGGCGGTGTTAGGATGGTGTGGGTGTGGGGGGGCTATTGCATGGTGTGGGGGGGTGTTAGGATGGTGTGGGTGTGGGGGGGTGTTAGGATGGTGTGGGTGCGGGGGGGGTTTGGTACGTGTGGGTGTGGGGGGTGGTTAGGATGGTGTGCGTGTGGGGTGGTGTTAGGATGGTGTGGGTGTGGTGTGGTGTTAGGATGGTGTGGATGTGGGGGGGTGTGGATGGTGTGGGTGTGGGGGGGTGAGGAAGGTTAGGGGGTGGGGGGGTGTTAGGATGGTGTGGGTGTGGGGGGGTGTTAGGATGGTGTGGGGGTGTGGTGGGTGTTAGGATGGTGTGGGTGTGGGGGGGTGTTAGGATGGTGTGTGGGGGGTTGTTGGGATGTTGTGGGTGTGGAGGAGGTGTTAGGATGGTGTGAGTGTGGGGGGTTATTAGGATGATGTGGGTGGGGGCGTATTAGGATGGTGTGGGGGTGGGGGGTGTTAGGATGGTGTGTGTGTGTGGGGGGGTGTTAGGATGGTGTGGGGGGGGTGTTAGGATGGTGTGGGTGTGGGGGGGGTGTTAGGATGGTGTGGGGATGGGGGGGTGTTAGGATGGTGTGGGGGTGGAGTGGGGGTGGGGGCGGCGTGGGGGCGGTGTTAGGATGGTGTGGGTGTGGGGGGGCTATTGCATGGTGTGGTGGGGTGTTAGGATGTTGTGGGTGTGGGGGGGTGTTAAGATGGTGTGGGTGTGGGGGTGGGGTGTTTGGTAGGTGTGGGGGGGGGTGTTATGATGGTGTGGGGGTGGGGGGTGTTAGGATGGTGTGGGTGTGGGGGGTGTTAGGATGATGTGGGTGTGGGGGTGGAGTTAGGATGGTGTGTGGGGGGTTGTTGGGATGGTGTGGGTGTGGAGGGGGTGTTAGGATGGTGTGGGTGTGGGGGGGTGTTAGAATGGTGTGGGTGTGGGGGGGGGGTGTTTGGATGGTGTGGGGGTGGTGTCAGGATGGTGTGGGTGTGGGGGGTGTTAGGATGGTGTGGGTGTGGGGGGGGTGTTAGGATGGTGTGGCTGTGGGGGTGTGTTAGGATGGTGTGGGGGGGGTGTTGGGATGAGGTGGGACTGGGGGGGTGTTAGGATGGTGTGGGTGTGGTGTGGTGTTAGGATGGTGTGGGTGTGGGGGGGGGTGTTAAGATCGTGTGACTGAGGGGGTGGTGTTAGGATGGTGTGGGTGTGGGGGGGTGAGGATGGTGTGGGTGTGGGGGGTGAGGATGGTTAGGGGGTGGGGGGGTGTTAGGATGGTGTGGGTGTGGGGGGGTGTTAGGATAGTGTGGGGGTGTGGGGGGTGTTAGGATGGTGTGGGTGTGGGGGGTGATAGGATGGTGTGGGTGTGGGGGGGTGTTAGAATGGAGTGGGTGTTGGGAGGGGTGTTAGGATGGTGTGGGTGTGGGGGTGGTGTTAGGATGGTGTGAGTATGGGGGGTTATTAGGATGATGTGGGTGGGGGGGTATTAGGATGGTGTGGGTGTGGGGGGGTGTTAGGATGGTGTGTGTGTGTGGGGGGGTGTTAGGATGGTGTGGGGGGGGTGTTAGTATGGTGTGGGTGTGTGGGGGGATGTTAGGATGGTGTGCGTGTGGGGGGGGGTGTTAGGATGGTGTGGGGGGGTGTTAGGATTGTGTGGGTGTGGGGGGGGTGTTAGGATGGTGTGGGGGTGGAGTGGGGGTGGGTCGGCGTGGGGGCGGTGTTAGGATGGTGTGGGTGTGGGGGGGCTATTGCATGGTGTGGTGGGGTGTTAGGATGGTGTGGGTGTGGGGGGGTGTTAGGATGGTGTGGGGGTGGGGGTGGGGTGTTTGGTAGGTGTGGGTGTGGGGGGCGGTTAGGATGGTGTGCGTGTGGGGTGGTGTTAGGATGGTGTGGGTGTGGTGTGGTGTTAGGATGGTGTGGGTGTGGGGGGGTGTTAAGATTGTGTGACTGAGGGGGTGATGTTAGGATGGTGTGGGTGTGGGGGGGTGAGGATGGTGTGGGTGTGTGGGGGGTGAGGATGGTTAGGGGGTGGGTGTTAGGATGGTGTGGGTGTGGGGGGGTGTTAGGATGGTGTGGGGGGGGTGTTATGATGGTGTGGGGGTGTGGGGGGTGTTAGGATGGTGTGGGTGTGGGGGGGTGTTAGGATGGTGTGGGTGTGGGGGGGTGTTAGGATGGTGTGTGGGGGGTTGTTGGGATGGTGTGGGGGTGGGGGGTGTTAGGATGGTGTGTGTGTGGGGGGGTGTTAAGATCGTGTGACTGAGGGGGTGGTGTTAGGATGGTGTGGGTGTGGGGGGGTGAGGATGGTGTGGGTGTGTGGGGGGTGAGGATGGTTAGGGGGTGGGGGGGTGTTAGGATGGTGTGTGTGTGGGGGGGTGTTAAGATCGTGTGACTGAGGGGGTGGTGTTAGGATGGTGTGGGTGTGGGGGGGGTGAGGATGGTGTGGGTGTGTGGGGGGTGAGGATGGTTAGGGGGTGGGGGGGTGTTAGGATGGTGTGGGTGTGGGGGGGTGTTAGGATGGTGTGGGTGTGGGGGGGTGTTAAGATCGTGTGACTGAGGGGGTGGTGTTAGGATGGTGTGGGTGTGGGGGGGGTGAGGATGGTGTGGGTGTGTGGGGGGTGAGGATGGTTAGGGGGTGGGGGGGTGTTAGGATGGTGTGGGTGTGGGGGGGTGTTAGGATGGTGTGGGTGTGGGGGGGTGTTAAGATCGTGTGACTGAGGGGGTGGTGTTAGGATGGTGTGGGTGTGGGGGGTGTTAGGATGGTGTGGGTGTGGGGGGGGTGTTAGGATGGTGTTGGGGTGGGGGGTGTTAGGATGGTGTGGGTGTGAGGGGGTGTTAGGATGGTGTGGGTGTGGGGGGGTGTTAGGATGGTGTGGGGGTGGGGGTGGGGTGTTTGGTAGGTGTGGGTGTGGGGGGCGGTTAGGATGGTGTGCGTGTGGGGTGGTGTTAGGATGGTGTGGGTGTGGTGTGGTGTTAGGATGGTGTGGGTGTGGGGGGGTGTTAAGATTGTGTGACTGAGGGGGTGATGTTAGGATGGTGTGGGTGTGGGGGGGTGAGGATGGTGTGGGTGTGTGGGGGGTGAGGATGGTTAGGGGGTGGGTGTTAGGATGGTGTGGGTGTGGGGGGGTGTTAGGATGGTGTGGGGGGGGTGTTATGATGGTGTGGGGGTGTGGGGGGTGTTAGGATGGTGTGGGTGTGGGGGGGTGTTAGGATGGTGTGGGTGTGGGGGGGTGTTAGGATGGTGTGTGGGGGGTTGTTGGGATGGTGTGGGGGTTGGGGGTGTTAGGATGGTGTGTGTGTGGGGGGGTGTTAAGATCGTGTGACTGAGGGGGTGGTGTTAGGATGGTGTGGGTGTGGGGGGGTGAGGATGGTGTGGGTGTGTGGGGGGTGAGGATGGTTAGGGGGTGGGGGGGTGTTAGGATGGTGTGGGTGTGGGGGGGTGTTAGGATGGTGTGGGTGTGGGGGGGTGTTAAGATCGTGTGACTGAGGGGGTGGTGTTAGGATGGTGTGGGTGTGGGGGGGGTGAGGATGGTGTGGGTGTGTGGGGGGTGAGGATGGTTAGGGGGTGGGGGGGGTGTTAGGATGGTGTGGGTGTGGGGGGGTGTTAGGATGGTGTGGGTGTGGGGGGGTGTTAAGATCGTGTGACTGAGGGGGTGGTGTTAGGATGGTGTGGGTGTGGGGGGTGTTAGGATGGTGTGGGTGTGGGGGGTGTGTTAGGATGGTGTTGGGGTGGGGGGTGTTAGGATGGTGTGGGTGTGAGGGGGTGTTAGAATGTAGTGGGTGTTGGGAGGGGTGTTAGGATGGTGTGGGTGTGGGGGTGGTGTTAGGATGGTGTGTGGGGGGTTGTTGGGATGGTGTGGGTGTGGAGGGGGTGTTAGGATGGTGTGGGTGTGGGGGGTTATTAGGATGATGTGGGTGGGGGGATATTAGGATGGTGTGGGGGTGGGGGTGTTAGGATGGTGTGTGTGTGTGGGGGGGTGTTAGGATGGTGTGGGGGGGGGTGGTGTTAGGATGATGTGGGTGTGGGGGGTTATTAGGATGATGTGGGTGGGGGGGTATTAGGATGGTGTGGGGGTGGGGGGTGTTAGGATGGTGTGTGTGTGTGGGGGGGTGTTAGGATGGTGTGGGGGGGGTGGTGTTAGGATGGTGTGGGTGTGGGGGGGTGTTAGAATGGTGTGGGTGTGGGGGGGTGTTAGGATGATGTGGGTGTGGGGGTGGTGTTAGGATGGTGTGGGGGTGGGTGGTGTTAGGATGGTGTGTGTGTGGGGGGGGTGTTAGGATGGTGTGGGTGTGGGGGGGTGTTAGAATGGTGTGGGTGTGGGGGGGGGGGGGTGTTTGGATGGTGTGGGGGTGGTGTCAGGATGGTGTGGGTGTGGGGGGTGTTAGGATGGTGTGGGTGTGGGGGGGGTGTTAGGATGGTGTGGCTGTGGGGGTGTGTTAGGATGGTGTGGGGGGGGTGTTGGGATGAGGTGGGAGTGGGGGGGTGTTAGGATGGTGTGGGTGTGGTGTGGTGTTAGGATGGTGTGGGTGTGGGGGGGGGTGTTAAGATCGTGTGACTGAGGGGGTGGTGTTAGGATGGTGTGGGTGTGGGGGGGTGAGGATGGTGTGGGTGTGGGGGGGTGAGGATGGTTAGGGGGTGGGGGGGTGTTAGGATGGTGTGGGTGTGGGGGGGTGTTAGGATAGTGTGGGGGTGTGGGGGGTGTTAGGATGGTGTGGGTGTGGGGGGGTGTTAGGATGGTGTTGGGGTGGGGGGTGGTGTTAGGATGGTGTGGGTGTGGGGGGTTATTAGGATGATGTGGGTGGGGGGGTATTAGGATGGTGTGGGGGTGGGGGGTGTTAGGATGGTGTGTGTGTGTGGGGGGGTGTTAGGATGGTGTGGGGGGGGTGTTAGTATGGTGTGGGTGTGTGGGGGGATGTTAGGATGGTGTGCGTGTGGGGGGGGGTGTTAGGATGGTGTGGGGGGGGTGTTAGGATGGTGTGGGTGTAGGGGGGTGTTAGAATGGAGTGGGTGTTGGGAGGGGTGTTAGGATGGTGTGGGTGTGGGGGTGGTGTTAGGATGGTGTGTGGGGGGTTGTTGGGATGGTGTGGGTGTGGAGGAGGTGTTAGGATGGTGTGAGTGTGGGGGGTTATTAGGATGATGTGGGTGGGGGGGTATTAGGATGGTGTGGGGGTGGGGGGTGTTAGGATGGTGTGTGTGTGTGGGGGGGTGTTAGGATGGTGTGGGGGGGGTGTTAGTATGGTGTGGGTGTGTGGGGGGATGTTAGGATGGTGTGCGTGTGGGGGGGGGGGGTGTTAGGATGGTGTGGGGGGGGTGTTAGGATTGTGTGGGTGTGGGGGGGGTGTTAGGATGGTGTGGGGGTGGAGTGGGGGTGGGGGCGGCGTGGGGGCGGTGTTAGGATGGTGTGGGTGTGGGGGGGCTATTGCATGGTGTGGTGGGGTGTTAGGATGGTGTGGGTGTGGGGGGGTGTTAGGATGGTGTGGGGGTGGGGGTGGGGTGTTTGGTAGGTGTGGGTGTGGGGGACGGTTAGGATGGTGTGCGTGTGGGGTGGTGTTAGGATGGTGTGGGTGTGGTGTGGCGTTAGGATGGTGTGGGTGTGGGGGGGTGTTAAGATTGTGTGACTGAGGGGGTGATGTTAGGATGGTGTGGGTGAGGGGGGGGGAGGATGGTGTGGGTGTGTGGGGGGTGAGGATGGTTAGGGGGTGGGTGTTAGGATGGTGTGGGTGTGGGGGGGTGTTAGGATGGTGTGGGGGGGCTGTTATGATGGTGTGGGGGTGTGGGGGGTGTTAGGATGGTGTGGGTGTGGGGGGGTGTTAGGATGGTGTGGGTGTGGGGGGGTGTTAGGATGGTGTGGGTGGGGGGGGGGTGTTAGGATGGTGTTGGGGTGGGGGGTGTTAGGATGGTGTGGGTGTGAGGGTGTGTTAGAATGGAGTGGGTGTTGGGAGGGGTGTTAGGATGGTGTGGGTGTGTGGGGGGTGAGGATGGTTAGGGGGTGGGGGGGTGTTAGGATGGTGTGGGTGTGGGGGGGTGTTAGGATGGTGTGGGTGTGGGGGGGTGTTAAGATCGTGTGACTGAGGGGGTGGTGTTAGGATGGTGTGGGTGTGGGGGGGTGTTAGGATGGTGTGGGTGTGGGGGGGGGGTGTTAGGATGGTGTTGGGGTGGGGGGTGTTAGGATGGTGTGGGTGTGAGGGGGTGTTAGGATGGTGTGGGGGTGGTGGGGTGTTAGGATGGTGTGGGTGTGGGGGTGGTGTTAGGATGGTGTTGGGGTGGGTGGTGTTAGGATGGTGTGGGTGTGGGGGTGGTGTTAGAATGGTCTGGGTGTGGGGGTGGTGTTAGGATGGTGTGCGGGTGGGGGTTGGGGGTCAGGATGGTGTGGGGGTGGGGGTGGTGTTAGGATGGTGGGGGGTGTTAGGATGGTGTGGCGATGGGGGGGTGTTAGGATGGTGTGGGGGTGGCATTAGGATGGTGTGGGGGTGGGGGTTTAGGATGGTGTGGAGGTGGAGGGGTGTTAAGATGGTGGGGGGGGGTGGTTTAGGATGGTGTGGGGGTGGGGGTGGTGTAAGGATGGTGTGGGGGTGGGGGGGGTGTTAGGATGGTGTGGGGATGGGGGGGGTGTTAGGATGGTGTGGAGGTGGGGTTGGTGTGGGGGGGTGTTAGGATGGTGTGAGTGTGTGGGGGGGGGGGTTGGGATGGTGTGGGTGTGTAGGGGGTGTTAGGATGGTGTGAGTGTGGGGGGGTATTAGGATGATGTGTGTGGGGGGGGGGTGTTAGGATGGTGTGTGGGAGGGGTTGTTAGGATGGTGTGTGAGTGGGGGGGTGTTAGGATGGTGTGGGGGTGGCATTAGGATGGTGTGGGGGTTTAGGATGGTGTGGAGGTGGGGGTGGTGTAAGGATGGTGTGGGGGTGGGGGGGTGTTAGGATGGTGTGGGGGTGGGTGGGGTGGCATTAGGATGGTGTGGGGGTTTAGGATGGTGTGGAGGTGGGGGTGGTGTAAGGATGGTGTGGGGGTGGGGGTGGTGTAAGGATGGTGTGGGGGTGGGGGGGGTGTTAGGATGGTGTGGGGATGGGGGGGGTGTTAGGATGGTGTGGAGGTGGGGTTGGTGTGGGGGGGTGTTAGGATGGTGTGAGTGTGTGGGGGGGGGGTTGGGATGGTGTGGGTGTGTAGGGGGTGTTAGGATGGTGTGAGTGTGGGGGGGTATTAGGATGATGTGGGTGGGGGGGGTGTTAGGATGGTGTGGGGGTGGGGGGTGTTAGGATGGTGTGTGAGTGGGGGGGGTGTTAGGATGGTGTGGGGTTGGGGTTAGGATGGTGTGGGTGTGGGTGGTGTTAGGATGGTGTGGGTGTGGGGGGGGATGTTCGGATGGTGTGGGTGTGGGGGGGCTGTTAGGATGGTGTGGGTGTGGGGGTGGTGTTTGGATGGTGTGGGGGTGGGGGGGGATGTTCGGATGGTGTGGGTGTGGGGGGGCTGTTAGGATGGTGTGGGGGTGGGGTTGGTGTGGGGGGCGGTGTTAGGATGGTGTGAGTGTGTTGGGGGGTTAGGATGGTGTGGGTGTGTGGGGGGGGTGTTAGGATGGTTTGGGGGGTGTTAGGATTGTGTAGGTGTGGGGTGGGTGTGGGGGGTGTTTGGACGGTGTGTGTTTGGGGGGGGTGTTAGGATGGAGTGGGGGGGGGTGTTGGGATGAGGTGGGAGTGGGGGGGTGTTAGGATGGTGTGGGGGTGGGTGTGGTGTTAGGATGGTGTGGGGGTGGTGGAGGGTTAGGATGGTGTGGGTGTGGGGGTGGTGTTAGGATGGTGTGGGTGTGGGGGCGGTTAGGATTGTGTGTGTGTAGGGGGGGTGTTAGAATGGTGTGGGTGTGGGGGTGGTGTTAGGATGGTGTGGGGGGGTGGTGTTAGGATGGTGTGGGGGTGGGTGGTGTTAGGATGGTGTGGGTGTGGGGGTGGTGTTATGCAGGTGTGGGGGTGGGGGTGGTGTTAGGATGGTGTGGGGGTGGGTGGTTTTAGGATGGTGTTGGTGTGGGGGGGGGGGTGTTAGGATGGAGTGGGGGGGGTGTTGGGATGAGGTGGGAGTGGGGGGGTGTTAGGATGGTGTGGGTGTGGGGGGGGGGGCGTTAGGATGGTGTGGGTGTGAGGTTAGGATGGTGTGGGGGTGGGGGGGGTGTTAGGATGGTGTGGGTGTGGGGGGATGTTAGGATGGTGTGGGTGTGGGGGGGGTGTTAGGATGGTGTGGGTGTGGGGGGGGTGTTAGGATGGTGTGGGTGTGGGGGGTGGTTAGGATGGTGTGCGTGTGGGGTGGTGTTAGGATGGTGTGGGTGTGGTGTGGTGTTAGGATGGTGTGGGTGTGGGGGGGCGTTAAGATCGTGTGACTGTGGGGGTGGTGTTAGGATGGTGTGGGTGTGGGGGGGTGAGGATGGTGTGGGTGTGGGGGGGGTGAGGATGGTTAGGGGGTGGGGGGGGGTGTTAGGATGGTGTGGGTGTGGTGGGGTGTTAGGATGGAGTGGGTGTTGGGAGGGGTGTTAGGATGGTGTGGGTGTGGGGGTGGAGTTAGGATGGTGTGTGGGGGGTTGTTGGGATGGTGTGGGTGTGGGGGGGTGTTAGGAAGGTGTGGGGGGTGTTATGATGGTGTGGGGGTGGGGGGGTGTTAGGATGGTGTGGGTGTGGGGGGTGTTAGGATGTAGTGGGTGTTGGGAGGGGTGTTAGGATGGTGTGGGTGTGGGGGTGGAGTTAGGATGCTGTGTGGGGGTATGTTGGGATGGTGTGAGTGTGGGGTTGTATTAGGATGATGTGGGTGGGGGGGGGTATTAGGATGGTGTGGGGGTGGGGCATGTTAGGATGGTGTGTGTGTGTGGGGGGGGGTTGTTAGGATGGTGTGGGGGTGGGGGGGGTGTTAGGATGGTGTGGGTGTGTGGGTGGTGTTTGGATGGTGTGGGGGTTGGGGTGTTAGGATGGTGTGGGGATGGGGGGGGGGTGTTAGGATGGTGTGGGTGTGGGGGGGTGTTAGAATGGTGTGGGTGTGGGGGTGGTGTTTGGATGGTGTGGGTGTGGGGGGGTGTTAGGATGGTGTGGCTGTGGGGGGGTGTTAGGATGGTGTGGGGGGGGTGTTGGGATGAGGTGGGAGTGGGGGGGTGTTAGGATGGTGTGGGGGTGGGGGTGGTGTTAGGATGGTGTGGGGGTGGTGGAGGGTTAGGATGGTGTGGGTGTGGGGGCGGTGTTAGGATGGTGTGGGTGTGGAGGCGGTTAGGATTGTGTGTGTGTGGTGGGGGGGGTGTTAGAATGGTGTGGGTGTGGGGGTGGTGTTAGGATGGTGTGGGTGTGGGGGTGGTGTTAGGCAGGTGTGGGGGTGGGGGTGGTGTTAGGATGGTGTGGGGGTGGGTGGTTGTTAGGATGGTGTGGGGGGTTGTTAGGATGGTGTGGCTGTGGGGGGGTGTTAGGATGGTGTGGGGGGGTGTTGGGATGAGGTGGGAGTGGGGGGGTGTTAGGATGGTGTGGGGGTGGGTGGTTGTTAGGATGGTGTGGGGGGTTGTTAGGATGGTGTTGGTGTGGGGGGGTGTTAGGATGGTGTGGGTGTGGGGGGGTTGTTAGGATGGTGTGGGTGTGGGGGGGTGTTAGGATGGTGTGGGTGTGGGGGGGGTGTTAGGATGGTGTGGGTGTGGGGGTGGTTAGGATGGTGTGCGTGTGGGGTGGTGTTAGGATGGTGTGGGTGTGGGGGGTGTTATGATGGTGTTGGTGTGGGGGGCGTTATGATGGTGTGTGTGTGGGGGGGATGTTAGGATGGTGTGGGTGTGGGGGGGGTGTTAGGATGGTGTGCGTGTGGGGTGGTGTTAGGATGGTGTGGGTGTGGTGTGGTGTTAGGATGGTGTGGGTGTGGGGGGGGGGGGCGTTAAGATCGTGTGACTGTGGGGGTGGTGTTAGGATGGTGTGGGTGTGGGGGGGTGAGGATGGTTAGGGGGTGGGGGGGGTGTTAGGATGGTGTGGGTGTGGGGGGGTGTTGGGAAGGTGTGGGGGGGTGTTATGATGGTGTTGGGGTGGGGGGGTGTTAGGATGGTGTGGGTGTGGGGGGGGTGTTAGGATGGTGTGGGTGTGGGGGGGTGTTAGGATGGAGTGGGTGTTGGGAGGGGTGTTAGGATGGTGTGGGTGTGGGGGTGGAGTTAGGATGGTGTGTGGGGGTTTGTTGGGATGGTGTGGGTGTGGAGGGAGTGTTAGGATGGTGTGAGTGTGGGGGTGTATTAGGATGATGTGGGTGGGGGGGTATTAGGATGGTGTGGGGGTGGGGGTTGTTAGGATGGTGCGTGTGTGGGGGGGGGTTGTTAGGATGGTGTGGGGGTGGTGGGGTGGGGGAGTTAGGATGGTGTGGGTGTGGGGGGGGATGTTAGGATGGTGTGGGTGTGGGGTTGGTGTTAGGATGGTGTGGGGGTGGTGGGGTGGGGGAGTTAGGATGGTGTGGGGGTGGGGTTGGTGTTAGGATGGTGTGGGTGTGGGGGTGGTGTTAGGATGGTGTGGGTGTGGGGTTGGTGTTAGGATGGTGTGGGGGTGGGGGTTGGGGGTTAGGATGGTGTGGGGGTGGGGTGTTGTTAGGATGGTGTGGGTGTGGGGGGTGTGTTTGGATGGTGTGGGGGTGGTGTTAGGATGGTGTGGGTGTGGGGGGGTGTAAGGATGGTGTGGGTGTGGGGGTTGTTAGGATGGTGTGGGGGTGGGGGTGGGGGTTTAGGATGGTGTGATGGTGGGGGGGTGTTAGGACGGTGTGGGGGGGTTGTTAGGATGGTGTGGGGGTGGGGGGGAGGTGTTAGGATGGCGTGGGGGTGGGCGGGGTGTTAGGTTGGTGTGGGGGGGATGTTAGGATGGTGTGGGGGTGGGGGGGTGTTAGGTTGGTGTGGGGGGGATGTTAGGATGGTGTGGGGGTGGTGTTAGGATGGTGTGTGGCTGGGGGGGGTGTTAGGATGGTGTGGGTGTGGGGGGTGGTGTTAGGATGGCGTGGGGGTGGGGGTGGTGTTAGGATGGTGTGGGGGTGGGTGGTGTTAGGATGGTGTGGGGGTGGGGGGGGATGTTAGGATGGTGTGGGTGTGGGGGGGGGTGTTCGGACGGTGTGGGTTTGGGGGTGGTGTTAGGATGGTGTGGGGGTGGGGGGGATGTTAGGATGGTGTGGGTGTGGGGGTTGTTAGGATGGTGTGGGGGGTGTTAGGATGGTGTGGGTGTGTGGGGGGGTGTTGGATGGTGTGGTTGTGGGGGGGTGTTAGGATGGTGTGGGTGTGTGGGGGGGTGTTGGATGGTGTGGTTGTGGGGTGGTGTTAGGATGGTGTGGGTGTGGGCGGGGTGTGTTAGGATGTAGTGGGGGTGGGGGGGGTGTTAGGATGGTGGTGGTGTGGGGTGGTGTTAGGATGGTGTGGGGGTGGGGGGGTGTTAGGTTGGTGTGGGTTTGGGGGGGATGTTAGGATGGTGTGGGGGTGGTGTTAGGATGGTGTGTGGGTGGGGGGGGTGTTAGGATGGTGTGGGTGTGGGGAGGATGTTAGGATGGTGTGGGTGTGGATGGATGTTAGGATGGTGTGGGGGTGGTGGGGTGTTAGGATGGTGTGGGTGTGGATGGATGTTAGGATGGTGTGGGGGTGGTGGGGTGTTAGGAAGGTGTGGGTGTGGGGGGGGTGTTAGGATGGTCTGGGTGTGGGGGGGGTGTTAGGATGGTGTGGCGGTGGGGGGGTGTTTGGATTGTGTGTGTGTGGGGTGGTGTTAGGATGGTGTGGGGGGGTGTTAGGATGGTGTGGGGGGGGGTGTTAGGGTGGTGTGGGTGTGGGGGTGGTGTTAGGATGGTGTGGGTGTGGGGTGGTGTTAGGATGGTGTGGGTGTGGGGGGGGTGTTAGGATGTTGTGGGGGTGGGGGGACGTTAGGATGGTGTGGGTGTGGGGGGTTGTTAGGATGGTGTGGGGGGGTGTTAGGATGGTGTGGGTGTGGGGGGGTGTTAGGATGGTGTGGGTGTGGGCGGGGGTGTTAGGATGGTGTAAGGGGGGGTGTTAGGATAGTGTGGGTGTGGGGGTGGTGTTAGGATGGTGTGTGGGGGGGATCGTTAGGATAGTGTGGGGGTGTGGTTGGTGTGGGGGGGGTGTTAGGATGGTGTGAGTGTGTGGGGGGGTTAGGATGGTGTGGGTGTGGGGGGGGTGTTAGGATGGTGTGGGGGGTGTTAGGATTGTGTGGGTGTGGGGTGGGTGTGGGGGGGGTGTTTGGACGGTGTGTGGGGGGTGTTAGGATGAGGTGCGGGTGGGGGGGTGTTAGGATGGTGTGGGTGTGGGAGTAGTGTTAGGATGGTGTGGGTGTGGGGGGCGGTTAGGATTGTGTGTGTGTGTGTGGGGGGGGGTTAGAATGGTGTGGGGGTGGGGGTGGTGTGGGGGGGTTTGGATTGTGTGAGTGTGTAGGGGGGGTTAGGATGGTGTGGGTGTGGGGGGGGTGGGGTGTTAGGATGGTGTGGGTGTGGGGGGGGTGGGGTGTAAGGATGGTGTGGGTGAGGGGGGGGTGTTAGGATGGTGTGGGGGGTGTTAGGATTGTGTGGGTGTGGGGTGGGTGTGGGGGGGGTGTTTGGACGGTGTGTGTTTGGGGGGGGGGGTGTTAGGATGGTGTGGGGGGGTGTTAGGATGAGGTGGGGGTGGGGGGTTGTTAGGATGGTTTGGGGGTGGGGGTGGTGTTAGGATGGTGTGGGGGTGGTGTGGGGTTAGGATTGTGTGGGTGTGGGGGTGGTGTTAGGATGGTGTTGGTGTGGGGGGCGGTTAGGATTGTGTGTGTGTGGGGGGGGGGTGTTAGAATGGTGTGAGTGTGGGGGTGGTGTTAGGATGGTGTGGGGGGGGGGTGGTGTTAGGATGGTGTGGGGGTGGGCGGTGTTAGGATGGTGTGGGTGTGGGGGTGGTGTTAGGATGGTGTGGGGGTGGGGGGGTGTTAGGATGGCGTGGGGGGGCGGTGTTAGGATGGTGTGGGTGTGGGGGGGTGTTAGGATGGTGTGGGTGTGGGCGGGGGTGTTAGGATGGTGTAAGGGGGGGGTGTTAGGATAGTGTGGGTGTGGGGGTGGTGTTAGGATGGTGTGTGGGGGGGATCGTTAGGATAGTGTGGGGGTGTGGTTGGTGTGGGGGGGGTGTTAGGATGGTGTGAGTGTGTGGGGGGGTTAGGATGGTGTGGGTGTGGGGGGGGTGTTAGGATGGTGTGGGGGGTGTTAGGATTGTGTGGGTGTGGGGTGGGTGTGGGGGGGGTGTTTGGACGGTGTGTGGGGGGTGTTAGGATGAGGTGCGGGTGGGGGGGTGTTAGGATGGTGTGGGTGTGGGAGTAGTGTTAGGATGGTGTGGGTGTGGGGGGCGGTTAGGATTGTGTGTGTGTGTGTGGGGGGGGTTAGAATGGTGTGGGGGTGGGGGTGGTGTGGGGGGGTTTGGATTGTGTGAGTGTGTAGGGGGGGTTAGGATGGTGTGGGTGTGGGGGGGGTGGGGTGTTAGGATGGTGTGGGTGTGGGGGGGGTAGGGTGTAAGGATGGTGTGGGTGAGGGGGGGGTGTTAGGATGGTGTGGGGGGTGTTAGGATTGTGTGGGTGTGGGGTGGGTGTGGGGGGGGGTGTTTGGACGGTGTGTGTTTGGGGGGGGGTGTTAGGATGGTGTGGGGGGGTGTTAGGATGAGGTGGGGGTGGGGGGTTGTTAGGATGGTTTGGGGGTGGGGGTGGTGTTAGGATGGTGTGGGGGTGGTGTGGGGTTAGGATTGTGTGAGTGTGGGGGTGGTGTTAGGATGGTGTTGGTGTGGGGGGCGGTTAGGATTGTGTGTGTGTGGGGGGGGGTGTTAGAATGGTGTGAGTGTGGGGGTGGTGTTAGGATGGTGTGGGGGGGGGGTGGTGTTAGGATGGTGTGGGGGTGGGCGGTGTTAGGATGGTGTGGGTGTGGGGGTGGTGTTAGGATGGTGTGGGGGTGGGGGGGTGTTAGGATGGCGTGGGGGGGCGGTGTTAGGATGGTGTGGGTGTGGGGGGGGTGTTAGGACGGTGTGGGTGTGGGGGTTGTTAGGATGGTGTGGGGGGTATTAGGATGGTGTGGGTGTGGGGGGTGTTAGGATGGTGTGGGGGTGGTGGGGGATGTTAGGATGGTATGGGTGTGGGGGTTGTTAGGATGGTGTGGGGGGTATTAGGATGGTGTGGGTGTGGGGGGTGTTAGGATGGTGTGGGTGTGTGGGGGGGTGTTAGGATGGTGTGGGGGTGGGGTGGTGTTAGGATGGTGTGGGTGTGGGCGGGGTGTGTTAGGATGTAGTGGGGGTGGGGGGGATGTTAGGATGGTGTTGGTGTGGGGTGGTGTTAGGACGGTGTGGGGGTGGGAGGGTGTTAGGTTGGTGTGGGTGTGGGGGGGTTGTTAGGATGGTGTGGGGGTGGTGTTAGGATGGTGTGTGGGTGGGGGGGTGTTAGGATGGTGTGGGTGTGGGGGGGATGTTAGGATGGTGTGGGGGTGGTGTTAGGATGGTGTGTGGGTGGGGGGGTGTTAGGATGGTGTGGGTGTGGGGGGGATGTTAGGATGGTGTGGGGGTGGTGTGGTGTTAGGATGGTGTGGGTGTGGATGGGTGTTAGGATGGTGTGGGGTTGGTGGTGTGTTAGGATGGTGTGGGGGTGGTGGGGTGTTAGGAAGGTGTGGGTGTGGGGGGGGTGTTCGGATGGTCTGGGTGTGGGGGGGGTGTTAGGATGGTGTGGCGGTGTGGGGGTGTTAGGATTGTGTGTGTGTGGGGGGGGGTGTTAGGATGGTGTGGGTGTGGGGGTGGTGTTAGGATGGTGTGGGTGTGGGGGTGGGTGTTAGGATGTTGTGGGGGTGGTGTTAGGATGGTGTGTGGGTGGGGGGGTGTTAGGATGGTGTGGGTGTGGGGGGGATGTTAGGATGGTGTGGGGGTGGTGTTAGGATGGTGTGTGGGTGGGGGGGTGTTAGGATGGTGTGGGTGTGGGGGGGATGTTAGGATGGTGTGGGGGTGGTGTGGTGTTAGGATGGTGTGGGTGTGGATGGGTGTTAGGATGGTGTGGGGTTGGTGGTGTGTTAGGATGGTGTGGGGGTGGTGGGGTGTTAGGAAGGTGTGGGTGTGGGGGGGGTGTTCGGATGGTCTGGGTGTGGGGGGGGTGTTAGGATGGTGTGGCGGTGTGGGGGTGTTAGGATTGTGTGTGTGTGGGGGGGGGGGGTGTTAGGATGGTGTGGGTGTGGGGGTGGTGTTAGGATGGTGTGGGTGTGGGGGTGGGTGTTAGGATGTTGTGGGGGTGGGCGGACGTTAGGAAGGTGTGGGTGTGGGGTGGTGTTAGGATGGTGTGGGGGAGGGGGGTGTTAGGATGGTGTGGTTGTGGGGTGGTGTTAGGGTGGTGTGGTTGTGGGGGGTTGTTAGGATGGTGTGGGGGGGGTGTTAGGATGGTGTGGGGGAGGGGGTGTTAGGATTGTGTGGCGGTGGGGGGGTGGTAGGATGGTGTGGGGGTGGGGGGGGGTTAGGACGGTGTGGGTGTGGGCGGGGGTGTTAGGATGGTGTGGCGGTGGGGGGGTTAGGATTGTGTGGCGGTGGGGGGGGGTGGTAGGATGGTGTGGGTGTGAGGGGGTGTTAGGATGGTGTGGGTGTGGGGGGGTGTTAGGATGGTGTGGGGGTGGTGGGGTGTTAGGATGGTGTGGGGGTGGTGGGGTGTTAGGAAGGTGTGGGTGTGGGCGGGGGTGTTAGGATGGTGTGGCGGTGGGGGGTGTTAGGATTGTGTGTGTGTGGGGGGGGGTGGTAGGATGGTGTGGTTGTGGTGGTGGTGTTAGGATGGTGTGGGTGTGGGGTGGTGTTAGGATGGTGTGGGTGTGGGGGGGGGTGTTAGGATGTTGTGGGGGTGGGGGGACGTTAGGATGGTGTGTGGGGGTTTGTTGGGATGGTGTGGGTGTGGAGGGAGTGTTAGGATGGTGTGAGTGTGGGGGTGTATTAGGATGATGTGGGTGGGGGGTATTAGGATGGTGTGGGGGTGGGGGTTGTTAGGATGGTGCGTGTGTGGGGGGGGGTTGTTAGGATGGTGTGGGGGTGGTGGGGTGGGGGAGTTAGGATGGTGTGGGTGTGGGGGGGGATGTTAGGATGGTGTGGGTGTGGGGTTGGTGTTAGGATGGTGTGGGGGTGGTGGGGTGGGGGAGTTAGGATGGTGTGGGGGTGGGGTTGGTGTTAGGATGGTGTGGGTGTGGGGGTGGTGTTAGGATGGTGTGGGTGTGGGGTTGGTGTTAGGATGGTGTGGGGGTGGGGGTTGGGGGTTAGGATGGTGTGGGGGTGGGGTGTTGTTAGGATGGTGTGGGTGTGGGGGGTGTGTTTGGATGGTGTGGGGGTGGTGTTAGGATGGTGTGGGTGTGGGGGGGTGTAAGGATGGTGTGGGTGTGGGGGTTGTTAGGATGGTGTGGGGGTGGGGGTTTAGGATGGTGTGATGGTGGGGGGGTGTTAGGACGGTGTGGGGGGGTTGTTAGGATGGTGTGGGGGTGGGGGGGAGGTGTTAGGATGGCGTGGGGGTGGGCGGGGTGTTAGGTTGGTGTGGGGGGGATGTTAGGATGGTGTGGGGGTGGGGGGGTGTTAGGTTGGTGTGGGGGGGATGTTAGGATGGTGTGGGGGTGGTGTTAGGATGGTGTGTGGCTGGGGGGGGTGTTAGGATGGTGTGGGTGTGGGGGTGGTGTTAGGATGGCGTGGGGGTGGGGGTGGTGTTAGGATGGTGTGGGGGTGGGTGGTGTTAGGATGGTGTGGGGGTGGGGGGGGATGTTAGGATGGTGTGGGTGTGGGGGGGGGGTGTTCGGACGGTGTGGGTTTGGGGGTGGTGTTAGGATGGTGTGGGGGTGGGGGGGGATGTTAGGATGGTGTGGGTGTGGGGGTTGTTAGGATGGTGTGGGGGGTGTTAGGATGGTGTGGGTGTGTGGGGGGGTGTTGGATGGTGTGGTTGTGGGGGGGTGTTAGGATGGTGTGGGTGTGTGGGGGGGTGTTGGATGGTGTGGTTGTGGGGTGGTGTTAGGATGGTGTGGGTGTGGGCGGGGTGTGTTAGGATGTAGTGGGGGTGGGGGGGGTGTTAGGATGGTGGTGGTGTGGGGTGGTGTTAGGATGGTGTGGGGGTGGGGGGGTGTTAGGTTGGTGTGGGTTTGGGGGGGATGTTAGGATGGTGTGGGGGTGGTGTTAGGATGGTGTGTGGGTGGGGGGGGGTGTTAGGATGGTGTGGGTGTGGGGAGGATGTTAGGATGGTGTGGGTGTGGATGGATGTTAGGATGGTGTGGGGGTGGTGGGGTGTTAGGATGGTGTGGGTGTGGATGGATGTTAGGATGGTGTGGGGGTGGTGGGGTGTTAGGAAGGTGTGGGTGTGGGGGGGGTGTTAGGATGGTCTGGGTGTGGGGGGGGTGTTAGGATGGTGTGGCGGTGGGGGGGTGTTTGGATTGTGTGTGTGTGGGGTGGTGTTAGGATGGTGTGGGGGGGTGTTAGGATGGTGTGGGGGGGTGTTAGGGTGGTGTGGGTGTGGGGGTGGTGTTAGGATGGTGTGGGTGTGGGGTGGTGTTAGGATGGTGTGGGTGTGGGGGGGGTGTTAGGATGTTGTGGGGGTGGGGGGACGTTAGGATGGTGTGGGTGTGGGGGGTTGTTAGGATGGTGTGGGGGGGTGTTAGGATGGTGTGGGTGTGGGGGGGTGTTAGGATGGTGTGGGTGTGGGCGGGGGTGTTAGGATGGTGTAAGGGGGGGGTGTTAGGATAGTGTGGGTGTGGGGGTGGTGTTAGGATGGTGTGTGGGGGGGATCGTTAGGATAGTGTGGGGGTGTGGTTGGTGTGGGGGGGGTGTTAGGATGGTGTGAGTGTGTGGGGGGGTTAGGATGGTGTGGGTGTGGGGGGGGTGTTAGGATGGTGTGGGGGGTGTTAGGATTGTGTGGGTGTGGGGTGGGTGTGGGGGGGGTGTTTGGACGGTGTGTGGGGGGTGTTAGGATGAGGTGCGGGTGGGGGGGTGTTAGGATGGTGTGGGTGTGGGAGTAGTGTTAGGATGGTGTGGGTGTGGGGGGCGGTTAGGATTGTGTGTGTGTGTGTGGGGGGGGTTAGAATGGTGTGGGGGTGGGGGTGGTGTGGGGGGGGTTTGGATTGTGTGAGTGTGTAGGGGGGGTTAGGATGGTGTGGGTGTGGGGGGGGTGGGGTGTTAGGATGGTGTGGGTGTGGGGGGGTGGGGTGTAAGGATGGTGTGGGGGTGGGGGGGTGTTAGGATGGCGTGGGGGGCGGTGTTAGGATGGTGTGGGTGTGGGGGGGGTGTTAGGACGGTGTGGGTGTGGGGGTTGTTAGGATGGTGTGGGGGGTATTAGGATGGTGTGGGTGTGGGGGGTTTTAGGATGGTGTGGGGGTGGTGGGGGATGTTAGGATGGTATGTGTGTGGGGGTTGTTAGGATGGTGTGGGGGGTATTAGGATGGTGTGGGTGTGGGGGGTGTTAGGATGGTGTGGGTGTGTGGGGGGGTGTTAGGATGGTGTGGGGGTGGGGTGGTGTTAGGATGGTGTGGGTGTGGGCGGGGTGTGTTAGGATGTAGTGGGGGTGGGGGGGATGTTAGGATGGTGTTGGTGTGGGGTGGTGTTAGGACGGTGTGAGGGTGGGAGGGTGTTAGGTTGGTGTGGGTGTGGGGGGGTTGTTAGGATGGTGTGGGGGTGGTGTTAGGATGGTGTGTGGGTGGGGGGGTGTTAGGATGGTGTGGGTGTGGGGGGGATGTTAGGATGGTGTGGGGGTGGTGTTAGGATGGTGTGTGGGTGGGGGGGTGTTAGGATGGTGTGGGTGTGGGGGGGATGTTAGGATGGTGTGGGGGTGGTGTGGTGTTAGGATGGTGTGGGTGTGGATGGGTGTTAGGATGGTGTGGGGTTGGTGGTGTGTTAGGATGGTGTGGGGGTGGTGGGGTGTTAGGAAGGTGTGGGTGTGGGGGGGGTGTTCGGATGGTCTGGGTGTGGGGGGGGTGTTAGGATGGTGTGGCGGTGTGGGGGTGTTAGGATTGTGTGTGTGTGGGGGGGGGGGTGTTAGGATGGTGTGGGTGTGGGGGTGGTGTTAGGATGGTGTGGGTGTGGGGGTGGGTGTTAGGATGTTGTGGGGGTGGTGTTAGGATGGTGTGTGGGTGGGGGGGTGTTAGGATGGTGTGGGTGTGGGGGGGATGTTAGGATGGTGTGGGGGTGGTGTTAGGATGGTGTGTGGGTGGGGGGGTGTTAGGATGGTGTGGGTGTGGGGGGGATGTTAGGATGGTGTGGGGGTGGTGTGGTGTTAGGATGGAGTGGGTGTGGATGGGTGTTAGGATGGTGTGGGGTTGGTGGTGTGTTAGGATGGTGTGGGGGTGGTGGGGTGTTAGGAAGGTGTGGGTGTGGGGGGGGTGTTCGGATGGTCTGGGTGTGGGGGGGGTGTTAGGATGGTGTGGCGGTGTGGGGGTGTTAGGATTGTGTGTGTGTGGGGGGGGGGTGTTAGGATGGTGTGGGTGTGGGGGTGGTGTTAGGATGGTGTGGGTGTGGGGGTGGGTGTTAGGATGTTGTGGGGGTGGGCGGACGTTAGGAAGGTGTGGGTGTGGGGTGGTGTTAGGATGGTGTGGGGGAGGGGGGTGTTAGGATGGTGTGGTTGTGGGGTGGTGTTAGGGTGGTGTGGTTGTGGGGGGTTGTTAGGATGGTGTGGGGGGGGTGTTAGGATGGTGTGGGGGAGGGGGGTGTTAGGATTGTGTGGCGGTGGGGGGGTGGTAGGATGGTGTGGGGGTGGGGGGGGGTTAGGACGGTGTGGGTGTGGGCGGGGGTGTTAGGATGGTGTGGCGGTGGGGGGGTTAGGATTGTGTGGCGGTGGGGGGGGGTGGTAGGATGGTGTGGGTGTGAGGGGGTGTTAGGATGGTGTGGGTGTGGGGGGGTGTTAGGATGGTGTGGGGGTGGTGGGGTGTTAGGATGGTGTGGGGGTGGTGGGGTGTTAGGAAGGTGTGGGTGTGGGCGGGGGTGTTAGGATGGTGTGGCGGTGGGGGGTGTTAGGATTGTGTGTGTGTGGGGGGGGTGGTAGGATGGTGTGGTTGTGGGGGTGGTGTTAGGATGGTGTGGGTGTGGGGTGGTGTTAGGATGGTGTGGGTGTGGGGGGGGGGTGTTAGGATGTTGTGGGGGTGGGGGGACGTTAGGATGGTGTGGGTGTGGGTTGGTGTTAGGATGGTGTGGGGGTGGGGAGTGTTAGGATGGGGTGGGGTGGAGGGGTGTTAGGATGGTGTGGTTGTGGGGTGGTGTTAGTGTGTTGTGTGTGTGGGGGGTTGTTAGGATGGTGTGGGGGGGTAGTTAGGATGGTGTAGGTGTGGGGGGGTGTTAGGATGGTGTGGGGGTGGGAGGGGGTTAGGATGGTGTGGGGTTGGTGTGGGGTTGGTGTGGGGGGGTGTTAGGATGGTGTGAGTGTGTGGGGGGGGGTTAGGATGGTGTGGGTGTGGGGGGGGCTGTTAGGATGGTGTGGGTGTGGGGGGGGTGTGGGGTTGGTGTGGGGGGGTGTTAGGATGGTGTGAGTGTGTGGGGGGGGGTTAGGATGGTGTGGGTGTGGGGGGGGCTGTTAGGATGGTGTGGGTGTGGGGGGGGTGTGGGGGGGTGTTTGGACGGTGTGGGTTTAGGGGTGTGTTAGGATGGTGTGGGGGGGGGGTGTTAGGATGGTGTGGGGGTGGTGGGGTGTTAGGATGGTGTGCGTGTGGGGGTGGTGTTAGCATGGTGTGGGTGTGGGGGGCGGTTAGGATTGTGTGTGTGAGGGGGGGGTGTTAGAATGGTGTGGGTGTGGGGGTGGTGTTAGGATGGTGTGGGGGTGGGGGTGGTGTTAGGATGGTGTGGGTGTGGGGGGTGTTAGGATGGTGTGGGTGTGCGGGGGGGTGTTAGGATGGTGTGGCGGTGGGGGTGGGGTTAGGATTGTGTGGGTGTGGGGGGCGGTTAGGATTGTGTGTGTGTGGGGGGGTGTTAGAATGGTGTGGGTGTGGGGGTGGTGTTAGGTTGGTGTGGGGGTGGGGTTTGTGTGGAGGGGTGTTAGGATGGTGTGAGTGTGTGGGGGGGGTTAGAATGGTGTGGGTGTGGGGGGGTGGGGTGTTAGGATGGTGTGGGGGGTGTTAGGATTGTGTGGGTGTGGGGTGGGTGTGGGGGGGTGTTTGGACGGTGTGGGTTTGGGTGGGGTGTTAGGATGGTGTGGGGGTGGGGGTGGTGTTAGGATGGTGTGGGGGTGGGTGGTGTTAGGATGGTGTGGGGGTGGGCGGTGTTAGGATGGTGTGGGTGTGGGGGGGTGGGGTGTTAGGATGGTGTGTGTGTGGGGGGGGCGGTGTTAGGATGGTGTGGGGGGTGTTAGGATTGTGTGGGTGTGGGGTGGGTGTGGGGGGGTGTTAGGATGGTGTGGGGGTGGGAGGGGGTTAGGATGGTGTGGGGTTGGTGTGGGGTTGGTGTGGGGGGGTGTTAGGATGGTGTGAGTGTGTGGGGGGGGGTTAGGATGGTGTGGGTGTGGGGTGGGTGTGGGGGGGTGTTAGGATGGTGTGGGGGTGGGAGGGGGTTAGGATGGTGTGGGGTTGGTGTGGGGTTGGTGTGGGGGGGTGTTAGGATGGTGTGAGTGTGTGGGGGGGGGTTAGGATGGTGTGGGTGTGGGGGGGCTGTTAGGATGGTGTGGGTGTGGGGGGGGTGTGGGGGGGTGTTTGGACGGTGTGGGTTTAGGGGTGTGTTAGGATGGTGTGGGGGGGGGGGTGTTAGGATGGTGTGGGGGTGGTGGGGTGTTAGGATGGTGTGCGTGTGGGGGTGGTGTTAGGATGGTGTGGGTGTGGGGGGCGGTTAGGATTGTGTGTGTGAGGGGGGGGTGTTAGAATGGTGTGGGTGTGGGGGTGGTGTTAGGATGGTGTGGGGGTGGTGTTAGGATGGTGTGGGTGTGGGGGGTGTTAGGATGGTGTGGGTGTGCGGCGGGGTGTTAGGATGGTGTGGCGGTGGGGGTGGGGTTAGGATTGTGTGGGTGTGGGGGGCGGTTAGGATTGTGTGTGTGTGGGGGGGTGTTAGAATGGTGTGGGTGTGGGGGTGGTGTTAGGTTGGTGTGGGGGTGGGATTTGTGTGGAGGGGTGTTAGGATGGTGTGAGTGTGTGGGGGGGGTTAGGATGGTGTGGGTGTGGGGGGGTGGGGTGTTAGGATGGTGTGTGTGTGGGGGGGGGGCGGTGTTAGGATGGTGTGGGGGGTGTTAGGATTGTGTGGGTGTGGGGTGGGTGTGGGGGGGTGTTTGGACGGTGTGGGTTTGGGTGGGGTGTTAGGATGGTGTGGGGGTGGGGGTGGTGTTAGGATGGTGTGGGGGTGGGTGGTGTTAGGATGGTGTGGGGGTGGGCGGTGTTAGGATGGTGTGGGTGTGGGGGGGTGGGGTGTTAGGATGGTGTGTGTGTGGGGGGGGCGGTGTTAGGATGGTGTGGGGGGTGTTAGGATTGTGTGGGTGTGGGGTGGGTGTGGGGGGGTGTTTGGACGGTGTGGGTTTGGGTGGGGTGTTAGGATGGTGTGGGGGTGGGGGTGGTGTTAGGATGGTGTGGGGTGGGTGGTGTTAGGATGGTGTGGGGGTGGGCGGTGTTAGGATGGTGTGGGTGTGGGGGTGGTGTTAGGATGGTGTGGGGGTGGGGGGGTGTTAGGATGGCGTGGGGGGGGCGGTGTTAGGATGGTGTGGGTGTGGGGGGGGTGTTAGGACGGTGTGGGGGTTGTTAGGATGGTGTGGGGGGTATTAGGATGGTGTGGGTGTGGGGGGTGTTAGGATGGTGTGGGGGTGGTGGGGGATGTTAGGATGGTATGGGTGTGGGGGTTGTTAGGATGGTGTGGGGGGTATTAGGATGGTGTGGGTGTGGGGGGGTGTTAGGATGGTGTGGGTGTGTGGGGGGGTGTTAGGATGGTGTGGGGGTGGGGTAGTGTTAGGATGGTGTGGGTGTGGGCGGGGTGTGTTAGGATGTAGTGGGGGTGGGGGGGATGTTAGGATGGTGTTGGTGTGGGGTGGTGTTAGGACGGTGTGGGGGTGGGAGGGTGTTAGGTTGGTGTGGGTGTGGGGGGGTTGTTAGGATGGTGTGGGGGTGGTGTTAGGATGGTGTGTGGGTGGGGGGGTGTTAGGATGGTGTGGGTGTGGGGGGGATGTTAGGATGGTGTGGGGGTGGGGTGGTGTTAGGATGGTGTGGGTGTGGATGGGTGTTAGGATGGTGTGGGTGTGGGGGGGGTGTTCGGATGGTCTGGGTGTGGGGGGGGTGTTAGGATGGTGTGGCGGTGCGGGGGTGTTAGGATTGTGTGTGTGTGGGGGGGGGGGTGTTAGGATGGTGTGGGTGTGGGGGTGGTGTTAGGATGGTGTGGGTGTGGGGGTGGGTGTTAGGATGTTGTGGGGGTGGGCGGACGTTAGGAAGGTGTGGGTGTGGGGTGGTGTTAGGATGGTGTGGGGGAGGGGGGTGTTAGGATGGTGTGGTTGTGGGGTGGTGTTAGGATGGTGTGGTTGTGGGGGGTTGTTAGGATGGTGTGGGGGGGGTGTTAGGATGGTGTGGGGGTGGGGGGTGTTAGGATTGTGTGGCGGTGGGGGGGTGGTAGGATGGTGTGGGGGTGGGGGGGGGTTAGGACGGCGTGGGTGTGGGCGGGGGTGTTAGGATGGTGTGGCGGTGGGGGGGTTAGGATTGTGTGGCGGTGGCGGGGGTGGTAGGATGGTGTGGGTGTGAGGGGGTGTTAGGATGGTGTGGGTGTGGGGGGGTGTTAGGATGGTGTGGGGGTGGTGGGGTGTTAGGATGGTGTGGGGGTGGTGGGGTGTTAGGAAGGTGTGGGTGTGGGCGGGGGTGTTAGGATGGTGTGGCGGTGGGGGGTGTTAGGATTGTGTGTGTGTGGGGGGGGTGGTAGGATGGTGTGGTTGTGGGGGTGGTGTTAGGATGGTGTGGGTGTGGGGTGGTGTTAGGATGGTGTGGGTGTGGGGGGGGGTGTTAGGATGTTGTGGGGGTGGGGGGACGTTAGGATGGTGTGGGTGTGGGTTGGTGTTAGGATGGTGTGGGGGTGGGGAGTGTTAGGATGGGGTGGGGTGGAGGGGTGTTAGGATGGTGTGGTTGTGGGGTGGTGTTAGTGTGGTGTGTGTGTGGGGGGTTGTTAGGATGGTGTGGGGGCGTAGTTAGGATGGTGTAGGTGTGGGGGGTGTTAGGATGGTGTGGGGGTGGGAGGGGGTTAGGATGGTGTGGGGTTGGTGTGGGGTTGGTGTGGGGGGGTGTTAGGATGGTGTGAGTGTGTGGGGGGGGGTTAGGATGGTGTGGGTGTGGGGGGGGCTGTTAGGATGGTGTGGGTGTGGGGGGGGTGTGGGGGGGTGTTTGGACGGTGTGGGTTTAGGGGTGTGTTAGGATGGTGTGGGGGGGGGGGGGTGTTAGGATGGTGTGGGGGTGGTGGGGTGTTAGGATGGTGTGCGTGTGGGGGTGGTGTTAGGATGGTGTGGGTGTGGGGGGCGGTTAGGATTGTGTGTGTGAGGGGGGGGTGTTAGAATGGTGTGGGTGTGGGGGTGGTGTTAGGATGGTGTGGGGGTGGGGGTGGTGTTAGGATGGTGTGGGTGTGGGGGGTGTTAGGATGGTGTGGGTGTGCGGGGGGGTGTTAGGATGGTGTGGCGGTGGGGGTGGGGTTAGGATTGTGTGGGTGTGGGGGGCGGTTAGGATTGTGTGTGTGTGGGGGGGTGTTAGAATGGTGTGGGTGTGGGGGTGGTGTTAGGTTGGTGTGGGGGTGGGGTTTGTGTGGAGGGGTGTTAGGATGGTGTGGGGGGTGTTAGGATTGTGTGGGTGTGGGGTGGGTGTGGGGGGGTGTTTGGACGGTGTGGGTTTGGGTGGGGTGTTAGGATGGTGTGGGGGTGGGGTTTGTGTGGAGGGGTGTTAGGATGGTGTGAGTGTGTGGGGGGGGTTAGGATGGTGTGGGTGTGGGGGGGGCGGTGTTAGGATGGTGTGGGTGTGGGGGGGGCGGTGTTAGGATGGTGTGGGTGTGGGGTGGGTGTGGGGGGTGTTTGGACGGTGTGGGTTTGGGTGGGGTGTTAGGATGAGGTGGGTGTGGGGGTGGTGTTAGGATGGTGTGAGTGTGGGGGGGTGTTAGGATGGTGTGGGTGTGGGGGGGTGTTAGGATGGTGTGGGTGTGGGGGGGTGTTAGGATGGTGTGGGTGTGGGGGGGTGTTAGGATGGTGTGGGTGTGGGGGTGGTGTTAGGATGGTGTGGGTGTGGGGGTGGTGTTAGGATGGTGTGGGGGTGGGTGGTGTTAGGATGGTGTGGGGGTGGGGGTGGTGTTAGGATGGTGTGGGGGTGGGGGTGGTGTTAGGATGGTGTGGGGGTGGGTGGTGTTAGGATGGTGTGGGGGTGGGGGTGGTGTTAGGATGGTGTGGGGGTGGGGGTGGTGTTAGGATGGTGTGGGGGTGGGTGGTGTTATGATGGTGTGGGTGTGGGGGGGTGTTAGGATGGTGTGGGGGTGGGGGTGTGTTAGGATGGTGTGGGTGTGGGGTGGTGTTAGGATGGTGTGGGTGTGGGGTGGTGTTAGGATGGTGTGGGTGTGGGGGTGGTGTTAGGATGGTGTGGGTGTGGGGGTGGTGTTAGGATGGTGTGGGGGTGGGTGGTGTTGGGATGGTGTGGGGGTGGTGGGGGGTTATGATGGTGTGGGTGTGGGGTGGTGTTAGGATGGTGTGAGTGTGGGGGTGGTGTTAGGATGGTGTGGGTGTGGGGTGGTGTTAGGATGGTGTGGGTGTGGGGGTGGTGTTAGGATGGTGTGGGTGTGGGGTGGTGTTAGGATGGTGTGGGGGTGGGGGTGGTGTTAGGATGGTGTGGGTGTGGGGGGGGTGTTCGGATGGTGTGGGTGTGGGGGGGTGTTAGGATGGTGTGGGGGTGGGGGGGGTGTTAGGATGGTGTGGGTGTGGAGGTGGTGTTAGAATGGTGTGGGTGTGGGGGTGGTGTTAGGATGGTGAGGGGGTGGGTGGTGTTAGGATGGTGTGGGTGTGGGGGTGGTGTTAGGATGGTGTGGGTGTGGGGGGGGGTGTTGTTAGGATGGTGTGGTTGTGGGGGGTTGTTAGGATGGTGTGGGGGGGGTGTTAGGATGGTGTGGGGGTGGGGGGTGTTAGGATTGTGTGGCGGTGGGGGGGTGGTAGGATGGTGTGGGGGTGGGGGGGGGTTAGGACGGCGTGGGTGTGGGCGGGGGTGTTAGGATGGTGTGGCGGTGGGGGGGTTAGGATTGTGTGGCGGTGGGGGGGGTGGTAGGATGGTGTGGGTGTGAGGGGGTGTTAGGATGGTGTGGGTGTGGGGGGGTGTTAGGATGGTGTGGGGGTGGTGGGGTGTTAGGATGGTGTGGGGGTGGTGGGGTGTTAGGAAGGTGTGGGTGTGGGCGGGGGTGTTAGGATGGTGTGGGTGTGAGGGGGTGTTAGGATGGTGTGGGTGTGGGGGGGTGTTAGGATGGTGTGGGGGTGGTGGGGTGTTAGGATGGTGTGGGTGTGGGCGGGGGTGTTAGGATGGTGTGGCGGTGGGGGGTGTTAGGATTGTGTGTGTGTGGGGGGGGTGGTAGGATGGTGTGGTTGTGGGGGTGGTGTTAGGATGGTGTGGGTGTGGGGTGGTGTTAGGATGGTGTGGGTGTGGGGGGGGGGTGTTAGGATGTTGTGGGGGTGGGGGGACGTTAGGATGGTGTGGGTGTGGGTTGGTGTTAGGATGGTGTGGGGGTGGGGAGTGTTAGGATGGGGTGGGGTGGAGGGGTGTTAGGATGGTGTGGTTGTGGGGTGGTGTTAGTGTGGTGTGTGTGTGGGGGGTTGTTAGGATGGTGTGGGGGGGTAGTTAGGATGGTGTAGGTGTGGGGGGGTGTTAGGATGGTGTGGGGGTGGGAGGGGGTTAGGATGGTGTGGGGTTGGTGTGGGGTTGGTGTGGGGGGGTGTTAGGATGGTGTGAGTGTGTGGGGGGGGGTTAGGATGGTGTGGGTGTGGGGGGGGCTGTTAGGATGGTGTGGGTGTGGGGGGGGTGTGGGGGGGTGTTTGGACGGTGTGGGTTTAGGGGTGTGTTAGGATGGTGTGGGGGGGGGGGTGTTAGGATGGTGTGGGGGTGGTGGGGTGTTAGGATGGTGTGCGTGTGGGGGTGGTGTTAGGATGGTGTGGGTGTGGGGGGCGGTTAGGATTGTGTGTGTGAGGGGGGGTGTTAGAATGGTGTGGGTGTGGGGGTGGTGTTAGGATGGTGTGGGGGTGGGGGTGGTGTTAGGATGGTGTGGGTGTGGGGGGTGTTAGGATGGTGTGAGTGTGCGGGGGGGTGTTAGGATGGTGTGGCGGTGGGGGTGGGGTTAGGATTGTGTGGGTGTGGGGGGCGGTTAGGATTGTGTGTGTGTGGGGGGGTGTTAGAATGGTGTGGGTGTGGGGGTGGTGTTAGGTTGGTGTGGGGGTGGGGTTTGTGTGGAGGGGTGTTAGGATGGTGTGAGTGTGTGGGGGGGGTTAGGATGGTGTGGGTGTGGGGGGGTGGGGTGTTAGGATGGTGTGGGGGGTGTTAGGATTGTGTGGGTGTGGGGTGGGTGTGGGGGGGTGTTTGGACGGTGTGGGTTTGGGTGGGGTGTTAGGATGGTGTGGGGGTGGGGTTTGTGTGGAGGGGTGTTAGGATGGTGTGAGTGTGTGGGGGGGTTAGGATGGTGTGGGTGTGGGGGGGCGGTGTTAGGATGGTGTGGGTGTGGGGGGGGCGGTGTTAGGATGGTGTGGGTGTGGGGTGGGTGTGGGGGGTGTTTGGACGGTGTGGGTTTGGGTGGGGTGTTAGGATGAGGTGGGTGTGGGGGTGGTGTTAGGATGGTGTGAGTGTGGGGGGGTGTTAGGATGGTGTGGGTGTGAGGGGGGTGTTAGGATGGTGTGGGTGTGGGGGGGTGTTAGGATGGTGTGGGTGTGGGGGGGTGTTAGGATGGTGTGGGTGTGGGGGTGGTGTTAGGATGGTGTGGGTGTGGGGGTGGTGTTAGGATGGTGTGGGGGTGGGTGGTGTTAGGATGGTGTGGGGGTGGGGGTGGTGTTAGGATGGTGTGGGGGTGGGGGTGGTGTTAGGATGGTGTGGGGGTGGGTGGTGTTAGGATGGTGTGGGGGTGGGGGTGGTGTTAGGATGGTGTGGGGGTGGGGGTGGTGTTAGGATGGTGTGGGGGTGGGTGGTGTTATGATGGTGTGGGTGTGGGGGGGTGTTAGGATGGTGTGGGGGTGGGGGGGTGTTAGGATGGTGTGGGTGTGGGGTGGTGTTAGGATGGTGTGGGTGTGGGGTGGTGTTAGGATGGTGTGGGTGTGGGGGTGGTGTTAGGATGGTGTGGGTGTGGGGGTGGTGTTAGGATGGTGTGGGGGTGGGTGGTGTTGGGATGGTGTGGGGGTGGTGGGGGGTTATGATGGTGTGGGTGTGGGGTGGTGTTAGGATGGTGTGAGTGTGGGGGCGGTGTTAGGATGGTGTGGGTGTGGGGTGGTGTTAGGATGGTGTGGGTGTGGGGGTGGTGTTAGGATGGTGTGGGTGTGGGGTGGTGTTAGGATGGTGTGGGGGTGGGGGTGGTGTTAGGATGGTGTGGGTGTGGGGGGGGTGTTCGGATGGTGTGGGTGTGGGGGGGTGTTAGGATGGTGTGGGTGTGGGGGGGGTGTTAGGATGGTGAGGGGGTGGGTGGTGTTAGGATGGTGTGGGTGTGGGGGTGGTGTTAGGATGGTGTGGGTGTGGGGGGGGGGGTGTTGTTAGGATGGTGTGGGGGTGGGTGGTGTTAGGATGGTGTGGGTGTGGGGGTGGTGTTAGGATGGTGTGGGTTTGTGGGTGGTGTCAGGCTGGCGTGGGGGTGGGGGTGGTGTTAGGATGGTGTGGGGGTGGGGGGGGGTTAGGATTGTGTGTGTGTGGGGGGGGTGTTAAGATGGTGGGGGTGGTGTTAGGATGGTGTGGGGGTGGGTGGTGTTAGGATGGTGTGGGGGTGGGTGGTGTTTGGATGGCGTGGGGGTGGGGGTAGTGCTAGGATGGTGTGGGGGTGGGAGGGGGTTAGGATGGTGTGGGTATTGGCGGGGTGTGTTAGGATGTAGTGGGGGTGGGGGTGTGTTAGGATGGTGTTGTTGTGGGGTGGTGTTAGGATGGTGTGGGGGTGGGGGGAGTGTTAGGTTGGTGTGGGTGTGGGGGGGATGTTAGGATGGTGTGTGGGTGGGGTGGTGTTAGGATGGTGTGGGGGTGGTGGGGTGTTAGGAATGTGTGGGTGTGGGCGGTGGTGTTAGGATGGTGTGGGTGTGGGGGTGGTGTTAGTATGGTGTGGGTGTTGGGTGGTGTTAGGATGGTGTGGGTGTGGGGGGGTTGTTAGGATTTTGTGGGGTGGGGGGACGTTAGGATGGTGTGGGTGTGGGGTGGTGTTAGGATGGTGTGGGGGTGGGGGGGTGTTAGGATGGTGTGGGGTGGAGGGGTGTTAGGATGGTGTGGTTGTGGGGTGGTGTTAGGGTGGTGTGGGTGTGGGGGGTTGTTAGGATGGTGTGGGGGGGGTGTTAGGATGGTGTAGGTGTGGGGGGGTGTTAGGATGGTGTGGGGGTGGGAGGGGGTTAGGATGGTGTGGGGTTGGTGCGGGGTTGGTGTGGGGGGGTGTTAGGATGGTGTGAGTGTGTGGGGGGGGGGGGTTAGGATGCTGTGGGTGTGGGGTGGTGTTAGGATGGTGTGGGGGTGGGAGGGGTTTAGGATGGTGTGTGTATGGGCGGGGTGTGTTAGGATGTAGTGGGGGTGAGGGTGTGTTAGGATGGTGTTGGTGTGGGGTGGTGTTAGGATGGTGTGGGGGTGGGGGGAGTGTTAGGTTGGTGTGGGTGTGGGGGGGTTGTTAGGATGGTGTGTGAGTGGGGTGGTGTTAGGATGGTGTGGGTGTGGGGGGGTGTTAGGATGGTGTGGGGGTGGTGGGGTGTTAGGATGGTGTGGGGGTGGTGGGGTGTTAGGAATGTGTGGGTGTGGGCGGGGGTGTTAGGATGGTGTGGGTGTGCGGGGGTGTTAGGATGGTGTGGCGGTGCGGGGGTGTTAGGATTGTGTGTGTGTGGGGGGGTGTGTTAGGATGGTGTGGGTGTGGGGGTGGTGTTAGGATGGTGTGGGTGTGGGGGGGTTGTTAGGATGTTGTGGGGTGGGGGGACGTTAGAATGGTGTGGGTGTGAGGTGGTGATAGGATGGTGTGGGGGTGGGGGCGTGTTAGGATGGTGTGGGGTGGAGGGGTGTTAGGATGGTGTGGGTGTGGGGGGTGTTAGGATGGTGTGTGTGTGGGGTGGTGTTAGGATGGTGTGGGTGTGGGGGGGGTTGTTAGGATGTTGTGGGGTGGGGGGACGTTAGGATGGTGTGGGTGTGAGGTGGTGATAGGATGGTGTGGGGGTGGGGGCGTGTTAGGATGGTGTGGGGTGGAGGGGATGTTATGATGGTGTGGTTGTGGGGTGGTGTTAGGGTGATGTGGGTGTGGGTGGTTGTTAGGATGTTGTGGGGGGGGGGTTAGGATGGTGTAGATGTGGGGGGGTGTTAGGATGGTGTGGGGGTGGGAGGGGGTTAGGATGGTGTGGGGTTGGTGTGGGGGGGTGTTAGGATGGTGTGAGTGTGTGGGGGGGGTTAGGATGGTGTGGGGGGGGGGTGTTAGGATGGTGTGGGAGTAGGGGGGGTGTTAGGATGGTGTTGGGGGTTTTAGGATTGTGTGGATGTGTGGTGGGTGTGGGGGGGTGTTTGGACGGTGTGGGTTTAGGGGGGTTGTTTGGATGGTGTGGGGGGGGTGTTAGGATGAGGTGCGGGTGGGGGGGTGTTAGGATGGTGTGGGGGTGGGGTTGGTGTTAGGATGGTGTGGGGGTGGTGGGGTTTTAGGATGGTGTGGGTGTGGGGGTGGTGTTAGGATGGTGTGGGTGTGGGGGGCGGTTAGGATTGCGTGTGTGTGGGGGGGGGTGTTAGAATGGTGTGGGTGTGGGGTGGTGTTAGGATGGTGTGGGTGTGGGGATGGTGTTAGGATGGTGTGGGGGTGGGGTTGGTGTTAGGATGGTGTGGGGGTGGGTGGTGTTAGGGTGGTGTGGGTGTGCGGGGGGGTGTTAGGATGGTGTGGCGGTGGGGGGTGTTAGGATTGTGTGTGTGTGTGGGGGGTGTTAGGATGGTGTGGGTGTGGGGGTGATGTTAGGATTGTGTGGGTGTGGGGGGGGTTAGTATTGTGTGTGTGTGGGTGGGTGTTAGAATGGTGTGGGTGTGGGGGTTGTGTTAGGATGGTGTGGGTGTGGGTGGTGTTAGGATGGTGTGGGGATGGGGGGGCTGTTAGGATGGTGAGTGGGTGGGGTTGGTGTGGGGGGGTGTTAGGATGGTGTGAGTGTGTGGGGGGTGTGGGGTGTTAGGATGGTGTGGGTGTGGGGGTGGTGTTAGGATGGTATGGGGGTGGGGGGGGATGTTAGGATGGTGTGGGTGTGGGGGTTGTTCGGATGGAGTGGGGGGGGTGTTAGGATGGTGTGGGTGTGGGGGGTGTTAGGAAGGTGTGGGTGTGGGGGGGATGTTAGGATGGTGTGGGGGTGGGGTGGTGTTAGGATGGTGTTGGTGTGGGGTGGTGTTAGGATGGTGTGGGGTTGGGGGGGGTGTTAGGTTGGTGTGGGTGTGGGGGGATGTTAGGATGGTGTGGGGGTGGGGGTGTGTGTTAGGATGGTGTGGGTGTGGGGGGGATGTTAGGATGGTGTGGGGGTGGGGTGTTAGGATGGTGTGGGGGTGGGGGGGTGTTAGGATGGTGTGGGGTGGAGGGGTGTTAGGATGGTGTGGTTGTGGGGTGGTGTTAGGGTGGTGTGGGTGTGGGGGGTTGTTAGGATGGTGTGGGGGGGGGTGTTAGGATGGTGTAGGTGTGGGGGGGTGTTAGGATGGTGTGGGGGTGGGAGGGGGTTAGGATGGTGTGGGGTTGGTGCGGGGTTGGTGTGGGGGGGTGTTAGGATGGTGTGAGTGTGTGGGGGGGGGGTTAGGATGCTGTGGGTGTGGGGTGGTGTTAGGATGGTGTGGGGGTGGGAGGGGTTTAGGATGGTGTGGGTATGGGCAGGGTGTGTTAGGATGTAGTGGGGGTGAGGGTGTGTTAGGATGGTGTTGGTGTGGGGTGGTGTTAGGATGGTGTGGGGGTGGGGGGAGTGTTAGGTTGGTGTGGGTGTGGGGGGGATGTTAGGATGGTGTGTGAGTGGGGTGGTGTTAGGATGGTGTGGGTGTGGGGGGGTGTTAGGATGGTGTGGGGGTGGTGGGGTGTTAGGATGGTGTGGGGGTGGTGGGGTGTTAGGAATGTGTGGGTGTGGGCGGGGGTGTTAGGATGGTGTGGGTATGCGGGGGTGTTAGGATGGTGTGGCGGTGCGGGGGTGTTAGGATTGTGTGTGTGTGGGGGGGTGTGTTAGGATGGTGTGGGTGTGGGGGTGGTGTTAGGATGGTGTGGGTGTGGGGGGGTTGTTAGGATGTTGTGGGGTGGGGGGACGTTAGAATGGTGTGGGTGTGAGGTGGTGATAGGATGGTGTGGGGGTGGGGGCGTGTTAGGATGGTGTGGGGTGGAGGGGTGTTAGGATGGTGTGGGTGTGGGGGGTGTTAGGATGGTGTGTGTGTGGGGTGGTGTTAGGATGGTGTGGGTGTGGGGGGGGTTGTTAGGATGTTGTGGGGTGGGGGGACGTTAGGATGGTGTGGGTGTGAGGTGGTGATAGGATGGTGTGGGGGTGGGGGCGTGTTAGGATGGTGTGGGGTGGAGGGGATGTTATGATGGTGTGGTTGTGGGGTGGTGTTAGGGTGGTGTGGGTGTGGGGGGTTGTTAGGATGGTGTGGGGGGGGGGTTAGGATGGTGTAGGTGTGGGGGGGTGTTAGGATGGTGTGGGGGTGGGAGGGGGTTAGGATGGTGTGGGGTTGGTGTGGGGGGGTGTTAGGATGGTGTGAGTGTGTGGGGGGGGGGTTAGGATGGTGTGGGGGGGGGGGGGTGTTAGGATGGTGTGGGAGTAGGGGGGGGTGTTAGGATGGTGTTGGGGGTTTTAGGATTGTGTGGATGTGTGGTGGGTGTGGGGGGGTGTTTGGACGGTGTGGGTTTAGGGGGGTTGTTTGGATGGTGTGGGGGGGGTGTTAGGATGAGGTGCGGGTGGGGGGGTGTTAGGATGGTGTGGGGGTGGGGTTGGTGTTAGGATGGTGTGGGGGTGGTGGGGTTTTAGGATGGTGTGGGTGTGGGGGTGGTGTTAGGATGGTGTGGGTGTGGGGGGCGGTTAGGATTGCGTGTGTGTGGGGGGGGGTGTTAGAATGGTGTGGGTGTGGGGTGGTGTTAGGATGGTGTGGGTGTGGGGATGGTGTTAGGATGGTGTGGGGGTGGGGTTGGTGTTAGGATGGTGTGGGTTGGGTGGTGTTAGGGTGGTGTGGCTGTGCGGGGGGGTGTTAGGATGGTGTGGCGGTGGGGGGTGTTAGGATTGTGTGTGTGTGTGGGGGGTGTTAGGATGGTGTGGGTGTGGGGGTGATGTTAGGATTGTGTGGGTGTGGGGGGGGTTAGTATTGTGTGTGTGTGGGGGGGTGTTAGAATGGTGTGGGTGTGGGGGTTGTGTTAGGATGGTGTGGGTGTGGGTGGTGTTAGGATGGTGTGGGGATGGGGGGCTGTTAGGATGGTGTGGGGGTGGGGTTGGTGTGGGGGGGTGTTAGGATGGTGTGAGTGTGTGGGGGGTGTGGGGTGTTAGGATGGTGTGGGTGTGGGGGTGGTGTTAGGATGGTATGGGGGTGGGGGGGGATGTTAGGATGGTGTGGGTGTGGGGGTTGTTCGGATGGAGTGGGGGGGGTGTTAGGATGGTGTGGGTGTGGGGGGTGTTAGGAAGGTGTGGGTGTGGGGGGGATGTTAGGATGGTGTGGGGGTGGGGTGGTGTTAGGATGGTGTTGGTGTGGGGTGGTGTTAGGATGGTGTGGGGTTGGGGGGGGTGTTAGGTTGGTGTGGGTGTGGGGGGATGTTAGGATGGTGTGGGGGTGGGGGTGTGTGTTAGGATGGTGTGGGTGTGGGGGGGATGTTAGGATGGTGTGGGGGTGGGGTGTTGTTAGGATGGTGTGTGTGTGGGCGGGTGTTAGGATGGTGTGGGTGTGGGGGGCTTGTTAGGATTTTGTGGGGTGGGGGGACGTTAGGATGGTGTGGGTGTGGGGTGGTGTTAGGATGGTGTGGGGGTGGGGGGTGTTAGGATGGTGTGGGGTGGAGGGGTGTTAGGATGGTGTGGTTGTGGGGTGGTGTTAGGGTGGTGTGGGTGTGGGGGGTTGTTAGGATGGTGTGGGGGGGGTGTTAGGATGGTGTAGGTGTGGGGGGGTGTTAGGATGGTGTGGGGGTGGGAGGGGGTTAGGATGGTGTGGGGTTGGTGCGGGGTTGGTGTGGGGGGGTGTTAGGATGGTGTGAGTGTGTGGGGGGGGGGTTAGGATGCTGTGGGTGTGGGGTGGTGTTAGGATGGTGTGGGGGTGGGAGGGGTTTAGGATGGTGTGGGTATGGGCGGGGTGTGTTAGGATGTAGTGGGGGTGAGGGTGTGTTAGGATGGTGTTGGTGTGGGGTGGTGTTAGGATGGTGTGGGGGTGGGGGGAGTGTTAGGTTGGTGTGGGTGTGGGGGGGATGTTAGGATGGTGTGTGAGTGGGGTGGTGTTAGGATGGTGTTGGTGTGGGGGGGTGTTAGGATGGTGTGGGGGTGGTGGGGTGTTAGGATGGTGTGGGGGTGGTGGGGTGTTAGGAATGTGTGGGTGTGGGCGGGGGTGTTAGGATGGTGTGGGTGTGCGGGGGTGTTAGGATGGTGTGGCGGTGCGGGGGTGTTAGGATTGTGTGTGTGTGGGGGGGTGTGTTAGGATGGTGTGGGTGTGGGGGTGGTGTTAGGATGGTGTGGATGTGGGGGGGTTGTTAGGATGTTGTGGGGTGGGGGGACGTTAGAATGGTGTGGGTGTGAGGTGGTGATAGGATGGTGTGGGGGTGGGGGCGTGTTAGGATGGTGTGGGGTGGAGGGGTGTTAGGATGGTGTGGGTGTGGGGGGTGTTAGGATGGTGTGTGTGTGGGGTGGTGTTAGGATGGTGTGGGTGTGGGGGGGGTTGTTAGGATGATGTGGGGTGGGGGGACGTTAGGATGGTGTGGGTGTGAGGTGGTGATAGGATGGTGTGGGGGTGGGGGCGTGTTAGGATGGTGTGGGGTGGAGGGGATGTTATGATGGTGTGGTTGTGGGGTGGTGTTAGGGTGGTGTGGGTGTGGGGGGTTGTTAGGATGGTGTGGGGGGGGGTTAGGATGGTGTAGGTGTGGGGGGGTGTTAGGATGGTGTGGGGGTGGGAGGGGGTTAGGATGGTGTGGGGTTGGTGTGGGGGGTGTTAGGATGGTGTGATTGTGTGGGGGGGGTTAGGATGGTGTGGGGGGGGGGTGTTAGGATGGTGTGGGAGTAGGGGGGGTGTTAGGATGGTGTTGGGGGTTTTAGGATTGTGTGGATGTGTGGTGGGTGTGGGGGGGTGTTTGGACGGTGTGGGTTTAGGGGGGTTGTTTGGATGGTGTGGGGGGGGTGTTAGGATGAGGTGCGGGTGGGGGGGTGTTAGGATGGTGTGGGGGTGGGGTTGGTGTTAGGATGGTGTGGGGGTGGTGGGGTTTTAGGATGGTGTGGGTGTGGGGGTGGTGTTAGGATGGTGTGGGTGTGGGGGGCGGTTAGGATTGCGTGTGTGTGGGGGGGGGTGTTAGAATGGTGTGGGTGTGGGGTGGTGTTAGGATGGTGTGGGTGTGGGGATGGTGTTAGGATGGTGTGGGGGTGGGGTTGGTGTTAGGATGGTGTGGGGGTGGGTGGTGTTAGGGTGGTGTGGGTGTGCGGGGGGGTGTTAGGATGGTGTGGCGGTGGGGGGTGTTAGGATTGTGTGTGTGTGTGGGGGGTGTTAGGATGGTGTGGGTGTGGGGGTGATGTTAGGATTGTGTGGGTGTGGGGGGGGTTAGTATTGTGTGTGTGTGGGGGGGTGTTAGAATGGTGTGGGTGTGGGGGTTGTGTTAGGATGGTGTGGGTGTGGGTGGTGTTAGGATGGTGTGGGGATGGGGGGGCTGTTAGGATGGTGTGGGGGTGGGGTTGGTGTGGGGGGGTGTTAGGATGGTGTGAGTGTGTGGGGGGTGTGGGGTGTTAGGATGGTGTGGGTGTGGGGGTGGTGTTAGGATGGTATGGGGGTGGGGGGGGATGTTAGGATGGTGTGGGTGTGGGGGTTGTTCGGATGGAGTGGGGGGGGTGTTAGGATGGTGTGGGTGTGGGGGGTGTTAGGAAGGTGTGGGTGTGGGGGGGATGTTAGGATGGTGTGGGGGTGGGGTGGTGTTAGGATGGTGTTGGTGTGGGGTGGTGTTAGGATGGTGTGGGGTTGGGGGGGGTGTTAGGTTGGTGTGGGTGTGGGGGGATGTTAGGATGGTGTGGGGGTGGGGGTGTGTGTTAGGATGGTGTGGGTGTGGGGGGGATGTTAGGATGGTGTGGGGGTGGGGTGTTGTTAGGATGGTGTGTGTGTGGGCGGGTGTTAGGATGGTGTGGGGGTGGTGGGGTGTTAGGATGGTGTGGGGGTGGTGGGGTGTGAGGAAGGTGTGGGTGTGGGGGGGGTGTTAGGATGGTCTGGGTGTGGGGTAGGGTGTTAGGGTGGTGTGGCGGTGGGGGGTTGTTAGGATTGTGTGTGTGTGTGGGGGGTGTTAGGATGGTGTGGGTGTGGGGGTGGTGTTAGGATGGTGTGGGTGTGGGGTGTGGTGTTAGGATGGTGTGGGTGGGGGGGGGTGTTAGGATGTTGTGGGGGTGGGGGGACGTTAGGATGGTGTGTGTGTGGGGTTGTGTTAGGATGGTGTGGAGTGGGTTCCGGGTGCGGTGATGACCAGCTGAGTCGCACGTTTCGGCAGCTCCCTGTGAAACGGACTTTTGGGCTCTTGATAGGAGCCCCAACGGCAATTTTGTCGGCTAAAAACACTGTGCGGTAAACCAGAAGGGAATCCCCCCTGGATACGGATGGAAAAAGGAGGAGAGAGTGGCCAGATTGCAGTGGATCCTTTAGAACAGCGGCAAGGAAGGCAAGCAAAAACCAAGATGGCGTCGGAAGGTGGCAGTTTAACATGGGGCCCTGAACAACAAGAGTTCTTGAAATGCTGTGTTGAAGAGATCAAAAAGGAAATGAAGAAAGAGCTGTTGGCCCCGATACTACAGGCGATCGAAGGGCTAAAGGAGGAACAAAAGACCCAGGAGCGGGAGCTTCGGGTCGTGAAGGCAAAGGCAGCCGAGAATGAGGACGATATACAGGGCCTGGTGGTGAAGACGGAGACGCAGGAGGCACATCAGAAACGATGTGTGGAAAGGTTGGAGGCACTGGAAAACAACGCAAGGAGGAACAACCTGAGGATTCTTGGTCTTCCTGAAGGTGTGGAGGGAGCGGACGTCGGGGCATATGTGAGCACGATGCTGCACTCGTTAATGGGAGCGGAGGCCCCGGCGGGTCCGTTGGAGGTGGAGGGAGCATACCGAGTGATGGCGCGAGGACCGAGAGCAGGAGAAATTCCCAGAGCCATAGTGGTGAGATTCCTCCGTTTTAAGGATAGAGAAATGGTCCTTAGATGGGCGAAGAAAACTCGGAGCAGTAAATGGGAGAACGCGGTGATCCGCGTTTATCAAGACTGGAGTGCGGAGGTGGTGAGAAGGAGGGCGAGCTTTAATCGGGCCAAGGCAGTGCTTCATAAAAAGAAGATAAAATTTGGAATGCTGCAACCGGCAAGACTGTGGGTCACATATCGAGGGAGGCACCACTACTTTGAGACGGCGGATGAAGCGTGGACTTTTATTGTGGAAGAAAAACTGGAATGAGCGGGTTATTAAAAAGAACGTTCGAACAAAGTGGTGGGGCGAATGTGGGGGGCAAAGAGGGGTTTTATGTACTAATCCTGCGATGTGGTAACTTTTCTCTCTCCCACAGGTGGTGATGGGGGGAGGAGGGGAGGTGGAGGAAATGGGGCGTTGGCCATTGGGGGCGGGGCCAAGGGAGAAGCGCGGGCTTGGTTCCCGCGCTATGATAATCATGGCGGGAATAGAGAAGCAGGAAGGAGGGGGCGTCGCACGGTGCGAGCCGAGGTCACGGGGGGAAGCCGAGGTCAGCCAGAGTTTGCTGACTTCTGGGAGCAACATGGGGGGAGTAATTACGCTAGCGGGGGATCTAGCGGGGGGGGGTGGGAGGGGGGAATTACTTGGTTGCTGCTGCTGGGGAGAGGGGGGAGCTGGTATGGGAGAGAATGGGCGGGGGGGCACCCCCTGGGGGAGATACAGCTGCGTGGGAACTGGGTGAGGAGCTGGAAAAAGGTGATGGCTAATCGACAAGGGGGGGGGGTGGTAGGAAGCCCCCCAACTCGGCTGATCACGTGGAACGTGAGAGGGCTGAACGGGCCGATAAAGAGGGCACGGGTACTCGCACACCTTAAGAAACTTAAGGCAGATGTGGTTATGTTACAGGAAGCGCACCTGAAACTGATAGACCAGGTTAGGCTACGCAAAGGATGGGTGGGGCAGGTGTTCCATTCGGGGCTAGATGCGAAAAACAGGGGGGTGGCTATATTAGTGGGGAAGCGGGCAATGTTCGAGGCAAAGACTATAGTGGCGGTTAACGGGGGCAGATACGTGATGGTGAGTGGCAAACTACAGGGGGAGACGGTGGTTTTGGTAAACGTATATGCCCCGAACTGGGATGATGCCAATTTTATGAGGCGGATGCTAGGACGCATTCCGGACCTAGAGATGGGAAAGCTGATAATGGGGGGAGATTTTAATACGGTGTTGGAACCAGGGCTGGATAGGTCGAAGTCCAGGACTGGAAGGAGGCCGGCAGCAGCCAAGGTGCTTAAAGATTTTATGGAGCAGATGGGAGGTGTAGACCCGTGGAGATTTAGCAGACCTAGGAGTAAGGAGTTCTCGTTTTTCTCCTATGTCCATAAAGTCTACTCACGAATAGACTATTTTGTGCTGGGTAGGGCATTGATCCCGAAGGTGAGGGGAACGGACTATACGGCTATAGCCATTTCGGATCACGCTCCACACTGGGTGGACTTGGAGATAGGGGAGGAAACAGGAGGGCGCCCACCCTGGAGAATGGACATGTGACTAATGGCAGATGAGGGGGTGTGTCTAAGGGTGAGGGGGTGCATTGAAAAGTACTTGGAACTCAATGATAATGGGGAGGTCCAGGTGGGAGTGGTCTGGGAGGCGTTGAAGGTGGTGGTTAGAGGGGAGCTGATATCAATAAGGGCACATAAAGGGAAGCAGGAGGGTAAGGAACGGGAGCGGTTGCTGCAAGAACTTTTGAGGGTGGACAGACAATATGCGGAAGCACCGGAGGAGGGACTGTACAGGGAAAGGCAAAGGCTACATGTAGAATTTGACTTGCTGACTACAGGCACTGCAGAGGCACAATGGAGGAAGGCACAGGGTGTACAGTACGAATATGGGGAGAAGGCGAGCAGGTTGCTGGCACACCAATTGAGGAAAAGGGGAGCAGCGAGGGAAATAGGGGGAGTGAGGGATGAGGAAGGAGAGATGGAGCGGGGAGCGGAGAGAGTGAATGGAGTGTTCAAGACATTTTATAAAAAATTATATGAAGCTCAACCCCCGGATGGGAGGGAGAGAATGATGGGCTTCTTGGATCGGCTGGAATTTCCCAAGGTGGAAGAGCAGGAAAGGGTGGGACTGGGAGCACAGATCGAGGTAGAAGAAGTGGTGAAAGGAATTAGGAGCATGCAGGCGGGAAAGGCCCCGGGACCGGATGGATTCCCAGTCGAATTCTATAGAAAATATGTGGACTTGCTCGCCCCGGTACTGACGAGGACCTTTAATGAGGCAAAGGAAAGGGGACAACTGCCCCCGACTATGTCTGAAGCAACGATATCGCTTCTCTTAAAGAAGGAAAAGGACCCGCTACAATGCGGGTCCTATAGACCTATTTCCCTCCTAAATGTAGATGCCAAGGTCCTGGCCAAGGTAATGGCAATGAGAATAGAGGAATGTGTCCCGGGGGTGGTCCACGAGGACCAAACTGGGTTTGTGAAGGGGAGACAGCTGAACACGAATATACGGAGGTTGTTAGGGGTAATGATGATGGCCCCACCAGAGGGAGAAACGGAGATAGTAGTGGCGATGGATGCCGAGAAAGCATTTGATAGAGTGGAGTGGGATTCTTTGTGGGAGGTGTTGAGGAGATTTGGTTTTGGAGAGGGGTATGTTAGATGGGTGCAGCTGTTGTATAGGGCCCCAGTGGCGAGCGTGGTCACGAATGGACGGGGATCTGCATATTTTCGGCTCCATAGAGGGACAAGGCAGGGATGCCCTCTGTCCCCATTATTGTTTGCACTGGCGATTGAGCCCCTGGCGATAGCGTTGAGGGGTTCCAAGAAGTGGAGGGGAGTACTTAGGGGAGGAGAAGAGCACCGGGTATCTTTGTATGCGGACGATTTGCTACTATACGTGGCGGACCCGGCGGAGGGGATGCCAGAAATAATGCGGATACTTGGGGAGTTTGGGGATTTTTCAGGGTATAAATTGAACATGGGGAAAAGTGAGTTGTTTGTGGTGCATCCAGGGGAGCAGAGTAGAGAAATAGAGGACCTACCGTTGAGGAAGGTAACAAGGGACTTTCGTTACCTGGGGATCCAGATAGCTAAGAATTGGGGCACATTGCATAGGTTAAATTTAACGCGGTTGGTGGAACAGATGGAGGAGGATTTCAAGAGATGGGATATGGTATCCCTGTCAATGGCAGGGAGGGTGCAGGCGGTTAAGATGGTGGTCCTCCCGAGATTCCTCTTTGTGTTTCAGTGCCTCCCGGTGGTGATCACGAAGGCTTTTTTAAAAAGGATTGAAAAGAGCATCATGGGTTTTGTGTGGGCCGGGAAGACCCCGAGAGTGAGGAAGGGATTCTTACAGCGTAGCAGGGATAGGGGGGGCTGGCACTACCGAGCCTAAGTGAGTATTATTGGGCCGCTAATATTTCAATGGTGAGTAAGTGGATGGGAGAGGAGGAGGGAGCGGCGTGGAAGAGATTAGAGAGGGCGTCCTGTAGGGGGACTAGCCTACAGGCTATGGTGACAGCCCCATTGCCGTTCTCACCGAGGAACTACACCACAAGCCCGGTGGTGGTGGCTACACTGAAGATTTGGGGACAGTGGAGACGGCATAGGGGAAAGACTGGAGCCTTGGGGGGGTCCCCGATAAGAAACAACCATAGGTTTGCCCCGGGGGGAATGGATGGGGGATATGGAATGTGGCAAAGAGCAGGAATAACGCAACTGAAAGATCTGTTTGTGGATGGGAAGTTCGCGAGTCTGGGAGCGCTGACCGAGAAATATGGGTTGCCCCAAGGGAATGCATTCAGGTATATGCAACTGAGGGCTTTTGCGAGGCAACAGGTGAGGGAATTCCCGCAGCTCCCGACACAAGAGGTGCAGGACAGAGTGATCTCAAAGACATGGGTGGGGGATGGTAAGGTGTCAGATATATATAGGGAAATGAGGGACGAAGGGGAGACTATGGTAGATGAACTAAAAGGGAAATGGGAAGAAGAGCTGGGGGAGGAGATCGAGGAGGGGCTGTGGGCAGATGCCCTAAGCAGGGTAAACTCGTCGTCCTCGTGTGCCAGGCTAAGCCTGATTCAGTTTAAGGTATTACACAGGGCACATATGACTGGAGCACGGCTCAGTAAATTTTTGGGGGTGGAGCATAGGTGTGCGAGGTGCTCGAGAAGCCCAGCGAATCATACCCATATGTTTTGGTCATGCCCGGCACTACAGAGGTTTTGGATGGGGGTGACGAAGGTGCTTTCAAAAGTAGTAGGAGTCCGGGTCGAACCAAGCTGGGGGTTGGCTATATTTGGGGTTGCACAAGAGCCGGGAGTGCAGGAGGCGAGAGAGGCCGATGTTTTGGCCTTTGCGTCCCTCGTAGCCCGACGCAGGATATTGCTAATGTGGAAAGAAGCCAAGGCCCCGGGGGTGGAGACCTGGATAAATGACATGGCAGGGTTTATAAAGCTAGAGCGGATTAAGTTCGTCCTAAGGGGGTCGGCTCAAGGGTTCACCAGGCGGTGGCAACCGTTTGTCGAATACCTCGCAGAAAGATAGACGGAATGGGGGGGGGGGAACCAGAAGGACTCTCAGGGTTGTTAATATATACTGTATAGTATGTATAGGTCGTTGCTACAGATAATTATATATTGGACTGTTAAATTATATTTTTGGAGAGTGTTACTTGTGCCAAGGCAGTTGCCAATTAGGGCTAGTTTTCATTTTTGTTATTTATTATTTATTCATTTTTTCTTTTGTTTATAAAATAGGTCATTGTTATTTGTGTTGTTATAATATTGTGTAAAGGATGCACAATGTACTGTGTTGGTTGACCAAAAATTTTCAATAAAATATTTAATGAAAAAAAAGGATGGTGTGGGGTGGAGGGGTGTTAGGGTGGTGTGGGTGTGGGGGGTTGTTAGGATGGTGTGGGGGGGGTGTTAGGATGGTGTGGGTGTGGGGTGGTGTAAGGATGGTGTGGGGCGGTGTTAGGATGGTGTGGGTGTGGGGAGGTGTAAGGATGGTGTGGGGGTGGGAGGGGGTTAGGATGGTGTGGGTGTGGGCGGGGTGTGTTAGGATGTAGTGGGGGTGGGGGGGTGTTAGGATGGTGTTGGTGTGGGGTGGTGTTAGGATGGTGTGGGGGTGGGGGGAGTGTTAGGTTGGTGTGGGTGTGGGGGGATGTTAGGATGGTGTGGGGGTGGGGTGGTGTTAGGATGGTGTGGGGGTGAGGGGGGTGTTGGGATGGTGTGGGTGTGGGGGGGATGTTAGGATGGTGTGGGGGTGGGGTGGTGTTAGGATGGTGTGGGTGTGGGGGGGTGTTAGGATGGTGTGGGGGTGGTGGGGTGTTAGGATGGTGTGGGGGTGGTGGGGTGTTAGGAATGTGTGGGTGTGGGCGGGGGTGTTAGGATGGTGTGGGTGTGCGGGGGGGTGTTAGGATGGTGTGGCGGTGGAGGGTGTTAGGATTGTGTGTGTGTAGGGGGGGTGGTTAGGATGGTGTTGGTGTGGGGGTGGTGTTAGGATGGTGTGGGTGTGGGGTGGTGTTAGGATGGTGTGGGTGTGGGGGGGGGTTGTTAGGATGTTGCGGGGTGGGGGGACGTTAGGATGGTGTGGGTGTGGGGTGGTGTTAGGATGGTGTGGGGGTGGGGGGTGTTAGGATGGTGTGGGGTGGAGGGGTGTTAGGATGGTGTGGTTGTGGGGTGGTGTTAGGGTGGTGTGGGTGTGGGGGGTTGTTAGGATGGTGTGGGGGGGGTGTTCGGGTGGTGTAGGTGTGGGGGGGTGTTAGGATGGTGTGGGGGTGGGAGGGGGTTACGATGGTGTGGGGTTGGTGTGGGGTTGGTGTGGGGGGGTGTTAGGATGGTGTGAGTGTGTGGGGGGGGGTTAGGATGGTGTGGGTGTGGGGGGGGTGTTAGGATGGTGTGGGTGTGGGGGGGTGTTAGGATGGTGTGGGGGGTGTTAGGATTGTGTGGATGTGGGGTGGGTGTGGGGGGGTGTTTGGACGGTGTGGGTTTAGGGGGGTGTTAGGATGGTGTGGGGGGGGTGTTAGGATGAGGTGCGGGTGGGGGGGTGTTAGGATGGTGTGGGGGTGGGGGTGGTGGTAGGATGGTGTGGGGGTGGTGGGGTGTTAGGATGGTGTGGGTGTGGGGGTGGTGTTAGGATGGTGTGGGTGTGGGGGGCGGTTAGAATTACGTGTGTGTGGGGGGGGGTGTTAGAATGGTGTGGGTGTGGGGGTGGTGTTAGGATGGTGTGGGTGTGGGGGGTTGTTAGGATGGTGTGGGGGGGGTGTTAGGATGGTGTAGGTGTGGGGGGGTGTTAGGATGGTGTGGGGGTGGGAGGGGGTTAGGATGGTGTGGGGTTGGTGTGGGGTTGGTGTGGGGGGGTGTTAGGATGGTGTGGGTGTGGGGAGGGGTTGTTAGGATGGTGTGGGTGTGGGGGGGGGTGTTAGGATGGTGTGGGTGTGGGGGGGGGGGTGTTAGGATGGTGTGTGTGGTGTTAGGATTGTGTGGATGTGGGGTGGGTGTGGGGGGGTGTTTGGACGGTGTGGGTTTAGGGGGGGTTTTAGGATGGTGTGGGGGTGGGGGTGGTGTTAGGATGGTGTGGGGGTGGTGGGGTGTTAGGATGGTGTGGGTGTGGGGGTGGTGTTAGGATGGTGTGGGTGTGGGGGGAGGTTAGGATTGTGTGTGTGTAGGGGGGGGTGTTAGAATGGTGTGGGTGTGGGGTTGGTGTTAGGATGGTGTGGGGGTGGGGGTGGTGTTTGGATGGTGTGGGGGTGGGTGGTGTTAGGATGGTGTGGGTGTGCGGGGGGGTGTTAGGATGGTGTGGCGGTGGGGGGTTGTTAGGATGGTGTGGGGGGGGGTGTTCGGATGGTGCAGGTGTGGGGGTGTGTTAGGATGGTGTGGGGGTGGGAGGGGGTTAGGATGGGGTGGGGTTGGTATGGGGTTGGTGTGGGGGGGTGTTAGGATGGTGTGAGTATGTGGGGGGGTTAGGATGGTGTGGGTGTGCGGAGGGGTTGTTAGGATGGTGTTGGTGTGGGGGGGGGGTGTTAGGATGGTGTGGGGGGTGTTAGGATTGTGTGGATGTGGGGTGGGTGTGGGGGGGTGTTTGGACGGTGTGGGTTTAGGGGGGGTTTTAGGATGGTGTGGGGGTGGGGGTGGGGTTAGGATGGTGTGGGGGTGGGGGTGGTGTTAGGATGGTGTGGGTGTGGGGGGGGGGGTGTTAGAATGGTGTGGGTGTGGGGGTGTTGTTAGGATGGTGTGGGTGTGGGGGTGGTGTTAGGATGGTGTGGGGGTGGGGGTGGTGGTAGGATGGTGTGGGGGTGGTGGGGTGTTAGGATGGTGTGGGTGTGGGGGTGGTGTTAGGATGGTGTGGGTGTGGGGGGCGGTTAGAATTGCGTGTGTGTGGGGGGGGTGTTAGAATGGTGTGGGTGTGGGGGTGGTGTTAGGATGGTGTGGGTGTGGGGGGTTGTTAGGATGGTGTGGGGGGGGGTGTTAGGATGGTGTAGGTGTGGGGGGGTGTTAGGATGGTGTGGGGGTGGGAGGGGGTTAGGATGGTGTGGGGTTGGTGTGGGGTTGGTGTGGGGGGGTGTTAGGATGGTGTGGGTGTGGGGAGGGGTTGTTAGGATGGTGTGGGTGTGGGGGGGGGGGTGTTAGGATGGTGTGGGTGTGGGGGGGGGGGTGTTAGGATGGTGTGTGTGGTGTTAGGATTGTGTGGATGTGGGGTGGGTGTGGGGGGGTGTTTGGACGGTGTGGGTTTAGGGGGGGTTTTAGGATGGTGTGGGGGTGGGGGTGGTGTTAGGATGGTGTGGGGGTGGTGGGGTGTTAGGATGGTGTGGGTGTGGGGGTGGTGTTAGGATGGTGTGGGTGTGGGGGGAGGTTAGGATTGTGTGTGTGTGGGGGGGGGTTAGAATGGTGTGGGTGTGGGGTTGGTGTTAGGATGGTGTGGGGGTGGGGGTGGTGTTTGGATGGTGTGGGGGTGGGTGGTGTTAGGATTGTGTGGGTGTGCGGGGGGGTGTTAGGATGGTGTGGCGGTGGGGGGTTGTTAGGATGGTGTGGGGGGGGTGTTCGGATGGTGCAGGTGTGGGGGTGTGTTAGGATGGTGTGGGGGTGGGAGGGGGTTAGGATGGGGTGGGGTTGGTATGGGGTTGGTGTGGGGGGGTGTTAGGATGGTGTGAGTTTGTGGGGGGGTTAGGATGGTGTGGGTGTGCGGAGGGGTTGTTAGGATGGTGTTGGTGTGGGGGGGGGGTGTTAGGATGGTGTGGGGGGTGTTAGGATTGTGTGGATGTGGGGTGGGTGTGGGGGGGTGTTTGGACGGTGTGGGTTTAGGGGGGGTTTTAGGATGGTGTGGGGGTGGGGGTGGGGTTAGGATGGTGTGGGGGTGGGGGTGGTGTTAGGATGGTGTGGGTGTGGGGGGCGGTTAGGATTGTGTGTGTGTGGGGGGGGGTGTTAGAATGGTGTGGGTGTGGGGGTGTTGTTAGGATGGTGTGGGTGTGGGGGTGGTGTTAGGATGGTGTGGGGGTGGTGTTAGGATGGTGTGGGTGTGGGGGGCGGTTAGGATGGTGTGGGTGTGGGGGGGGGGGTGTTAGAATGGTGTGGGTGTGGGGGTGTTGTTAGGATGGTGTGGGTGTGGGGGTGGTGTTAGGATGGTGTGGGGGTGGTGTTAGGATGGTGTGGGGGTGGGGGTGGTGTTAGGATGGTGTGGGTGAGGGGGGCAGTTAGGATTGTATGTGTGTGTGGGGGGGGTTAGAATGGTGTGGGGTTGGGTGGTGTTAGGATGGTGTGGGAGTGGGGGGGATGTTAGGTTGGAGTGGGTGTGGGGGGGCTGTTAGGTTGGAGTGGGTGTGGGGGGGCTGTTAGGGTGGTGTGGGGTGGGGGTGGGGGGGTGTTAGGATGGTGTCGGGGTGGGGGTGGTGTTAGGAAGGTGTGGGGGTGGTGGGGGGTTAGGATGGTGTGGGTGTGGGGGTGGTGTTAGGATGGTGTGGGTGTGGGGGTGGTGTTAGGATGGTGTGGGGGTGGGGTGGTGTTAGGATGGCGTGGGTGTGGGGGGTGTTAGGATGGTGTGGGGGTGGGGGTGGTGTTAGGATGGTGTGGGGGTGGGGTGGTGTTAGGATGGTGTGGGGTGGGGGAGGGTGTTAGGATGGTCTGGGTGTGGGGTGGGGTGTTAGGATGGTGTGGGGGTGGGGGAGGGTGTTAGGATGGTCTGGGTGTGGGGTGGGGTGTTAGGATGGTGTGGCGGTGGGCGGTGGTTAGGATTGTGTGTGTGTGTGGGGGGTGTTAGGATGGTGTGGGTGTGGGGTGGTGTTAGGTTGGTGTGGGGGTGGGGGGGTGTTAGGATGGTGTGGGGTGGAGGGGTGTTAGGATGCTGTGGGGTGGTGTTAGGATGGTGTGGGTTTGGGGGGGTGTGTTAGGATGGTGTGGGGGTGGGGGTGGTGTTAGGATGGTGTGGGGGTGGGGGGGTGTGTTAGGATGGTGTGGGGGTGGGGGGTGTTAGGATGGTGTGGGGGTGGGGGTGGTGTTAGGATGGTGTGGGGGTGGTGGGGGGTTATGATGGTGTGGGTGTGGGGTGGTGTTAGGATGGTGTGGGTTTGGGGGGGGTGTTAGGATGGTGTGGGGTGGAGTGGGTGTGGGGGTGGTGTTAGGATGGTGTGGCGGTGCTGTGGAGGCGGTGTGGGGGGATTGTTAATGTGGTGTGGGGGTGGGAGGGGTGTTAGGATGGTGTGGGGGTGGTGTGGGGGTGGTGGGGCGGTGTGGGGGGTGTTATTAGGATGGTGTGGGGGTGGGGTGGGGTTTTAGGATGGTGTGGGTGTGGGGTGTTTTTAGGATGGTGTGGGGGTGGAGTGGGCGTGAGGGTGGTGTTGGGAGGAGGCGACACACATGTCACGGGAACCACAACTCAGCAGGGTCTCACTTCCTTGCCCCTGGCCAATCTGAACACCGGTGACTGCCCTTTCCTCGGGCTAGCCGACCACATCCAGGACCCTCTGCTTTTCTACAGAGAGGGGCCGCAGGTCCTACAGTCCCCCTCCAGTCTTCTCCCATACCCGGCGGTTATGAGCAGCCTTCTCAAAGCGGGGGGAACAGAAAAAGCACAGTGTTATACGGTCGAACGCATGCTGCCCAGGGAGAGGGTAGCTGACGGCCAGTATGTGGTGCAGGGTGGGGATTCGGCTACCCTCTTGGTGGGGGGGTGGGGGGGGGGGGGGTGGTGGGATGTAGGGTTACAGGTTTGTGCAATGGGAGATGCTGCCTCCTCACCCTAGCCACGCTGAGAAGGTCATGCAGTTCCTGCCGGCACTGCTGTCCAGTCTAGATGGTGTTACTCGAGGCGCCCCCCGCCACTGCCACCTGCGCCCAAGCATGAATGCAGCGGCTGACAGCCTCCTTCTGGGGCCGGGTACAGGGTTGTCTGCATCTTCTCCACAGTGTCCAGGCGGGTCTCAAGCTTGGCATCCGTGAATCTTGGATGTCGCTCTCCTCACTGCCACCTTGTTGGCTGGGATGGTGTGTGTGGGGAGTGAAGTGTTTATATGCGGCTGCGGCTTGTCAGCCTCCTGAGTGTCCATCGCGAATCCGGCAAATCTGGCACCGTTTCACATTGCAAACGATTGTGTTCCACGTGTCGCCGGGGCTAACCCCTTAACAGTAGCTGAATCGCTCCAGGTGCGGCTACAGTTTTCTGTCGTGGAACTCCACTAATCCTACCCCAGCATCAACACAGCCTCAGGAAAGGAGAATTCAGCCGCAGGATGTCCTGCCGGAGCAGAATTCCACCAGTTTTACGATCCCTTGGGGTCATAAAGCCAGATGCAATTCAGTGTTCCACGCCATGCATAAATTTGCATGGAATACAAGGGTTTCCCAGGGAATTCCGCGATTGGGCTGCCATCGTAAGCGAGCAGCCTGGTAGCGAGTCCTACAGCCTGCCACCAACCCTGCCCCACACCACAAATCGGCCTTGACCAACCCCCCCTCCTTACAGCAGCCCTGCACCCCCGGATTGCCTGGGTGTCCCCCGACCATCCAGGGGCCCCTGTAATAATTAGGTTGATCCCCCAAAGGGACCCCTGTAAATAGGTAATAAAAACTAACATAGGCCCCTTGCAGTCAGAAACGGGGGAATTCAATTCATATTTTACTTCTGTCTTCATAAAGGAAGACATGAATGATGTCCCAGAAGTTCTGAGAAACACAAGTTTTAGTGAGGAGCTGAAGGTAATTAGTATTAGAAATGAAATGGTTTTAGGGAAATTAGTGGGATTGAAGGCGGACAAATCTCCAGGACCTGATAATCTTCATCCCAGAGTACTTAATGAAGTGGCCCTAGAAATAGTAGATCCATTGGTGGTCATTTTGCAAAGTTCTTTGTGCTATGGAATGGTTCCTGCAGATTTGAGGATAGCTAATATATTACAGAATCACAGAATAAAACAGTGCAGAAGAGGCCTTTCGACCCAGGTCTGCACCGACGCATGAAAAATACCTGACTGCCTACCTAGTCCCATTTGCCTTGAATGTTGTGACGTGCCAAGTGCTCATCCAGGTACTTTTGCAAGGATGTGAGGCAACCCGCCCATACCACCCTCCCAGGCAGTGCATTCCAGGCCGTCACCACTCTTTGGGTACAAAAGTTTTTCTCAAATCCCCCCTAAACCTCCTCCCCCTCACCTTGAACTTGTGTCCCCTCGTAACCGACCCTTCAACTGAGGGGAACAGCTGCTCCCTATCCATATTGTCCATGCCCCTCATAATCCTGTACACCTCAGGTCGCCCTCAGTCTTCTCTGCTCCAGCAAAAACATCCCAAGCCTATCCAACCTCTCTTCATAACTTAAATGTTCCATTCCAGGCAACATCCTGGTGAATCGCCTCTGCACCCCCTCCAGTGCAATCACATCCTTCCTATAATGTGGTGACCAGAGCTGCACACAGTACTCCAGCTGTGGCCTCACCAAAGTTCTATATAACTCCATGCTGTAAACCTATTTTACTCAACATGACGTCCCTGCTTTTGTAATCTATGCCTTGATTGAAAAAGGCAAGTGTCCTATTTGCCTTTTTCACCACCCTATTAACCTGCCCTTCTCCTTCAGAGACCTATGGACAAACATGCCAAGGTCCCTTTGTTCTTCGGAACTTCCCAGTGTCAGGCCATTCATTGAATACTTCCTTGTCACATTACTCTTCCCAAAGTGTAAAATATTTTTCAGGGTTAAATTCCAATTGCCACATTTGATCATCCTGTCCATATCTTCCTGTAACCTAGAACATAGAACATAGAACATAGAAAATACAGCACAGAACAGGCCCTTCGGCCCACGATGTTGTGCCGAACCTTTGTCCTAGATTAATCATAGATTATCATTGAATTTACAGTGCAGAAGGAGGCCATTCGGCCCCCCGAGTCTGCACCAGCTCTTGGAAAGAGCACCCTACCCAAACTCAACACCTCCACCCAACACCAAGGGCAATTTGGACATTAAGGGCAATTTATCATTGGCCAATTCACCTAACCCGCACATCTTTGGACTGTGGGAGGAAACCGGAGCACCCGGAGGAAACCCACGCAGACACGGGGAGGACGTGCAGACTCCGCACAGACAATGACCCAAGCCGGAATCGAACCTGGGACCATGGATCTGTGAAGCAATTGTGCTATCCACAATGCTACCGTGCTGCCCTTAAGAACAAATAAATCTACACTATATCATTTTCCCGTAATCCATGTACCTATCCAACAGCTGCTTGAAGGTCCCTAATGTTTCCGACTCAACTACTTCCACAGGCAGTGCATTCCATGCCCCCACTACTCTCTGGGTAAAGAACCTACCTCTGATATCCCTCCTATATCTTCCACCTTTCACCTTAAATTTATGTCCCCTTGTAATGGTGTGTTCCACCTGGGGAAAAAGTCTCTGACTGTCTACTCTATCTATTCCCCTGATCATCTTATAAACCTCTATCAAGTCGCCCCTCATCCTTCTCCGCTCTAATGAGAAAAGGCCTAGCACCCTCAACCTTTCCTCGTAAGACCTACTCTCCATTCCAGGCAACATCCTGGTAAATCTTCTTTGCACCTTTTCCAGAGCTTCCACATCCTTCCTAAAATGAGGCGACCAGAACTGTACACAGTACTCCAAATGTGGCCTTACCAAAGTTTTGTACAGCTGCATCATCACCTCACGGCTCTTAAATTCAATCCCTCTGTTAATGAACGCAAGCACACCATAGGCCTTCTTCACAGCTCTATCCACTTGAGTGGCAACTTTCAAAGATGTATGAACATAGACCCCAAGGTCTCTCTGCTCCTCCACAATGCCAAGAACTCTACCGTTAACCCTGTATTCCGCATTCATATTTGTCCTTCCAAAATGGACAACCTCACACTTTTCAGGGTTAAACTCCATCTGCCACTTCTCAGCCCAGCTCTGCATCCTATCTATGTCTCTTTGCAGCCGACAACAGCCCTCCTCACTATCCACAACTCCACCAATCTTCGTATCGTCTGCAAATTTACTGACCCACCCTTCAACTCCCTCATCCAAGTCATTAATGAAAATCACAAACAGCAGAGGACCCAGAACTGATCCCTGCGGTACACCACTGGTAACTGGGATCCAGGCTGAATATTTGCCATCCACCACCACTCTCTGACTTCTATCGGTTAGCCAGTTCGTTATCCAACTGGCCAAATTTCCCACTATCCCATGCCTCCTTACTTTGTGCAGAAGCCTACCATGGGGAACTTTATCAAATGCCTTACTAAAATCCATGTACACTACATCCACTGCTTTACCTTCATCCACATGCTTGGTCACCTCCTCAAAGAATTCAATAAGATTTGTAAGGCAAGACCTACCCCTCACAAATCCGTGCTGACTATCCCTAATCAAGCAGTGTCTTTCCAGATGCTCAGAAATCCTATCCTTCAGTACCCTTTCCATTACTTTGCCTACCACCGAAGTAAGACTAACTGGCCTGTAATTCCCAGGGTTATCCCTAGTTCCTTTTTTGAACAGGGGCACGACATTCGCCACTCTCCAATCCCCTGGTACCACCCCTGTTGACAGTGAGGACGAAAAGATAATTGCCAACGGCTCTGCAATTTCATCTCTTGCTTCCCATAGAATCCTTGGATATATCCCGTCAGGCTGAGACACTCAATCTGACTGTTAACCACGGGCCTAGGGCGGACCGGTTGCACAATGGTTAATACTTTTCACTATACCTCGGTACACGTGACAATAAACAAATCCAATCCAATCCAAACTTACTACCGCTGTATTCCCTCTGACTTGATTGCTTTTCTGTATTCGGCTGTATCCCGATTCTGCTAACAGTCTGTGTCCCCAACCTCTGCCAAATGAGTTTAAACTCCTTCCCAACAGCATTAGCAAACCCGCCAGCACAGATGTTAGTCCCATTCTAGTTCAGATGTAGATCAGCCCACTTACTGGTTTAGCACAGTGGGCTAAACAGCTGGCTTGTAAAGTAGAACAAGACCAGCAGCACGTGTTCAATCCCCGTACTGGCTCCCCGGACTTTCACAGTAACTTCATTGAAGCCGACTTGTGACAATAAGTTATTATTATTTTGTACAGGTCCCACCTTTTCCAGAAACGGTCCCAGTGGTCCAGAAATCTAAAACTCTCCCTCCTGCACCCACCGTAAGCCACACATTCATCTGCACTATTCTCCTATTTCTGCACTCACAAACACATGGCACTGGGAGTAATCCAGAGATTACAATCCGAGAGGTCCTGCTTTTTACTCTACTGCCTAACTGCCTGAATTCTTGATGCAAGACCTCATCCCTCTTTCTACCTATGTCATTGGTACCAACATGTACCATAACCTCTGGCTGTTTACCCTCCCCCTTCAGAATGCCCAGTGTCCATTCAGAGGCATCCTTGACCCTGGAACCAGGGAGGCAATATACCATCCCGGAGTCTCTTTCATGTCCACCGAAGCGCCTATCTGTGCTCCTGACTATACAGTCCCGCATAGCTATTGCTCTTCTGTGCTTTGACCCTCCCTGCTGAACAACAGAGCCAGCCGTGGTGCCACTGTTCTGGCTCCTGTTGTTTTCCCCTGATAGGCTATCCCCCTAATTTTATCCAAAAAAGTACACCTGTTAGTGAGGGGGACAGCCACAGGGGATTCCTACACTGCCTGCCTCTTCTAGTGGCCACCCATCTGTCCGCCTGCACTTGGATGTGATCATGGGCGGGATTCTCCGACCCCCCGCCGGGTCGGAGAATCGCCGGGGGCTGGCATGAATCCCGCCCCCACCGGTTGCCGAATTCTCCGGCACCGGATATTCAGCGGGAGCGGGAATCGCACCGCGCCCGTCGCCGAGCCCCCACCGGCGATTCTCCGGTCCGCGATGGGCCAAAGTCCCGCTGCTGGAATGCCTGTCCCGCCAGCGAGAATCAAACCACCTCTCTTCCTGGCGGGACTAGGGGGCACGGGCGGGCACCGGGGTCCTGGGGGCGGTTGCAGGGCGATCTGGCCCCGGGGGGTGCCCCCAAGGTGGCCTGGTCCGCGATCGGGGCCCACCGATCCGCGGGCGGGCCTGTGCCGTGGGGGCACTCTTTTCCCTTCGCCTTGGCTACAGTCTTCACCATGGCCGACGCGGAAGAGACACTCCCTCTTGCGCATACATGGGGATGACGTCAGCAGCTGCTGACGCTCCCGCACCTGCGCGGACTTCCGCCGCCCGGCGAAGTCCTTTCGGCCCCGGCTGGCATGGCGCCAAAGCCCTTTCCGCCGGCCAACGGCGCGCCAACCACTCCGCCGCGGGCCTAGCCCCTCACGGTGAGTGCTTGGCCCCTAAAGGTGCGGATTCTCGCCCCAGGTCTCTAAAACTCCTATCTATGATGCTTTCCACCACCTGCATGCTCCTAAGTGCATCCAACTGCTGCTCCAATTGATCCACGTGGTCTGTGAGGAGCTGCAATTGGGTGCACTTTCTGCAGATGTGGGTTACACCTGGGCAGGACTGGAACTGATGTCCTAGGGGGCCTATTTGCTCGAGCGATTGGGGAGGGTTTAAACTAAAATGCCAGGGGGATGGTAACCTACGCAAGGAGTCAGAAAAAGAGGGAGCAAGGACAAAAGCAAAAGGTAGAAAAGTGAATAAGAAAAGTGATCGGTGGAGAAACCAAGGACAAAATTCAAACAGGGCAGTAGAGAAAAATATTGGGAGCAGGACAAGCATTGTGAAAAAGACAAACTTAAAGGCTCTGTGCCTTAATGCACGGAGCATTTGCAATAAAGTGGATGATCTAATCGCGCAGATAGATATAAATGGGTATGATATAATTGGGATTACGGAGACACGGCTGCAGGGTGAACAGGGATGGGAACTGAATGTCCCAGGGTTCTCAGTATTTAGGAAGGACAGGCATAAAAGAAAAGGTGGTGGCGTGGCACTGCTGGTTAAAGAGGAAATTAACACAACGGCGAGAAAGGATATTAGCTCTGACAATGTGGAATCTGTATGGGTAGAGAAATACCAAGGGACAAAAAACATTAGTGGGTGTGATATATAGACCCCCAAACTGCACTGGTGAGGGTGGGAATGGCATTAAACAAGAAATTAGTGATGCATGTGATAAGGGAATATCAGTGATCATGGGTGGTTTTAATCTTCACATAGATTGGGCAAATCTAATTAGCCATAATGCTGTCGAGGAGGAATTCCTGGAATGTATACGGGATGGTTTTCTTGACCAATATGTGGAGGAACCAACCACAGGGCAGGCCACCTTAGACTGGGTACTGTATAATGAGAAGGGAATTATTGCCAATCTGGCTGTACGAGACCCCTTGGGGATGAGCGACCATAACATGATAGAATTTTTTATCAAGATGGAGAGTGAAGTCGTTGATTCGGAGACTAGGGTGCTGAATCTTAATAAAGGGAACTATGAGGATATGAGGAGTGAGTTGACCTTGATAGATTGGGGAGAGTTACTTAAAGGGGTGACAGTGGATAGACAATGGCAAACGATTCAAGGAATGCTTGGATGAACTACAGCAACTGTTCATTCCTGTCTGGCACAAAAGCAAAGGGGCTAAAAGGGCCAATCCATGGCTTACAAAGGAAATTAGAAATAGTATCTGATCCAAGGAAGAAGCATACAGATTGGCCAAGAAAAATAATAGGTCTGAGGATTGGGGGCAGTTTAGAATTCAGCAAAGAAGGACAAAGGGATTGATTAAGAAGGGGAAAGTACAGTACGAAAGGAAGCTTGCAGGGAACATAAAGACCGACACTAAGTGTTTCTACAGATATGTGAAGAGAAAGAGATTGGTAAAGAGAAATATAGGACCACTGCAGACAGAAACAGGGGAATCCATAATAAGGGACAAAGAAATGACTGAGCAATTAAATACATACTTTGGTTCTGTCTTCACAAATGAGGAAACAAATCAGATCCCAGAAATGTTGGAGAATGAAAGGTTTAGTAAGAGGGAAGAACTGAGGGAGATCAACATTAGTAGAGAAATGGTGTTGGGAAAACTGATGGGATTGAAGGTGGATAAATCCCCAGGGCCTGAGAATCTAGTCACCACTAGTGCATCCACTATTTCCAGAGTGCTTAAGGAGGTGGCTCTGGAAATAGTGGATGCATTGGTGGTCATCTTCCATGATTCTATAGACTCTAAAACTGTCCCTGCAGATTGGAGGGTAGCTCATGTCACTCCAATATTCAAAAAGGGAGGTAGAGAGAAAGCAGGGAATTATAGACCAGTAAGTCTAACATCGGTAGTGGGGAAAATGCTTGAATCCATTGTCAAGGACTTTATAGCGGAACATTTAGAAAGCAGTGGCAGGATCACTCAGAGTCAGCATGGATTTATGAAGGGAAAATCATGCTTGACAAATCTGTTGGAATTCTTTGACAAGGTAACCAATACAGTCGACAAGGGGGAGCCAGTCGATGTGGTATATTTGGACTTTCAGAAGGCGTTTGACAAAGTCCCGCATAAGAGATTATTGTGCAAAATTAAAGCGCATGGGATTGGGGGAAATGTATTGAGGTGGATAGAAAACTGTTTGACAGAGAGGAAACAAAGAGTAGGGATTAATGGGTCCTTTTCAAATTGGCAGTCAGTAACCAGTGGGGTACCAGAGGAATAGGTGCTGGGACTCTAGTTATTCACAATATATATTAATGATTTGGATGAGGGAACAAAATGTAACATCTCAAAGTTTGCAGATGATACCAAATTAGGTGGGAGGGTGAATTGTGACGAGGATGCAGGGATCCTACAGCAAGATTTGGACAGGTTGGGCGAGTGGGCAAACAAATGGCAGATGCAGTATAATTTGGATAAGTGTCAGGTTATTCATTTTGGAAGCAAAAACAGGAAGGCAGATTACTACCTGAATGGTTGCAAATTGGGAGGGGGGAGTGTGCAGCGGGACCTGGGTGTCCTTGTGCACCATTCGCTGAAGGTAAGCATACAGGTGCAGCAGGCGGTAAAGAAGGCTAATTGTATGTTGGCCTTCATTGCAAAAGGTTTTGAGTATAGAAGCAGGGATGTGTTGCTGCAATTGTACAATGCCTTGGTGAGGCCACACTTGGAGTATTGTGTGCAGTTTTGGTCTCCTTCTCTGAGGAAGGATGTTCTTGCTCTCGAGGGAATGCAACAAAGGTTTACCAGACTGATTCCAGGGATGACGGGACTGTCATATGAGGAGAGGTTGACTAGGTTGGGATTGTTCTCGCTGGAGTTCAGAAGAATGAGGGGGGATGTCATAGAGACTTATAAAATTCTAACAGGACTAGACAGGTCAGATGCAGGGAAGATGTTACCAATGATAGGTGTGTCCAGAACAAGGGGTCACAGCCTGAGGATTCAGGGTAAACCATTTCGGACAGAGATAAGGAGGCACTTCTTCACACAAAGAGTGGTGAGCCTGTGGAATTCATTACCACAGCAAGTAGTTGATGCTAAAACTTTGAATATATTCAAGAGGTGGCTGGATATAGCAGCTGGGGAGAATGGGATCAAAGGCTATGGGGAGAAAGCAGGATTAGGCAATTGAGTTGGATGATCAGCCATGATCGTGATGAATGGCGGAGCAGACTCGAAGGGCCAAAAGGCCTGCTCCTGCTCCTATCTTCTATGTATCTATGTGGTTGTCCAGAACGCTGGAAACTTCACGGATCTCCCACATCTCACAAGTGAAGCACTTTACCCCGCCAACTGACATTTCTAGCACTAATTGATTAATTAAATTAAGTTACAATTACTATATGGTCTCTAATACTAGATTTCTACTATAAATATTAAATGATAAATACACTAATCTCTGCCCTCCGGTTAGTTACCCCTCTACAGAGTTAATTGATTAGTTTTAATTAGATTTTCAAATTTTGTTTTTCAAATTTTGTTTTTAATAAATTTAGAGTAGCCAATTATTTTTCTTTTCCAATTAAGGGGCAATTTAGTGTGGCCAATCCACCTAACCAGCACATCTTTGGGTTGTGGGGGTGAAACCCATGCCGACATGGGGAGAATGTGCAAACTCCACATAGACAGTGACCCAGGGCCTGGATTCGAACCCGGGTCCTCAGTGTCGCAGTCCCAGTGCTAACCACTGCGCCACATACCGCCCCTTTGTTTTTCAAATTTAGTGCAGATTCCCTACCAGCCAATCAGGTCACAGCTTTATCATTATGTCACGCTTTCAGATTTTTTTTTCATACTCCGAGACTGCTCCCTGGATACTAGGCCAGCTGATATAATCCTGCTATTCAAAAAGGGAGGTCGAGAGAAAACAGGGAACGATAGACCAGACTAACATCGGTAGTAGGGAAGTTGCTCAAGTCCATTATCAAGGATTTTGTAGCACAGCACCTGAAAAAGTGGTGTAATCAGATAAAGTCAGCATGGATTTAAGAAAGGGAAATCATGCTTGACAAATCAACTGGAATTCTTTGATGGTGTAACTAGTAGAGTTGACCAGGGAGAACAGTGGATGTGGTTTATTTAGACTTTCAGAAGGCTTTCGAAAAGGTCTCAAAAAGCAGTTTACTATGTAAAGTTAAAGTGCATGGGACTGTGGGTTGTGTCTTTAGATGGATAGAATGCTGGTTAGCAGATAGGAAGCAAAAAGTTGGAATAAATGGGCCTTTCCCAATTGGCAGGCAATGGCTAGTGGGGTACCACAGGGATCTGTGCTAGGACCCCAACTGTTCACATTATATGTTAATGATTTGGACGAGGGAATTAAATGTATTATCTACAAATTTGCAAATGTTACAAAGTTGGGTGGGAGGGTGAGCTGTGAGGAGGATGCAGAGATGCTTCAGTGTGATTTGGACAGGCTGAGTGAGTGGGCCTATGCATGGCAGATGCAGTATAATGTGGATAAATGTGAGGTTTCTGCTTTGGTAACAAAAATAGGACGGCAGATTATTATTTGAATGGGTGTAAATTGAGAGAGGTGGATACACAGTGAGACCTTGGTGCCCTCGTGCATCAGTCGCTGAAAGCAAGCGCGCAGGTACAGCAAGCAGTAAAGAAGGCAAATGGTATTTTGGCCATCGTACCAAGAGAATTTGAGTATAGGATTAGGAGTGTTCGGGATGCAATTATATAGATCATTGGTGAGGCCACACCTGGAGTATTGTGTGCAGTTTTGGTTTATCTGAGGAAGGATGTTCTTGCAGTGGAGGGAGTGCAGCGAAGGTTTACCAGGCTGATTCCTGGGGTGGCGGGACTGTCGAAGTCGGTTAGGATTATATTTATTTGCGTATGGAGACGGCTTCTTGCATGGGCACCTGCTTGGGGGCGCTGGTAACCGCCTCTGCCGTTCCCGCCGGCGCGGTACTCCACCAGCCCCGTGGTGGTGGCGGCCTTGAGAGTCTGGGGGCAATGGAGGAGATATGTGGGAGCAGTGGGAGTATCAGTCTGGTCCCCAATTTGCGATAATCACCGGTTTGCCCCGGGGAGGATGGACAGGGCGGTTCCAAATATGGCGGAGAGCAGGGATTGAGAGGATGGGGGACTTGTTTATAGAGGGGAGCTATCCGAGTATGAGGGCTCTGGAGGAGAAGTTTGCATTGGCGGGGGGAAACGAATTTCGATATCTGTAGGTGCGGGACTTTCTGTGTAGACAGGTACCAACCTTCCCACTCCTGCCGCTAAGGGGAATTCAGGACCGGGTAGTTTCCAAAGGATGGATAGGAGAGGGGAACGTTTCTGACATTTATAAGGAGCTCATGGGATCAGAGGAGATGCAGACCGAGGAGCTGAAGCGAAAGTGGGAGGAGGAGCTGGGGGGAGAGATAGAGGAGGGCCTCTGGGCGGACGCGTTGAGTAGAGTCAATTCGACCGCAACATGTGCCAGACTCAGCCTGATTCAATTCAAGGTCGTTCACCGGGCTCACATAGAGCATAGAACATAGAACAATACAGCGCAGTACAGGCCCTTCGGCCCACGATGTTGCACCGAAACAAAAGCCATCTAACCTACACTATGCCATTATCATCCATATGTTTATCCAATAAACTTTTAAATGCCCTCAATGTTGGCGAGTTCACTACTGTAGCAGGTAGGGCATTCCACGGCCTCACTACTCTTTGCGTAAAGAACCTACCTCTGACCTCTGTCCTATATCTATTAGCACGAGGGGACATAGCTTTAAATTGAGGGGAGATAGATATAAGACAGATGTCAGAGGTAGGTTCTTTACTCGGAGAGTAGTAAGGGCTTGGAATGCCCTGCCTGCAACAGTAGTGGACTCGCCAACACTAAGGACATTCAAATGGTCATTGGATAGACATATGGACGATAAGGGAATAGTGTAGATGGGCTTTAGAGTGGTTTCACAGATCGGCGCAACATCGAGGGCCGAAGGGCCTGTACTGCGCTGTAATGATCTATCTATCTACCCCTCAGTTTAAAGTTATGTCCCTTCGTGCCAGCCATATCCATCCGCGGGAGAAGGCTCTCACTGTCCACCCTATCCAACCCCCTGATCATTTTGTATGCCTCTATTAAGTCTCCTCTTAACCTTCTTCTCTCCAACGAAAACAACCTCAAGTCCATCAGCCTTTCCTCATAAGATTTTCCCTCCATACCAGGCAACATCCTGGTAAATCTCCTCTGCACCCGCTCCAAAGCCTCCACGTCCTTCCTATAATGCGGTGACCAGAACTGTACGCAATACTCCAAATGCGGCCGTACCAGAGTTCTGTACAGCTGCAACATGACCTCCCGACTCCGGAACTCAATCCCTCTACCAATAAAGGCCAACACTCCATAGGCCTTCTTCACAACCCTATCAACCTGGGTGGCAACTTTCAGGGATCTATGTACATGGACACCTAGATCCCTCTGCTCATCCACACTTTCAAGAACTTTACCATTAGCCAAATATTCTGCATTCCTGTTATTCCTTCCAAAGTGAATCACCTCACACTCCTCTACATTAAACTCCATTTGCCACCTCTCAGCCCAGCTCTGCAGCTTATCTATATCCCTCTGTAACCTGCTACATCCTTCCACACTATCGACAACACCACCGACTTTAGTATCGTCTGCAAATTTACTCACCCACCCTTCTGCGCCTTCCTCTAGGTCATTGATAAAAATGACAAACAGCAACGGCCCCAGAACAGATCCTTGTGGTACTCCACTTGTGACTGTACTCCATTCTGAACATTTCCCATCAACCACCACCCTCTGTCTTCTTTCAGCTAGCCAATTTCTGATCCACATCTCTAAATCACCCTCAATCCCCAGCCTCTGTATTTTTTGCAATAGCCTACCGTGGGGAACCTTATCAAACGCTTTGCTGAAATCCATATACACCACATCAACTGCTCTACCCTCGTCTACCTGTTCAGTCACCTTCTCAAAGAACTCAATAAGGTTTGTGAGGCATGACCTACCCTTCACAAAGCCATGCTGACTATTCCTGATCATATTATTCCTATCTAGATGATTATAAATCTTGTCTCTTATAATCCCCTCCAAGACTTTACCCACTACAGACGTGAGGCTCACCGGTCTATAGTTGCCGGGGTTGTCTCTGCTCCCCTTTTTGAACAAAGGGACCACATTTGCTGTCCTCCAGTCCTCTGGCACTATTCCTGTAGCCAATGATGACATAAAAATCAAAGCCAAAGGTCCAGCAATCTCTTCCCTGGCCTCCCAGAGAATCCTAGGATAAATCCCATCAGGTCCCGGGGACTTATCTATTTTCAGCCTGTCCAGAATTGCCAACACCTCTTCCCTACGTACCTCAATGCCATCTATTCTATTAGCCTGGGGCTCAGCATTCTCCTCCACAACATTATCTTTTTCCTGAGTGAATACTGACGAAAAATATTCATTTAGTATCTCGCCTATCTCTTCAGACTCCACACACAATTTCCCATCCCTGTCCTTGACTGGTCCTACTCTTTCCCTAGTCATTCGCTTATTCCTGACATACCTATAGAAAGCTTTTGGGTTTTCCTTGATCCTTCCTGCCAAATACTTCTCATGTCCCCTCCTTGCTCGTCTTAGCTCTCTCTTTAGATCCTTCCTCGCTACCTTGTAACTATCCATCGCCCCAACCGAAACTTCACACTTTATCTTCACATAGGCCTCCTTCTTCCTCTTAACAAGAGATTCCACTTCCTTGGTAAACCACAGTTCCCTCGCTCGACGCCTTCCTCCCTGTCTGACCGGTACATACTTATCAAGAACACGCAGTAGCTGATCCTTGAACAAGCCCCACTTATCCAGTGTGCCCAACACTTGCAGCCTACTTCTCCACCTTATCCCCCCCAAGTCACGTCTAATGGCATCATAATTGCCCTTCCCCCAGCTATAACTCTTGCCCTGCGGTGTATACTTATCCCTTTCCACCATTAACGTAAACGTCACCGAATTGTGGTCACTGTCCCCAAAGTGCTCTCCTACCTCCAAATCCAACACCTGGCCTGGTTCATTACCCAAAACCAAATCCAACGTGGCCTCGCCTCTTGTTGGCCTGTCAACATATTGTTTCAGGAAACCCTCCTGCACACACTGTACAAAAAACGACCCATCTATTGTACTCGAACTATATCTTTTCCAGTCAATATTTGGAAAGTTAAAGTCTCCCATAATAACTACCCTGTTACTTTTGCTCATATCCAGAATCATCTTCGCCATCCTTTCCTCTACATCCCTAGAACTATTAGGAGGCCTATAAAAAACTCCCAACAGGGTGACCTCTCCTTTCCTGTTTCTAACTTCAGCCAATACTACCTCGGAAGAAGAGTCCCCATCTAGCATCCTCTCCGCCACCGTAATACTGCTCTTGACTAGCAGCGCCACACCTCCCCCTCTTTTGCCTCCTTCTCTGAGCTTACTAGAACACCTAAACCCCGGAACCTGCAACATCCATTCCTGTCCCTGCTCTATCCATGTCTCCGAAATGGCCACAACATCGAAGTCCCAGGTACCAACCCACGCTGCCAGTTCCCCTACCTTGTTTCGTATACTCCTGGCATTGAAGTAGACACACTTCAAACCACCTACCTGAACACTGGCCCCCTCCTGCGACGTCAAATCTGTGCTCCTGACCTCTATACTCTCATTCTCCCTTACCCTAAAACTACAATCCAGGTTCCCATGCCCCTGCTGCATTAGTTTAAACCCCCCCAAAGAGCACTAACAAATCTCCCCCCCAGGATATTTGTGCCCCTCAGGTTCAGATGTAGACCATCCTGTCTGTAGAGGTCCCACCTTCCCCAGAAAGAGCCCCAGTTATCCAAAAATCTGAATCCCTCCCGCCTGCACCATCCCTGTAGCCACGTGTTTAAATGCTCTCTCTCCCTATTCCTCATCTCACTATCACGTGGCACGGGCAACAACCCAGAGATAACAACTCTGTTTGTTCTAGTTCTGAGCTTCCATCCTAGCTCCCTGAAAGCCTGCCTGACATCCTTGTCCCCTTTCCTACCTATGTCGTTGGTGCCAATGTGGACCACGACTTGGGGCTGCTCCCCCTCCCCCCTAAGGACCCGGAAAACACGATCCGAGACATCACGTACCCTTGCACCTGGGAGGCAACATACCAAACGTGAGTCTCTCACGCTCCCACAAAATCTCCTATCTGTGCCCCTGACTATAGAGTCCCCAATTACTCATGCTCTGCTCCTCTCCCCCCTTCCCTTCTGAGCAACAGGGACAGACTCCGTGCTAGAGGCCCGTACCCCATGGCTTACCCCTGGTAAGTCGTCCCCCCCACAAGTATCCAAAGCGGTATACTTGTTTCTCAGGGGAACGACCGCAGGGGATCCCTGCACTGACTGTTTTTTCCCAGTCCCTCTTACAGTTACCCACCTATCTCCAATCTTTGGTGTAACTAATTCCCTGAAGCTGCTATCTATGACCCCTTCTGCCTCCCGAATGATCCGAAGTTCTTCCAACTCCAGCTCCAGTTCCCTAACTCGGTCTTGGAGGAGCTGGAGATGGCAGCACTTCCTGCAGGTAAAATCAGCAGGGACACTAACTGCATCCCTCACCTCAAACATGACAGTGGCCTGGATGAGCAGATTCTTTGGGGTGGAGGATAGGTGCGGAAAATGTGCGGGAGGACCAGCGAACCATGTCCACATGTTCTGGGCATGTCCAAAACTGAGGGGATTTTGGCAGGGGTTTGCGGACATCATGTCCAAGGTATTAAATACAAGGGTGGCAATGAGTCCAGAGGTGGTGATTTTCGGGGTGCCACAGGATCCGGGAATCCAGGAGGAGAAAGAGGCAGACGTTCTGTCCTTTGCTTCCCTAGTAGCCCAGAGGCGGATATTACTAGCATGGAGGGACTCAAGGCCCCCAAAGCCGGAGACCTGGCTATCGGACATGGCTGGCTTTCTCTGCCTGGAGAAAATTAAGTTCGCCCTGAGAGGGTCACTGTTAGGGTTCGCCCGGAGGTGGCAACCGCTCGTCGACTTCTTTGCAGAGAATTAATCGTCAGCAGAAGTGGGGGGGGGGGGGGATAGGTTAGCGTAGATTAGGGGGTTAATTAATGGTGGGACCTGTGGGGGAGGGAGGTGGTATTTGCACTATGTTTATATTTTTGTGTACATTGTTTATATTGCTGCTGTTGCAATGCCAAAAAGATACCTCAATAAAACGTTTATCAAAAAAAAAGGATCATATTTATTGGAGTTTAGAAAAGTGAGAGGGCATCTCATGGAAACCTTTTGCACACATAGAAACTAGTGTAATCGGACTTCCGGGTGCGGCGATGACCAGCTGAGTCGCACGTTTCGGCAGCTCCCTGTGAAACGGACTTTTGGGCTCTTGATAGGAGCCCCAACGGCAATTTTAACGGCTGAAAACACCGTGCGGTAAACCAGAAGGGTGTTCCCCCTGGACACGGATGGAAAAAGGAGAGGAAAGTGGCCGGATTGCAGCGGATCCTTTGGAACAACGGCAAGGAAGGCAAGCAGAAACCAAGATGGCGTCGGAAGGTGGCAGTTTCATATGGGGCCCTGAACAACAAGAGTTTTTGAAACGCTGCGTGGAGGAGATAAAAAAGGAAATGAAGAAAGAGTTGTTGGCCCCGATATTACAGGCGATTGAAGGGCTGAAAGAGGAACAAAAGACCCAGGAGCAGGAGCTTCGGGTCGTGAAGGCGAAAGCAGCAGAGAATGAAAACGACATACAGGGCCTGGTGGTGAAGTCGGAGATACAGGAGGCATACCAGAAACGATCTGTGGAGAGGTTGGAGGCACTGGAAAATAATGCAAGGAGGAACAACTTGAGGATTCTTGGCCTTCCTGAAGGTGTGGAGGGGGCGGACGTCGGGGCATATGTGAGCACGATGCTGCACTCGTTAATGGGAGTGGAGGCCCCGACGGGTCCGTTGGAGGTGGAGAGAGCATACCGAGTTATGGTGCGAGGATCGAGAACAGGAGAAGCTCCCAGAGCCATAGTGGTGAGATTTCTCCGTTTTAAGGATAGAGAAATGGTCCTTAGATGGGCGAAGAAAACTCGGTGTAGTAAATGGGAGAACGCGGTGATCCGCGTCTATCAAGATTGGAGTGCGGAGGTGGCGAGAAGGAGGGCGAGCTTTAATCGGGCCAAAGTGGTACTTCACAAAAAAAAGATAAAGTTTGGAATGCTGCAACCGGCAAGACTGTGGGTCACATATCAAGGGAGGCACCACTACTTTGAGACAGCGGATGAAGCGTGGACTTTTATTGTAGAAGAAAAATTGGAATGATTGGACTACGAAAATGAACGTTTGGACAAAGTGGTGGGACGAGTGGGGGGGGGGGCGAAGAGGGATTGTATGATTAATCCTGCGGTATGGTAACTTTTCTTTCTCCCACAGGTGGTGATGGGGGGAGGTGGGGAGGGAGAGGAGATGGGGCGTTGGCCATGGGAGGCGGGGCCGAGGGAGAGGCGCGGGCTTGGTTCCCGCGCTATGATAATTATGGCGGGAATAGAGAAGCAGGAAGGAGGGGGCGCCGCACGGGGCGAGCCGTGATCACGGGGGGAAGCCGAGGTCAGCCAGAGTTTGCTGACTTCTGGGAGCAACATGGGGGGAGTAATTACGCTAGCGGGGGGTCTAGCGGGGGGGGGGGGAGGGGGGAATTACTGGGTTGCTGCTGCTGGGGAAAGGGGGGAGTGGGTACGGGAAAGGATGGGCGGGGGGGCACCGTCTGGGAGAAATACAGCCGCGTGGGAACTGGGCGAGAAGCTGGAAAAAGATGATGGCTAACCGGCAAGGGGGGTGGGGTGGGAAGCCCCCCAACTCGGCTGATCACGTGGAACGTGAGGGGGCTTAACGGGCCGATAAAGAGGGCACGAGTACTCGCACACCTTAAGAAACTTAAAGCAGATGTGGTCATGTTACAGGAAAGGCACCTGAAACTGATAGATCAGGTTAGGTTGCGCAAAGGATGGGTAGGGCAGGTGTTCCATTCGGGGCTGGATGCGAAAAACAGGGGGGTGGCTATATTAGTGGGGAAGCGGGTAATGTTCGAGGCAAAGACTATAGTGGCGGATAACGGGGGCAGATACGTGATGGTGAGTGGCAAATTACAGGGAGAGATGGTGGTGTTGGTAAACGTGTATGCCCCGAATTGGGACGATGCCAATTTTATGAGGCGAATGCTAGGACGCATCCCAGACCTAGAGACCGGAAAGCTGATAATGGGGGGAGACTTTAACACGGTGTTGGAACCAAGGCTGGATAGGTCGAAGTCCAGGACTGGTAGGAGGCCGGCAGCAGCCAAGGTGCTCAAGGATTTTATGGAGCAGATGGGAGGGGTGGACCCGTGGAGATTCAGTAGACCTAGGAGTAAGGAGTTCTCGTTTTTCTCCTATGTCCATAAAGTCTATTCACGCATAGACTTTTTTGTGTTGGGTAGGGCATTGATCCCGAGGGTGAGGGGAACGGAATATACGGCTATAGCCATTTCGGATCATGCCCCACACTGGGTAGACTTGGAGATAGGGGAGGAAACAAGAGGGCGTCCACCCTGGAGAATGGACATGGGACTAATGGCGGATGAGGGGGTGTGCTTAAGGGTGAGGGGATGCATTGAAAAGTACTTGGAACTCAATGACAATGGGGAGGTTCAGGTGGGAGTGGTCTGGGAGGCGCTGAAGGCGGTGGTTAGGGGGGAGCTGATATCAATAAGGACACATAAAGGGAAGCAGGAGAGTAAGGAACGGGAGCGGTTGTTGCAAGAACTTTTGAGGGTGGACAGACAGTATGCGGAAGCACCGGAGGAGGGACTGTATAGGGAAAGGCAAAGGCTGCATGTGGAATTTGACTTGCTGACCACAGGCACTGCAGAGGCACAATGGAGGAAGGCGCAGGGTGTACAGTATGAATATGGAGAGAAGGCGAGCAGATTGCTGGCACACCAATTGAGGAAAAGGGGAGCAGCGAGGGAAATAGGGGGGGTGAGAGACGAAGATGGAGAGACGGAGCGGGGAGCGGAGAGAGTGAATGAAGTGTTTAAGACATTTTATAAAAAATTGTATGAAGCTCAACCCCCGGATGGGAGGGAGAGAATGATGGAGTTTTTGGATCGGCTGGAAATTCCCAAGGTGGAAGAGCAGGATAGGATGGGATTGGGAGCACAGATCACGGTAGAGGAAGTGGTGAAAGGAATTAGGAACATGCAGACGGGAAAGGCCCCGGGACCGGACGGATTCCCAGTTGAATTTTACAGAAAATATTTGGACTTGCTCGCCCCGCTACTGACGAGGACCTTCAACGAGGCAAAGGAAAGGGGACAACTGCCCCCGACTATGTCAGAAGCAACGATATCGCTTCTTTTAAAGAAGGAAAAGGATCCGCTACAATGCGGGTCCTACAAACCAATCTCCCTCCTCAATGTAGATGCCAAGGTCTTGGCCAAGGTAATGGCAATGAGAATAGAGGAAAGTGTCCCGGGGGTGGTTCATGAGGACCAAACTGGGTTTGTGAAGGGGAGACAGCTGAACACGAACATACGGAGGTTGTTAGGGGTAATGATGATGGCCCCACCAGAGGGTGAAACGGAGATAGTAGTGGCGATGGATGCCGAGAAAGCATTTGATAGAGTGGAGTGGGATTATCTGTGGGAGGTGTTGAGGAGATTTGGGTTCGGAGAGGGGTATGTTAGATGGGTGCAGCTGTTGTATAGGGCCCCAGTGGCGAGTGTGGTCACGAATGGACGGGGATCGGCATATTTTCGGCTCCATAGAGGGACAAGGCAGGGATGTCCTCTGTCCCCATTACTGTTTGCACTGGCGATTGAGCCCCTGGCGATAGCGCTGAGAGGTTCCAAGGGATGGAGGGGAATACTTAGGGGAGGAGAAGAACACCGGGTATCTTTATATGCGGATGATCTGCTACTATATGTGGCGGATCCAGCGGAGGGGATGCCAGAAATAATGCGGATACTTGGGGAGTTTGGGGATTTTTCAGGGTATAAATTGAACATGGGGAAGAGTGAGCTGTTTGTGGTGCATCCAGGGGAGCAGAGTAGAGAAATAGAAGACCTACCGTTGAGGAAGGTAACAAGAGACTTTCGTTACCTGGGGATCCAGATAGCTAAGAATTGGGGCACATTGCACAGGCTAAATTTGACGCGGTTGGTGGAACAGATGGAGGAAGATTTCAAGAGATGGGATATGGTAGCATTGTCAATGGCAGGGAGGGTGCAGGCGGTTAAGATGGTGGTCCTCCCGAGATTCCTTTTTGTGTTTCAGTGTCTCCCGGTGGTGATCACGAAGGCTTTTTTCAAAAGGATAGAAAAGAGTATCATGGGTTTTGTTTGGGCCGGGAAGACTCCGAGAGTGAGGAAGGGATTCTTACAGCGTAGTAGGGATAGGGGGGGGCTGGCACTACCGAGCCTAAGTGAGTATTATTGGGCCGCTAATATTTCAATGGTGAGTAAGTGGATGGGAGAGGAGGAAGAAGCGGCGTGGAAGAGATTAGAGAGGGCGTCCTGTAGGGGGACCAGCCTGCAGGCTATGGTGACAGCCCCATTGCCGTTCTCACCAAGGAACTATACCACGAGTCCGGTGGTGGTAGCTACACTGAAGATTTGGGGACAGTGGAGACGACATAGGGGAAAGACCGGAGCACTGGGGGGGTCCCCGATAAGAAACAACCATAGGTTTGCCCCGGGGGGAATGGATGGGGGATATGGAATGTGGCAAAGAGCAGGTATAACGCAATTGAAAGATCTATTTGTGGATGGGAAGTTTGCGAGTCTGGGAGCGCTGACCGAGAAATATGGGTTGCCCCAAGGGAATGCATTCAGGTACATGCAACTGAGGGCTTTTGCGAGGCAACAGGTGAGGGAATTCCCGCAGCTCCCGACACAAGAGGTGCAGGACAGAGTCATCTCAAAGAAATGGGTGGGGGACGGTAAGGTGTCGGATATATATAGGGAAATGAGAGATGAAGGGGAGACTATGATGGACGAACTAAAAGGGAAATGGGAAGAAGAGCTAGGGGAGGAGATTGAGGAGGGGATGTGGGCAGATGCCCTAAACAGGGTAAACTCATCGTCCTCGTGCGCCAGGCTAAGCCTGATTCAGTTTAAGGTATTACACAGGGCACATATGACTGGAACACGGCTCAGTAAATTTTTTGGGGTGGAGGATAGGTGTGCGAGGTGCTCGAGAAGCCCAGCGAATCATACACATATGTTTTGGTCATGCCCGGCACTACAGGGGTTTTGGATGGGGGTGACAAAGGTGCTTTCGAAAGTAGTAGGAGTCCGGGTCGAACCAAGCTGGGGGTTGGCTATATTTGGGGTTGCACAAGAGCCGGGAGTGCAGGAGGCGAAAGAGGCCGATGTTTTGGCCTTTGCGTCCCTAGTAGCCCGGCGCAGAATACTGCTAATGTGGAAAGAAGCCAAGCCCCCGGGGGTGGAGACCTGGATAAATGATATGGCGGGGTTCATAAAGTTAGAGCGGATTAAGTTCGTCCTAAGGGGGTCGGCTCAAGGGTTTACTAGGCGGTGGCAACCGTTCGTCGAATATCTTGCGGAAAGATAGATAGGGGAGAACAAAGAAGGCAGCAGCAGCGGCCCAGGACTTGGGGGGGGGGGGGGGGGGGGATGGGGGGGATGGGGGGGGTGTGGCCTGAGACAAGGCAGTTGCCAATTAGGGCTAGTTTTTATTTTTTGTTATTTAATATTTATTTATTTGTTGTTGTTTTTGTTTAAATTTAAAAAGGTCATTATTATCTGTATTGTTACAATGTTGTGTAAAGGATGCACAATGTACTGTGTTGGTTGACCAAAAATTTTCAATAAAATATTATTTAAAAAAAAAAAGAAACTAGTGTAATCTTTGCATTGATCTCTGATATAAAATATACAAAAGTAATGAATGAGCAATATTTGGGACAGCGGGGTTTGACTCGTGGTGACAACAAGGATCATTTGATGGGTCGCAGCTATTTAGAAGCAATATCACGGACTTTGATGAGGGATCCAAATATATCCAAGTTTGGTAATGATACAAATCTAGGTAGAAGTGTAAAGTGTGAGAAAGAGGCTGCAAAGGGATATAATAATAATAATAATAATCTTTATTATCACAAGTAGGCTTACACTGCAATGAAGTTACTGTGAAAGGCATCTTGACGCCACATTCCGGCACCTGTTCGGGTACGCAGAGGGAGAATTTTTAGAAAATAATTTGTTGAGGCGTTTATAATTTTAACATTTTAAACAACAAAGAAATCCAACACACACAAAACCCCCACAATAACATACCAATTCCCCTCTGCACTAGACCTAACTACCCATATATTACATTCTATGCCCCTGTTCGTCACTTCCATGCCTCCCCTCCTACACCCCCCCCACCCCACCTGCCCACGGTCAATTCTCCTTGAAGAAGTCGATGAACGGCTGTCACCTCCGAGCGAACCCCTGTATTGAACCCCATAAGGCGAACTTAATTTTATCTAGCCTGAGAAACCCTGCCATGTCACTGACCCAAACCCCCGACTTTGGAGACTCCGAATCCCTCCATCCCAGTAAAATCCGTCTCCAGGCCACCAGGGAGGCAAAGGCCAAAATGTCGGCCTCCCTCCCCCCCTGGGCACCCAGATCTTCCGACACTCCGAATACCGCCACCTCCAGACTCTGAGTCACCCTCCCTTCCAGGACCTCTGACATGACATCTAAACATCGCGGCCACAATCCCCTCAGCCTCAGACACGCACAGAACATGTGCACATGATTCGCAGGACTTCCCCCACACCTGTTCTCCGCCTCCTCAAAAAAACCTACTCATCCGGGCCACAGTCATATGAGCCCTATGGACCACCCTGAATTGGATCAGGCTAAGCCTGGCGCACGACGAGGATGCATTGACCCTCCTCCGGGCCTTCTCCCATGCCCTGACTTCCAACTCCCCTCACAGCTCTTCCTCCCACTTCCTCTTCACATCCCCAATGGGAACCCCTTCCCACTCCATCAGTTCCTTATATATTTCAGAGACCTAAACCTTCCCAACCCCTGTTTTTGACACCTTATCCTGTAGCCCCCTTAATGGGAGGCGAGGGAAGACCGGGACCTGCCTCCGAACAAAATCTCACACTTGGAATACCGGAGCCCATTCCCTCCGGCAACTCAAGCTCTTCCTCTAGCTCCTCCAGGCTCGGGAAACTCTCCTCAATGAAGAGGTCCCCAAAGCTCTCATTCCCTGCCCGCTGCCACCTCCTGAAGCCACCGTCCAGCCCCCCCCGGAACAAACTGGTAATTGTCACAGATCGGTGACCACATCGACATCCCCTCCAGCCTCATGTGCTGGCTCCATTGCCCCCATACTCTCTGGGCTGCCACTACCACTGGGCTTGTGGAGTATCGAGCCGGTGAGAACGGCAGAGGTGCCGTTAACAAAGCCGTCAGACTCGTGCCTTCGCAAGATACCGCCTCCATCACTCCCACATCGGCCCCTCCCCCACTACCCATTTCCTAACCATCGATATATTAGCCGCCCAGTAGTAATTAATAAAGTTCGGAAGGGCCAAGCCCCCTCCCCGTGCCCCCGTTCAAGAAGGACCTTCTTCACCCCGGGGCTTTCCCGGCCCATATAAAACCCGAGGTCACCTCATTCATCTTCCCAAAAAATGCCTTAGGTATGAAAATTGGAAGACACTGAAACACAAACAGCAATCTTGGGAGGATTGTCATTTTCACAGTCTGAACCCTCCCCGCCAATGCGGGAGCACATCCCACCTACGGAAGTCCCCTTTCATTTGCTCAATCACCCTGCCCAAATTTAGTTTATGCAGCTGACCTCAGCCCCTTGCCACTTGAATCCCCAGGTACCTAAAGCTCCTTTCCACCACTTTGAACGGCATCTCCCTCAGTCTCCTCTCCTGCCCCATTGCCTAGATCACAAAAACCTCACACTTACCCATATTCAGTTTGTAACCTGAAAACCGGCCAAATTCCTCCAGTTTCCCCATAATTCCTGCAATCCCCACCAACGGGTCTGTTATATACAGGAGCAAGTTATCTGCATAGAGCGAGACCCTATGTTCCACCCCCCACCCCCACTCTCACTATCCCCCGCCAAATGTTGAATGCCCGCAACACCATTGCCAACGGCTCTATTGCCAGGGCAAACAGCAGTGGGGAGAGTGGACACCCCTGTCTCATCCCCCAACAACGCTGATCGAACCCGGTTTCATAGAATCATAGAATTTACAGTGCAGAAGGAGGCCATTCGGCCCATCGAGTCTGCACCGGCTCTTGGAAAGAGCACCCTACCCAAGGTCAACACCGCCACCCTATCCCCATAAACCAGTAATCCCACCCAACACTAAGGACAACTCTGGACACTAAGGGCAATTTATCATGGCCAATCCACCTAACCTGCACATCTTTGGATTGTGGGAGGAAACCGGAGCACCCGGAGGAAACCCACGCACACACGGGGAGGATGTGCAGACTCCGCACAGACAGTGACCCAAGCCAGAATCGAACCTGGGACCCTGGAGCTGTGAAGCAATTGTGCTATCCACAAGGCTACCGTGCTGCCCGGTTTGTCCTTACATTCACCACCGGTGCCTGACATAGCAACTGGACCCAATCCACAAATCCCTGCCCAAACCCAAACCATCCCAGGATATCCGACAAATACTTCCACTCCACCCGATCAAAGGCCTTTTCTGCATCCATGGCCACCATCACCTCGACCTTGCACCCCTCCACAGGCATCATTATTACATTAAGGAGCCGCCTAATGTTGGACGTCAGGTGTTGTCCCTTAATCCCGTCTGGTTCTCCCCTATTACCTCCGGAACACAATCCTCTATACGTGTGGCCAAGGTCTTTGCCAGCAACTTTGCATTTAGCAGGGAGATTGGCCTATAACTATCTATCCTCGGGAACTCCAGCCTCCCCAGAAATTGATGCATCCCCTCCTCCCCGGCTGAGGGTTCCGATTTATACAATTTCCTGTAAAACTCCCGAAACACATCATTCACCCCCGCCGGATCCAGAACCACCATCCGCCCTGTATCCCTCATTCTCCCAATCTCTCTCGCCGCCTCCTGTTTCATCAGCTAGTGCGCCAACATCCTGCTGGCTTTTTCCCCATATTCATACACCGCCCCCTTTACCCCCCTCAGCTGTTCCTCCACCTTACCTGTGGACAGGAGCCCAAATTCCAGCTGCAGTCTCTGACGCTCCTTCAAAAGCCCGTCATCCGGAGACTCCGCATACCTCCTGTCCACCTGTAGGAATTCGCCTCCCAATCTATCCAACTCCACTCGCTCAGCCTTCTCCTTATGGGCCCGAATTAAGATGAATTCCCCCCTAATAACCGCCTTCAGTGCCTCCCAAACCACCCCCGCCGAAACCTCACCCGTGTCATTGAACCTTATATATCCCCGAATGGCCTCCCTCACACACTCACACGCCTCCTCCTCTGCTAGCAGCCCCACATCCAACCTCCACTGTGGGCGCTGGGCCTTTCCTTTGCTGACTTGTAAGTCCACCCAATGCGGGGCGTGGTCGGACACAACTATTGCTGAATATTCAGCATCTACCACCTCATCCAGCAGCATCTTATCCATAACAAAAAAGTCTATCTGGGAATATACCTTATGCACATGGGAGTAGAACGAAAACTCCTTCCTCCTTGACCCCCCAAATCTCCACGGATCGACCCCTCCCCCATGTGCTCCATGAATCCCAAGGGCTCCTTCGCCAGAGCTGATACCTTCCCAGACCTAGAACTTGACAGGTCTAACCTTGGATCCAGGAGCGTATTGAAATCTCCCCCCATGTCGATGTGAATCTAGGTCCGGGATCTTCCCCAGTAACCGTCTAACAAACTCAACTTCATCCCAATTCCGGGCATATATATTTACCAATACCACGGCCATTTCTTCCAACTTCCCACTAACCATAACATATCTACCCCCGGGTCTGCTTTTATACTCCCCACCTCAAATGCCACCCACTTATTAACCAAGATCGCCAACCTCATTGTTTTAAAGTCTAGCCCCGAATGGAACACCTGTCCAACCCATCCCTTCCTTAACCTAATCTGGTCCCCCACCTTCAGATGTGTCTCCTGCAACATGGCATGTCCGCCTTCAGTTGCCTCAAGTGCGCAAACACACGAGCCCTTTTGACTGGCCCATTCAGTCCCCGAAAGTTTCACATAACCAGCCTGGTCAGGGGGCACCCCGCCCCCCCCCCCCTCCCCTGCCAATCAGCCATACCCTCTTCTAGACCAGTCTTCGGCCCATGCCCCGCACCTCTCCTGGCCCGCCCTCGGGCAGCCATCATCAGTAACTCTCCTCCTCCCCTACTTGATAAGTCCCAGCCCCGGCAACAGGAAAATCCCCTCCCCCAACAACCCCCAACTCCCCCACACCCACTCCCCCTCCAATCCGCCCCCCCCCCCCATATCGATCTCCAGTTCACCCCCCACTTTGCTTCCGTGAACTAGCCCACCCAGCTGGCCTGGTAGCCCCCGCCCATAGCGCCTAGCATCCTACCCCCCCCCCCCCCCCACTGATTCCCCTCCCCCTGCTCTTAGTGCAAACAGTGAAAACAAAGACAAGAAGTAAAAACAAACAAAGAATTCCTCCCAAGGTCCGAGCACAGAGACCCACCCCTCATCCATTAACAAAGAACTGTAACCCAGCCTAGCCCCAAACAGAACCGAAAAACGGGGGGGGGTACCCAAAAGGAACCCAAACAGCAAAAGCCCGAAGTTTTTCACAGTACAATAGATGCACTTCAGCTCTCCTCAATCAAAGTTCAAGGTCCTCCTTTTCCTGCCAGTTCATTCTCCTTCATGAAATTCACTGCCTCCTCCGCCGAGTCAAAGTACAGCCCCCGCCCCCATAGGTCACCCATAGGCGAGCCGGGTACAGTAGACCAAACTTAACGCCCTTCTTGTACAGGGCCGACTTCTATTAAAGCTCGCCCTCCTTTTTGCGAGTTCGTCCCCCAAGTCCTAGTGCACCCGAATCTCAATGCCTTCCCAGGTCATTGCCCCTTCTGCCTGGCCCACCTCATGATACGTTCCTTATCCAGGAACCGGTGTAATCGTACCAGCATTGCCATCGGCGGCTAGCCCTCCTGGGGCTTGCGCATCAGTGCCCTGTTGGCCCGATCCACCTCCAATGGCTGATCAAACATACCTTCCCCAAGCAGCTTCTCCAGCACCTTCCCGACGTATGCACCCGCATCCGTTCCTTCCATTCCCTCCGGCAAGCTCAGGATCCGGATGTTCTGCCTCGGAGAACGGTTCTCCAGGTCCTCCAGCAGTCGCCTCTGCTAGTCTCGCATAAGTCCCATCTCTGCTGCCATCAAGGTGGACTGTTCCTCCTGCTCCCCCGCCAGCTCCTCCAACCTCTGGATCGCCTGTCCCTGGGCTGCCAGTCTCGTCTCCATGCGGTCAACCACCGCCTTGATCGAGTCCACCACCCGGGCCAGGTCCTCCGAACTGTCCTTCCGCTGTTGGCTGAACTTCTCATTCAGGAAGCTCACCAACTGGTCCATCGACCACTGAGCCAGCAGGGTCAAACCCTGCCAGCCACCATCTCCGCCTGCGTTGTCCACTCCTCACTCGCCACAGCCACCTGGTTTGTTCTTTTCTGGGCTCTTCTGGACCGCAGCTCCATAAACTAGGGGGTCACTCTCTCCTTCTCTCACTTCTGTACTTTTTCCCTCCAAAGTTCCTGCTACAAACCGGCTTAAACGGCACAAAAAGACCACCATGAGCGGGAGCTGCCCAATATGCGACCACTCATGGCCACCACCGGGAATCTCAGAATGTCCAAATTACCTAACAGCACGTCTTTTGGGACTTGTGGGAGGAAACCGGAGCACCCGGAGGAAAACCACGCAGACACTGGGAGAATGTATAGACTCCACACAGTGACCCAAGCTGGGAATCAAACCTGGGACCCTGGAACTGTGAAGCCACAGTGCTAACCACTGTGCTGCTGTACTGCCCAATAGAATGATTAAGTATTGGGAAAGACTGAAGCCAGTGTTGATGCCAGGGCATGATTCACAGATTTCAACCACAGCAAAACTGGCACCACACCTGGGGCGATTCAGCTATTGTTGAGGGTCTAGTACTCTCACCACGTGGAACACAATCGATTCCAATAAAAAATTGTGCGGTATTCGCTGGATTCACGATTGAAAATCAGGAGGCTGACAAGCTGCAGCCGCATGGACACACTTCACTCCCCGCACACACCATCCCAGCCAACAAGATGGCAGCGAGTAGAGCGGCATCCCATTTTACAGACGCCGAGCTCAAGACCCTGCTGGAAGCTGTGGAGGAGAGGAGGGCAACCCTGTACCCTGGCCTAGGAAGGAGGCTGCCAGCCACCGCAGTTCGCCATGGCTGGTCGCAGGTAGCAGCGGTGGTCAGCGCCGTGAGCAACACCGTCCGGACCGGTCAGCAGTGCAGGAAGAAACTGCATGGCCTCCTCAGGACGGCCAGGGTGAGTAGGCAGCACTATGCCCCTGGCACCAACCCCTGTCCCACACACCGGTAACCCCATGCCCCCTCACCCGGAGGGCGGCCCAACCCCCACCCTGTGCCACATGCTGGCATGCATACTGGCTGCCATGGCCAGGTTCCCTGGGCACTGAAGCCACCAGCTACCTACCCCATGGGCTGCATCTTCGGACTGTCTAACACTGTCGTTTTCTGTTTCCCGCCCCCCAGCCCCACGCGGGGAGAAAGCCACGCACAACCGTCGGGAGTGGGAGAAGACTGGAGGGGGGCCGCTAGGTCTGCAGCCCTCACCGTGGCAGAGCAGTGGGCAATGGCCGTGGCCTTTGCCCCGAGGCAAGGACAGTCGCCGGGGTGAAGGTCGGCATCGGGCGAGGAAGTGGAATCCTGCTGAGTTGCGGTTCCCCATGACCTGTAGCAACCCCCCCGCCCAGCACCACCCCCATACCACCCTCACCCCCACATCCCCACACCACCCTCGCACCCACAACCACGGATCACACTGATTTCCTGTCACAGCTGTCTCCAACACCCTCCATCATCCCAGAGACACTCACCCCGGTTGGGCACTTTAGTGCAGAGGCTCCTGGGACACTATCTGGTGCTCACCACACAAATGCTCCTGCACAGCAGATTGAGGTAGGAACACCTGAAGAGGCGGACGGTCGGAGGTCGGGCCGACCCCAGGGACTGGCTGCCATTCAGATACGTTTCGGGCTTCTGGAATGGACACGCCTGATGTAATGTCTGGGGATCCACCTAGACGTAACGTTAGGGCCCGTAAGGGCAGAAAAGTAGACACCAGTTAAGTTTTCATGGGTGCAGGGCAAAGTTTAGTGATAGGGGCTAGTGCGTGTATCATATATATTTTTTCACATTAAACACTTGTGCACAATGTTGCAACTTGCCTCGGTGCTCCGTCAGAAGGGTGTGAGGAGCGGGCTGGTCTGGGCTGGCGGGGTTGGGGGAATGGGCGGATGTTGGGCGAACTTGGCTTGGGAACCACGTTCAGCCAGCGCTCGCCGCTACGATGTCCCAGCACCAGAGCTCATCACAGAGCGGGTCATCATCACCCTCCATCCCATGGACCAGACCCACTGTTACTGCCAACCCAGGGCCTGCACCCCACAGTGCAGCGGGTATTTATCATGGAGGGGGTTGCAGGTGGTCGGTTGTCGGGGGCAGGGAGGCATGGAGGTAGGATGCAGTGTCCGTGCCCCTGGCCAGTCCCCACCATAGTCGGGGAACCTGGAGGCAATCAGAGCGTCCCATGCACGTTGGCCCTGGTGAACATGTTGTGCGGCCTCCCGTGCCTGTCTGGGTAACATGTCCTGTCCATCCTCGCCCTGCCCCGCATCCTCCTCGTCAGACGAGGCCTGCTATTCATCCTCCTCCTCCAGCAAGTCGCCCCTCTGCTGCGGGTTGTTGTGGAGGACACAGCAGGCCACCACGATGTGGGCGACCCTCCCAGCCCCATACTGGAGGGCCCCTCCAGAGCGGTCCAGACACCTGGATGCCGAAACACCGCACGATCACGCGCCTGGCCGCTGTTGGCCGTCGTTGTAGCGGGACTTCGAGTTGGCCAGTAGCCGCTGGATAGGTGTCATCAGTCATGACCACAGTAGATAACCCCTGTCACCCTGGAGCCAACCCACCAACTGGGGGTGCCCCTCGAAGAGTCCGGGAATCGTCGAGTGTACCATTGTGCACACTGCCCGGGTATCGGGTGCAGACTTGTATGATGCGCATCTGCTAGTCACACACCAGCTGCATGTTCATCGAGTAGAACCCCTTAAGGTTTGTGTAGAGCCGTCTGTGATCTGCAGGTGCTCGTAGGGTGACATGCATCCTGTCAATCACCCCTTGGACTTGGGGCATCTCGGCGATTGAGGTGATCCCCACTGTCCGGGCATCCTGGTGGGCTCGATCCACATTGAAATCCACTGGAAATATAAACCAGTGATGGTCAGTGTATTGAACCGACCGGGCATACAGGGCCTCTGTCACAGTGCGGATGTGCCCCGAGGTCTGTGAGATCCCGGACAGGTCCCCACTCGGCGCCTGGAAGGACCCCGTGGCATAAATGTTCAGAATGGGTAACCTCACCCATTCCCCCGCGGTGCCAGGTAAGCCATGATCTGGCAGATATGTTGCATTGCCCCCCTGCTGAGCCAGAGTCTTCGACGGCATACCCGGTCAGGCAGCCCCTCAAATGACAGGCACTGCCGGTACACATGAGGCCCCATGCAGCGCCTCCTTTGTTCCTCCTCCTCCTCCTCAGCCTGTTGGGTGATGAGCTCTCCATCCTCAGCGGCTGTCTCCTGTTCCTCTGGGGCAGGCTCCACTGCTGCAGCTTCCTCCTCGAGCAGCTCCAGCTCGTACAGCCACAGTGCATCCCCCAGGGCTGCGACAACTGGGAGGAAGCTCAGCATTGCTGCTTGAATTCCAATATCCATTGTCAGAAATGCAGTGAATTCACATGCTTCAGTGATTGGAATGCACTTAGTGCTTAGAATGCACTAAATCTCTTTGATTTGGTCAATGTTTACACACTTTGGGGTTTCACCACTTAGGCCACTGAAGCTGAAAGGATATGAATAGATCAAAGCTGCAGATGGTTTGTAGAAGCTGTCAATCACAGACCACCAGTCGAAACCTACAAATGGTTTGCAGATAATGGATCTGTACGAATCAGAGACAGACACAGCTGCTCTCCTCCCAGGAATGGACACATGGAGCTGCAAGGTAAGTATTGCAGCTATAATGCTTCTCACTACCCCTGTCTGGACTACTCTCTAGGTTCCAGACAGTGGTCCCTTTTCTGCGGGGGGAGAGGGATTCCGTGAGTGGGGTCTGTGCAGGGGTCTGGGGAGGGGGTTTCTCCATTTACAGGGTCTCTGAGTGTCTTCTATTACAGGGGTCCCTTTGGGGGGGGGGTGCATAAGGGGCTGTTAGGCAGGCAGGCAGAGGGCAGGCAGATGGCAGTTGGGAAGGTGGCCTCAATGGCTTCAGTGGTCACTAGCAGTCGAGCCCTGGCGTGGTATACATCGCAGTGGGCCAAGGCGATCCTTGATCCACAGCAAGGTCCATCATGTCAAGTTCATGATTGCTGTGACCATAAGTGATCCGCGCTTACGTGATTGCCGGCCGTGGGGACCAGGGAATGTGGGAGGCCGGAGAATTGGGCAAACGGCCCGCTAAAAAGATGCACATGGTTTAGCTCAGTTGGCTGGACGACTGGTTTGCGATGCAGTGTAAGGCCAGCAGCACGGGTTCAATTCCTGTACCGGCTAAGGTTATTCGTGAAGGCCCTGCCTTCTCAACCTTACCCCCACCTGATGTGTGGGTGACCCTCAGGTTAAATCACCATCAGTCAGACAGCCCCCCCCAGATCGATATATTTTGGGGCACTTGGCGAATCCAGAGCTATCGGACTCAGGTTGGAAAGTGGAGTTATGTCGAAGTTCAGCCATGATATAGCTAAATGACAGAGCAGGCACTTTGTACAGAATGGCCTTAAATGCATCCTCCTGCTGTGCCATTGTGACTCCGACTCGATGATTCCAATGGCTGAGAAGTGCTTTGGGGTATCCTGATGTTATGACAAGTTATATCTTCTCCCAAGTAGCTTTGTGCGTATCCACATATAGAGTGAAAAGAGTTTAGCCAGAAGGAATAAAGCAGACTACATTCATTCTCAAATGCATCTGAATTTATGGGCTGTGTGGCACAAAATAAAAGATCATTTCAGTTTAAAAGTACATTTACATGACAAAGGTAGTGTTGTGTGTTGCAAATTTTGCTTTGTACGAATGTGAAACATGCACAGTGTAAATCCAGAGTTAAGGACAAACTGATTGCAAAAGCTCCTTCATGCTCCGGGCGTTTGTTGATTGGTGAGTAAGATTGGAAGATGACAGCAGCCTTGAGGCTGGTGTAAATCTAAGACCAGATCAGAGGCTGGGGTCAGAGCAGATAAAGGGGATGGAGGAGTCAATATATCCAAGGGCAAGGTGAAAGGAATGCATGGAAAGAATTGGTGAGATATACAATGGCTGGAGCTGAGTGCAGTAGTGCCATGTTGAAGTGTAAAGGTTACATTACAACTGTGGTATCAGTGAGAAGCCAGTTCATTTTACACCAGTACTGTAGCTATGGTATAAACCAGTGATGGTCAATCTAGGCTAGGAGGCCATCTCAGTGGGCCACAAGGTTGAAATCGGGCATGTTCACTAACTGTGACCATGGAGTAAGATTAAATCTATCGAATATCCAGCAAATATTTTTTTTTTAATTTTCGAGTACCCAATTCTTTTTTTCCAATTAAGGGGCAATTTAGCGTGATCAATCCACCTACCCTGCACATCTTTGGGTTGTGGGGGTGAAACCCACGCAGACACAGGGAGAATGTGTAAACTCCAAATGGACAGCGAATATTTCATAGAGTGTTACAGAAAATCATAGAATCACTGCAGTGCAGAAGGAGGCCATCACGTCTGCACCGATCCTCTAAAAGAGCATCCCACTGACGCCCACGCCACCCCTATCCTCCGAAACTAGTAACCCCACCTAACCTTTTGGACACGAAGGGGAAATTTAGCTTGGCCAATCCACCTAACCTGTACATCTTTGGACTGTGGGAGGAAACCGGCATACCCGGAGGAAATCCATGCAGGCATGGGGAGAAAGTGCAAACTCCCCACAGACAGTCACCCAAAGCCACAATTGAACCTGGGTCCCTGGTGCAGTGAGGCAGCAGAGCTAACCATTGTGCACAGTGCCATCCAAAATGCTTAATCATTCATGTATTAATAGAACTGTAATCAACTTTAAGTAGTAAAAACAACATAAATATTCATGCTTTCATTGGATGCAGAGGGAGTGCATGCTCTCACAGTTAAGGATGTGTGCAATCAGTATGCATTTTCTTCACTTTCCCTTGCTTAATGTATGTATCAGTTCAGTTATACCTATAGGAAAAAAGCTACGCAGAAGGAAACCAGCGGAATGTGGCAACTCTGCAAGTGGGCAACAGTCAACAAAATGTCTTGGGGCTGCACTTAGAAACCTGATGGGCCGCCTATGGCACCTGGACTAAATGGGATAGATCTAGCAACTCCAGACTAGGAACCCATGAGGCGCTGTGGGCCATCAGCAGCAGCAGAATTTAATTCAACCACAATCTGCAACCTCATGGCCTGGCATATCCCCAACTCCACCATTACCACCAAGCCAGGGGATCAACCCTGGTTCAATGAAGAGTGCAGGAGAGCGTGCCAGGAGCAACATCAGGCATACAGAAGAATGAGGTGTCCAATCTGGGTGAAGCTACAACACAGGACTACTTGTCTGCCAAACAGCATAAGCAGCAAGTAATAGACAGACTGAGCAATCCCACAACCAACGCATAAGATCTAAGCTCTGCAGTCCTGCCACATCCAGCCGTGAATGGTAGTGGACAATTAAATAACTCACTTGAGGAGGAGGCTCCACAAATATTCCATCCTCAATGATGAAGGAGCCCAGCACATCTGTACAAAAGAAAAGGCTGAAGCATTCGCAATAACCTTCAGCAGAAGTGCCGAGTGGATGATCCACCTCGGTCTCCTCCTCAGGTTCCCAGCATCATAGATGTCAGTCTTCAGCCAATATGATTCACTCACATGATAGCAAGAAACGGCTGAAGGCACTGGATACTGCAAAGCTTATGGGCCCTGATAATATTCCGACAATAGCACTCCAGAACTTGCCGCACCCCTAGCTAAGCTGTTCCAGTGCAGCTACAACATTGGCATCCACCCAGCAATATGGAAAATTGCCCAGGTGTGTCCTGTACGCAAGAAACTGGACAAATCCAACGAAGCCAATTACTGCCCTATCAGTCTACTCTCATCATCAGCAAAGGATGGAAGAATTTATCAACAGTGCTATCAAGCGGCACTTACTCAGCAATATACTGCTCAGGGATGCTCAGTTTTGGTTCCATCAGGGTCACTCAGCTCCTGACCTCATTGCAGCCTTGGTTCAAACATGGACAAAAGAGCTGAATGCCAGAGGTGAGGTGAGAGTGTCTGCCCTTGACATCAAGGCAGCATTTGACCGAGTATGGCATCAACGAGACCAAGCTAAACTGGAGTCAATGGGAATCAGGGGAAACTCTCTGCTGGTTAAATCATACCTGATGCAAAGGAAGATGGTTGTGGTGATTGGAGGTCAATCATCTCAGCTCCAGGGCATCACTGCAGGAGTTCCTCAGGGTAGTGTCCGAGGGCCCAATCATTTTCAGCTGCTTCATCAATGACCTCCCATCCATCACAAGGTCAGAAGTGGGGATGTTCACAGGTGACTGCACAAAGTTCAGCACCGTTTGTGATTCGTCAAATTATTAAGCAGTCCATGTCCAAATGCAGCACGACCTGGACAATATCCAGGCTTGGGCTGACAAATGGCAAGTTACATTCGCACCACCTAAGTACCAGGCAATGACCTTCTCCTACAAGAGAGGATCTAACCATCGCCCCTTGACATTCAATGGCATTATCATCACTGAACCCCCCACCATCAACACCCTTGGGGTTATCATTGATCAGAACTGAAGTGGGGCTGGCAACATTAATGCGCAGGTCATAGATTAGGAATCCTACATTGAGTAATTCACCTCCTGACCCCCCAAAGCCTGTCCACCATCTTCAAGGCACAAGTCAAGAGTGTAATGGAATACTCTCCACTTGCTTGGATAAGTGCAGCTCCAAAGACACTCAAGAAGCTCAATACTATCCAGGACAAAGCAGCCTGCTTGATTGTTCCCCCTTCGACAAATATTCAAACCCTCCACCACCGACAGTGGCAGCTGTGTGTACCATCTACAAAATGCACTGCAGTATCTCACCAAGGTTCCTGAGACAGCACCTTCCAAACCCACGACCACTACCATCTGGAAGGAACAAGAGCAGCAGATAGCTGGAACTCCTCCAACTGGAGGTTCCCCTCCACATCACTCACCACCCTGACTTGGAAATAAATTTCCATTCCTTCACTGTCGCTGGGGCAAAATCTTGAAACTCCCTCCCTAACAGTATAGTGGGTGCACCTACACCTCAGGTACTGTAGCAGCTCAGAAGGCAACTCACTAGCACCTTCTGAAGAGCAACTAAGATGGGCAATAAATGGTGGCCTAACCAGTGATGCCCACATCCCATAAATGATTTTTTTTAAAAACACTGATATAAACAATTGGCTCAATTAGGATCTTTGGGGTAGGAAGCGGTCATACTCTGTTTCAATTCAGTATTAGTTCAGGTTTCACTGCATGATTGATAATACTAGCTTTAGCATTGATAAAAAACCAAAACCCAGTTTGTGCATATGCTAAAATAGCAGGGGGGGAGATGAGTGGGGGGGGGGGGGGGGGGGGGGAGAAGAGGTTTGGTAAAACAATAATAGGCATTGTACACGCAACAGGTTGAACATGTTGAAGTGGATTGTCAACATGGGAAATGGTTCAGACATGAATGGCAGCCCAGGGTAGTTTGCTGCTGCTCCCAAGGATTGAGCTATTTGGGATGGCACAGTGGTGCAGTGGTTAGCACAAGGACCTGGGTTCGATCCCAGCCATGGGTCACTGTATATGTATTTGCCATGGGTCATTTGTACATTCTCCCCGTGTCTACGTGGGTCTCACCCCCACAACCCAAAGATTTGCAGGGTAGGTGGATTGGGCCACGCTAAATTGTCCCTTATTTGGAAAAAAATGAATTGGGTACTCTAAATTTATTTTTAATAAAGATTGAGTTATTTGTCCATGATCATAATGATGGCTGATTGCTTCAGAGCATCTATATAGTGGCTGGACCAGCAAATGTCCATTGTCCCAAGCTTCCAAAAAAATAATATTCAAAATGGCTGCAAACTACCAGTATAGCTATATCAACAAACTCTTTGAAAACTTTTGTCAGAACTCAAGCTTGGTCTTTTGTGTTTTACCCTGTTATAATCACTTCAAACAACAACAGTTTATTTTTATATAGCTCTGTTTGTAAAATAAGATGCCCCAACATTTCACAGGAGTGTTATCAAATGAAACCAACCATTGCACCACATAACGAGCTATTTGGTCTGATGACCAAAAAAGTTGTTAAAAGATGTAGGTTTTAAGGAGTGTATTAAAGTACCGAAGAAAGGTGAAGGGATGTGAGGAGGGAACTCCAGAGCTTGAAGTTTGGGCAACTGAAGCTTTCCCACCAAGAGAGGAGCAATTAAATTCAGGGGCACTGAATGAGGCACAGATGTCTTGGGAGGATTATCGGTCCATCGGAGAGCACGGAGATAGGGAGGGGTGAGGCTCATGGAGGACGTTGGAAAACTAGGATGGGTGTTTTTTAAATTGAGTTGTCGCTGAACTGGGAGCATCAAAACCACTACTTTTCAAAGTTAGTGAATCTGTGCCAGCTGTTCCTGAAATTTCCGAAGAGGTGGATTTGTTAAAATTCGGAAATCCCACACACCTGTAGCTGATGACAATGCATTAAACATTTCCCTCTGGAATCCTGCAGAGTTCATGGTTGGATGGGTTGGGGGTGTGGGAGGGTGTGGAGGTTGCTCATAGCCCTGGCGGCTCGGTGGAATAGTGGTTAGCACTGCTGCCTCACAGCGCCAGGGACCCAGGTTCTATTCCCGGCTTGGGTCACTGTCTGCACGAAGTCTGCATGCTCTTCCCATGTCTGCGTGGGTTTCCTCCGGGTGCTCCGGTTTCCTCCCAGAAAGTCCAAAGGTGCCATGCTAAAATTCCCCTTAGTGTCCAGGTATGCGGGGAGGTTTGCGGGATAGAGGGGGTGGACATGGGTTGAGTGCTCTTTCGGAGGGTCGGTGCAGACTCCATGAGCCAAAGCTGTAGGAATGAATCTATGTTCTGACAGAAGGCTCTGGAAGGAGACAGGGAGAGCCTGGGGAGTGATTGACAGTGCGTTCACGTGAATGAACTGCTGACATCAAAGTGCGGGACCTCCCCTATTGACGTAATGGTAGCATTCCCATGTGTCCCCCCCCCTTCTCTCACAAATGGAGCTCACAGCAAAAGTACCCCCCCCCCCTCAGAATGATTCTAATTCTGCTCAAATCCTGGTAATTGACTGTGACAAATAAATAGTGACTGCAATTTTCTGCGTGTAAGTTTACAGGAATGACCTCAAGTCTCCAGCAAAGCACCCAGCCCATTAAGCTCTCATTCTATTCCACAACATTTTCTATTTCAATATCCTCGCATTGCAGCCTGTTTCTCGCATGGGGAGACACTTAACAGAATATGGCTTGCAGATTAAAACAAAACACAGGGCGTGGGGGGGGGGGGGTGTCCATAACTGTGAAAAAAAAATTAGTTTCGTCAAATTACAAGATTGACCTCTTAAGGTGTAACAAGACCTTCTTACATCCACATTCCATTCTTATAACCCTCACTCCATAATCCACGGGTAATTAGCATAACTCCAAACTCCAGCACCCTTGACAACTGAGGGAGGCCTCGCCCAAAAGCCCTGATTTCAACGGGTATTTGTGGTAAATGCATTTTTATTTATTTTAAGAAAAGCGACATATTTGATAACAAGGTTTTTTTTAAAGAAAGAGACACGTTCTGCCTTTTAAACCTGAACCGTGACTGCCCTTGCAGTAAAAATGTTTGGGAATCTGGCGCCGATGGTAATGAGGTGCATTGCAGCCCAGAGCTCTGGCTGGAGGCGGCGCAAGTGTATTGTCTTCCCCTGTAATGAGTTTCTGAGAATTCATAATTGCTAAATATCTGGGATTAAAGCGAGTAAGGGCGCCGTTTCAACGGTGCCGGATCGTGGTCGAATGCTGCACTTGAGATGAGCAGGAGCAAATAGCATGAAAAATGCCCGCGCCCCGGCTAATCGTCCAGATGTATTCAGGGTCCTGTGTGTTTATTGCAAATAAGGAATTAAGTGAAGAGGAGAGAGACTTTTGGGGTGGATCGAGAGGATCAAAGGTCTGGAGGAAGATGGGGAAATGTTCTGTTGCTGTGTGTCAAAGAGGCAAAGCAACAACAACAACAAAATGTCAAATGAAATGCGATATTCCTTCTGAATATAAACCGTGGACGTCGCTGACACACACTGCGGTGGCAACGTTAATTAGCACCTAGGTGGGAGAGAGAGAATCAATGAGAAGATGGGGGTGAGGGAGAGAGGATTGGGGGGGGGGGGTGAACGAGAGAGGATTGGGGGGTGCGGGAAAGAGGATTGGGGGGTGAGGGAGAGAGGATTCGGGGGTGAGGGAGAGAAGATTGGGGGTGAGAGAGAGAGGATTGGGGGGTGCTGCAGAGAGGATTGAGGGTGGGGGGAGAGAAGATTGGGGGTGAGAGAGAGAGGATTGGGGGTGGGGAGAGAGGATTGAGGGGTGCAGAGAGAGGATTGCGGGTGCTGCAGAGAGGATTGGGGGTGGGGGGAGAGAAGATTGGGGGTGAGAGAGAGAGGATTGGGGGGTGGGGAGAGAGGATTGAGGGGTGCGGAGAGAGGATTGCGGGGTGCTGCAGAGAGGATTGGGGGTGGGGGAGAGAGGATTGGGGGTGAGAGAGGATTGGGGGTGGGGAGAGAGGATTGAGGGGTGCGGAGAGAGGATTGCGGGGTGCTGCAGAGAGGATTGGGGGTGGGGGGAGAGAGGATTCGGGGGTGCGGGAGAGAGGATTGGGGGTGGGGGAGAGAGGATTGGGGGGTGGACGAGAGAGGATTGGGGGTGGACGAGAGAGGATTGGGGGTGAGGGAGAGAGGATTGGGGGGGTGGACGAGAGAGGATTGGGGGGTGCTGGAGAGAGGATTGGGGGGTGGGGAGAGAGGATTGGGGGGCGGGGGAGAGAGGATTGGTGGCTGAGGGAAAGAGGCTGGAGGTGGCTGACAGAATTGGTGGTGGAAGAGAGAGAGAGAGAATGAGGGTGGGGAGAGGATGGAGGGTGGGGGAGAGAATGGAGGGTGGGGGAGACAATCATAGAAATCGTAGCATTTACAGTGCTGAAGGAGGCCATCGGTCTGCACCGGACCTACTCAAGCCTACGCCTCCACCCTATCCCTGTAACCCAGCAACCCCACCTAACCTTTTTTGGACTGAGGGCAATTTACCATGGCCAATCCACCTAACCCGCACATCTTTGGACTGTGGGAGGAAACTGGAGCACCCGGAGGAAACCCACGCAGACACGGGGAGAACGTGCAGACTCTGCACAGACAGTGACCCAGAGGGGAATCGAACCTGGGACCCTGGAGCTGTGAAGCAACAGTGCTAACCATTGCACTACCGTGCTGTCCACTGGAATGGAGGGTGGGGGAGTGGATGGAGGGCGGGGGGAGAGAATGTGGGGAGGGGCTGGGGGAGAGGATGTGGGGGGAGAAGATGCTGGGGTGAGAAGGAGATGTGAAGGGTGGGGGAGAAGATGTGGGGTGGGGAGAAGATGTGGAGTGTGGGGATAAGATGAGGAGAAGATGTTGAGGGTGGGGGGGAAGAGTGGGGGGGCGTAGAAGATTGGAGGAGAAGATTGGGGGTGGGAAGAGGTTTAGGATGGGGAGAAGATTGGGGATGGGGGACAGGATTGGGGGATGGGGTGAGAAGACTGGGGGAGGGGGGAAGATTGAGGGTGGGGGGAGAAGATTGGGGTGGGGAGAAGATTGGGGTGGGGGAGAAGATTGGGGAGGTGGGGGGGAGAAGATTGGGGAGGTGGGGGGAAAGATTGGGGTGGGTGTGGGGGAGAAGAATGGGGTTGGGGAGAAGATTGGGGGAGGTGGGGGGAGAAGATTGGGGGAAGGGGAGAGGATTGGGGGGTGGGGAGAGAGGATTGGGTGGTGGGGGCGAGAAGATTGGGAGAGTGGGGGGAGAAGATTGGGGTTGGGGAGAATATTGGGGGTAGGGGAGAAGATTGGGGTGCTGGGGAGAAGATTGGGGATGGGGAGAAGATTGGGGGTAGGGGGAGAAGATTGGGGTGCTGGGGGAGAAGATTGGGGATGGGGAGAAGATTGGGGTGGGGAGACGATTGGGGAGGTGGGGGGAGAAGATTGGGGGGTTGTGGGGGGAGAAGATTGGGGGTGGGGGAGAAGATTGGGGGAGGGGGAGAAGATAGGGGGTGGGGAGAGAAGATTGGGAGAGTGGGGGAGAAGATTGGGGTTGGGGAGGAGAAGATTGGGGGTGGGGAGAGGATTCGGGGGTGAGGGAGAAGATTGGGGGTTGGGGAGAGAATATTGGGGGTGAGGGGAGAAGATTGAGGTTGGGGGAGAAGATTGGGGTGGTGGGGGAGAAGATTGGGGTTGGGGGAGAAGATTGGGGATTGGGGGAGAAGATTGGGGGGGTGGGGGGGGAGAATATTGGGGGCGGGGTGGGGAGAGGATTTGGGGTTGGGGAGAGGATTCGGGGGTGGGGGGAGAAGATTGGGGTGCTGGGGGGAGAAGTTTGGGGGTTGGGGGAGGGGATTCGGGGGCGGGGGGAAGATGGTGGGTGGCGGCGAAGATTGGGGAGGTGAGTGGGGAAGATTGGGGGTCGGGGAGAAGATTGGGGAGGTGAGGGGGAGAAGGTCGTGGGGGGTGGAGAAGATTGAGGAGGTGGGTGGGGGAGATTGGGGGTGGGGGAGAAGATTGGGGAGGTGGGGGTGAAGATTGGGGGATGGGGAGAGAAGAGTTGGGGGAGGGGGAGAAGAGAGGATCCGCTTTGCGACTGTGTAGTAGCAAAAATGCTTTGTAGACTCATCAAAGCAGGCTGATTTTGGCCAGGCGGAAGTTGTGGTTAACTGAATGCAGTTCAAACCCGACAACAGGCGGAAAGGTCCCGAAAAAAAAGGCAAAAAACCGCAGCAGGCCTGAAAGTGAACCCTGGCTGACCAGGGTCACAGTGGCAGTCCAGTTGTGTTGCATACCTTCTGTCCGGCATTAGTGGCACTGAGGCCGCCCTTTTCCCCTCTTTTTAACGCTCCCGGTGTGAATATATACAAGTCAAGTTTATTAACAGGGGTCTTTGCAAACGATTTTGTTCAGAATTCAAATTCCAGACGTTTGTTGTGTATGACTGGATTTGTCACGGTGTTCATTCCCCCCAAAAAGCTGGCACTCCCGGCAGCGTCGCGTTTCTGGCAGCAAGGTGCGAGCAAGACCTGGAGACCTGGCTTCAGTGTTGCTGTTCAACACATTTCATCCGCTGTTGTCCCACCACCCATCCCCAACAAAGGAATGTTTTTTTCGCAACGGGCCAAGTGAGCTGTTTTGTGTGTGGAATTGGAACGAAATATTCGTTATCCGATTCTGGTGATATGGCATAAAATAAGCTTTCCTTTTGCTGTTTGCAGCTTTTGAATTGCTGAGGATTCGTTTGGCAGAAGGGGGGGGGGGCGATTATTCATATTTTCCAGCAGTAAACTGTTGATTTTAATCCCCAGAGGTAACTTTCCCAGCTTTTGCTTGTCGCTCTTTACCGACCCCCAGCTTTTCGTACTTGAGCAGAATTGGATTCACCGTTTAAAACAAGTTGGGGGTTTTAAAATGTGTTTTATTAACTCCCTCAAGATACAAGATCTACAGGTCTGTCCACTAAATGTCGAGAATCTAGTGTTCTGGATACACATTCTCCCAATACTTAAACGCAAACAGAAATGACGAACATGATGTTGGGTTTGGATCAAACATACTGAGAGGGAAATGTATTAACAGCTGAGTGAAGCCGCTTCTTCAGACTGGGTGCCAAAGTGTGCCCGCGAGTCGACAGGAGCACCTCGATTGTGTACATTGTTTCGTTTAGAAAGCGATTTTTTGGGACCACTAGTTTGGGTCAATAACTGAAATAAGAATTTATTCCAGCATCCGCAGTAATTTGCTTTTATCTTAAGATAGGGATATGTTTGGGGTCAACAATTACCACTTATTATTAGTGCATTCACTTGAATTCGCGTACAAAGATATACAAATATCTGACAA